>NC_067406.1:126418057-127618057 GCF_009764475.1 Pristis pectinata
GCAAAATTGGTAGATTTCACTAATTGTGTTTGTTTCAAAGAGATCTTCGGATGCTTAATTTCTTAGGTACAAAAACAATAAGGGAAATATTTTTCTTCACATGAGACAATAAGTAATTTACTAAGAACTGAGAGGTAAAATTATTAACTGATACAGGATATATTTTTTATAAGTCTATTCACTGTTGGACAACTGAACACAGAAATGAAAACACTGATATACTCAGTTTCACTTATATTTAATAAACTGTATCTGGTTAATATTCTTAAATATACCAAGGAATGCTTCTTAAAAAAAAGGCATAAAATGATTACATCCCACTACATCCCCTCTCAATGGACATGACACAAATGTAATATTTTTTAATGAAGTTTATCAGAAACTTGAACTGCAAGTTCAAGTTTGAATGCATTTTTTCAATTCTATCTGAAGTGGAAACCTATTGGATGTATGCAATAAATAATAAAACATTAAATGCTATGGAGAAGCAAAGGGACTTGTGGATCATAAATCTTTAAGATGGATTGAAGAAGTTGATAATGATGTAACAAAAGAAAATATTGAATCCTTGGATAGAAATTCATCCTCAGTTGGGAGGATAAACACACCAGAGTCAAAACTGATTCAGATCCAATTTTAACTTCACTTGGTTTAACCATGCGGAGAACTGAAATTGCACCAGATGTGAATATCGATTGGGCAATTCTGTGCAAAAGTCATGTTAGCATACCTGACATTTTCCTGGCAACATTTTTTTTTGTGTCCAACCCCCCTCCAATTTCTCATTTCTTTTTCTTTTCTTCCTTTTCCTTGGAGCGGACTCGATGGGCCAAATGGCCTACTTCTGCTCCCTTGTCTTGTGATCTTGTGACTTTTCACTGCCCAGACCATCCTACATAGATCTCTCTGATGAACAAGGTATTCACAGGCTCAGGCTTTCCAAGGCTGTCATCACTGGGGCGTAGATAGGGAGGGCAAGCAATATCTTTTTCCTATTATTGAACAATCCAATACCAAAGGGCATGCATTTAAGGTGAGAAGGGGTAGGTTCAGAAGAGATGTGAGGGCTAAGTTTTTTACTCCGAGAGCTGTGGATGCCTGGAATGCGTTGCCTGATAAGGTGGTGGAGACAAATTCACTGGGGGCTTTTAAGAGGGGTTTGGATAGGCACATGGATGAGAGGGATATGGGCATTCTGTAGGCAGGAGGGAATAACAATGTCAGCTCATTGTGAGCTGAAGGGCCTGTTCTGTGCTGTACTGTTCTATGTTCTATATTATCACTGTGATATGTGGAATTTCAGAGGCAGAATGCAACCAGGGATGATTTTCTAATTCATAAATGGAGTAACCAATAAACTGATAGAAATCATTTGTTTGACAGAATCAGATTGGCTCAGATAATACCACAGCTATTCAACCAATGGCACTTATCATTGGATGGACTTATTTTTGCCTATTTAAACCTACAAAATATTGCTGCAGGTGACAGCATAAAAACAATGCTGTTCCCTCTATAAGGCATCTCAGGTCCATGGGAAAAGAACAAAAATGATGCATCTGCTCAACACATTGAAAAGAACACTTGTGAAGTCACTGTGTAGATTCTGAGCAAGAAAGTCAAAGGTAGAATCATAGATCACAGTCAAATTGAATTCAAAACTTGGAGAAAAATAAGATCCAAAGGGAAATGAGCAGATACCATGCAAAGCAATTAATAAAAAACCTCCAAAAACGATTAGCAGCAGAAGAAATGAAACCTGTAAGAGCTCATTTTCAATACCAGACAGCTACTTATCACATCATTAAAAAGGGATTTGGACTGAAATGGTCAAGTTTTAATTGTCTTTGGTGAATTTAATCTGGACTGGCTGTATAATTGTAGCAATTTAATGCTGTTCAATGTATTTCAATGTTGTGGATGGCAAATAAAATGTTATTCACAAAAAGTGCTGGAGGAACTCAGCAGGCCAGGCAGCATTCACAGAGGGAAATAAACAGTTGCTGTTTCGGGCTGAGACCCTTCATCAGGACAGGAAAGGAAGAGGGCAGAAGCCAGAATAAGAAGTGGGGGGAGGGGGAGGGGGACGAGCACACGCAGGCAGGGGATAGGTGAGTTCAGGTGACAGGTGAGTCCAGGTGAGAGGGGGAAGGTGGGTGGGTGGGGGAGGGGGGGAATGCAATAAACTGAGACGTGATAGAAGAGGCAAAGGGCTGAAGAAGAAGGAATCCGGTAGGAGAGGGCAGTGGACCATGGAATAAAGGATGGGGGAGGGGAAGAGAGGAGATGGGCAGGTCATCAAGGTGGGGGAAGGGAGCCAAAGGAATAAGGGAAGACAGAGCAGTGAAGGGGAAGAAAAATAAGGGGTGGAGTTACCAAAAGTTAAAGAAATCGATGTTGAGGCCATCAGGTTGGAGACTCCCAAGACAGAATATTAGGCGTTGTTTCTCCAACCTGCGTCTGGCCTCAACATGGCAGTAGAGGAGGCCATGGATAGACATGTCGGTATGGGAGTGGGATGTGGAAATGAAGCGGGTGGCCATCGGGAGGTCCTGGCTGTTTCAGCGGACAAAGCGAAGGTGCTTGACGAAGTGGTCACCCAATCTGTGTCGGGTCTCACCAATGTACAGGAGGCCACACTGAGCATGTCAGCCCTCCCCCCCCCCCCCTCCACTGACATAACAGGGACAGGGTTCCCCTTGTCCTCACCTACCATCCCACGGGCCTCTGCATCCAACACATCATTCTCCACAACTTCCATCACCTTCAATGGGATCCTACCTCCAAGCACGTCTTCCCCTCACTCCCCCTCTCTGCTTTCCGAAGGGTCCACTCTCTCCACGACTCCCTTGTCCACTCATCCCTCCCCACCAATAACCCCCCAGCACATGTCTGCAACCACAACAAGTGCTGCATCTGTCCCCATATCTCCTCCCTCACCACCATTCAGGGTCCCAGACAATCGTCCCAGGTGAGGCAGCACTTCATCTGTGAATCCAAGGGTGTCATTTATTGCATCTGACGCTCCTGGTGTGGCCTCCTGTACATCGGTGAGACGTGACATAGATTGGGTGACTGCTTCGTTAAGCACCTTCACTCCATCCGCCGCAACAGCCAGGACCTCCCGGTGGTCACCCACTTCAATTCCACATCCCACTCCCATACTGACATGCCTATCCATGGCCTCCTCTACTGCCATGTTGAGGCCAGACGCAGGTTGGAGGAACAACACCTCATATTCAGCCTTGGGGGTCTCCAACCTGATGGCCTCAACATTGATTTCTCTAACTTTCAGTAACCCCATCCCTTCTTTTTCTCCCCCCCCCCCCAACTCCTTTGTCTTCCCTTATTCCTGTGGCTCCCTTTCCCCACTTTGATGACCTGCCCATCTCCTCTGCTCTCCTCCCCCATCCTTTATTCCCTGGTCCACTGCCCTCTCCTACCAGATTCCTTCTTCTTCAGCCCTTTGCCTCTTCTACCTGTCACCTCTCAGCTTATTACATCTTCTCCCCCTCCCCCACCCACCTACCTTCCCCCTCTCACTTGGACTCACCTATCACCTGAACTCACCTATCCCCTGTCTGTGTGTGCTCCTCCCCCTCCCCCCCCCCCCCCCCCACCTTCTTCTACTGGCTTCTGCCCTCTTCCTTTCCAGTCCTGATGAAGGGTCTCGGCCCAAAACGTCGACTGTTTATTTTCCTCCATGGATGCTGCCTGACCTGCTGAGTTCCTCCAGCACTGTTTGTGTATTGCTCCAGATTCCAGCATCTGCAGAATTTTTTCTGTCTAAGATGCTACTCACATAAAGTTAACTCTGGAAAAGTGCATCTCAAACAGAAGTTCCAGGGTTTCTGCATTTAACTATTGATCTGCCTGTGATGGAAGCCTCTGTGTAATTTGCACATAAATGACTGTGAGCCTTGCTGTTGTTTTAACAGGAGAATCAGGCACTGTGTTGTTTAAAGTTGTGAAGACAATCTTCAATAAACATTCCAAGGCTATAGAAAAGGCTGCAGAAGAATTTTGGTAAAGTGATATTGCAGGGTGCGGAGATAAGGGGGAAGCTTCAATTATTGAGAGATTAGTCCTGATTTTTTCTTGTTAAAATGAAGAAAGTTAAGGTAGATCAAATAGGAGCATTTTAACTCATGACAGGATTTATAAAGTAAGGAAGATAAATGAATTCCCCTGGCTGCCAAGCTGATAACTGAAGGGCATGAATTTAAGATTATCCACAAAAGAATGCTGAGTTGGAAAGCAGAATTTTATATTATGTACAAGAAATTGTTTGGACAAGGAACCACCAGCAGAAATAATAGTTCAAGCAGAATCTTCAACAGACTTTGAAAGGAAAGTGAATAAATAGTTGAATAAAAGATATATACCAGGTTATGAGGAAAATACAGTGGAATAGATTATCTGGATAGGACCAGTTCTCCCTGTGTGGCTTTCTGAAATCCACTTAGTGTTTTAGAAACAATAACCTCTGCTCCCATTGTTAATTCCTCCATTACAAGCTCCACTCCTACTCCAGAGACTCGAGCGTAAAAGCATAGGCTGGCCTATAGTACAGAATAAGGAAATGTTGCTCTACCAGAGGTGATGCCATTCAGTGATATATTGAGCAGAGGCCCCATTTCTTTTCTCAGGGGTACTGAAAATATCCCCAAAACATTATCAATTCTCTTTTTAAAAAAATGCCCAGATGTGTACTTGAAGAGCTGTGACCTGTATGGATCAAGGGTTGAAACTGTATGCACAATCCTACCTCATTGTCATTTGAGATTTTTCACTTAGAACTCATTGACAACAATGTATTTGGATTTTCTTCTTCCCTTCAGGGTCGCTGCGGGTCACTGCCTCTGTCACATATTTCCCAATCCTGTTGTTCAATCTATACAGGGAAAGTATGTCCTACCTCCCACCGTGAAGTCTGGTTTTACACAGATTGCAGATGTTCCCTCTCTGTAAATGACTTCATCACAGGTTCTGAGGTGGGTCAGCACAGTCATAGCACCATGGGACTTACTAGCCTGCAGCACAGAAGTTAGCCATTTGCTTTAATATTCCTGTACTTTCTATAATTTTACCCACAGTCTCAACAATTCATTTACATGATAACAACGGCTCTCAATGTTACAATGCTGCTTGTGAAAGGTCTAATGTAAACATTGGTCATTTCTTTCATTCTTTATTTCTCCATCCCTCACAGAGTGTCATGCATGAACTGGACTCTTGTCTTTTGCTAGCCTTTTTTCCTATCAGCTGTTGAGATAACTTTCTGCATAATTAACTTCCCCTGTGACAAGAGAGCTACAATAACTTCTTTGTGTTCAGCCGCTCTGATTTATCTGCCAAGGTTCATTCCATTCACCGTTTAAATTCTTTCCTTCCCTTTCCCCATTCTTTAGACTGGTTACGTACCTGGAAATCCATTGCCATGACATCTTCATTTGCTCCATTGTGCACTATCTTAATTGATTCCCACAGCCCACAGTTCTTCACTGCATATCTAATTGAGACTGTTTGGAGGGATTTGAATTGATGTCTGGCATCCTGATTCAGTCACGGTATCTAGGTTTCATTGTTTTCTCAATCAGCATTTCTGATACGTCTCAGTAGATCTCCCATTCATTCTTTCAAGATACTTGAAGTAGCTGATAATATAAACTAACAGTGCTATTTTATTAATGAAAGTTCATGACTTCCATGGCCAAACAACATTCATATTGTAGAGGCACAAAAGGTGTAAGTCAACTTACACCTTTTGCCTCCAAATATGATGCTTGAATTGCTGAGTTCTTTCAGCATTCTGTTTTTTTATGTTTCGTGAAATTATCATCCAGTCAATGAAAATAAAAAATACTCATTTGGACTTCAGAACTTGACATTCATGTAAATTCCATCATGGGCCAAAGTTTTAAGGGCAAAAAGGTCCTCCTTCCCTGTTCAGTTAAAATGAATCTCACATCATCACTAATTGTAGACAAATGTTGTAGATTCATTATGGAAGTACTCTGGAAATATAGTTCTGAGTTCTCATGAATTGTCTTGATATGTGTTCCAGATTCCAGCATCTGCAGTCTCTTCTGAATTCAATGTTCATACTGTGGCCCAAAGAAACTGCACTTGGAACTTCTTACTCACATTGTTGGAGCCCACAGCACAATTTGTTACCTCACATAATGCCAGGGTTATGCATCATTGAAGCAACAGTTTATTGTTTGCAAACCAGTATTATTTGTGGACATGTATGTAACAAATTTAACTTTCTCTTTTTTGTATGACATTTGAAAGAAACATGCCAGCAGCAATAGAAGATGTGAAACATAATTTATTTTGTCATAATTTATAGAAAAAAATGGGCTCTGTTGCGCCAAGTGCGATAAATCCTGTTTGGCAGAGGCTTGCTCAGCCTGCTGGATGGCTCCTCACTTAGTTCTGCTCAATTCTCTGTCTCCGACTGCCTTTCCAATAAATTATGGTCTCATTCTGCTGTGTGCCATAAGAGATTAGTTGAATTGTTACACTAAATTGTGCCCTGCTCAAGAGAACTAACTATTCTTTCTGCTCCTATGGTGATACACCACAGAGATGTAAATCTTGGAGAAAATAAAACTCATATAAGATAATAAAATCAAAAGCTTCCCTCTATGCAGGGGAAGATATTGTTTAGATTGCTGATAGTGGAATGGAGACTTTTTTCTCTAATAGGCAGACGTAAAATTGCTGAATTTGAATTGACTAATGTATCTTGACAGACATGCCTTCCAATATATATTCAGGCTTATAGGGGAACTGAAAATCCCAATCATAGAAGTAATAGTTTGCCTCATAATGAACATAACTTTTCCCCAATCTTCTGCTGAAAAGTCAACACATCTGCTTGCATCTGTTAATTCTTAAGCATTTAACTGGGCAGAAGGTCAAGGGTTAGCATAAGTCTAGGGAGCCCCCATTGAAATGAAAGGGAGGAATTGGTTATCCATGGAATGAAGTGTGAACCTTTCTGTTTGATATAATTCAGTCAAGTTAAATTCACTTAATAGTTTTTAAGTGTGTTCTAGTTCTTTGAGTGTATCTTTACTAAAAAGTTGCATATTTATATCATTTTTATTTTTTTAATATTGCTCAAGTGCATTTCAATGTGTTCAAGCCTATTGTCAGAGCTTCAGTGGTAATCAAAGAGATTGTGGAGTCGGAGATGGCCATTTGTCTTCATAGAGCCCCTGTGCTTGCTGTTTCTCACTGATCAGCTAGGATCAGACCACCTAAGCAAAGACTATGCCCTGGACCATGTTGGGGGAAACTGTCTGGTCCAAGGGCAAGGAGACCTGTGAGGTCGGGCTGCATGCTGTTCAGTGTAAAATCTGAGCCCTTAATGTCTTCTCTTCTAGGTTCATTAATGGCCTCTGGTCTTCTTGGAATGCAAACTACTTCACAGCTTCTGTAGGCTTCTACTCCTTCCAAAACCCACCTCCCCTCCAATAATAAGATTAGTAAATTCAGAATTTACATTTATATAACATCGGTCATAATGTCAGAATGTCACAAAGTGCTTCAGAACCAATAAAATACTTTCAAAAGATATTCACTATTCTCACAAAGAGAAGCACATAATTAATTACTACACAGCAAAATCCTGCAAACATCCATGAGGTAAATGGTTGCTGTTCAGGTATTTTGTTTCAGTGAGCTCAAGCAGTCATTTCAGAAAATTTAATACAATAAACATGTGCACCTTCCTTTACTCTGTGTTCTTTTCATCTACTGTGCATTAGCAAATGAGTTAATTTATTTCCTAAATACATATGTAATAGGTCTACCTTACCAAAAGTAGATAACTGAATTAACTGAGGCACCAGCAATAGGTCTTCTAAATTCTCCTTTCAGTGTTTTGTTTCTTTTGACTGGTGCATTAACATGCATGATTAGCGAAATGGCAATATTATGTTGGTAGTTCTGAATCGACACTGCCCCTCTCTGATTATATCAAGTCTATCAGGAAAGAAACACTTTCTTGGACCATGTGAGGACAGCTCTTCCTGCTACAGTCAGCTTATGCCTTTTCCATTAAAAATGGAATTTCAGGCTTGGAGTTTATTGAAGTAAAATTGTTAGAAGAAAACACTCGTTTCCTTTAGTACTTTTATCTTTGTTGATTTTAAATAGTGAATGTTGATAATACACCCAATGAGGCATAGCGACGCAGAATCAAAATAAACTGCTGAGGTTGTTTTGCAGAAATCATTACCAATGCTTGTCAAAATAAATAAGAAGCATTAGATATGTTGTGCAGGTTCTTCAAGACTGGTAATCCCTAGAAAAGATTTATTTAAAAATAAACAAAAACTTATGTCTTCTTGGGCAGGATCTTTAATAGTCTGTATGTTCTTGGGAAGGTAAAAAAAAACCTTTATAGTTTCTACTGAACCCCAACCCCCTGTATTAGGTTTAGTAATTTTAAGCAGCTGCCACAACTTTAGAACATCGCAAGGTGCTTCACAACAATATGTTCAAAGGATATTCATTGTGACAATACAGGAAACAAGTGGTCATTTTGTACATCCCATAAATAACAATATGGAACCATAAGTATCATGATGTGAGAGCACATTTCAAAGTTTATTTTGTAAAATACACTTCATATTAATTGATGTACATTAGATAATGCAATGTCAAGTAAAGGGGATGATTTATGAAAAAAAAAGTACTTATCAAGGAAACCAGTAATTGCCTTACTGTATCTCTGAGCGCAATTGTAATTCCATGTTGCGCAAACTAATATCAATTAATTGATATAAAATGTATTTTACAAAAAAAATACATTGATAGGATATTGCAAAAAGAAAGTAATATTAATTTTAATTCATTCCAACAATTTTACTTGAACAAAAACATGATGGTGACTTCAACAGATGTTCCAAGACAGAGATTCTTACCCAGTTGTCTGGATGGCTTGTGGGAGGGCATGGTTGATTCATATTACCTGGGGAAAATAATAATGTGAGCTACTCACCATTTCCAGCCAATAAACAGTCTAGTCATATGCTCATGGTAATAGTTGATATGAACATTCAATGCAGAGAGGAGCATAAAGGATTTTGTATTAAGTTTAATTAAAGTACAACAGTAATATATTTAAAGAAGTAATAGGTGATTGTACTTTAGAAAAGGGAACTTATAGTTCATAAATGCATTCAATTAAATTTATCAATGTATCTGCAATTTTATGCTCAATCTCTGAATGTGTTATACCCTGTTGCATTTGGAGATAATTAATTGCCAATTAAAAAAAATTAATTTACTGTGCCTTTTGTTCAACTCCACCTGTACCAACCATAACTCATTATTGTAATTTGTGTCCAAGCTTGTGTTTCTAATTGCTGGGTGCAGAATTATATTCATACTCAATTTGTTCCAATCTAATCAAGAGGATTTCAAACCTTAAACTGTCTACTTACTCATCACTGAGTCAATTTGAATGTGAAGTTTTTCTTTCCTTGTAACTTCTCAATGCTTATTCATGCTGAACAGTCTGTTTTCGAAGTGAAAGACAACTCAGCATGTCATCTGGTCTCCTGAGTACAGAAACCAGTTTGAACTCCATGCTCTCAAAATTACTTTCAATATATCAGTTTAATCTAGTAGAACTGGTGAATTTATGGTTCACAGGCATCAGAATTTTGTTCCAGTGGCTAGTAAAACTTTAGTAGCATCTCTGTTTCACAAACCTTTGTTAAAATTCAATAAGATGAAACTTGTATGTGAAACATTGCCTGGAATTTTTGATTTAGCTGAGGTCAGTTTTTTTTTGTATCTATTGTCTCAGTAATTTTATGTTTGTAGTGTAAATTGATGCTCCTTCAATAACACAGAATAGATCTACTTTATGTATTAAAGGGAAGTGGTCTACTGAGCACTGTTCCTAGCACAATGAAAGACGTCTCAAGAAGGAGGACAATATTGGCAGTAGTGAAAAAGCAGACTATTTTACACATCATCCCATCTTTTTTTACCATAAGGGAACATAACTTGTTCACAAAATCACCCATTTTTAATTTCAAGAGCACTGTTATGTTATTATGAGTTGATAGAGGGAAAGGCTGATCATGTGAAGAACTGTCTATGATACTAAGACTTTATTTAACATTAGCAGAAATATTTTAGCTAGGCATGCAAGTGGAAGCAATTACCGGTTTAATTAGACTCCAATCTCTATTTTGGCCTCTTTTCCTTCATTCTGCTGTCTGCCAACTTCCAGAAAGAGTCAAACAAAAGAAATTTAATTCCTGAATGACCTCATATCAAAGCACCTCCTAAGTTTCCACTTGTTCAAAAAAATGTTAGTCCATTGGAAGATAATCTTTGACTAAAGATCAATCTTGAATATATTGGCTTTTAATACCACATTCAAAGAATTGGGTTCACATAAATCTTCAGTCATGTAATATATTCAATTTTTAATCTTTCAATTGCTGACATTTCTTTGTTGAATCTAGTTACTGCTTTGTTTCCATTTTACTCCAGGTTGTTTCTTCAGTAAAGATAAATTTTAACCTTATCTATTCATGTAGAGAATTATGGACTAGGAACGGATTGATCTGCACAGTTGCAAGGATTCTTCTAGGACGCAATCAACATTTTATGATCAAAATGTTTAATCAGCATCATAAGTACAATGCTTCTTCAGTGAACTTGTTTTGCATCATGGACTATTTTATTTCTGATTTTAATTTATGTAGAAATAGTGAATGTAAAGATTTTTATGATAATGTCTTTCACCTTTTCAGTTCTGTTAATAAAGTTGCATTTTTGAGATGTACTGCAAAAGTAGAAGGGGTGAATTGCTTTGCATTCTATGCTTTGTCAGGATTAGGTGACATGGTAAATAAAGCAACAAGTTTTCCCATGGCTCTTCACTCCTGCAAAAAATGTTGTTGCTTTGGGGCTCCTCTGCTCACTGATCAGGAGAACTTTCAAAGAAATGACATCGACATAGAAATGGCCAAAACACAATTATTCCAGCTTCTATCCTGCTGTTATAAGACTATTGAACAGTTCCCTAGCATGATAAAATGGACTCTTGACCTCACAATCCACCTCATTATGACCTTGCACCTTATTGTCTACCTGCATTGCACCTTCTCTATAACTGTAACACTTTATTCTGCATTCTGTTATTGTTTTACCTTGTACTACCTCAATGCACTGTGTAATGAATTGATCTGTACGAACGGTATGCAAGACAAGTTTTTCACTGTACCTCGTACATGTGACAATAATAAACCAATTTACCAATTTCTTCAGAAGTTACAGCACAGAATACTACTTTTGTGGAAATCCCCTCTGCCAATTTGCCATGCATTCATACCTCTCTCACCGACTTCCCACACAACAGAAGTTCCTTCAGCAGAATTTTATAAAACTATTGAAAATAGCGAAGCAAGGATACTTTCTCCATCCCTCACATCAACAGCCATTGAATCCTCAGCTTTTGAGTTACCTTGGTAAATACAGAAAGATGGAGAGATTATTCATAGTAAAATACATATTTCATTAATCCTAATTCAGCTAAAGAACGTGACACCAAGAGCGGAAAACACGTTTAATTTGATGCAAAATCTTCCATTCCCCAGTTTTATATTATGTGAAATCCATTCCAATGAGAATAGGAAGAAAGAAAAGCAAATCAACAGATCTACGTCTTGGCCCATGAATTGGTACACATGACCCAGTATTTTACAGGCATAAAACAGACATATAAAAACATCTGATTTGGAGTGGACATGCACATTCTTTACAACCCATCATGTTAGTGAAAGAAGGGAAAAGACATGCAGGGCATGTGCCTGAAGCAAGCAGAAGAACTTAGAATATGTTGATATAAACCAACTTCAAGTGCATTTTAATTGGGAGTTTCCAAAATAATTGGAAACATGGCAAGCAGTAATTCCTGCACCTTTCTTTTAAATCTATTTGATTATCAATTGGTGGTCTCCCAGAAGTGGTCCATTCAGTGATTCATAGTTTCTGCTGTAAAGAATCAAATACTTTGGAATTGGAATTGGTTTAATATTGTCTCATATACCGAGATACAATGTAAAACTTTGTTTTGCATGCCATCCATACAGATCATTTCAAAACATAAGTACATTGAGGTAGTACAAGGGAAAAACAATAACAGAATGTAGAATACAGTGTTATAGTTACAGAGAAATTGCAGTGTAGGTAGACAATAAGTGCAAGGGCCATGACGAGGTAGGTTGTGAGGTCAAGAATTCATCTTTAACATACAAGTGGTCCATTCAAGAGTCTTATAACAACTGGATGGAAGCTGTCCTTGAGCCTGGTAGTGTGTGTTTTTGAGCTTTTGTATCTTCTGCTTGATGGAAGCATATTTAAAACCATAATCTCAGTTGATCCTTCCTGAAAATTCGCCCCCACTTAATTCTGATAAACAAGCCATAAGAGTTGCCATCAGGGCATTTAACACTGCTTTTGAAATTCATTCCAATTACTTCCCTTCCATTGCAATGCAGTTGTCATCTTTTGGATGAAGCATTATAGTTCAGCCCCACAATTTTGCATCCTGGATTGATATGAAAGATTCCACAGTATGTTTGAAGTATTATTCATTCTGCACCACTTGATTGTGTATCTTGGTGCAGTCTGTGTGTTCTTGATGTCCATTAATTGGTTGCTGGGGGGTTTAAAATTGCAAAAGTGATTGCACTTCAAAAGGTTGTTCTTTGGCTGTGAATTACCTTGGGGTATCTTGAGATTGCGTAACAACCCATATAAATTCCAGTATTTTTTTTGTTCTCAAAACGATAAGGCCGTGCCAAGAAAACATCAGCGGCAGCAACCATTGTTTCTGGTGAATAAGCATCAGGTGGTCAATACTGCAAAAGAGAATTTAGAAGCCAGCAGAAAATAAGGCACTGGAGAAATGCTTTGTTTGGGTTGAAGTACCTAGTTTATGTTTATAGATTTATGAAACACAGGAAAACAATCAGCCCTTAATAACAAAATGATAACTTTTTCTACATGCTTTTTCTCTACCACCTGTAATTTCACTGTCTTTAAAAAAAATTCTCTCCACTCTGTTATTTAGATCTGTACACATTTCGATCTTGCCTGTTCTCCTAGATCCTGTCCTTTCTGGTTTCCAGAGTGTTATCATCTTTATGGTCATCCTGAATATTTGTCCTTCCAAATTTATCTCGATCCTACACAATCTTTTCATATCTCATTTACTTTCTGATTTCTCTAGAAATTTATTTATGTTTATGTTCCCCTTATGAAAGTTGATCTACTTACTATATGTGGCTCTCTGATTCTCATTACATCTATATGTTGTACACCATGCATACTCTCTTAACTAATTATCCATTTCATTCTAATCAATAATTACCACTGAGGCTTGATAGAATAGCCACTGCACTGATTAACCTGTTCTGTAACTATGAAAATATTTTTCTAACCACTTTCATAAAGCACTTTGATAAAGTACATGCTTCGGACTTCTCTGAGCTTTTAACAGGAACGGGCTATTTTCATTCCTAAAACAATTACCTGTAAGTCCTACTGGCAAAACTATGTTCATAGCTATCTAGTTTCCACAGAATCATCCAGTTAATAGCTTTGATGTTGATTATTTTATCATTTTCTATAACTTCCCTGGAGTCCTCACTAACACTAGTTCTGTCCTGACATCAGTGATCTCTGTTCATTATCTAACTTTATCTGATCTTTTCCCTAATGTTTCTTGGTTACATTCATTAATGTCTTTTATGTTACTTAAACGTCCAGGAGTTTCACTATTTTTGGTCTATAGGCCAATGCAACGCTTGTATCTTCCTTTTGTTGAAACACATGTCAGCAAGATGCAGGCATTAAATGCTAGATTATACTGCAGTGAATGGAATCTGTAAGTTGTAAAATCAGAATTATTGCATTAACAAGGAAGATCCATAGAAAACAAATAATTACCAAAGCACAGCTATGAAAGCTAATCTGTTTTTAATACAAACTCATGTTCATTAATAATTAATATCTTATAATCTACATGTTCTGCTGTTCATTATTCCAGTATGCCACAATTTTTCTGAGCTGAATGACTTTGTAACAAGGCAATACCTATTCAGATTATTATGCATGAACTTGTATTGTAAAGTATAACTCTTTGTAGATAGGAAGTACAAATATGACTGCATTTTCTATTTTTAAGCAATTATTTAGTAAGTGGAATCAATTATATTAATTGTTATATATTTCATATTTAACTGATTATAGATATATTTTTGCAAACACAGCAACACATTGCTTTATATAACAGAAAGCTTATATTTCAGAATACTAAAATGTTGTTAAAAATAGCCTGTTTGATATTAGCCAAATAAGTCAGCCTTATCTAGACATAATTAAACCAATGATGCATCAATAGCGTCAATGAAACAACATTCACAGTTCATTACAATTTCAGATGTCTGTAAACCTTTATCGGACATTTCAGCTGTAACTCAGAGTACTTAGCGACCTCTTTCAATGCAGTGCCCAATAGTAGAAATCTATGTCATGTGTGAATGGGGTCTGTTCAACATGTCTCTTCAATGAATGAGATTGAAGAGATATTGAAAAAATATTGAAAACAATATTTGAGGATATATTTAAATATGTTAAAAAACTGGTATTGGTAATAGTTGCAATGAAATTACTAGATTGTTGCAAAAATCTATTAGGTTCATTAGTGTCTTGTGGAAGGAAATCTGCTCTCCCTACCATGTCTAGCCAAAATGTGATGCAGACTTCGAACCGCTGAATGAATTGGCCCTAAAAACTATTCGCTTCAAGGGGCAATTAGGATGGATAATAAATACAAGTGATGCTGACATTCCCTGAATTAATAAAATTATGCACAAACAGCAATGATTAAAATCTGAAGGAATGAGGCATGTAACTTTTTGGACCAGGGAGATTGCTTGATGATATTTAAGACACACCACATCAAGAAAAATTCAAGCTGGTGGAGAAAAAAGGCGGTTGAGACAGCAGATTTGGTTTTAAATATTTAACTACTTGAGCAGGTGCCAAAAGTTGCTGCCTGTTTGCTCAAGTTATTACTGCAAAATCCATGTAATTATGCTTTGGCAGACCTCAAAATATAAGGTTTTGTGTGTGATGAGTGTAATATATGTGGCTTACGTAATAATTGGTGTGTACCATTTTAAGAACTGGTGTATATGACCAACTATTCTCTGTACATTGTAACAAATGTTTCACTGGAAAGTCAGGCAGAATCAATCTACTTGCGTTGAAGTAAGCCACTGCATAGATGATGCCCCTTTATTTTTTTTATTTTTGTTCAGTAAAGTGGCCTTCTTAATTTGTATCATTGATCATTATCTAGTATCGTAGAGTGAGAGATCCTGAGACATTGCTTCAGAAGTGCTAGTTGATGAAACTAACAGTTAGATGCTGCACTTGATCGGAGAGCCAAATTCCAGGCGGGATGCTTCCCAATTGTGGTATTACATAGATGTGCTTTGACTCCTGCCCAGAGACAGTATGCTGCGTGATTCAATTGAAAGAGTACACAATGAAGCAACTGAGCCTTTGGATTTCCAGGCAAGGAACTTGTCTAAAGAATGGATTCCCTGGAGGGAAGTGTTTAAACTCTATATAGAATTGGCTACAACAGATAAATCAGATCAGAGGATAGTAAAAATGCTAGTATATACCATTGGTCACAAGACCATGAAGCCCTCAAATCAAACACTGGAGAATGTACAAGATGCAATACAAACATTTTGTATCCAATCTGGAAGTAAAACAATTGACTTTTACTGGTTGTTCATACATAACTAAGATCAAGGAGAATCAGTTTACAAATAACTGCACTTTGGTAGATTTGAAAGGCTTACTCATCTATGAATGGATTATTTGTGGGATTGTGGAGGCCAGACTGATAGAACAGCTACAAACTGATTCAAAAGTTAACTCTATAAAAGTGCATATAGTCATGTAAAGTTCCGGAGTTAACCAAAGCCAAGCTAGAAATGTTGGAGAGCCAACAGGGGGAAGAACATACTGGAAAGCATGAGACAAAAGGCGGAGTAGATAAACCACAGACAAAGTTGCTTAAATGTTGCAAATATTGTGGATGGCAAGATGAAATGCTGAAAAAGAAATGCACTTCAACATGGGAAAGAGTATTACAATGTGCTTGATTTTTTTTAAACCATCAGTGCATTATAAAGAGTACAGAAAGTCCATGGAATGGATGAGATGACTGATGAAGGGATACAGTCAGGGTTGGATTCAGAATACATGCTGAATGCAATTGAGGTCAGTTTTGTGGAAGGAACCAGCGACATTTCAACTTGACTCCAGAACAATATACAATGTCAAATTGAAGTAAGTCATCAATCAAGTGGTAATATAGTTAAACCCAAAAAAATCGTATGTTATTGTTGTGCAACTAGACTACACCAAAACCAGATAGGACAGGTTCTCTGAAGGTGATAACCCAATGAATCAAAAAAACTGTGATGTTGATTTCATTGGATTAGACCAGAAAGATATCACAACTACACTTGGAAATGAAGAATGGTAAAAAGTTGCACTCTTTGGTCAATTTTCTTTTCTGCTCACTTTCATACTGACATGAATAGAGCCTGTACAGCCTCCCAACCCCCTTAAAGCTGGTACAATCTGCAACCATTCATGCAGCTATTCGACAGGTATGAGAAGTTGGAAAAAAAGTAGTGGTGACTCTACACTACACCTCAGATCATACAAAGTCACGGGAGAGGAGGAAGTCACCTCTCTGAGGATAAGGAATAGGAAAAGGTCTGGGAATACAGTCCATTGACTCAAGTATCTGATAATAGATTCGAAGAAAAGCATACAAAAACTGAATGTTTATTTTGGATGTGTTTTTTATATATGTAACGATGAGATGTAATATTGAATGCATATTCTTTTAAGAATTGTAACATGCGACCCTTTGTGTATTGCTGAAAATATTTCAGAGTAGATCTTGGCCTGAATTGAAGTTAGCTAAAGCAAGGATGTTGCCCTTCACAACAGGCCTTTCTTTCCTTTAAATGAAGTATCCTAGTTGATTATTTGAATCACTGATGATTTTCCAGCCATCGAAAAGAGTGTGCAAAAAAAGGTCTGAAGTTTACATCATGATATGCATTATCTGACAGCAGAGTTTGAATGAAATCAGCCAAAGGCTGTGCAAAACGCTGCAGAATTTCCAAAATGTCTACTGTGCCAGTTTAAAAATAATTGTTCACAAAATGAGCCCCATGCCAATATGTATTAATCCCCTTGTGAATTTACACAAACTGCAGACCATTTGTTGGGTTTTAAAGAAGCTCACCAACTTTTTGGTACAGATACATTAATAGATATTTTTAAGAAAACAATTGATGACATTATTTCTTTGACTTTCTGAAGGAAATGTCTGATGTACATGAGTGTAATTAAGATGTGGTTCTGCTTATGTTAATAAAACTGCCTCATGGTACAACTCCTAAATTAATCAAGGAAATTCTTTTAAAATCTTAATATTATTGTTTTCTCAAAGCTGTCTGACATTGACAATTCAAGAAGGAATTTACACTCACTGATATGTTGGTGAGTTTTGAGTGGCAAAAAAAATTGCAAAAATCATTGTGATTTTTGAATGCAGCTTACACTTTGATTGCACAATGAATTTCTTGTGCAACCTGCAGTCTATAATTTCATTTCAGTTGTTATAATAGCCTTTGATGGTTTTTTATACAATTAATACATACTGTCACAAAAAATAACATAATTCTTTATTTGTAATCTTAGAAAATACATTTTTATTTCCCTTGAGAATAAGTATTAAGCCTCATCCTTCATTGCTTGTGATCATCATCTGTCAGTCAAAGAGGTGGGATTCTTAAATGTCAGTATTCTCCCCAGCAGAAACAGACCTGTGGTCATTTCACACTGCTCAAGCGGTTAATGAGCTGATTAATCATCAGTACTTGGTTGTAAATGCAGCTGCCCTGAAAGAATGCACAAGTGGTTGCTGCATGTAATATTCTGAAAGGTTTTCCAATTATGATCTCACTTTCTGTCTGAAAGCTTGCATTAGAATCACCTGCCAGATCTTGATCCACCCTTTCCCCCCACCTTTTTATACTAGCTGTCACCTCTCTTTCTCTGAGCAATCTAAATGAAGGAATGAACCACAAACAACACAGAAGGTTATGGCCATTCATTTGACCAATCTCACAAAAAGAGTAAATTCTTGAATTCTTTAAAAGTGAAGCTCAGGGAAATTATCCAAACCTTCTGATGTTACCTATAGATTTCTGGATGTAAAACCTGCTTGTGAATGAGATCTAAAAATGTTGTAAACTAAGCAATGAAGCATTGGTAAAATTGTGTTGAGGCTTAGGTAAGAGTCCCGGATCAATTGTGGTCATAGTCTTGATGTACCAGTTGTCGGTTTCACAAGCAAAGATTTTCTTCATATTGCAATAAAGAGAGATTCAGAGGCAATTCAAATCATAAGGTGAATGTTCTGATCATGAAAATAAGAATATAGAGACAGAAACTAAACCCTTTAGGCAGTTCTGTCACTCAAATTGATCATAGATGATTTAAATCACTTTATTTGGTTTTATATCACTTAACATTCTCAAATAACAAAAATATTTTTAATCTCAGCTTTGTAATTTCATTAACCTAGCTTCAACAATTTGCAGGAAATATTTCCACATTTCCGTGTCTCTCTGTGAAGGAGAGCTTCCTAAAATAACCCTCTTAAAACAACTCTAATTTTAAACTTGTGAACCACCCACCATATGAATTATCTTCTCTCTACATACCCAATCAAATATTTTAATCATCATAAAGTCTCAGTCATATCACCCTTCAAAATACTTTCCAAATGGAAATACAATTCTCGCCCATCTAACCTGATATCATTATATAAGCCCAACATTATGCCATTGAATCTGTGGCAGAGACTTTCCAAGTTAGTATATCCTTCCTGAATTGTGGTGCCAAGAAATGAATGCCATAATCCAAATATGGATTAACCAGACCTTTGTAAAGCAATAATATAACTTCCATACCTTTGCACTACTGCCCTCTTGAGAATATCTTTCATAATTATACTTTGCACCTGTCTATAGATTTTATTTATGTCTGCATATGGACTCCTAAATCTCTCTGTTCCTCCACAATTACAGTCTGTTTATCCATCCCATGATCTATCTTCAGTTCAAAGTGTTGACTGCATACACTCACGCATAGAACAGGTTTGTCCATGAACCGGTTAATGTCCTTTTCAAATTTCTGCTGCTTTCTTAATGTGTAACTCAACAATGCCATGAGTAAACTTTCTCTTCCTTCATGTAAGAGTTGGATATTCTCCTTAATAGCTGGTAGAACTCTAGACCCAAGCCAGAAATCCTGATCTTCCATTAAGTGGATCCTAGGACACATGTGCTCTATGATTGGGTGCCTTGTGTAGTGCAACTGAGCTGTGCAAACAGTATGCAAGACAAGTTTTTCGCTGTACCTCAGTACATGTGACAATAATAAACCAAGAGTTAAAATAAAGTCTTTCATTATTTTAAGTTTTTCAACCATATTTGATACTTGACCTTATTCCTATCAGCTAATACTAATGCATTTAACCATTGAATGAAACTTTGGATGTGTTTGTCCTATCAGTGGCCTTGTCTTTTCAGAATTTAAGGCATAGACCTCTGCTTTTTTTGCTATTTTCAACAGTACTGAGTCACTAACCACCATCTGCATATTTCCCCTTCCTTTTGCCAATATTTCCAATCCCATCTATAAAGCCAGCTGGATTGTAAACTGGACCAGTTAAGCAATACTATGTATTAACCACACCCTGGCGATTAAATTTGATTTTGTCTCAGTACTTCTACTCTTATCACAATTCTCATTCATCTTATTGAAAAGCAGGTCTTAACAAATCAGCATCACATTATAAAACTCACCAAAATTTCTGTTCCAATCATAAAGGAAATCAGGCGACATATTAAAAACCCTATCAACTCATTATCACCTAAGTTCTATTTGACCATTTTTACCCTCTCCCTGCTTCAATCTGAGGTGCCCATCTGTTTTAAGAAGGCCACTACCATACTGGTACCTAAAAAAAAAACAAAGTAACATACCTTAATGACTACTGCCCAGTGGTTCTGACATCCACCATCATGAAGTGCTTTGAGAGGCTGGTCATGGCATGTAATAACTCCAGCCTCCCAGACAACCTAACCCACTGCACTTTGTCTACTGCCGAAACAGGTCTACGACAGATGCCATCTCCCTAGTCCTACATTCATCTCTGCAGCATCTGGACTGTAAAGACATCTACATTAGACTACTGTTTACAGCTCCACCTTCAATATTATAATTCCAAGCAGATTCATCTCCAAGTTCCAAGACCTGGGACTCAACACCTCCCTCTGCAACTGGATCCTTGATTTCCTGACCAACAGACCACAATCAGTGAGGGTAGACAGCAACACCTCCAGCACTGGTGCCCCACAAGGTGCATCCTCAGCCCCCTACTCTACTCCCTACTCTACTCCCTATATACTCATGACTACGTGGCTAAATTCTGTTCGAACTCCATCTACAAGTTTGCAGATGATACTACCGTAGTGGGCTATATCTCAAATAATGATGAGTCGGAGCATAGGAAGGAGATAGAGAGCATAGTAGTATGGTGTCATGACAACAATCTTTCCCTCAATGTCAGCAAAACAAAAGAGCTGGTCATTGACTTCAGGAAGGGGAGTGGTGCACACACTCCTGTCTACATCAACAGTGCTGAGGTCAAGAGGGTTGAGAGCTTCAAATTCCTAGAAGTGAACATCACCAATAGCCTATCCTAGTCCAACCACGGAGACGCCATGGCGATGAAAGCTCACTAATGCCCCTACTTCTTCAGGAGGCTAAAAAAATTTGGCATATCCCCTTTGACCCTTGCTAATTTTAATTGACACACCACAGAAAGCATCTTATCTGGGTGCATAATGGCCTAGTATGGCAACTGCTCTGTTCATGACTGAAAGAAACTAGAAAGTTGTGGCCACAGCTCAGCACATCACGGAAACCAGCCTCCTCTGTCTACACCTCTCATTGCCTCGGTAACGCAGCCAGCGCCATCAAAGACACCGCTCACCCCGACAGACTCTCTTCTCCCCCCACTCCCATCTAGCAAAAGATAAGAAAACCTGAAAGGACGTACCACCAGGCTCAAGGACAGCATCTATCCCGCTGTTATAAGACTATTTAATGGTTTCCTAGTACGATAAGATGGACTCTTAACCTCACAATCTACCTCTTTATGACTTTGCACCTTATGTCTACCTGCACTGCATTTTCTTAGTAACTGTAACACTTTATTCTGCATTCTGTTATTGTTTTACATTGTCCTACCTCAGTGCACCGTGTAGTGAATTGATCTGTATTAACAGTATGCAAGACAAGTTTTTCACTGTACCTCAGTACATGTGACAATAATAAACCAATTTACCAATTTATCAGTAGAAACAAAATCATTCCAAAGACTTAAGCATAAAGATCTATGCTGCTACACACGTGATGTACTGAGAAAGTGATGCAGTTTATGAAGTGCTGGCTTTTGGATGAGATTTTAAACAGAGGACCAGCCTATTTTATCATGTGAATGTAAAACAGCCTAAATTGCACTTTTCGAGACAAGAATAAGGGTGTTACACTTGACTTTTAACTCTCAGTCAACTGTAGTGAAATTTAAAATGGTAATCTGACCCTTATTACATTGGTGTTTGTAGGAGCTTGTGACAATCAATTATGACAATGGCTTGGCTTGCTCCAATTCTAATTATTGAGTTATCTAGTGCTTTAAGATAGATTAATTGGTCATTTATCCCATTGCTGTTTGTGAGACACTATTATACAGAACTTGCCTGCTGAATTAACCCAAATAAGAACTGCAAATGCACTGTAACGTGTTTCATTGGCTCCATAGCAGCTCCAAGATTTTCTGAAGACACAAGAGAACTGTAATAAGTTCTTTATTCTATGTTTGTGTCTTCAGCTGCAAAAAGGATCGAGTGAGGATTTAAAGATCTATATTCTATTTGAATTTGGATCTAACTTGTTCCCAAAAGACAGATCTTTACCTTATGGAGCTTTTTATTTGTAATCCAGCAATGATTTTGCCAATTGTGCTTCCTGCTGCACCTCAGTAGCTAAGAGTCTCTGGACCTGGTTTGGAGAAAAGCCATCAGAATTGAAAAAGGAACATAATCATTTGGTAAATCCTGCATGTGAACCGTTTGTGCTTTGCTAAATGTTTTGGGGAGTGATCTCCCTTGCTGGTTTATCCCTAGATTTCCTGTTTTGAGTCTGTGAGTTAAACACTGGAAAATCTGACCATATATTTAGTGAGGAAGAAGCAGCAACGTATCCTGTGAAGAATTACATCTGAGTGTCTGAAACAGAAGTGATAGAGCAAAGGCGGTTGAATGCTCGTCAAATTTCTGCAGATTGTGTGTGGTGCTGAGATATTTGTTCAGCGGGTGCTGCAAAATCTTCCGTACAGATTGAAAAAAAAGAAACATTCCAAAAGGAAATGATATCTAACACGACTGACTTTCAATCTGCACTCAATCTCAGCATTGCTAGTCTTTTTCATAAGGCTTTTGCATGGAATGTTGTTAACACTAAAGTGGTGCAGCTGATGCATGTGTAGCAATATGCAAGAGTTCTATATAATGTAGCTAAAACATGAGCAAGTCCAAGTTTGATGGAACATCCAAAAAATGCTAAGATGCTGAAGCTGATTCTCCAAGGGACTCTTAGGTATGGAAGTTCGATAACAAATGAGCAAACCCAATCTTCACTAAGTTAGAGACACTGTTAATTTTGTTGGGCCCAATTTTGGGTGTCCTTTAAAAAATATGGTTTTCCTTGCAGTTGCTGAATGAGCCTCATGTCCTAATGTCTTTTATAAGTTGACTGGTCTGTTCTACTCCTGGTTAAATGAATACATTTTAAAAAGGTTTTCTTTTCTTTAAAAAAAAATCACTGTGTATGTGCTCCTCTAACTCTCCAGTCTGCATGGACAGATCCCTTCAGGATCAACACCCAAAATTACTCCTTCAGCCTCCCCTTCTGGAACACGTCACCAGGCAAACAATACAATAATCAGCATTCACTTGGCTGGGAAAATATTAACATCCCGAACATCTCATGCCAACAATGAGCTTTGAGGACCAATTGCAGGGAATTCTCAGCTAGGGGATGTGTTATTGTTGTGTTGCTGTGTATAGATCTAATCCCACACTGAAATCACAGGTATTGATAGTCAGGGATCCAATTGTCAGAGGTTTTGGTTCTTAATGTAATTCTAGGGATCAATAAGCTTTGATTATGTGTTTCACTTCTTGCAATGTTGGTCACACATCTGATTCCACCAAAGAACCTTAGTTTCTCTGAAGGAATGCCCAGAAGCCAAGGGATGGAAAAGAAAGAGGTGGATGAGCCAATTGCTTTTCTGGTTGACACCACATCTCACCAACCCACTAACAAACTCAAAAGGCTCAAGGCAAGGTAGATAATGGACTAACCACTAGTTGGTTGAGTTTTTGAATATGAGCATTCTGTAGAAGAGATAAAGAGGCTTATGACTACCCATGGCACAGGTGACAAGAAATAGACTGCCACTGAAGTAGCATATAGGAGGGCCATTAGATTAGGTGAAAAGATATTCATTGTTTAAAGAGAAGTGCTGGGCAAAGAACAACAATTGCACATTAATGTTGACAAGAAAAAGTAATAAATAATGTTATTAAAATGAATGCAATATTTTAATATTGTTAAATCTCACAAGAGGATTAAAACAAAGGGACTAAGGATGAATTTTCAGGAGTTTATCTAAGAAAACAAGTAAAAAGGCAGAACAAGTTGTCCTGGGAATCCCAGAACCTTGGGCTCAGGAAGCTGAAGCCATATGTGGTAGAATGTTGAAAAATGAGGATGTGCAAATGTCCAGTGGTGTAAGATCTTGAAGGGATGGTGGATGTCCTGGAGCTGAGGTATGGAACAAGCTGAAAACAAAGAAGATGATTTACAGCCAAGACCGCAGCAGGCAGGATGCCAGTGGTGCCCATCTGTCCTTAGTGCCAGGTTTCCTTTGGTAGCTGCACACAAATGACCATCTGGACTTAGTAAGACCTTGGCCTGCACAAAGACAAACTGCATCCTTCCTATTAACATGCAGCTGGTGCTAAAACACAGGAACTGAATCATGGAACATCCTGAGAGAACTCTTGGTGTCTTCCCCATGACACAGTTAAATGTGCAGTCATTATTTAAAGGAAGAGGTAGAGCAGATGGGTGGCGGATCTTTCCAAAGGTCCAACTGGATCTCCAGTTAATGGCCCCTTTGAGAAACTGACAAAATAGGAGCAGAATGCACGCATAATGAAGCTCACACCTGCTTTGAATTCTGATCAAACAGACCACTTACGCATCCGAGCAGAAATTTCAGTGTTTGGACAGATCAGAAGGTTCCTGTCTGGAACTCTGAAAAGGTCACCAAAGTGAGTGTTCTCTGTTGCACTATGCAGAGCTTTGCCATCCAGAGAGGAGCAAACAAACAACCCTAACCCTTGATGGCCATGGTAGTTTCAGGTAATTTGCAGCTAACAGAAGATGTGGATCAATTAGTTTAAAGGGCTATTCACCGGTCCATAATCCGGCTTCCACTTGAATGATCCTGTCCTGCTGTGGCTCTCTAAACAGCCCACTTTCCATAATAATCAACTGTATGTCAACTATAGTGCCCAGCTCATCAACCTACCACCTGCTCCTTTAATATGCCCCTTGGTTCTCGATAACCCATATTATCTCATGGTTGAGGGGTAGAACTGGGAAAGGGACGGTCATTGCTTATGAACATAGCAGTCGGAAAGAAATAAATAACAAACAATACTGCTAAAATCTATATGGCACAAATGGACACTCCTAACATCTTCTTCTGAGACAACTCCTCAGGGTTGAGGATGACTTGTTTCTTTACAGTTCTATGGATTCGGAGGAGGTCAAAGCTTTCTACAGGAGAACTCTGTCACAGGTAGGGAAAATGGTGTTTGACAGAGTGAGGGAATGTTCTCCTGGAGAGGTTATGTATTTCTTCCGCTGCATGTTTGTAGTGTCTGCATGTTCTATGGTAGAGACTGGAGGTACTTAGTAACTTCCACCTAATGTTGCTGCAGTAGACATGACAGATAATGTGAGGGAAGGTCTTTCAATTTAACACAACTCCTTTGGGAGGAGGTTATAATTTATTTTATTGCTCTAACGAGGCAGGACTAAAATAACACTGATAGGCAGCCCGAAGGCAAATGATCCTGTTCAGTGTTATTGTCATAGACTATCTTCCACTATCTTCATTCTTCTGGAGAGTGAACCCATGGAAAACAACTGGTCTGGATGATGTCCCTGGCTGTGTCCTTAGATCCTGTGCAGATCAGCTGGTGGGGGGGTATTTGCAGACATTTTTAACCTCTCCCTGCTTCAATCTGATGTTCCCACCTGCTTTAAGGAGACCACTATCATTCCGGTACCTAAGAAAAACAAGGTAACATGCCTCAATGACTACCAAATGGTGGCTCTGACATCCACTATCATGAAGTGCTTCGAGAGGCTGGTCATGGCACGCATTAACTCCAGCCTCTCGGAAAACCTTGACCCACTGCAATTCGCCGACCACTGAAACAGGTCCAAGGCAGACACCATCTCCCTGGCCCTACACTCATCTCTGGAGCATCTGGACAGTAAAGATACCTACGTTAGACTATTGTTTATAGACTAAAGCTTTGCCTTCAATACTACAATTCCAAGCCAACTCATCACCAAGCTCTGAGACCTGGGACTCAACACCTCTCTCTGCAACTGGATCCTTGACCTCCTGACCAACAGACCGCAATCAGTAAGGATAGGCAGCAACACCTCCAGCACGATTACTCTCAAAGTTGGTGCCCCACAAGGCTACATCCTCAGCCCCCTACTCTACTCCCTATACACTCATGACTGTACAGCCAGATTCTGCTCAAACTCCATCTACAAGTTTGCAGATGATACCACCGTAATAGGCTGAATCTCAAATAATGATGGGTCAGAGTACAGGAAGGAGAAAGAGAGCCCAGTGTCATGGTGTCATGACAACAACCTTTCCCTCAATGTCAGCAAAACAAGAGAGCTGGTCATTTACTTCAGGAAAGGGGGTGGTGCACATACACCCGTCTACATCAATGGTGCTGAGGTCAAGAGGATTAAGAGTTTCAAGTTCCAAGGAGTGAACATCACCAGTAGCTTGACCTGGTCCAACCAAGTAGATACCATGGCCAAGAAAGCTCACCAGCACCTCTACCTCCTCAAGAGGCTAAAGAAGTTTGGCATATTCTCTTTGGCCCTCACCAATCTTTACTGATGCATGATATATAGCATCCTATCTGGATGCACCACAGCTTGGTATGGCAACTGCTCTGCCCATGGCTGCAAGAAACTGCAGAGAGTTGTGGACACAGCTCAGCACATCACGGAAACCAGCTTCTGCTCCGTGGACTCTGTCTATACTTCTCACTGCCTCAGTAAAGCAACTAACATAATCAAAGATCCCATCCACACAGACATTCTCTCTTCTCCCCTCTCCCATTGGACAGAAGATACTGTATAAAAGCCTGAAAGCATGTACCACCAGGCTCAAGGACAGTTTCTATCCCGCTGTTATAAGACTATTGAATGGTTCCCTTGTACAATAAAATGGACTCTTGATCTCTCAATCTACCTCATTGTGACCTTGCACCTTAATGTCTACCTGCACTGCACTTTCTTTGTAATTGTAACACTTTATTCTGCACTCTGTTATTGTTTTACCACGTACTACCTCAATGCACTGTTGTAATGAATTGATCTGTATGAACGGTACACAAGATTAGTTTTTCACTGTACCTCGGTACATGTGACAATGATAAAACAATTTACCATTGAACTTGTGAACTTTAAAGTTGTGTCAGAGGATCTAAAGTGACTGTGAGTAGTAACAGTGAGAAGATTCATATTATTTATTACTCTTGCAATGATGAAAAGCTTTAGGAGTGGAAAGAGTTAAGATCACTCAGGAGTGATGAATCAACATGAATCATATGAATTGATATTCCTTTGTTGGATGTAATAGAATCAAAAGGTGCTTTAAGGAACTTACCATTTCAACATATGTTCCTCTGTACCAAGAGATGCTGTATGGAGCATAATGAGGTCACTGGTTAAACCAATGCATGCCTTGCACAAAGGAAGAGGGCCATACTTGGAAGTCAATCACCTCAGCCCAAGATATTTCTTCAGGCATTCTCAAACGCAGTATCTTAGTTCCAACAATTATCTTCAAGTGTGGCAGCAAAGTATCTTCAAGTATTTCATCAATAGTCTTGCTTACACCATGTTCACTGATGATTGCATAACATTCAGATTGATTCAAAGTCCTTTGGTTTGTAAGGCAATCCATGCATGCAGCAAGAGCTGAACTCTGACCAGGGTTAGGCTGTTAAGTGACCATGCATTGGTGCCAAGAAATCACTCCCTCCAGCAACAGAGCATCAAGACTCTACAGTGAGATATGGATAGGTTAGCTGAGTGGGTGCAAACTTGGCAAATGGAGTTTAACGTGTGAGGTCATGCACTTCGGTAAGATGAATTAAAAGGCAAACTGTTATCTTAATGGAAAAAAGATTGCAAATGAGTGAACTACAGAGGGATTTAAATGTTCTTATGCATAAACTACAATAAGTTGGCAGGCAGTTGCTGCAAATGGTTAAGAAGGCAAACAGCATATTTCCCTTTACAGTAAGAGGGTTGGAGTTTAGAACTAATGATGTACTGTCACAATTTTATGGGCTGTTGGCAAGGCCACACCTGGAGAACTGTGCAGGTTGTGTCCCCTTATTTAAGAAAGGATATGGTAACAGTGAAGGCAGTCCAAAGAGATTCACCAGATAATTCCTGGGATAAGAGAATTGTCCTGTTGTGAGAGGCTGAAGAAGCCGGATATGTTTTTTCTGGAGTTTAGAAGAATGAACCATGATCTCATTATAATATTTAAGATCCTAAGGAGACATGACAGAATAGATGCTGAGATGCTTCTGCTGGTAGGAGGGTATTGAATGAGGGGACATAGAGACAAAATAAAGTGGTCATTTGAAACTGAGGTGCATAAAAATTTGATTTTGCAGAAGGTGATGAATCTCAGGAATTCTCTTCTCCGGAGGGCCATGCTGACTAGATCACTGGAGGTATTTCAAGAGGAGGTAGATTAATATTGAAAAATCAAGAAATTGAGGGGAACTGGCACAGAAAATGAATTGAGGCCTGGGGCTACCATCATATTAGATGGCAGGGCAGGCTTGATGTGCCAAGTGGCCTATTCCTTACCTATTGTATTGTATGCTTCTGTTATATCCAGCCACTTTCTGTTACTATGCAACAATGATATTATTGTTGATGTCTCTATAGATGTATAAATGCAAGACCGAGTCAGATGCTGGGTATACTGTGCCAAATAAATTATCTCTTGTTTTCCCAAAGCCTTTCCACCACCTTCAAACTCATCAGGAGCACAATGGGATACTCACTCAGTGCCTGGATGAGGATCCCATTGCAAGGAGCTTGGAAGCATCCAGGACAGAGCAGTCTGCTTGATTGACTTGCCATGCTTCCACCATGAATACAACTTAAGTAGTACAGCAACTTAACAAAGCTTAACCTTGACTTCTACCACCTAGAAAAGCCCTGACAGATATGACATGGGAAAACAACCATCCTGAAGATCTTTTTTAAGTCATATATCATTCTCACTTGAAATATGTTCCTTCATCATTGCTGAATTAAAATCCTGGAACTCTTTCTGCAACAGCACCTTCACTATTTCAATAATTCCAATTCAGAAAATTATTTCAGAACCACTTCCTTGTGGGCAATTAGGAATAGGCAATAAACGTTCTACTTTATAGTGATGATCACATCCCATGAATAAGTAAACAAAATGGCCCTGCACAGCAATAATAGATAAAAGAAATCAATTTCTTCCAAGCAAATCCGATCCACTTCACGCCCATGATTAAAGAAAGACATCTGACAAACGAATAAAACTCAAAATTTTATAATAATGCAGTGACAATTTTTAATATCAAGTTAATATACATTTTTAAGAAACACAGGAAATAGTTTTATGTCATGGCATCTGTATTTTAAGTTTCTGTGTGACACCACACTTGTGAAGTTGCATATAGAAACTAGTATTCCTATTTTATGAAGAAATAAATGTGCTGACTGAAAGCTGCTTTCAAGATTGATGCCAACATCAAAACTTGTTAAAACTAGTTCAAGTTAGTTCAACTTTCTCATCACGAGTTATGCCAAGATTATTCATCAAAATTAATGTGGGAATATAAAACCAGAAATGCAATATGATCAGTGAAAACAAAAATGTATCTAAATAACCAAAACTTTAAAAAAATAACCATATCGTTCTGACCCTAACATGTAGACCATCTAACAATTTATGAATGGACACAAATGATACATCATATTTTTGCTTATTGGAGCATCTGCATTTTCTGTTTGACTAGAGTGTGCAATGTCAAAAAAATTCACAAGGAGTCAGGAACTTCAACAAACATGACTGTTCATTCCACATGCCATTGCCTTGATATACACTATGAGACCAGCTGTCAGTTGCGGCAGGGTTTACATGCTATAATGGGCTACAAAATGAAGTCGGGCTGCATCGCCAACAGCAGCGCATCCCTTCCTGATGAGCTTAGCGCCTTCTACGCATGCTTTGAACAGAAGGGGATTGGTTTGTCACCACCCACTCTGACAACCTCCAGTGCGCCAGAACCCATGGTCACCACTGAGGACATAAGATCAGTCTTCCGGAGAGTGAACCCCCAGAAAGCATTGGACCGGATGGTGTCCCTGGTCGTGTCCTCAGATATTGTGCTGATCAGCTGATCAGCTGACGGAGGTATTTGCGGACATTTTTAACCTCTCCCTGCTTCAATCTCAGGTTCCCACCCGCTTTAAGAAGACCACTATCATCCCGGTACCTAAGAAAAACAAGGTAACGTGCCTTAATGACTACCGACCGGTGGCTCTGACATCCACTATCATGAAGTGCTTCAAGAGGTTGGACATGGCATGCATTAAAAGCTTCCTGGAAAACCTCAACTCACTGCAATTCACCTATCACCGAAACAGGTCTACAGTGGATGCCATCTCCCTGGCCCTACACTCATCTCTGGAGCATCTGGATAGTAAAGAAACCTATGTTAGGCTATAATTTATTGACTACAGCTCCACCTTCAATAGTATAATTCCAAGCAAACTCATCACCAAACTCCAAGACCTGGAACTCAACACCTCTCTCTGCAACTAGATCCTTGACTTTCTGACCAACAGACAGCAATCAGTGAGGATAGGCAGCAACACCTCCAGCACGATTATTCTCAACACTGATGCCCCACAACGCTGCATCCTCAGCCCCCTACTCTACTCCCTATATACTCAGGACTGCATGGCCAGATTCTGCTCTAACTCCATATACAAGTTTGCAGATGATACCATTGTAAGTTGGCTGTATTTCAAATAATGATGAGTCGGAGTATAGGAAGGAGATAGAGAGCATAGTGACATGGTGTCATGACAACAGCCTTTCCTTCAATGTCAGCAAAACAAAAGAGCTGGTCATTGACTTCAGGAAAGGAGGCGGTGTACATGCACCTGTCTACATCAATGGTGCTGAGGTCGAGAGGGTTGAGAGCTTCAAGTTCCTTGGAGTGAACATCACCAATAGCCTGTCCTGGTCCAACCATGTAGATGCCACGACCAAGAAAGCTCACCAGTGTCTCTGCTTCCTCAGGAGGCTAAAGAAATTTCAAATGTCCCCTTTGACACTCACCAACTTTTATCAATGCACCATAGAAAGTATCCTATCTGGATGCATCACGGCTTGGTATGCCAACTGCTCTGCCCAGGACCTGAAGAAACTGCAGAGAGTTATGGACACAGCCCAACACATCACGGAAACCAGCTTCCCCTCCATGGACTCTGTCTATACTCTCGCTGTCTTGGTGAAACAACCAGCATAATCAAAGACCCCACTCACCTGGGCCGTTCCCTCCGCTGCCCTCTCCCATCAGGCAGAAGATACAGGAGCCTGAGGGCACATAGCACCAGGCTCAAGGACAGCTTCTATCCGGCTGCTATAAGACTATTCAATGGTTCCCTTATACGACGAGATGGACTCTTGACCTCACAATTGACCTCATTATGACCTTGCACCTTATTGTCTACTTGCACTGCACTTCCTCTGTAGCTGTGACATTTTACTCTGTATTCTGTTATTGTTTTTACCCTGTACTACCTCAATGCACTGTGTAATGAATTGATCTGTACGAACGGTATGCAAGACAAGATTTTCACTGTACCTCGGTACTAATGACAATAATCAACCAATACCAATATCAATATGCTGGGCATGGAGTACACTAAAAATTCATCCTTGAAATGTTCTAGGAATAGCAATCAGCTATTTGTTTTATAACAATGAAAATGAGGCTTGATTTGTAAAATATTGAAAGCTCTGTCTTATTTGGTCAGATGAGCTGATGACTTGAGATTGACCTCTTGATTTATTTGCTGAGAAAGAAAAAAAAACTTGCTTCTCTCCACTTAATACACACTCAGTTTATGGATAATTCATGTCTTCTGTGATAGAAATGTTGAATATTATATTTGTTCCAGGCAGTCAGGGTATAGTTATAAACCTGCCTTAGAGCAGCATATTTTTGAGAGGCCCTTATAATGTTCTCTACGAAGTGGTCATCAACAACTTACAGCATAAAGAATTTAGTTTTGAAATTCATGGTGGCCTCTTCAGACAGGAAGCTTGAGAGGGCATCTGTGGAGGCATTCTGTTTTGAACTGTGATACTCAGTATCATAGAAAAAGCGGAAGTGCAACTCAGTCCATCTCTATTGACTTGACGTGAACTTTGACCTAAATACGGCCAACAAAGGTGTACAGTCAGTTAGAAATATAAAAGGCCATTTTAGTCGGAATTTGAGAACATAAAGTATGCAGAAGACAATTGATGATGCTTCCTTTTCAATCTGTTCATCATTCTTAGTTTTCATCAACCTGTGAATAGCACACATAAGCTGCTCGTGAGCTGTATCCATAATATGAGTAATGACAGCTCCAACACCATTGGCATCAAAGGAAATTTTGTATCATTGCAGATCAAAAATGACTCACTGCTGATGCTTGCTTGGCATTTAGTTTATGCCCTCTGTTGCTGGTCATCTTAATGTTGAGGCTCATTCTTCCTCATTATCCAGTGGAGAGATATGTTGTGGCAATGTCTGGTGGGCAGCTGGCATAATATTGTAAAATACCAGGAAAAGACCTGAGCTCTTCATTGTTTTCTGGTCTGCAAGCATTTACTATCACTGCCACCTTCTCTCTGATAAGCTGCAGTCCATTCCTTTATCCCTAGATGCACAAACTCTTCAGTAAAGCATGCTCGCTTTGTTTCAGATTGACATTGTGTCCGTGGAGCCCCTGTAAAACCTCTCCAAGCACTCTGAAGGGATCTTCCTCATTTGCTGAAGCAATCAATATATTGTCTAGATTATCTGTTGCATCAGGTCCAGGAAAGCCATGACAGTATGATAATTTCCTGTATGCATTCAAGACTTTATGGGGATTACTGTCAAGTAGCTTTGGTTTGTCAGATCTATAATAAGGATATGGGATGCTAGAAATCTTTTCTTCTGCCAGTTTTTGTGATGGATTCTAGGAAATAAGGAGGGGATATGATTCATCATCCACTGTCGTGCTCAGACTGTCAAAGAGAACAATCTTCTCAGAATCTGGAACTACAATAATTATTGCCATCTAATCACGTCATTCCATTATGTACCAACTTCTTTAGTTCTTCCTCTGCTTAGGTGTTATGACTGGCTTAGGTTGGTACTGTATTGGTTTCTCATCTTACGAGATGTCATTCTGTTTCTTGATACTTTGTAGGTATAGGGCTTTGTATTCTATCAGAATCTTGCCTAGACAAGGATGTGCAGTACTGACATTATATATTTGTGTTCAGTCTAGCTTGTGCCTTGAGCCAATCTCTGCCAGTAATTGTGATCCATGCTGCTGTCTGCCACAGTTGGCGATTTGACTTCTTGACTATTATGTAGAAAAAGGCATATCACTTGCCCAGTGTCTTCAGCATTTCACTTGACTATGTTGATGCAACTTCGCGGAACTTCTGATTGCATGGACCTCACCCCATAGCGAAACAATCTGCAATCATAAGAATATTCTTTTTCTAGATTGTATCTTGAAATTATTATTAAGGGGCCAATAGGTCAAATCCACTGAACTCCAATTCCATTTGCTGGTCTGACTGAACCAGCAACTTTCTGACTTTTTGCTCTCTTGTCCTACCACAGTGATCAAGGAATCCCCTGGTCTTTGTGTCAATAGGGAACCTCTGGCCATGATCCAGGATCTGCTGAAATATTTATGTGCACCTAGACGGTGAAGTGACAGGTGGCCTCTGGTTGGGTGGGACTCTGGAGTGGAATGATGATTTCAGTTCAGTCTGAGTCTCATGGTGGGGTTGGGTAACTTGTAAAGGGGGAATAATGCAATGTGTATAGTTGGTACCTCGTATATTAAAATTGGAAATACTAATGATTTTGAAAAACAGATGTTAAAAATCATCAGGTGGTTTCTCCTGCTTTCTTCTGACTCTTCCCAAGGTGAAGAGAAAGTTATTTTAATTCTGCCTGCAAAAAAGGATATTACATTCCTCTAAACAGCTTCAATTAGGCATTAGAGAACCTCAGTATCTTTGTAGCATCCTTTCAAAGGGAGGACATGGGCAAGCAAAACAAAAGATCAAATTTTACCTCTGTTTCTTTTAATGGTCTGGCCACCTTAGGCAAAGATTTGTCTTGATGTTAGGCTGCTTTGCTATTTCATCAGATGCAGCAAACTAAAGAAAGTCAAACAAAGAGAACCCTATACCATTAAGTTAGTGTACCAGAATTTCCGACCATAAGTGATGGCAACCTTTATCCCAGCCTCTCCATCCTCATGCCAACAAAGCCCTTAGCAACACTCACCTCTCACACAAAGTTGAGAAATAGTGCACCAATGTCTGCCTCACATCAACCATTGATGTTGAGAAATTAATTATGTCTTTAAGGTCTTAGAGGATGTTTTTGCTCTCTGCCAGTGTTGCCATTGAGCTGGACTTGTTTTTATAGGATTAATTGTGTAGTAATTCACCACAGGGATTTTAAGTCTGAAGATCCAGTAGCACTGTATATAGAAATACATATTTCACAAATTCTATAAATTGAATGGAGTCAGCTACCTTTTACTAGCTGGATTAATGTTCAAATTCCTGAATTTATTTTGCAACATAATATGTTCAGGTTGCAATCACCCAAACAATTAAATTAATGTGTTACTTTGCTTAATGTTGTTACATATTAACTCCCACAGTCCTCAACAATAAAAGATTTCCAGAGTAGAAATTGCATGTGAAGTTAATAAGTAGGTGTTTGGGGGATGTTCGTTTAACATCAGCATCATCAATGTGCGTAAAACTCTGTCACATGATCTCTGGTGCATGCCAAATAAAATCATGCAGGGCACGATTTCCTGTGGGGGCATATTGTTGAATTCCATCAGAAGTCCAGCAGGGCCACCGGCGTTTTGCTGAGCTGCGCACATTGCAGTCATCACTTTCATGTAGGGAATTGTCAAAGAGTTGGTTGGACCTTCTGTCCTATTTTTGATACTACTGCCTCTGTAAATACTAACTAAAGCTCATACCTTATCGTACTTGGAGTATTGTGCTCAGTTCTGGTTGCCTCAGTATAGGAAGGATGCGGAATCTTTAAAGAGGGTGCAGAGGAGATTTACCAGGATGCTGCCTGGATCGGAGAGAATGTCTTATGAGGATAGGTTGAGTGAGCTAGGGATTTTCTCTTTGGAGAGAAGGAAGATGAGAGATGACTAGATAGAGGTGTACAAGATGATAAGAGGTATAGATCGAGTGGACAGTCAGAGACTTTTTCTCAGAGAGACAATGGCTAACACGAGGTGACATAATTTTAAGGTGATTGGAGGAAGATATAGGGGGGATGTCAGGGGTAAGTTTTTTACCCAGAGAGTGGTGGATGTGTGGAATGCACTGCAGGAAGAGGTTGTGGGGGCAGATACATTGGGGATATTTAAGAAACTCTTAGATAGACACATGAATGATAGAGAAATGGGGAGCTATATGGGAGTGAAGGGTTAGATAGATCTTAGAGCAGGATAAAATATTGTGGGCTGAAGGGCTGTAATGTTCTATGTTCTATGTTTTTTGTTTATCGTCTTCCTCCATTTCAATATTGTGCAGAGTACCACTCTTTGAATGCTTCACAAAGTTTACTTCCTTGTCATACAGATGGTGGTGGACTTCTGTGTTCTGTATTCATAGTGTTTCTGTTGCCTTTGCAAATTTGTTCTGTGTGTCTCACTTTGTTACAATCAAGCTCCCCTGAATGGGCATGGTTAAGCTGAATGGTTGCCTTGACAATAATAACAAGGTGTCCCAGCTCTCATATCCACATCACTTAGGAGATTTGACGAAGGCACCAATCTTACTTCATCTGTCAGCTTACCCACAGTGTGCACATACACGTACTTCCTGCATTGAACAGAACTCCCTCATGTTGCCCAGCACTATTTCCATATCAAAGCAATCATATGTACTCTGTTAAATATGAATTCCTGTGTATTTTAAAACAGACTGAATGCCTTCTTCTGCACAACCAGGGACAAATTGATCCCTCAATATATAGTCCAGGAACATCCTGAAATCATAGTGCAATGACAATGTCTTTAACTCAGTGATGTAAGTTCCCAGTTGCTTCACTGTGGCGATGAATTTATGGTTTTCAAAAATTCCTTAATGTGAGGTTAAAATAGCTCCTTACTAGTTCAATAGCTTTATTGAATGAGCCATAAATTGCCTACAATATGCTAATAAATTAACTAGCATTGTATATATACGCATATCCTATTTCTGCTGATAGACAACCCTATGTATTCTTAAGGATGGCTTTATCCTGTTCACTATCATTTCCTCCCACTCCTTCTACAATGCACAGAAAAACAACCGTTTCTTTAAGTGCTTCCTGTGCCTTATTGCAGCTACCCAAGTTTCAAGTATATTCAATCTGAGTCGGATCTGCCATTTTCCCCAACTTCAATTTGCTCACTCAATTTCCCACTTGCTCAAACTGATGCAAACCCTTTATAAATCATTGGTGTAGTGTCTGGATTCTCTGTTTGACTCTAGTGTGAAGTGTTGAACAAAATCACCATGACCTAACAAGTTTGACTGTCCATTCCATTGGCTTCTCCAGAGTGATTTCAGAAGCTTCTACGGAAAATATTGCAACCCAGAGAGAAATCAGCTATTTGTCTCTGTACTTCAAGAGGTTGCAAACTTAAAGCAACAGTTACTCTTTTACAACCATTTATTACATTTACCGTTAAGCTTCAGCTAGATTTATAATGTACTGTACCATACATTCTTGCTGCTATTCTAGGTGTGTCTCTTCCCTCCAACAGTAATTTCATAACTATCAATTAAACTGGTCAGGAATTCCCGAGTGAGTAAGGACAGAAAATTCTTGGGGGAGCAGGGAAGAGTGCAACCATTTCTCAATTGTAATGTTCAAACCCATTCTCACCATTCACATGCTCCTGCCAAACATCTTTCAGCATCTTTCTTGGAGAAGAATCTGGAGGTAATGTGCACCACAGGACACCTCTTTCAACACGTATTCAGCATTTTTCTTCATAATACCTTCGACAAAACCTTCCATTGGGTAATGCGTCAATCTTCTGTGTAAGAATGCAGCAGGTAGTAGGTGGTCATTATATTAGAAAAGTAAGATTAACAGGACACCATTCTCCACTCCATCTGGTTGTAGGACCTTTAACAGGCAAGGTACGCTGTTGTTCAATAGTGTAGGTGCGGTGAAAAAGAATATGTGGCAACACTGGTCAGCTCATGTCATACAAAACTAGCAAGTCTACTTCACCAACATTCATACTGGGTTGAGGAACAGAAGGAGCTCCATTCTATCAAATGAACACTTCATGACCCAGCATGAATTTCCAACTATTTTCAACCTTGCTCTTATTACTCCTTCTCAATCCATTTTTACAGTGAACTTTGGAAAATATGTGATCACTCTGCAGTCAATTCTGATTCTGTCTGTTCTGTGTTCCCAGGGAGAGCAGGAACAGTTGCACAGTTGGACTGTGTACAGTTTACTAAATAATCAGAGTTGATTATCATTGTTTATAATGGTTGAAATGATATTTGATTCCATGTTCTGATGGTTATCTTGAAATATAAATGTTGTTTTAAATATGAGATGTTGGATATGGCCAGTTGAGCCAGCTGCCATCGAGAGGGCAGAGCAGAGTAGGATCTTGGTATTATTTTAGTAAAAGCACTGGCAACAGCAGGGTGGACATGATTCTCTCTGTTATCGAATTTGGTCAGCCAGGTAGCTATTCTTATCGAGATTTTGCTAAATCTGATCTAAACCTTAAACAGGCAGTTAAAAGACTAAGTTCAAAATTCTGAAAGGTTTTCTTTTCTTTTGCACTGATATCTGTGACTTGCTAAACATAAAATTAACCAAATGAATTGAAAAGATAATGAGAAAAAGTAAAGAATGAATTATCTCAGCACATTTTGTAAATGCTATGCAGTTTCTTCCAAGTTCTTCTCAGTTCTGTCTGGTTGATTCAATGAAAGGTAACATTTCTTCATCAAACGCTGCCTGCAGAATTCTCAAAGCACAGAGTTAATTTTAAGAGGTCACAATGAATCTTTCCTTAATCTGTCTCAGAGTGAAGCAATTGTCTCCTTTGTTCTCACCTTTCTGATCTAGTGAGCAAGTAAGTGAAATTGTTGAAAGAATTTCAAGCATTCTCACACAACTGGGCCAACATTTCCAAATTTCTATTAAAAGTTATTTGTTCTTATATCTTAATTTCCCTTTGGAGTTGATTTGTCTTTTGTCTTTTCAGCTCTTTTTGTTATGCAAAGTTTTAACATACTTGGGGCCCTCAAGACTCCAATGATTCCTCCAGTGTAGATGGGTTCAAGAGATAATTAGATGTGCTTCAGTAGCGACAAAGGATTAAAAAGCAAGAAATTAGATTACATAGGACATGTTCTTTATAGCACTATGTAATCCAGAGTTGATTTCACCTGGACTAGATTAAGTCCAAACATCTTTGTGCACACTTCATGTTTGCATGCCTGACATTTGCCTGGAGTCACTCATTGTCCTACTGAAGTCACTGGTCATTCGCCAGACATATCTGGCTACATGCACATAATTTCAAGCTCAGAGTTCTCTACAATGGCTGTTGTGGAACAGTATTATAAGAACTAGGAGTCCTATACCTACTGTTCTTGCATTCCCTGCTTTATAAAGAGGCACTCTGCTGATATTGGGCAGCCTCAGAACTGGCTGCAGACTGTTCAGACATGTGTGTTTATGAACTATGTTCTGTTGTGATTACGACATGTGTTAAAACTGGTGTTTCTGCCAGCGTTTATTACTCTTTCAATGGGTGCTGCAGTAATAACACTGGTAACAGTCCATTATCAGAGGCTTTTTGTTAGGTGTGGCAGACCACTTGAGTTGGGGCAGGAGGCAAAGGTATGCCCTTTACTAAGAGTCTACTCCTACAGAGTCTTCAGAACCACTACATCTATGATGAGAAAGGTGAGGCTCAGGTTTCCTGACACTGAAAGAGAAAAAATATGTGACATCGTACAAGATAACTTTTGCCCACGATCTCTTGGACTGTTCCCTCCAAGTTAAGGCGATGGTGACCCTCAGCTTCCCTGCCATTGGATCATTCAAGGCAGCAGCTGCAGAGTTATATCATATTTCTCAAATTGTGTAGATTTAAAGAAATCAGTGGAAAGAACAGAAGGAAGTTGACAACATACTTTTCACTCAAATGAATATTGGGGTCTAGAACTCACTGCCTGAAAGTGTGGTAAATTTTCTTTGGTTCTATGATTCTGTTCTACTCACGGCAGTGTGAGAGAATTCACTCAAACTCTGAATACACAAAGGAACGATTTATTCTTTGTTCTTATTTCCACGAGGAGAAGGTAACATGGAGGTCACTGGGATTTGCCCACTTTGTTGGTTCCCATGACTTCAGGCCATCTTTAGCCACACTTGTTCCCATAAGAGATAAGGTTAATTAACAGGCTCTTTTCATCAGGAGAGAACATCTTCATGCTCTAAATGCATAACTGGTCATCAATTATGAGAAGATTTTTTTTACGATTAACATCATGTCTCCTGACAGCACCAAAGAGTCCCGTATGCTGAAGGAATCAACATTGCCCGACAATTTCCCACTGCCCCAAGAGATGGATCTTAGGAATAAGGCCTTTCTCTTACTTCTACGGCAACTTATATCAGTTTGCACTCACATCAGCCAAGCACTGATGTAATAAGAGTCAACAAAATACCAATATTGTAGTGGAAAATACCTAGATAAGATCATACAGTACATCAATCTGAGGGTGCCCTGCTGTGCACACTAAGCAGGTCAGAGATTTGCCATGATGTGCTGCATGTTGCAGAACCTTGATCCCCACAGACAGCAGCCTGTTCTGGAAGAAGAGCTCTTGGGAACAAAGAACCTGAGGGCCATGAGGAAGGTCCTAAAGAGTAAGAGAATGAGGTGAGTGGAGCATTGCCCACATGGGCTATAAGAGATTTCCAATAGAGCAACATATTTCCATAAGGAGCTTGCTAAGTCACAGCCTGCTTTGCAAACTAAGTAATCTCTTCCACACTTCAAACATCACCACCAGCAAGGCGCACCAAAAATCAGCTGGGAAAACAGAGATGAATCATCAAATTCTCTGATTTGCTGTGAAGGCCACATGCACCGATTATAATATGCAAAAAAAATAATTCCCTGATTCTATTATTCAAATAAATTGACATAACGTTCTTGTATTTCCTAATGTGGGACAGCTTGCTTAATGAATTATGACTTTTCTCCAAGCAACACCATGTGTAAACATGAGTGGAGAGCTTAATCACCTCAGAATCTTGCTCAATAACTGTAATGTGTCATCAACATTTTAATCAATGTTGTGAAGAGAAGTCCAAATAACAATATAATAGTCACAGTGATAGTCAGTTGCTAGAGAGATGAACTCAAGGGCTAACATTTCAAGATAATGAAATCCACTCTCCTTAAGTGATGAAAAATCCCACCAGGAATTCCAGAAGAGTTTCATTTTAAAACATTATTTCATTTAACCATTTCAAGGTACACAGTGGGACACAACTGATAAAGTACCACATTTCATTCAGCCACAACAAGTGAATATGGTGACATACTTCCTTACACAAACATTTACTTTTGTCCAATGCATTCTCATGCACTCCCATCACTTTCAATCCCACATAGGAAGTGGAGTTCCTGAAGAACATAAACACAGAGTTGATATTTTAAATCACCAACACAACCTCACTCATATTTCTTAAGCTTTTGTGGGAGACCCTCCCTCAGAGGTGGCTAGCATAAGCATTGCTACAGCAGGCCAAGCGGAAAGAAATGCATAAGAAGGTACATCATATAGAACTATAGAACCATAGAACAATACAGCACAATACAGGCCCTTCGGCCCACCATGTTGTGCCGGCCTTTAAACCACACCTAAGACTATCTAACCCCTTCCTCCCACATATCCCTCTATCTTAAATTCCTCCATATACTTATCTAACAATCTCTTGAACTTGGCCTATGTATCTGCCTCCACCACCACCCCAGGCAGCGCATTCCATGCACCAACCACTCTCTGGGTGAAAAACCTCCCTCTGATATCTCCCTTGAACTTCCCACCCATTAATTTAAAGCCATGCCCTCTCATATTTAGCATTGGTGCTCTGGGAAAGAGGCGTTGGCTGTCTACTCTATTTATTCCCCTTAATATTTTGTATACCTCTATCACGTCTCCCCTCATGCTCCTTCTCTCCAAAGAGTAAAGCCTAGCTCCCTTAGTCTCTCCTCATAATCCATACTCTCCAAACCAGGCAGCATCCTGGTAAATCTCCTCTGCACCCTTTCCAATGCTTCCACATCCTTCCTATAATGAGGCGACCAGAACTGGACACAGTATTCTAAGTGTGGTCTAACCAGAGTTTTATAGAGCTGCGTCATTACCTCACGGCTCTGAAACTCGATCCCACGACTAATGAAAGCTAACATCCCGTAAGCGTTCTTAACAACCCTATCCAGCTGTGAGGCAACTTTCAGTGATCTGTGGATATGAACCCCAGATCCCTCTGCTCCTCCATACTACCCAGAATCCTTCCATTAACCTTGTAGTCTGCCTTGGAGTTTGTCCTTCCAAAGTGTACCACCTCACATTTCTCTGGATTGAACTCCATCTGCCACTTCTCAGCCCAGCTCTGCATCCTATCAATATCCCTCTGCAATCTTTGACAGTCCTCCACACTATCCACAACACCACCGACCTTTGTGTCGTCTGAAAACTTGCTAACCCACCCTTCTACCCCCTCATTCAAGTCATTAATAAATATTACGAAAAGTAGAGGTCCCAGAACAGATCCTTGTGGGACACCACTAGTCACAGCCCTCCAATCTGAATGCACTCCCTCCACCACAGCCCTCTGCTTTCTACAAGCAAGCCAATTCTGAATCCACACGACCAAGCATCCCTGGATCCCATGCCCTCTGACCTTCTGAAGAAGCCTACCATGTGGAACCTTGTCAAACGCCTTACTAAAATCCATGTAGACCACATCTATTGCACTACCCTCATCAATCTTCCTGGTCACCTCCTCAAAGAACCCTATCAGGCTTCTGAGACATGATCTTCCCTTCAGAAAGCCATGCTTGCTGCACCCTAATCAGTCCATGATTCTCTAAATGCTCATAGATCTTATCTCTTTGAATCCTTTCCAACAGCTTTCCCACCACAGACATAAGGCTCACTGGTCTGTAATTCCCTGGACTATCCCTACTAGCCTTTTTGATTAAGGGGACAACACTTACCACCCTCCAATCCTCTGGTACCATTCCCATGGACAACGAGGACTCAAAGATCCTAACCAATGATTGAGCAATCTCCTCCCTCGCCTCACAGGGCAGCCTGGGGAATATTCTGTCAGTCCCTGGGGACTTATCTGTCCTAATATTTTCTAACAGCTCCAATACATCCTCTCTCTTGATATCTACATGCTCTAGAATGTTAACCTTACCAACACTGTCCTCAGCGTCATCAAGAAGGTTAGGGTGAAGGTAGGTCCGATTAAGGACAAAGGTGGGAGAATTTGCCTGGAGGCGGCGGAAGTGGGAGAAGTCCTGAATGAGTACTTCTCTTCGGTATTCACCAGGGAGAGGGGTCTTGATGATGCGGAAGGGAGTGCTGGTAGGGGTAAAGTTCTCGAGGTTGTTGATATCAAGAGAGAGGATGTGTTGAAGTTGTTAAATAATATTAAGACAGATAAATCTCCGGGGCCTAACGGGATTTTCCCCAGGCTGCTTCGAGAGGCTAGGGAGGAGATTGCTGAACCGCTGGTAAGGATCTTTGAGTCCTCGTTGTCTACGGGGATGGTGCCGGAGGATTGGAGGATTGCGAATATGGTCCCCTTGTTCAAAAAAGGTAATAGGGATAGGCCAGGGAATTATAGACCGGTGAGTCTCACGTCTGTGGTGGGTAAGCTGTTAGAAAGGATTCTAAGGGATAGGATTTATGAACACCTAGAGAATCATGGACTGATTAGGGACAGCCAGCATGGCTTTGTGAAGGGAAGATCTTGCCTCACAAGCCTGATAGAGTTCTTTGAGGAGGTGACCAGGAAGATTGATGAGGGCAGTGTGGTGGATGTGGTTTACATGGATTTTAGTAAGGCACTTGATAAGGTTCCTCATGGTAGGCTTCTTCAGAAGGTCAGAGGCCGAGGGATCCAAGGAAGCTTGGCTGTGTGGATTAGGAATTGGCTTGCATGTAGAAAGCAGAGGGTTGTGGTGGAAGGAGTGCCCTCGGATTGGAAGGCAGTGACTAGTGGTGTCCCGCAGGGATCGGTTCTGGGACCTCTACTTTTTGTGATATTTATAGATGACTTAGATGAGGGGGTGGAGGGCTGGGTTAGTAAGTTTGAGGATGACACTAAGATAGGCGGTGTTGTGGATAGTGTGGAGGGCTGTCGGAACTTACAGAGGGATATTGATAGGATGCAGAGCTGGGCTGACAAGTGGCAGATGGAGTTCAATCCGGAGAAGTGTGAGGTGGTACACTTTGGAAGGACAAACTCCAGGGCAGAGTACAGGGTAGACGGCAAGGTACTTGGCAGTGTGGAGGAGCAGAGATCTGGGGGTTCATATTCACAGTTCGTTGAAAGTTGCCTCACAGGTGGAAAGAGCAGTTAAGAAGGCCAATGGGATGCTGGCTTTCATAAGTCGCGGGATTGAGTTTAAGAGCCGCGAGGTTATGATGCAGCTTTACAAAACTCTAGTTAGGCCACATTTAGAGTACTGTGTTCAGTTCTGGTCGCCTCATTATAGGAAGGATGTGGAGGCATTGGAAAGGGTGCAGAGGAGATTTACCAGGATGCTGCCTGGATTGGAGGGTATTGAATTTGAGGAGAGGCTTAAGGTGCTAGGGCTTTATTCACTGGAAAGGAGGAGGATGAGAGGAGACATGATAGAGGTATATAAAATATTGAGAGGAATAGATAGAGTAGACAGTCAGCGCCTCCTTCCCAGGGCACCAATGCTCAAGACGAGAGGTCATGGCTTTAAGGTTATGGGTGGGAGGTTCAGGGGGGATGTCAGAGGGAGGTTTTTCACCCAGAGAGTGGTTGGTTCATGGAATGCACTGCCTGGGGTGGTGGTGGAGGCAGATACATTGAACAGGTTCAAGAGCTTGTTGGATAGGCATATGGAGGAACATGAGATAGAGGGATATGCGGGAGGAAGGGGTTAGGTAGTGTGAGGGTGGTCTGATGGACGGCACGACACGGTGGGCCGAAGGGCCTGTTTTGTGCTGTATGGTTCTATGGTTCTATGGTTCTAAGACCCCTCTCCTTAGTGAATACTGAAGGGAAGTATTCTTTGAGAACCTCACCCACTTCCACAGCTTCCAGGCACAGCTTCCCACCTTTGTCTCTAATCGGTCCTACCTTTACTCTCGTTATCCTTTGGCTCTTCACATACGTGAAAAAAGCCTCGGGATTTTCCTTATCCCTATGCGCCAAAGCCTTTTCATATCCCCTTCTTGCTCTCCTCAGCCCCTTCTTAAGTTCCTTCCTTACTACCCTATATTCTTCATGAGCCCTATCTGATCCCTGCTGCCTACACCTTATGTATGCTGCCTTCTTCCTCCTAACTAGATGTTCCACCTCTCTTATCACCCATGGTTCCTTCACCCTGCCATTGTTTCTCTGCCTCACCAGGACAAATTTATCCCTAACATCCTTCAAGAGATCCCTGAACAGCGACCACATCTCCATAGTACATTTCCCTTCAAAAATGTCATCCCAATATATATTGGAGGATATATAATTGGTAAATTGGGAAATTGGTTTATTATTGTCACATGTACTGAGATAGTGAAAAGTCTGTCTTACATAATTCATTGTCAGAATTACATGGCGTATATGGCATCAGTCAAATTATTTCACAAACATGATTTTCTTTGCAGTAATATTTTATTAAGACAGTTAAGATTTTGCTTGAGCGTGTTGCTGCGGAACATATGACATTAAAAACCTCCTAGGTAAAAGATCGCAAGGACTAAAGCAAATGTGACCTTTATCTGAACAATGAAGGTCGTTACGTGCCTTTAAGGAAAATGTATTTAAAATATTGTTCGCATCTTGAAAATCATTTCTAAGTAGATCAAATCAACTAATACCTTAATGAAAAATTATGACATTTGTCTATCAGGTTTGTGCAATTTAGCACCTTTCCTGCTTGACCACCTTGAAGGGATTTTGATGTCCAAGCATCACATCTCAATTTCTATCTGAAGCTTCATATGGATTGTCTGAAGGCTGCTCCATTTCCTTTTTGAATCAACACAGGTAACCTCAATGACTGAAGAAGCACCTGCCATAGTGATTTAGATCAGTTCAAAAGGAATATTGTGATCACAAAACAGAGCTAATAAGCACACATGGCAGATTCCACATGGAGGAGGAGGATTGACTGCTTTTGATGAGGTGAAATGCTTTTGTTACGGGATCCTTCATCCTATTCCTTCACATTTTAGCCTCAGTGGTGAAGATGGAGGGCATTGAATGACTCTTGCATTATCTTGCGCTTGTAGGTTTGAATTCAACTTGGGGGGTATAGGGCTTAGAATGAGGAGGTGATGTAGGAAGATGTGGGATGTGTGGAGTGTGAATGAAGGAACTGCTTGTGTATGTGTACTTGTGTGTGTGTGTGTTTTTGTGTATGTTTGTATGTGCATATGTACACACATGCACGTGTATTTGTGTAAGCATGTGTCTTTGTGTGTGTGTGTGTGTGTGTGTGTGGGGAGGGGGGGTGTGGGCGGGGTTCATGTGTGTGAGGTCATCAAATATCCGGTGCCATTGCTCTCCTGTCTCAGGATTCTCACTCCTCAAGGAAAAATTTGAGTCATGTCCTGCCAGGCTATTGTTATGCTGACCCTGGTAAATCTCCTGGAGCCCTTGGCACACAACTCCTCCCTCGTAGTATGTACTTCATGTATAACTACTTCTATGATCCTCTCAGATAGTCTGGAACCTTCCCTACAGCTTCTCTCTCCCTCTCAGCTGATGTGCTTTGTTCTCTGGTTATCATGGAAAGTGTGCCTTTGAAAGCTAAAGTCTCAGCAGTGCACTGAGCTGACTGTGGTCCCACTGGGGATCACACATATCCCATTTTACTGCTTCTTTCTAGGAGTAAAACACTCTCAAGTTGTTCGACCTTCGATCCATTCTGCTTTTTTTATGACGGGGCTTAACTTGACATTAGCGTAATACTCAACAAAGTAGATCAAAAACAGGTGAAATCCAATTACAAGGCTAAAGTGTTCTGTGGGAAGGCAGATGGGGATAGTTCCATGTAAATAAAAATCCATACCTAATATATTTTCTGGGAAAAATTCATCTTTGCCCACAGACGCTAAATGGTGCTTGAGGGTATCTATGGTTAGTTGTTCTCCTCTTCACACAGTCAGTTCCAATGAAGTTAAACAAGGCTGACACTCTAAAATGACCCTTCCTCACTTCTGAAACATTTCATTAACCTGAAATGTTAACTCTGTTTCTTTCTCCAGAGATGCTGCATGACCTCCCATGTATCCCCAGCATTTTCTCTTTTTATTATGCTATTATTTGTGTTTGGCTTGGCAAATTGAAAGGCTACATTTTGTTTACAGCTGCATCTCTGATGTGCTTTTGATCAATGCAGTTACCAATTCATCTGAAGCAACACACAAAGTGCTAGAGGAACTCAGCAGAGAGTAAAGCTTCTTGAAGGTAGTGGAGCAGCAAAATGGAGACAGTCTGTTGTGTCACCTATTCAACTGCGTATGTTTTGGACATTGTATGTTTGTTACAACTATATATTTCTTCTGGTGGGTATATTCAAAGGTACGTGACATGCCAGTAAGGAAATCCATTTTATAGCCACTTCACAGAGTGGCTTTTTTTTGCTAATTTTACCTCTGACAGTATCTTAACTAAGGTTTGCAAAGAACCACGATGCACAGTGGTTGGTATTCTTGGTCATTTATCTGGCAGATGTTCTCTGCAAGGAAGTGTAACACTTGAATGCATTTTGGCAAGAAGCCAAGTACTCTCTGGTGATAAGCTGGTTTTGCATCTTGAGGCACTGACCTTAAAGACCCATGCATTCATCTGTGTTTGATAGGTGTTTGGCATGACTACACTGCGACCATTAAACAGAGTCATTGGAAGCGATGGTCAATAAATACCACAGACAATAAATGCCAATTTAATTACCATTATCATGTCTAGGAACTGAGGTAGAAAGCACACACAGAGATACAAGCAATATCATGCAACCATGGCTTCAAAATCACACTGTCATAGAAAGTGAAATAATTCAGTTGTTGAGATGAGATCCGGATCATCCATTATGAAGAGAGCATTGTAAATGTGGATGTGCTTAATATATCAACACTGTAAGCATTCCTAGAGTTTTCAAAAACAATTATGATGAGGAACAAAAAGACAACTTCCTTTATCAAAAATAAGCAAACAAAATTGCCTAACATATTTTTTGAGCACAAGATATAATTTGTACTCCTCAAATAACAATTGCATTTCCCATTAGCTTTCTTGTGGAAGGATGACAGGTTGCTAATATTTGAGGATAGTAATTTAGTCACAACTTGGGAAATTATCTTTCTAGTTCTCAGAATGAAATGAAATTTTCATTACTATTATATACTTTTTTTTCCTTTTATTGCAGACTATAAATAGCAAACAGGTTGTGAGCACAGATTGTAAGATATAAGAATTAGAAACAAGAACTGGCCAATCAGTCCCTTGCATCACTCTCACATTCAATAAGATCATGGTTGCTCTTCTACCTCAATACTTCTCAGTCCAATAGCCCTGATTTTCTTAGTGTCTTAAACAAGTATTTTTATACAATGTTTATACATATTTATATCTCCAGATTTTTAAGTAACCGTGACATTTTCCTGTTATCATAAATGACACTTTGTCAAATGACACTTCATCGGTTCTGGGACCTCTGCTTTTTGTGATTTTTATTAATGACTTGGATGAGGGGGTAGAAGGGTGGGTTGGCAAGTTTTCAGATGACACAAAGGTTGGTGCTGTTGTGGATAGTGCAGAGGATTGTCGAAGATTGCAGAGGGACATTGATAGGATGCAGAGCTGGGCTGAGAAGTGGCAGATGGAATTCAATCCAGAGAAGTGTAAGGTGATGCACTTTGGAAGGACAAACTCCAAGGCAGAGTACAAAGTTAATGGCAGGATTCTGGGTGGTGTGGAGGAGCAGAGAGACCTAGGGGTCCATATCCAGAGATCCCTGAAAGCTGCCTCACAAGTGGATCAGGTAGTTAAGAAAGCTTATGGGATGTTAGCTTTCATAAGTCGAGGGATTGAGTTTAAGAGCTGTGAGGTAATGATGCAGCTCTATAAAACTCTGGTTAGACCACACCTAGAGTACTGTGTCCAGTTCTGGTCGCCTCATTATAGGAAGGATGTGGAAGTGTTGGAGAGGGTGTAGAGGAGATTTACCAGGACGCTGCCTGGTTTAGAGAGTATGCATTATGAGGAGAGACTAAGGGAGCTAGGTCTTTATTCTTTGGAGAGAAGGAGGATGAGGGGAGACATGATAGAGGTGTACAAAATATTGAGAGGAATAGATAGAGTGGACAGCCAGCACCTCTTTCCCAGGGCACCAATGCTCAATACAAGAGGGCATGGCTTTAAAGTTCAAGGGAGATATCAGAGGAAAGTTTTTCATCCAGAGAGTGGTTGGTGCATGGAATGCACTGCCTGGGGCGATGGTGGAGGCAGGTACATAGGTCAAATTCAAGAGATTACTAGATAAGTATATGGAGGAGTTTAAAATAGAGAGATACATGGGAGGAAGGCGTTAGATAGTCTTAGGCGAGGTTTAAAGGTCAGCACAACATTGTGGGCTGAAGGGCCTGTATTGTGCTGTACTCTTCTATGTTCTATGTTAACATAATAAGCTTTATTAAGTGCATGGCTTCCTTGGTCCAAAAATCAATGTACAACTAATCAATTTTTATGGATATCTTTACAGAGAAGAATGTTTTTAGTGAAGTAAGGATAAGAGAGAGTGCAGAGGAGATTCACTCAGGTGTTGCCTAGAGTGGAGGACTTTAGTTATGGGGAGAGATTGGAAGGATTGGGCTTGTCTTCCCTGGAGAAAAGGAGGCTTAGGGTGATAGAGGTATATATAAGTATGAGAGACATAGATAGGGTTGATGGACAGAACATCTTTTTGCACGGTAGCAGTATCAAAAACAAGAGGGCATAAGTTGAAGGTGAGAGGAAGGAGATTTCAAGGGGATCTTAGAGGAATTTTTTTTACACAGAGAGTGGTTGATATCTGGAACATGTTGCTATAGGAAGTGATAGAATCAGATATAATCATTATGTTTAAGGGACATTAAGACAGACACATAAATAGGCAGGGTATAGAAAGATACAAACCTAATGCAAATTGGATTATTATAGATAGGCAAAACAGTCAGCATGGACAGTGCACCAAAGGGCCTGTTTCTTTGCTGTACAAATATATGACTCTATTAACACCAAAGATGAAATTGGTCATGGGGAACAGATCATGCATTTGCCCTGTGCCCATTCAATCTGACTGGGATGCCAACTAGTTATCAAGACTTCAGCATTCAAGCACCCTAACTATGCTGTCGCTTGGGTTATCACATCAGCAGGAGGCCCATGTCTGTAAGTGACCAGCAGCTGTTAATTATGTGAGGTTGCGGTGGAGCATACAAATGCTGAATGGTAATGAATTATGATGGATAAGTGATAAGAGCATGATGCACTGAAGATTTTGCTGGGGGGTAGTCCACAGAAGTTGCATACGATGAAATGGTTGGTACATTATCAGGCTTGCAGAATATCTGAATGAAAACATGAAGGAGTCTAGCCCCAACCTTACACAGAGCAGTGGTTAGAGCTTGGAGCCCAGCAGTTTCAACTGTCTGAAAGCTGATGACTCAATTTCCATTGCATCATTGTTTGCACTGTGAACTCAGACTTCTGTCATGTAAGGTCCACTTGCTGTCATGCTGACTTATAGTTTTATCATTGTGACAGTATATGCCAGCATTCAAAAGGGTATGCAGGTAATCACAACAATCCTTGCAAAGCTATCTACATGTACACCTGCTATTGTCTGGAAAAGGAGGGTGATCTGTATTCATCTGTCTTGCAATATGGTGTTGTGATCTCCTTTATGAAACATAATGCAACTCTGCATTCTGAGGTTCCTCCTGTCTAGTTTGTTATGATCCAGCTGAGATTTATGCTCCTTTGAATCCATCACCACCACTGCCCAAGCCCCTGAAGCTGAGGTATTTTCATGATGTCTATGCAAATACTACTACAATTTTAAAGATATTTCTTAGATCACATATTAGTCTTCCCTTTGTGAGAGAAAGAAGCCCAGCGTGGTTTGAGTCCAGTGTTCTTCTGAACACCCAGTGAGTAAAGAGGTAACTTCATTTTATTGTATGTTAACTTTATTAGTTGAATGTAATTAACTTATTTTTCAACTTAAGGTTCAGTTAGCAATGTAGGTTTCAACTGTAGCTTTCAGTTGAGAGGGGAAACAAGTAACCTTGGGGTGGTGAGGTGGGAATGGAGGTGGGAGGAGTTCTGTTTAATTGGGAAACATGTCACTATTGGTTATACATTGATTGAAGACAGCTGAAGTCAGGTGACTCAGCTTGTGATACTTGGATATTTGAAAGAGCAGACAGCTAAGGTATAAGAGTAGTGTAATCTTTAAGAATAGGAGATTTTGGTAGGGTGAAGGTAACAGTGAGTGAAGTTGGTAGGAACATCTCAACATTGACAACAGTTTGAAAATGTGATGTCACAGCCTAAAAAGTGTTGTTAGCAGAAGCCAGGCAACTGATTAGTTAACAGTTGGAGAATATTTTCTGGCAAATTTCTACTTTATAACTTATCTGGAAATGTGAGGTGAGGCATGGCAACTCAGTCAATTGGAAAATACTTCATATGCCGTATGGGCAATTGTAGACTCCCACAGTAGCCAATGCAACACATGGGCAGGAGGTATCTCTGGCCATAGCAGCTTGAATTCTGAGCTGGAACAATGGCTGTGGAGTCATTATGAGGTTGAGGACATTGTGGATCTTGTGGTTAGGGAGGTGGTTCAAATGCAGCATAAGAGTGCAGACTGAAATGGAATTTTTGATGTCATGCTATCTAAGAGGAACCATCAAGTGGTTTGGGATTACTCTGGGTCCATCTCACAATTTTTTTTTGGAAAGTGAGAGTGATTGTTCCTCAGACAGCACTGTGATTGGCTTAGCTGTGCAGAAAGGTGGAAGAAGATGGGACAGCAATAGTGCTTTGGAATATAATGGCACTTCTGTGGCCATTGATGTGATTCCATGATGGTATGTGGCCTCCCTGGTATTAGTGTCAAGGATATCACTGAATGATTATGGATCATCTTCAAGGAAAAGAGCAGAGGATCAGTTTTCTACGTTGGTACCAATGACATGGGTAGAATGAGGGGTGAGGTTCTGCAAGAAAATTTTAGGGAGTTAGAAAAGAGGTTAGAAAGCAAGACCTTAAGGATACTTATTTCAGGATTGTTCCCAAAACCACCTGCTAACAAGTAGAGGTTAGAAAGCAAGACCTTAAGGATACTTATTTCAGGATTGTTCCCAAAACCACCTGCTAACAAGTAGAGGTTAGAAAGCAAGACCTTAAGGATACTTATTTCAGGATTGTTCCCAAAACCACCTGCTAACAAGTAGAGGTTAGAAAGCCAGACCTTAAGGATACTTATTTCAGGATTGTTCCCAAAACCACCTGCTAACAAGTAGAGGTTAGAAAGCCAGACCTTAAGGATACTTATTTCAGGATTGTTCCCAAAACCACCTGCTAACAAGTAGAGGTTAGAAAGCCAGACCTTAAGGATACTTATTTCAGGATTGTTCCCAAAACCACCTGCTAACAAGTAGAGGTTAGAAAGCAAGACCTTAAGGATACTTATTTCAGGATTGTTCCCAAAACCACCTGCTAACAAGTAGAGGTTAGAAAGCAAGACCTTAAGGATACTTATTTCAGGATTGTTCCCAAAACCACCTGCTAACAAGTACAGAAATAAGAATTTGACCAGATGAATGTATGGTTGAAGTCTAGTTGTAGGATGGAGGGTTTCAGATTTCTATGATAGGACCTGTACAAGTCAAATGGGGTACAATGCAATGTCCGGTGGCCAATATCTTCAAAGGGGCATTTGCGAATGCCTTTGGAGAAGGTTTAAATCTGCTTCACTGGGGAACAGGAACCTGAAAGTAGAGTTTCAAGCAAGAAAAAAAATCAAGAAAAGAAATGCAGTAAAGGCAATAGGCAGTGAAATCAGAAACAAGCAACAAATAGTGTTGGAGTATGGATAAATGGCAAAATACCAAAAGGCACTATATCTAAACGTATACTGAATCTGCAACCATGTGATTAAATTGACAGTACAGGTAATTATAAATGGGTAGAATCGAATTACCATGACAGCAATGTGGCTACAGGGTAACCAAAGCTGGGAGCTAAATATTCTGGAGTTTGTCACTTAGAAAAGATGAGCAAAAAGGAATAGGAGGTGGGATAGTGCTATTTTAGAGAAAAAAAAGGATGACGTTTTTTCAGCAGGTTGAAAGGATCTTGACCTTGCCAGTCACAGAGACATAAGAGATTCTGCAGATGCTGGAATCTGGAGCAACACACAATAAGTGCTGGAGGAACTCAGCAGGTCAGGCAGCATCTATGGAGAGAAATAAACAGTCGACATTTCAGGTCTTGATGAAGGGTCTCAACCTGAAATGTTGACTGTTTATTTCTCTCCACAGATGGTGCCTGACCTGCTGAGTTCGGCTGCCCACAGAATCAATTTAGCTGGAGCTAAGAAACAGCAGGGGTAGAGAATTGTAGACCTCAGGATAGAAGTTGTGATGTAGAGCATGGCATAAATAAGGAAACTAAAGACACATATACCAGGAGTAATGCAGTACCACTGCTGAAATCAGTGGAGGGGAAAGAAAAGGTATGATATCAAGACATTTAGAAAATAATATGATTGAGCAGAGTTGGAAGAGATTTATGCACTCATATTTGTAACTCGTTGCTGATGCATTTAGAAGAATAGATGAGGGAGAACCAGTGGATATAGTGCATTTGGATTTTCAGAAAGCTTTCTATAAGGTCCCACACAAGTTAGTGAACAAGGTCAGAGCACATGAAATTGGGAGTTGATTAACAAATGGAAAATAAAGAGTAGGAATAAACTCGGGTTAGCTAGCTGTGACTAGTGAGGTATTGCAGGGATCATTGCTTGGATGCCAACTATTCACAATCTTTATTAATAGTTTGGCTGAGGGGAATGTACCATTTTCATGTTTGCTGGAGGCATGAAACTGTGACTACTGATGAGAATGCACAGATACTTCAAGGGGACATAGACGAGCTGAGTATGTTTGCTACAACATGACAGATGGAGTACAAAATGGAAAATGTGAGGTTATTTGTGAGAGAAAACATAAATGCTGAGCATTTATTTTTAAAGCTGAGTGATTGGGAAATGTTGATGTTTAAATGAACTTGGGTGAAATTGTACACAGGTCATTGAACGCTGTTAGCCTGACATCAGTTATAGGGAAAATTCTGCAATCTATAATCAAACATATATTATGCCAGACAATTAGGAAGGCAAATGTAATGTTTTGTATTGAATTTTGTTTCTTTATTTTTGTTCAGCGGAGAGGTTTCTCAGCCCATTGAATCTATGCCAGCTCTGAGCAATCCCATCATTCTCATTCTCCCACTTATTTCCCCAAGACCTATTCTCTATCACATGCTCCACCCTGATAGCTCTACCACCCACCCACACTCGGGATAATTTACAGTAACCAATTAACCTATTGGCATATCTTTGGTATGTGGGAGGAAACAGGAGTACATGGGAGAAATCCACACAGCCACATGGAATGGAAAGCTCAACATTGCTTCATTCCATGTTATTCTTTATTGCAAGGAAATTTGAGTGCAGGCGTAAGGAGGTCTTAGCACAATTATATTTGGAATATTGTGCAGTTTTGGTCTCCTTACCTAAAAATAGAAGGATGGACTTGTTATCGAGGGAGAGCAGCAAAGATTCATCTGATTCCTTCCCAGGAAGATGGGTCTGTTATATGATGAAAATTGGAGTTAACTATGCCTCCATAGCCTGGAGTTTAGAAGAGTAAAGGGGTGGCCTCAATGAACTCTACAAAATTCTTAAAGGACTTGAGAAGGTAGATGCAGGAAAGATGTTTCCCCTGGATAAAGAGTATAGATTTATGTCACAAAATAAGGGGTAGGCCACTTAACGGAAATCTTTTCACTCAGGAGGTGGTGAATCATTGGAGTTCTTCTATCTTCAAGAGCTCTGGGGGCTCAGTCATTTGATAGATTTCTGGCTGTTTGAAAATGAATCAAGGGATATGAGGATAGGGCAGGAAAATAGGGCTGATTTAGAAAATCAGACATTTTATGAAATAATCCTCAATGGTGGTCATCCAGAGCAGAGAATGTTGGAGATTTGTTATTGGGAAGTTGTAGGTGGTAGCTGGAACAGCATTTGATATCTTTCTGCTAATAATCTATGCAGACTTTAAATATTAATATAGTACTTTAACATGTAGCAATTAGCATTGTCAGGATGAACTATAAATTTACCATTATGAACTGTTATTGTCAGTGTAGAATTGAGAAACTAAGCAGTGATTCAGTACTGGAGATAATGAGCTCTGAAGTAATCATACACCCTTAATCCTGCCACTGATTTATACAAGTTATTCACAATGTTGAAGGCAGTGTATTCATTCATGTGAGAGGAGTGGCTAATTATATCTACTTTAACAGGACCAGGTGGCTTCATTGTTGAGGAATTCGTGAGCCACAAACTTCAGAAATTAACCAGAAGTTTAATATTCCAACATACTTTGAGAGGACAAAGGGCACTGTAAAGTTACAGCTGCATGAAAGAGAAGGGCATGTATTTGCTAAAGTTTAACCGTGCCTTTTCTTCTCTGATCTTCTGTGATTTTCAACTATCCGCGGGGGTATAATATTGGCAATACAGTCAAAAGCATAGACTTCATAGACAGAAGCACTTTGGGGGGGGAAGATCAGAAAGAGTACTTCAGCTAAGTAAGAAAACAAAGAGGTTGCACTTGGAAACCCTGCTGTGCGTCTGAAACACTTGTTTGTTAATGCTTTGCATTTCATGTCAATATCTCATTAGCTGGTTTCAATAACAGAGGCAAGTGGAGAAATGTTGAAATATTTTCCCTGTGAAATGTAATCCATTTTTTGAATATGTAATTCCATTGAAACTGCCTTTACCATCTCAAACCCCACTGAAGTGAATCTCCATTACAAGTGTACTCCATATTGTATCTCTTAAATTTGTGTTTGTCTACCTGCAATTGAATTCAAAAGTTACCTTTTTCAAATCTGGGTGTCACTTGTAAGGCCAGCACTTATTGCTGCTTTAATAATTGCCATTGAGAAAGTTGTGGTGAGTCTCCACTTTGAACAGTATATTCCTTCTGGTAAAGGTACTCCCATAGTATTTTTAGGTAGGTAATTCCAGGACCCAGTGATGTTGAAGGCCAACAATATATTTCCAAATCAGGATGAGAGTCAGGAGCGAGAGAAGAAACTGCAGGTGCCCTTCTTGGTGGTAGAGTTGGGGACTTGGGTGGTGCTATTGGAGTACACAAAGAAAGTACCTGTACTCATTTTGCCGATGGTACACTCTGCAGCCAATGTGTGCTGGTGGTGAACGAAATGAATGTTTTATAGGGTAGATGATGAATTGCCAGTCCAGTGGGCAGGATGGTATTGAGCTCTCTGAGAGTTGTTGGAGCAGCATTCATCCAAGCAAGCAGACAGTATTCCATCATGCTCCTGATTTGTACCCTGTAAAGTGGTGGAAAGGGATTTGGGTGTCAGAAGGTGGGTTACTCACCATGGGATACCCAGCCTCTGATCTACTTGTATATCCACAGTATTTATGTGACTCGCTACGTCAAGGGAGCAGGTAGTGGCATGGACATCAAGGACCAGTTCGGGACCAGCAAGCACCAGGTGAAGGTTAAGCTAAGGGGTGGATGCTAATGGTGTTTGCTATCGGAGAGAACCGTGGATACATGGTATACGCAGGACAACCCAGACTCTGTTGTTACTGAGAGAGCGATGAGATGAGATATCTTTATTAGTCACATGTACATTGAAACACACAGTGAAATACATCTTTTGCATAGAGTGTTCTGGGGGCAGCCCGCAAGTGTCGCCACACCTCTGGTGCCAACATAGCATGCCCATAACTTCCAAACCCATACGTCTTTGGAATGTGGGAGGAATCAGAAGCCCCCAGAGGAAACCCACGCAGACATGGGGAGAACGTACAAACTCCTTACAGACAGTGGCCGGATTTGAACCCAGGTGGCTGGCGCTGTAAAGCGTTATGCTACAAGTCTGGACATGTGGCAGCCCAATGCAGTGCAGTCATCTGCAAGAACTGCAGGCAGTAAGGCCACCAGACCAAAGATGGCAGAGAAAGCAAACATTGCAACCTGTGTGGGGAGGCAGGCCATCTCAACAAGGCCTGCCCCAAACGTGCCAGTACTTACACACAAGCAATAAGAGGGGGAGCTGGCACCGACAACCCCAGAGGAAAGCTGACACCCCACCGCCCCCCCACTAGTGCAGAGACCCCAACAGAGACTGAGACCAGGGCTGAGGAAAAGCCAACTGTCTCAAGCTTCCAAACCCCAGCCACAAACCCCCAGGCCCCTCCCCATGAGGAGGAGTCAATAGAAGACAGGAGGGCAGAGAGACAAGCTGGTGAATGCAGGTGGTGAAAAGGAAAGGAAGAAGTCCCAGAAGACATCACCCAAGAGACAACAGGCTGTGGAGAGTAAAAATAACAGGAAGGAAAGGGAAATGCAACAGATAGATGTCAGCAACCTCTCCTCATCGGAGGATGAAGCAAATATGGGAAACCGTCAATGCAGGCAAAAGAAGCACCAAAATGGAGGAGACAAGGATGAGGGGAGTCCACAGACAAATATAGGTAAGGAAGAAGTTTAGCCTGCCACCTCCCCCCCCATCTCCAGGAGACCAGGAGCAACACAGAGGCTGCCAGTGCACCCCAACTCCGAGAGAGTGGGAGCAGCACAGAAACCGTCAGCCCCCAGCTCCAGGAGACCAGGAGTAGCACGACATCTGGCGCATCCCAGCTCCGAGAGATGGAGGATACAGAAAAAACAGAGCCAGAGGGCAGAACAGGAACAGAGACTAATCTCCTACCAGTGACACCACCAGCATTGCCGGACCCTGGGGAGGACCATTCCCAGTACCTGAGCCCAAGACCAGTGCAGCAGTTCACCAAGGCTGAGGGCATGAGGGCTCAGGCTGATTGACAATGGACAGTATTTGTGATCCCTGAAGTCAAATAACTATGGAGATAAATCTGGCATCTCTAAATGTGCACAGTGTGAAGAGCACTGTGCGATGTGTTAACATCTTACAATACCATGCCAAGGTCAAGGCGGATGTGACCTTTTCACAGGAATGTGGGCTGCCACACCTCCGCAACTATCGGAGGTGGTCTTGATGGTGGTCCCAGGGATTTTCCATGTGGTTGGGAGGGAATGATAGTCACGCATCCAGCCTGGGGATTTTGCTGCGGGGAGGTATCTTCTCTGTCACTGAAGGCAAAGGTGGGGGGGGGGGGGGGTAGCGGGAGCGGGGGCAGCTCCTTGAGGCTGATGTAAGGTACCATAACAATCCACTCTGACTAATTAATGTGTACACCTCTCCCACGCTGAGCAAGTGGCTAACTGTCCTCAAGCAGCTCCCACCACTGCTGGCAATGTTCCCATCAGTCGTTCTGGCTGGTGACTTCAACTGCATCATTGGTGCAGTTGGACAATCCGGCAGTGCTGACAGGAGACTGTACAGCAGCTCCAGACTCCCGATGGGAACAGTTAAAGATGTAAAGTTGTGCAACACCTTCAGCACCCCTGCAGGTGGAGCACAGCCACAATCCACTTGGACCAGAATGGAAAGCTCAGTACAGTCCTGGATGGGCTTCCTCTTCACATTGAAGACAGTCACAGTCAGATCCACCGAGGTCATGAAAAACATTGACTTTCTGCATTTCTCCATGGATGCTGGAGGTCAGGCAGCATCCATGGAGAAAAGCAGACGGTCAATGCTTCGGGTCAGGGCCTTTCTTTCAGTCCCGAAGAAGGGCCCTGACCCGAAAGATTGACTGCCTGCTTTTCCCCATGGATGCTGCCTGGCCTGCTGAGCTCCTCCAGCATCATCATCTTTTTCACCTAGATTCCAGCTTCTGCAGTCCTTTGTTTCTCCACTGAGGTCATGCTGGTGTTCTTCTCTGACCACTGCCCCCTTCTAGCCTCCTGCCACCTACAGGAGGACCTGAAGGCAGGCAGGGGAATGTGAAAGTTGTACGTCAAGCTAGACTTGCAGCAACTTCTCCTTCTGCAGTCGAGGGGCGTGGATGTGAGAGAGGAGCCCCGAGAGGTGAAGAGCCAGCAAGCTGTGCTCTTTGCCTCCAAATCCTCAAAGATCATCTTCAGATCCAGAGTCCGCTTTGTGGAGCAGGATGAGGTGTGCTCACGCTTCTTCTTTCAAAAGGTTCACAAAGGGAGCTCTGTGATCCACAGCCTTAAGGAAGAGGATGGCTCGGTAACATCCTCACAGACAGACATACTGAGGATCTGCAGATCCTTTTACACCAGTCTGTATGACAGTAAGATCACAGACAGCATAGCCTCCCAAAATTTCTTGTCCTCTATCACGAAGGTGCTAGATGACAGTAAGCAGGAGAACCTGGATCAGCCATTGCCCCTGGAGGAGCTGACTGGCTTCATCAGTTCCCTTGGCGCAAACAAAACTCTCGGAAGCAATGGCTTACCAGTAGGGTTGTACTCGGCTCTGTGGGATTGGATGGGCCCAGACCTGTTGGAAGTGTACAACGCAATGCTTCTGGATGGTGGAATGTTAGAATCCATGAGGAAGGGCATCAGTACCCTAATCGACAAGCAGAAGGGGGAGAAGGAGGACATCAGGAATTGGAGACCCATTTCACTGTTGAATGTGGACTATAAGATTTTGTCCAAACTTATCGCCAACTGGGTCATCAGCTCTGGGACGGGTGATCCACCTGGACCAAACCTGTGCTGTACCTGGCAGGAAAATCTCTGGCAGCTTTGCGCTGCTCAGGGATACCATTGCCTTTGTGCAGGACAGAGGGGTGGACACCTGCTTGGTCAGATTGGACCAGGAGAAGGCCTTCGACAGGATATCACACGTGCACGTGTTGGACGTGGTCTCCAAAATGGCTTTTGGGGAGGAGATCAGAAATTGGATCCAACTGCTCTACACAGATATCAGTAGTGCAGTTCAAATCAATGTGTGGGAGACAGATAGTTTCCCCATCAAGTCTGGAGTTAGGCAGGGTTGTCCACTCTCCTCTGTTTTGTTTGTGTGCTGCATAGAACATTTTACCAAATTCATCAGGAAGGATGAGAGCATAAGAGGGGTGACATTGCCAGACAGCGGAGGTACACGTCAAAACCTCCCTATACATGAATGATGTCGCTGTCCTCTACTCAGATCCATGGTCATTTCACAGGTTGGATAGCATCTGCAACCAGTTCGAGTTGGCATCGGGGGCCAGAGTCAACCACAGGAAGATCGAGGCCATACTCTTCGGTAACTGGCCCAAAAGATCCAATGTCCCCTTCACTGTCAGGCCTGACTACCTGAAGGTGCTGGGGATCTGGTTCGGAGGGGCTGAAGCGTGTGACAAGAATTGGCTTGAGTGGATTGGGAAGGTTAAACAAAAATTGGGTTTGTGGAAATGGCATTCTCTGTCAATAATTGGCAAGAACTTGGTCATCAGGTGCGATGTGCTCTCTGGGCTGCTGTACTTGGTGAAGGTGTAGCCTGTTCCTCACTCCTCTGCCTCGGCAATCACCCAGGACGTCTTCCAGTTTACCTGGGGGTCCAAGATGGACTGAGTCCGATGGGTCACGCTGCACAATTCCCCGGGGAATGGGGGCAAAAGTGTACCCAACGTCACCCTCATCCTGATGACCTTCTTCATGTGTGGCTGTATCAGTCGGTGTGTGGATCCAAAATACGTGAGCACCAAGGGCCACTACGTGCTGAGGTTCTACTTGCCCCTGGTGTTGCAGATGATAGGCATGGCCCCTTTACCGCACAATGCCCCAGGTGCCACATTACCTGTCCTTTGTGGAAGAGTTCTTCCAAGTAAACACCTTTGACCACAAGTCCATCAGACAGTGGTCAGCGCAGAATGTACTTCAGACATTGTGGGACAGGGACGTTATGGATAACAGCCCAAACCATATGGCAGAATGCCCCGCCACCAGATCTGACCAACAAGCACCAAGATCTCGCTTGGCTAGCGGTGAGACATGCCCTCCCAGTCAGAGCTTTCCTCTACAGATGACATATCACCCCCATGTGCGCTGCCTTGGGACGGCTGCGGTGGGGAAGAAACGGTCACCCACCTCTTTGCAGACTGGATTCGCTCAGAGTGTGTGGAGAAGGATGCAAGGGTCCATGTCCCGGTTCATCCCCAGCAGCTGGTGACAGAGGACTCTCTGATCTACGGGCTGTTCTCCGGACACACACCAAGACTGACATCAAGTGCTCCTGGAAGGTCCAACTCAGTGAAAGACGCCCTCTGGTCCGCCCAAAACTTATTGGTCTTGCAGCACAGTGAGATATCCGTAAGGGAATGCTGCAGACTGGCACAGTCCAGATGCACTGAAGCTTGGTGCAGCCAATGCTAAGGCTCTGTGGGGAAGGACCACAGTTTGAGCTCCTTCTGCTACCGCACACAGAGGGGCAGAGTTGGGTGGGGAAGCCCCTCGAACAATGAAAGGTGTCTCACCTCAGGGAGCCACATAAGTGGCAATGGTGCTGTTTGTGTGTTTTTCTCTTTAAAGTTTTCACTATTGAATGTAATGACCATGTATGTTAAGGATTTGCTTTTGTATTGTTTCTTCCTTTGTATTTATTTTTATCATGAATAAAGTTTATCTTTGAAATAAGAAAAAGTATTTAGGTGGCTGGTGCAGTTGAATTTCTGGTTTATAATGGCTCAGAGGATGTTGATGGCAAGGTTTTGGTGGTGGTAATATCATTGAATGTTAAAAGCAGTAGTTTGACTTTCTTCTTGGAGATGATTATTGATGCCTTTGTAGCACAAATGTCACTTATCAACCCACACCTGAATGTAGTCCTATCTCCTGCATGCAGGGACAGACTTCTTTATTCTCTGAGGATTTGCAAATGGAATTGAACACTGTGCTGTCATCAGATGAATGGATGTTTCTACTGGAGGGGAACTATCTTGAACTAGGTTGCATAATTTTTAAATAAGGAGTTACCCATTTTAGCTACGATTTTTTTCCTCATCAGAGGTTCCTGACTTTTCAGAATTCTCTGCCCCAGAGCTGCAGATGAATCTATTCAATAACTCTTCAAGGCAGAAATGGTCAGACAGTTGACCTACAAGGAAGTCAAGGGGTATAGGAGAAAATGGGAAAGTCGTGGTGAGGCTAAGATTGGATCACTATTGAATGGTGTAGCAGTTGAGAAGGCAATTGGCCTGCACCTGTTCTTCTTTCTTGTGTTCTTATTAACCTACCCACCATGCATAAGGAATTCTGGTCTTTTGTTATCCATTAAAATCCAAATCCAGAATTTTTGTTCCTGTTTCTTGTGCTCTTATAAACATCCCCATTTCTTATCTTAAAATGAAAGCAAGGTCATGGATGAAGCAGTTGAAGATGGTTGGGCCTATGATATTGCCCCAGTGAAGTGTTGGGTCTGAAATAATTGACATCTAACAACCACATCCATCTGCCTTTGTGCAAAAGATAACTCCAGCTTGTGAATGTTTTGTCCTTAATATGTCCTAACTCCATTCTACCCATAACCCTTAATCTCCTTACCAATCAAGAACTTATCAATCTCTGTCTTAAATACGCCCAATGTCTTGGCCTCCACAGCCCTCTGTGGCAATGAATTCCACAGATTTACCACCCTCTGTCTGAAGAAAGCCCTCCTCACCTCAGTTTTAAAGGGTCGTCCCTTTATACTAAGGCTGTGCCCTTGGGTCCTAGACTCTCCTGCTAACGGAAACATCCTCTGCATTTCACTTTGTCCAGGCCTTTCAGTATTTGGTAGGTTTCAAATGAGATCCCCCAACCTTCCCCCTCCCCCTTCCCCTCATTGTCTTCAAGCAGCTGACACAGATACCAGATGAAGGGAAGCTGAAGCCCTGTTCGCTGGAGTCAGGAGGGGATGACAGAGTGCAAAATTTTTTTGTGTTGGCTCGCAGCTACACAATTGTTAATGGCCAGTGAAGATTTACCTTAAAGGTAAAATCTCTCAGGAAGAGTGACCTGGTCAGTCACCAGAAGTCATGCCTCACCAGACTGAACCCCAACACTGACATGAGTTCGTGGGATTCTACTCATAGCACTGCAGTCAGATGCCTGCAGCCAGAATGCAGAACTCATAGTGAACCAAAAGGTTGACTGAAATTACAGTTCCAAGGTACAATGGAGACCAGTGTCAGAGCTGAACTTTCCAAACAGATTGGATGCTGGAAAGAAAATCCTTCATAAAGGATGAGCTTTTTGTCTGGACCCATGCTATGTGGCAATGTCATCAAAGTGCAAGCTATTGCATCAATAATAAATGATTATCTGTGTCTAGCTCTGTCCTCAATGGGCCTTTGCAGGTATAAATATTAGTGGAAGCATTTGTTAATGAGTTTTAGACTGCTGATAAATTCAAAACAAAACTTTTTTCCATCAAAGCATCTTTGTGCTCATGGTTGGACATCTAACACTCCTATATTGGACAAACAGGACACGGGGTGGTACAATCAAAGGGAAGGTTATGTTAGTCAAATTGTCACAGGTGATATTTTTAATTATAAGGGTGCAAGGGAAAAAAGCAGCTACAATAAAGGTTTAAAGTCTTGTAAGAGGCACCTTAAAGAAGACAAGAGCACAATAACATGAATGGTGGGCATGGTGAGTCTGTCTAAATTCATCTAGAGTTAAAGAATAAGTAATGTTTAGAGTTCAAAGTGTGCTTGCAAGGTAACTGCAAACAGGATTGATTCCCCATAGGGAGAGAGAGGCCAACAGATACATTGAAGGGTTATTGCATCTAAGGTACAGCATACTGAGATTCCATTAGTGTGCAATAGTTTATATCATTTGTAATTTCATCCAATATCATATGAATTATCATTTGTAGTGTTTGGATTTATATTATTTTATCCGTGGCATTTGTTTGGGTTTTTAATAAACTGTTTAAAAGAGTTCTGGGTTGTGGTGCTCTGTGAACCATATCCAATTTCTCCCACCTGGATGGGTTCAGATTGAACAGAGAAATAAAATAGTAGTTGGGAAACTTCTTATGGCACAGAGGAGAAAAGATAAAGGAAAGTGTATCAGAGTGTCAATTGTTTTATTATATGTTCAGTCTCTCAACCTCAAGTTCATTTTGTCAGGGATAAGGAATTCTGGTCTTGTGTTATTCATTAAAGTCCAAAGCCAGAACATTTCTACAACCAACTACAACTTGAATGTAAACTTGTATAGGCAAGGGAAGATACCAGTTCTACAGTTATTGATGACAGTAAGGACAAGGTTCCTCCAGATACTCACTTTTACTGTATAAAACCTCACTGATTTGGATAGGGTAAAGAAGCAAAAGTGTACTTCACCAATGTGGTGTCCTTATCTATTAGTGAAATCCTTCAAAGTAGGTTAAATGAGTGTGATGTATGAAAATTGTTCAAAAATGCCAGACACCATTCCACAAAATCTGTTCCTAAAAATCTCTTTGACATTGTTGTTATGTTATATAACAGTCCCACCTCCAGGCAATTCTTCAGCTCTTTTCATCCATAGATATAGATTAATGTCGACTAATTACTGCAAAATCATTAACAATGTTCGGTAAGAATTCCTCTGGTAATTTTATGTAACAATGTTGTAAATGCATTTGCGGAGATATCCTCTGGTGTTTCTGCCAATGTTGTAAATATGTTCTAAAAGATAATGTGCCTTTTACAAATCTAAAGCAGCTAAATTGCCACACTAATTAAAACAAACTCCATTAATTCAGTAGTTGGGGCCACAATGCTTACTTAAAATAGCACAATAAAGACCTACCAAAGACTGTTTCAAAAAAAAACTGGGCCTGGTTTGTGTCAGGAAAATCATTCTTCAAATCTGAGCTGAAGGTCTTGGAAAAAGTACAGGTGGCCCACAAACCTGCTGCAGTCACTTCAAGCAGGGCAAAGGATTCTTAACTCAATGAACTTGACAGAAGTTTTATACAAAGTTCCACAACATTTAAAAGACTGCTAGCGTAATGAGTCATAGAGCAATACAGCACAGATACAGGCCCTTCAGCCCAACAACTCCATGCCGACCATGGTGTCCACCCAGCTAGTCCCAATTTCCTGCGTTTGGCCCATATCCCTCTAAGCCCCGCCCCTGCATGTACCTATCCAAGTGCTTCTTAAATGATACTATTGTACCTGCCTCAACCACTCCCTTTAGCAGCTTGTTCCATATACTCACCACCCTCTGCGTGGAAAAAGTTGCCCCTCCCTTTTAAATTTTTCCCCTCTCACCCTAAATCTATGCTCCCTAGTTTTGGACTGTCCTACCCTGGAGAAAAAACTATTTCTGTCCAACTTATCTATTCCCTTCATGAGCTTATAAACCTCTATAAAGCCACCCCTCATTCTCCTATGTTCCAAGGAATAAAGACCCAGCCTGGCCAACCTCTCCCCATAACTCAGGCCCTCTAGTCCTGGCAACATCTTCGTAAATCTTTTCTGTACTCTTTCCAGTTTAACCACGTCTTTCTTATAACAGGGTGACCAAAACTGTATACAGAAGTCCAAGTTGCAGCCTCACCAACGACTTATACAACTGCAACATAATGTCCCTACTCCTATACTTAATGCCCTGACTGATGAAGGCCAGTGTGATAAACACCTTTTTCACTACCCTGTCTACCTGTGACACCACTTTCAATGATCTATGCACTTGTACTCCTAGGTCCCTCTGTTCTATTGCACTCCCTAGTGCATAACCATACATAGTACAAGTCCTAAGCTGGTTTGACTTTCCAAAATGCATCACCTCACATTCATCTGCATTGAAATCCATTTACCACTCCTCGGCCCACTTCCCCAACTTCCCCCTGTAATCTACGATAACCTTCTTCACTATCAACAACACCTTCCTCCTTTCGTGTCATCTGCAAACTTACTGATCAAGCCTTGTGCATTTGCATCTTAATCATTTATATAAATAACAGATAACAAGGGTCCCAACATCGACCCCTGAGGCACACCACTAGCCACTGGCCTCCATTCTGAAAAACAACCTTCAACCACCACGCTCTGCTTCCTACCTCCGAGACAATTTTGAATAAGCTCAGAGGCCAGTGTCATATGTGATAAAGAATGATCTGTTTAACTATTGTTTGAAAGATATTATCAAAATTCATGGCTGGACTGCAATAATATTTGCACCATAAACCTTTTTCTCTAGTGAGCTAAAAATGATTCCTTGTGCAAAAATAACCTAATAAGAAAACGTTGAATACTTCAGAATATATAGGCTTCTCTTCAGGAGAATATGAGCTGTATTTAAACAACAGTCCTCAAGTGTTTAGGATGAACACTGTGGACTGATACAGTAGTGATTGCATAATTTGTTGCCTGTCCTCTGGATGCAACAATGGAAAGCTCATATTTATTACTCAAACTTCCGCAGGGAACATGATGATGCCCCTTATTCTAGCACTGTTTCGGTGTTTGTGCTGATGGCTTTCCCACAATGGTAACTGAAAAGTATTCTAAGATACTATCTTATAATTGTTCCATTGATATGTTCAAGTCAAAATGATGTGTTAATTCAGTGTAAGTATGATGTGAGAATATTTCCATAATATTGTGATTCTGTCTGAGATCACAGTATTTACATCCAATGCCAGAAACCTATTGACAGGCCCTAAAGATCCATAAATCTGTTTCATTAGGTTGTACTTTTATCAATCAAAGTCCTGCACTCCCTCCAATTCCTCTCTAACCCCTGGACCACATCAGACCACTTCCTGTGAACTTGGTAACTTAGTGCTTTTCTTTTGTGATCACCCATCACAGCACCATCTTTAATCTAGTGAGGTGTGGGCTCCCATATCCCTGTCTCCTTGCCATTTATGCACACATAATAACCAGGAAAGGGTGCCTTTGAACATAACTCCCAGGAAGCCTTTTGTTTCTCCCAATGTGTATGGGGATGAAATAAATAGGTTCATAGAGTCACATAAATCGGGCACAGAAACTAACACTTCAGCTCACTGAGCCTGCACTGACCATCCATCTACACTAATCCCAATTTATTTTCCCCAGATTCCCTTTGCCCCACGTTCCACCACTCACCTGCACACCAGGGGCAATTTACAATGGCCAATTAATCTAACAACCCACACATTTTAGGAACTTGAGGGGAAACAAAGGGTCTCAAAGGAAGTGGCTGCAGAGATGGGTGGACCACTTGGTTGAAAATTTTCAAAACTTGTTAAATTTCAGGAGGGTACGAAAATGGAAAGCAGCCAATGTGACTCCCTTCTTCAAAAAGGAAGGAAGACAGAATGTGGGGAACTATATGCCTGTCAGTTTAACATCTTTTGTTGGAAAGATGCTAGAGTTAATAGTCAAAGAGGAACTAAGTAACCATTTAATAAAGTTGACCATAATCAAACCTTGTCAATGTGGTTTTATGAAAAGTAAATCATGTTTGACAACTTTGCTTGAATTCTTTAAGGACATGACAGGGAGAGTTGATAGAGGGGGACTTGAAGATGTAGTGTATTTAGATTTCCAATGGGGCATTTGATAAGGTGCCATAGAAGAGGCTGGTGTGTAAATTAAGTGCCCAGGGTATTGGAGGAAGTGTGTTAGCATGGATTGAAAACTGGCTGTCACATAGAAAACACAAAGTTGGAATAAATGGGTCCTTCTCTGGCTGGAGGAATGTAACTGATGGAATATTTCAGAGATTGGTTGTGACCCTTAGTTTATTACATATATTAATGACCAGGAGGAGGAAACAAAATGTAACATTTCCAAGTTTGCCATAGTACAAAAAGAGGTGGAAAGGCACGTTGTGATGTGGACATCATGATTCTGCGACGGGATATAGATAGTTTAAGTGATTGGGTGAAAATCTGGCAAATGGAGTTTAATGTGGAGAAGTGTGAGATCTTGCACTTCAGTAAGAGGAATCAAAGGAGAGATTATTATTTGAATGGAAAGAGACTACAAAATTTAAAGAGATCTGGACTGTCTAGTGCATAAATCACAGAAATTAGCAGGCAGGTCCAACAGGTAGTTCAGAAGGCAAATGGCATTTTCACCCTTACTGCAAAAGAGTTAGAGTTTAAGAATAGGGAGACTACTGCTCATAGTTTTGGTCCCTTTACCTAACAAAGGATATAGTAGCATTGGGGGTAATCCAAAGGTGATTCACCAGGCTAATTCCTGGGATGGAAGGGTTGTCCTATCAAGAGAGGCTGGACAATCTGGGTCGGTATTGCTTCAAGTTTAGAAGAATGATGGGTGATCTTATTCAAACAAGAAAGATCATAAGAGGATTGATAGGGTAGGTGTTGAGATGTTTTCACTAGTGTGAGAGTCTCAAAGAAAGGGACGTAACTACAAAATAAGGAGCAAGTCATTTAAAACTATGTTACATAGAAACTCCTCTCAGAGACAAGTGAATCTTTGGAATTCTCTGTCCCAAAAGTGGTTGAGGCCAGATCATTATATTTAAGATAGAGATAGGTAAAGATCTGAAAGATCGAGTAATTGACTATTATAGGGAACTGGCACAGAAGGGAAGTTGAAGCCAGCATAGATTAGCCATGATCATATTGGATGTCGAGTCAGGCTTGAAGGGCTGGTGGCCTACTCCTGCTCCTGTTTGCTTGTGTTCTTGAAAATGGAGCACCCAGAGGAAACCAATGCAGTCAGAGAGAAAATTCTCCATGTTAACTACACCAGAGGTCAGGATTGAACCTGGGCTGCTGGAGCTATGAAATGACATCTCTTCTTGCTGCATTGCTGTGATCAGTTCCTACAGTTCAGATATTAAGCATTGGTTCCTTAAAATGATTAATAACAGAGTAAAAATACACCTAATGTGCACAGAGTGCTTCAGTTTTATTTTCAAGATGTGAATTTACCAGTATCCACATTAACATGACCCAAATTTACTTCATGTGGGGTCATTAACTTAGTCCAGGGTGTCAGCCTTGGCACATTGGTAGCACTCTCATCTCATGTGAGTGCTGCATTTTTGGATGTGCCGTCTTTCAGGTGAGATGCTAAAAATGAAACCCTCTACCGTGAACACAAAAGATTTGAAGACAGATTTTTCAAAGAAGACCTAAGGAAATCTCCCCAGTCGTCTGCGTAATACGTATCACTTAACCAATATGACCAAATAAACAAATGATCTGGTCTTTAACTCATTCCTGTTTATGGAAATTTGCGACATCCAGTTTATCTGTTGTGGTCCCTAAATATAATCAGTTGCATTTCAAAACCAGCTATTTGGCTATAGAGCACTATGGGCTGTTTTGGGGATATGAATGATGCTATATGAATGCAAGTTGTTTCTTTTTTCTTATGTTCCTTCATTCTATTTGAGTTTGAATGGATTTTTTTTACTAAAAAGTAAAATTCTCAAGTCTCAATTCTTAATTGACCAGTTAAGGAACCACAGGATAAATCATAATATTTTAACAGATGGCATTTCATTAAAAAATATCAGGAAAAAAACAGGACTCAGCAGAATTAGCAGCAACATTAGCTTTTGTTACATTTTCCATTTGCAAGTAATTCTAAAGCAACAACAGATCTAGAAAATGGATGTCCATAAACATGAACCCAGTCATCCCTTTTTAGTTTTTTTATGTTTTATTGATTTCTTAATTTTTGTTGCATTTATCTTAAGGGTGTCCTCTGCAAGAATTAATCATCTTAAAAAATAAGCATGGTATCATAATTCAGGTTCATTATATCTGCTCCTTGCCAAGAGGTCTAAGATGTCAATTGCACTGAAGCATTTTCCTGATTGGCATGCAAGGAACAATGCAGATATCACTTGAGATAAATGACTGAGCATGGAATAGAAACCTTGCACTGTAATGTTAGAAAGAAATATTTGAAAGCAAATTACATTAGTCATGATTACTCTTGGTAACTCACTACCCCCTGCATTTTCTGAATGATTACTGAATTAAAGGTTACAAACATTCTCTTGTTTTTTTCAATCCAAGAAGCTTCTTTATTCCTTATAAAAGAAACATAATAAATTAAACTCAACATTTCTCTCAGCATCTACTACTCAAAGACAGCTTTCAATCTGCATTGTGAAGACAAAACTGGTGCTAATGCCCTTTAGCTAATATAGACTTTATTTTAAATATATTCTTGGCAAGAACGCATTGAAAATGCTGCTAAAGACTCAAAGGATCTCAAACAAGCTCAAACTCATGTTTGTTCAAGCAACATCTAGTATAAAAAAAGAGGTGAAGTGCAGTTTAAATGCCATCTCTACAATGCCTACACTTTGTAAATGTTAGACTAAAATTTTTCTTGAGCAAGCATAATATGTTTCATTAGTGCTGCTTAAATGTTTTAATATACTAACTGAGGCACAGTGACCTTTCAATATTTACACAATTGAAGATTCTAATAGATTAACTAATTGAATTTTCTCAATGGTGCTAATATCTACAGCAAATGCTAACAGCCCAGAGGTAACAATTTGAAAATGGCAAGAAGTGAATCTGAACTTAATGGACCAGATCATGCTTGCCCCTGTCCAATCCTTGCTATCATCTCCTGCACAATCCACACAACTATACTAACCTTTCTTGGCCCTGCAGAAGCCATTGTACTTGAGGCACTGTCAAAGCCATGTGAGGAATTTGAATATCCCTGATATCCAGAGATGTTTAGAGTCATGGAACAATACAGCATGGAAACAGGCCCTTTGGCCCAACTCATCCATGCTGACCAATATGCCCATTTAAGCATCACCTGCCCCATCTGTTGGAGAAGCTGAGGTTCCCATGTGGGCCTCATCAGTTAGATCAGAGCTGGCAAAACTGGAGTGGTTGTGCCCGTGATGGAGCTGGCTGAGTCTACAACCCTCTGCAGCTTCTTATGATCCTGTACATAGGAGCCTCCATACCAGGCTGTGATACAACCAGTCAGAATGCTCTCCACTGCACAGAAAATTTTAAGAGTCTTTGATGACGTACCAAATCTCTTCAAACTCCTAACGAAGTAGAGCCACTGGCATGCCTTCTTCATGATTGCATTAATGTGTTGGGCCTAGGATAGATCCTCTGAGATATTGAAACCCAGAAACATGAAGCTGCTCACCCTTTCCATTGCTGACCCATCAATGAGGACTGGTTTGTGTTCTCCTGATTTCCCCTTCCTTGATAACTGAAGTCCACAATCAATTCCTTGGTCTTGCTGATGTTGAGTACGAGGTCGTTGTTCTGACACCACTCAACCAGCCAATCTATCTCACTCCCGTATGCCTCCTCATCACATCTGAGATGTATCGTATCAATGGGTCATTGTTCCATTACTGCTGTTGGGTCAAAGATCTGAAACATGGTTGTGGGGTTCCAATAGTACATGACAATAAATATGTGGCTTTGTGGCATCACCCACATCTTTAGAACATTTCTGTTTCCATAGGTGATTGGAAAATCAAAAGTCAAAAGTAAATTATCAAGACATATGTGAATGTAAAACATCAGAAGTCACAGATCTGGCAGAAATGCCTTGCATTTATCTTTTTTTTCTGGCAATACCTTGGGAGTGAGGATAACTTCCTTCCATTCTGGTTTTGTGAGTTCTGAGGTGACTAATGAGGCCAGTGTGGGAGCAGCAGACTCTTCCAGAGGTGGGGCAGGAGGTAGGTGGTTTGTGAGGTGGTCCACTCCTTCTGTCTCTTATGCAGAACCTTTGGGTGCTTTCAATGCATGACCTTGAATTTCTCTATGCAATTCCTAATTCTTCTACATCACTTTGAGAGGTCAGGGTACAGAGATTCCCAGGAGTCAATAGTGATGTTGTATTTCCTTAAGGAGGCATCCTTAAATCTTTTCCTCTGAACACCAGGTAACCTCTGATGGCCAAGCTCAAGTAGGATCTCTGCTTCGGGAGTCTGGAGTCGGGCATGTGAAGGATGTGTTCTGCCCAATGTAGCCAACTGAGAGTAGCTGAAAACTTGGTGCTTGTGATGTTGGTTTAGGAGAGGACACTGACATTTCTTCAATTATCCTTTCAGTGAATTTGGAGAATTTTGCAAAAACGGCACTGCTGGTATCTTCCCAGTGCCATGAGGTGCCTGCTGTGGGAATTCCAGGTCTGAGAAACATAGAGAAGGACAAGGGTCATTCCGCCTGGTAGACCAAAAGCTTAGTTGTGGTTCTGAGGTCTTGATCTTCAAATACCCTTTATCTCAATTTACTAAAGGTTATGCTAACGTATTGAAGGCTGAGATGACTTTCACCACTGATATCTACCTTCACCGATTAGTGACTCCAGAGACACGGGATGTGGTGCACATTTTTTAGAGTTTCACCCTGAACCATTATTGTCAGAGGGTAATGGGTGCAGTAAGGTCAGGTTGGTCGAAGGTCTTTCTCCAATGGATGTTGATGGTAAGGTCTATCTCCTACACTTTATCTCCTGCATGTTCTTGTATCCTCATGTAAGCCAAATGTCAAGTAAAAATACCAAGGCTTCAGGAGCAGATGTTATCCCAATGAAATCCTAAAGCTCTGTGGCGAAGAGCTTCAGTCTCAAATCCACAGTCTTGTTTCCCATGTTTGAGAACAGGAGATTATACAGGTCACCTCAGAAATGCTGTAACCATCTACGTCTTCAAGAAAGGAGAAAAATCCACCTGTTATAACAATAGAGGGGTCTTGCTGAAATCTGCCACAGGGAAGGTAGATGCAAGGGTCCTTCTCACCTACCTCCTCCTATTGGCCAAAGGACTGCTTCCCAAATCACAACGTAGATTCTGTCCAACCAGAGATATAGTGGACATGATCTTCACTGCACACCAACTACAATACAAATACAGCATCAGCCAATATCCATGGTCTTTTAAAGCTTAGAGCCTTTGATTTCATCAATTGGGAGGGACTGTAGAACACCCTCCTCAAATTCAAGTGCCCATGGATATTTGCTTCCATCTTAACTTTGCTCCACAATGCCATACCAACATGATATAAACAAATGGATACGCAGAGAACCAATCTCAGTGAAGACAGGTGGCAAACAAGGCTGCATCACTGCTCCAACATTGTTCTGTCTTTATCATCATATTGCTGCATCTCACCCCCAACAAAATTCCCAAGGGAATGGAGCTGATCTCGGAACTAATGGGAAGTTGTTTAACCGTATGGTGACTACACTCCAGAACCAAGGTTATTCAAGCTTCATGCAGCCTAATTGACTTCAACTCCAAGCCATCATTAACATTTCACTTGCACTTATATGGTGCATATTATAGCCTTTAATATTTCCAGAAAGCTTTACAACCTGCAAATTATGTCTTAATTGCTGTCAGCATTATAGTTTAGGTAATGCAGAAGCCAAACTTCACCCAGCAATGACCAGATCATCTGTTTCAGTGACATTGACTGAGAGATAAATAGTGTGACTACATTTTTATGTCTAGTTGAGCAGGATTAACATCCCTTCTGGAAGATGGAATCTCCAACAGGTCTTGAGTGTCTGGAGTTGGGCTTGAACACACATGGTTGCAGTTCAGAGGTGTGTGCGTGCTGCCACCTAACCATTGGAAACTAACAACTTCCTGTACTTTGAGCCATGAATTTCACAATTTGCGTTGTAATTAATCATCATCGGTGATTAAGAACTAGTTGAATGTGAAACAAAACAAATGCATGAGTATAGTGAAAAGGTCTCTGCAGGAGTCAATACTTAACCTATACTATACAATTTTTAACCATTGTTATTGGCCTAATTCTTCCTTTATCAACTATTGTATCTTGCTCACAAAATGCTGCAGTAAAATTCTGATAATCCAATATCCAATTGTTCAGAAATCCTGATGGTTCAGCACTCAGCTCGGTCATTACTCCAGAGTGTAAGCAGAGAGTTCAGTCGTGTGTGTGGTTAGGGTCTGGTCTGTAGGCTTGGGGCCAGAACGTGGGTGGGATTTTCAAATGGAGATGGGATCCAGTGTTCCTACAAACTGAAACATGCAAGCTGAAATTTACAAGCTGAAACTCAATATGTTCTAATTCCCACACCCTTCAAACTCCTTGGGTCCACTAAAAAATTTATACAATGTAACATGTAATAAAAGTGAAATGGAAACATGTTGGCATGTTACTAAGAGTAATATCTAAAAGTCCAGAAGTCTGCTAGTCCAACACCATCACAGTCCTGTGGGTGCCCAGTTATTGGAGTTTCAGTGTCTATATAACTTTATAATGTAGGCTGCCAACTGTAAGTGCTATCATTTCACTAAATAGTTGCATGAAATTAAGCTCTGGTTATATACCCACCTTGTAAAATGGGGATCATTTTCAAAGCAGCAGTTGATGGTCTAGTTTGAGCTATTTAATTTGCCAGCATTATACTGAAATCAGTATTTGTTATTATTGGATAAGAATGTGACTTGTTCAAACAGAATATTAAGCAGTGGGACTGAATGTATACAAGAATATCACCTAGCGCTGGCAATCACCACTTTGTTTGATTCCATTGAAGTCAAAGGTACATTTCTTTTCCTTAGTCAAAGTTAGCTTGGTCCTGCCATTGGCATCAATTATTTTTCTTGTGCAGTCTGGATATCCAAGAAACTTCAGATTCTCAATAAGATATCTTCTCAATCTTTTGTAAGGTGCTCAAATTGAGCTGTATTTCCTCATAAATATTACTTGATTCATAAAATTTGCAAATGTACGTCTACATTTTCCGCACAAGCCCTACCATTCCATTTGCATTACACTAGCATCACATCAGTTTTCCTTTACGATTATTCTCTGGGCCAACAGTCCAAGGTTTTTTTTACATAGGTTCCAGCTTCTCAGTGTTCAATGGCAGGAAGGCCTTAAAATATGGCCATGTCCTACAGAGCGGCTGTATATTCAGCATGTCCTTCAGCATTCTGTTGCGGACAGTTACTTACACTGTGTGCCTTGAAAATCTTCCAACAGCAGTTGTCATAGAATATGTCTATTGCAATATCCTCTAGAGCTCAAAATCCCATGTTAAGCAACTGCTTGGGATCAACCTTGACAAAGTCCTCTTGGCAAATGCAGATTTCTGTGCCAAGGACTGGTTTCTTGACATGTGGCATTTCAAATTTCAAAAATCAAGCTTTCAAAAAATAAATACATAAACAATCAAAATGAACATTCATAGTGGGAACTTTTGGAATTTGTAGTTTCACACCAGCAATGTAACCCCAATGTAAATGTATAATTCCGTTGTAATTGTTTTCCCAATGTTAACACTTTTATCAAAATGTGTTTACCACTTGGAATGCAATTCAATATTGTGAGTTTGTAACTTATTAACATGGAATCAAAGAACTGGCACAAATATCAGATGGACAGAGAGGGCAATAATCCGGACTGTCTGTTCAGCCCAGAGGAGAAGTATCTGTGAAACCTGGTGTTACATTTAAGGGGAAACTGCAATTACAGCTGTTAATGGCTAGCAGTGTTTCACCTTAAAAGTTAAGACCACTCAGCCACAAGGGTTCTGCAGCCAATGAATAATAACATGGTCATTTACAAATGGGGTTAGCAGTTGACCACTGAGAGAATATGGAACACAGAAATGGTCTGTCACCAACAGTTATGTCTTATCAGTTCATCAGCCGATTGACCCCTGAGGTTTTAGTGAGTACTCAAGGCTCAGTTGTAGAAGAGTAAAGATTGAGGGGGTATTGTAGTATCAGTTGTTGTATTAATTTTATTATAATCTCTTAAACTCAAATGAAGAATAAGGAATTATGGTCTATTGTCAGTTATTAAATCCCTGAATTGGACTTCTGCATTTCCTGGGCCTTTATAAAAAACCAGCAGCAAGTAAATTCTGCAGCAAAGGGTTTAATAAACAGAATGATTGATTATTGAAATTAAGAAACAGTTGCACATCTTATGCAGTAAATAACAGTTAAGCATATAAATCAAGTTATGAGCCTGAAAATCAAAATTCCGATGCTATTCGCTGAACTTTGTAGATGAAAATTTGTACAGAACCAAGGTAAAAGATAAGTAAGCCTCCTGTTATTGACTGAATGTACCATCCTACATTCCTGTTAATCAAACCTCTTACAACACTTACTTAAAACCCACAAGGCAGGAGATAACCTCTACATTAATCCTCCCTCTCCTTGGGAGGGAATTTCCCCTTGGAGTAAATTACAAAAACATATACTTAAGCAACTACCTCAAGATTCTATGAAGTAACAAGAGAGTGTTAAGTCCCAAAGTATCACCAGAACTCGTGCCTCGCCATTCATGTTAATGTACAATGATGTTAATTTGTGTTACCTCAGGCTGGTTTTACATGTTGATGACATTCCTGGGAGATTTCTGCACCTGGTTCAATTGAAAAAGAAATATTGAAAGCTTCCAATAATCACAGCAAATGCTACAGGCACTGGTCAAAAGGAGAAAAGGCAGATTTACATTATGGCTTATTAATGCTTAAACCCAGACCTATCTGAAACTCACTAACTTATGTTTGTTCTTCATAACTGGTGATTGATTTAATATGTAATTTCAAAAGATTTTTGTTCATATTCCCATCTTAACTATAGCATACTTTGGTTTCCCTGCTCACTATTTTTCTTTAACTAACTCACATTTGTTTATTTGCTGCCTTTTTCATTCTTTCAAAGCATTGCTGATGTCTCTGTCCTGCCTAGTTACCTGATTGCTTATTGTATTGTTTCCTGTGGTCTCCAATACATCTAAAACAGTCTAGTTTCCTTAGCCCATTACAAACCTTTCCAACTTCTGCCATCTTTACTGTTTCTATGTTTCAGCAAACTGGATATATATTCAAATAATAGCCTGAAAATGATACACATCAGAAGTATAAAATTGACCAAAATAAAAGTTAAGGTACAACAATTATTTTTTCTCTGCTTAAGATAAATGCATTTGTCACTCTTCCTGATGTAGGAATTTCAATTAACAAGCTGAAATAAACAGTAGTTGAGAGGCTGCGAAAATATTTTAAATTAATTAATTGTAAAATGTTCCAGATTTTCAAATATAGCTGACATTAAAGAAGTGCCAGTGGTGAAAGTAAACTGTAATGAACTGCTTTGTTGTATTCACAAGATCACAAGACAATGGAGCAGAAGCAAGCAATTCGGCCCATCGAGTCTGCTCCAAGGAAAAGGGAAAAAAGAAATGAGAAATGGGGAATGGAGGGGGGGGGAAACAAAAAAAAACCCTATTCTAATCCCAATTTCTGGCCTTATCCCCATATCCCTTGATACCCTGACTATTTAGATATCTATCTATCTCCTCCTTGAACACCCCCACTGATCTGGCCTCCACTGCTGTACGTGGCAAGGAGTTCCACAAATTCACCATTGATAATGCAGCCACACAGTCACTCCAGATGGGTTAATTCAGCAATGTTAGTAATGTGGCCATACCAGTAAGAAATTTAAGTTGCTTTCAGCAGAACGTTGCATTATCCACGTGACAGTGATGCACAAGAGTTTGATTCTCCTTTCTGATGACCTCCAGCACAAAGTATTTAAGGTTTAATTGCTGTATGCACCTGCACAATCTTGTATCATTGGCCACCAAGCACAAAAACAAAAGATGCTGGAACTCCATTCTAGACCCATCATTTGTAGAAAAGGGAGGTCAATATTTCGGAGATATTTCTGACATTTTGCATTATGATTTAATAATGGACATTTTATTTTTTTTTTGTTTCCAAAAACATATATATCTTTGGTTTTGTTTTTTTTAGGCCCTTACAACCCATTGGACAATATGCTTGCATTGTGACATGCTACTGACATCTCTCTGCTTCAACAGAAAGAAGTCGAATTCAGATTACCAAATTAGCAGTCACTAGAACATTCTAAAACAGTCTAGTTTCCTTAGCCCATTACAAACCTTTCCAACTTCTGCCATCTTTACTGTTTCTATGTTTAACATATCTTAATACATTTCCAACATTTTTACACTTGGCAAAGAATGACCAGTGCAATTCCAGTCTGCATTACTTCAACACCTCTGGTGAACAGTAGGCTGCCAGCGGAGAGCTGACCTTCTTCACAAATCCCTTGGGGTTGAGGATGACTTGCTTCCATTACAGTTCTGTGGACTTTGAAGTGGTTGGTGAGGTAAATTTGGAACTTGCAGACTCTGCCACAAATTGGGCAGGAGGTACTTGATGGGGCCGGTTGCTGGACAACATAGGAGGTGATGTGCTCTTTCCACCTTCTTCACTCAGCTTCCACATCTTCTCAACAAAGACACTCAAAGCTCTTAATGTTATCCTGGATGGTCCTTCTCCATTTTGACCAGTCCTAGACCAGGGTTTCCCATGACTTTGTGAGGATGTTACATTCGTTCAGAGAGGCTTTGACTCAGTACATCTGACACCTTTAAAAAGAGCAATCATAATTTCCAATCTGCACTCAATGTATGAAGGTCCACATGAGGAGTTCATGTACGGTTTGACAGGATAAATTTGAAAAATTAATTTCAAAATCATTTCAATCCTCTTTTCTGCCGACTTCAGAAAAACATTGCAACTAATCCATTAGTAGAATGCACTCGCTAACATGAACCGATTTCAATAGATGGATCCACAGACATAATGATTTATCTAATAGCAACAATCATATGAGCTTTGGACCAAAAGAAAAATTATATCAATCTAATTTCATTGCATTCCAATGTCCTTCCATTGCACTGTTTTAGAATAAATTCTTTTTCTATAACACTGTCCATTAACAGCCTCTGCTTTACAAGTTGTGGCACTTTCAGTAATGAGTACCAAAAAATGACAGCACAATATTACAATCCCTCCATTCTCTTGTGGAGACAGATAAATCCACATTAATGGACCATGAGCAGTATTGTGAATGCAGTTTACCTTACATAATAATACAATGTAATTTTCTGGCAACTTCACTCCAACAGCTTCGTCAATGTAAAGAAGGCCTTCCACTTTGACTGCTATCAGAAAATGTATTCCATTGCTCTGAAGCTTTTTGCTGAATTGAAGTCAAAAGAGCAAAAAAAATGCCGATAACCTTAATCTGAAATAAAAACAGAAAATGCTGAAAAAACTCAATAGGTCGAGCAGGATCTGTGGGGAGAGAAACAGAGTTAATATTTCAAGTTGATGACCATTCATCAGAAATTCTGCATCCTGAAAGGAATCATGAATTTGTTTTTTTCTGACTTCAACCTTTGTCTCCTTGTTTTCTTCTTTCTATTTATTCTACAGCCAATATTTGAACAGAAATTTGGTTCTATTTAATACCAAGACGCCCAGCTGCAGACACCAGTAGGGATCAATCTATGATGCACAGTGCAAGGATTTTCTGAGTCAATGATTGAATTTTATCTAAAACCTGACCATAAAGTATATAGTACACTTCCTGAAATTAAATGCAACGAATTGAGTGTTGGAACAACTCAGTGGGTCGAGCAACATCTGTGGAAGGAAAGGAATCGTCGATATTTTGGGTCAACACCCTGCATTGGTCCTGGAAACTGTGAAGCTGCTGGATTGTTTTATGTATGAAAATCTGGTTCATTGATGTCCCTTAGGGATCGGAGTCTCTCACTCTTACCAGGTCTGGTCTAATTGTAGCTCTAAACCCGAACAATGTCTCTTACACCACTTGAAGTGGCCAAGCCACTCAGTTCAAGGGCAAACAGGGTGGGAGAATAAATGCCTACCTTGTCAGTGATAACTGCATATATTGAATGAATTAAAACAATTTTACTAATTATACTTTTCAAACCAAGAGCTCTCCAGGGTGAAATTAATGAAGAAGGTTCTGCACCCATTTACAATGAAACACAGGTAGGTTCCACATTGGACATTCATTCCATTCTGCTAGATGATTTAACTGACGGCTGATTCCCTTCACTCTGTTAATGGTCTGTGATGGGTCATTTATATTTTCATAGCATTTGAATTGAGCGTTTGTTATTTCCCCTGTAATTAAAATATTTATCGAGGATTCATAAAATCGGACAAGCTTAAGTGGGTACTCTACTAAACAATTAATCAGCTTAAAGCCACTAAATCACTCAGCAAGGTGGGATAAAAAGAGTGGACAAAGTTTCCTTTGAAAATTAAAACACTTAAAACATCCCTGTGCTGAATGGTTGGCAAATGTCTCATCTAATGAACAGATTCTTGCATCTTATTCCCACAATATATTGATCTGCTGACATAATTGCAACAACTTGCCTTTGAAGTACTGTTGCTAAAGATTTCTTTTTTTTAAATAAAGGATTCTGCCCAGCAGGAAAAAGAATAACATGCAATAAAATAACACCTAAAAATTGATACCTGTTATTAACACTTTAATTCTGTGAATATTAAGTAATAATAAGAAAAATATATTCCACAGAGAGAAAATTTTGCAGGATAATCCATTTTGCAATGAAAAGCTTATTTTTACAGCTTTGTGAACAATCAAATGAGAAATAATTTGAAGCATAGTTCAGCGAATACAGTGTGTGCACATAAAATATAGACTAAAACTGACAACAGTGGACAAACTCCTAATTTAGAGTAGGTGGTATATTCAATAGCTTCGTTAGTGTTTTCTAGTCTTGTACTGTTTCCCATGTACATTTCCAAAACTAGCATAGGAATCTTCTCAAAAGTAACTATTGTCTTCAAAGTGCTTTGGGTTTTCCTTGAGGTCACAATGCAAATCCTTCCTTTCCATTTTCCAAGTTAACTGAACTAAAAACCAGCAACTGTTAGAAGTACTCAGCAACTCAGGCAGCATCTGAGAAGAGAGAAGCAAAGTTTACTTTTCAGGACAATGACCTTTCATTCGAGCTAGAAAAGGCAACAATGCACAAAAAGCAACAAGGTGAAAATGAATGTAAAGAGGATTTATGATGTGGTTGTTACCTGAGATGAAATGGTACAATGATAATCTAAGAGAGGATGTTAAAGGGACAAATAAAGAAACAAGAGAGACTACAGGTGCTGGAAATCTGGAGCAACACACAAAATGCTGGAGGAACTCAGCGGGTCAGGCAGCACCTATGGAGGGAAATGGACAGTTGACATTTTTGGTCAAGACCCTTCATCAGGACTGGGAAGAAAGAGGGGAGATAGCCCATATAAAAAGGTGGGAGGAAGGGGTGGAGCAAGAGATGGTGGGTTATAGCTGGATTCAGGTGAGGGTGGTGATAGGCAGGTGAGGGAGGGGAGAGTGGACATGACGTAAGAAGCTGGGAGGTGATAGGTGGAAGTGACAAAGGGCTGAAGACAATAGAATCTGATTGGAGGGGATAGTGGACCATGGAATAGAGGAAAGGACTTGAGGAGGGGGACAGGAGGGAGGAATGTACGGGCAATGGGTAGATGGAGAGGGTGGAGGAGGGGAAGGGGTGGAAGAGATGTAAATGAAAATATCAGTATCATTACATGGGATTGTTGAATTCAAAATTGAGTCTGGAAGACAGTAATATGCCAAGATGAAATGGTTTTCATGAGCTTTCATTGGCACAGTATAAGGGGGAGGAATGAGAGGTGAGAGTCAGAATGGAATGGAGACTTAATGTGACAGGTGACTGGAAGCTTGAGATCACAGTTACTGACTGAATAGAAGTTTTCTGTTAAGTGTCACTGAATGCAAGAATGCTCAACAAAATAGGAGTAGAGGTAAGCAACCTGGCTCTGTATCCCTGTGTACTTCACTCATTCACTCTCCTTTAGGATAAGAGTCAGCCATTTAATTCCTGTTATTCAAGTGCATAACCTCACACTTTCCCACGTTAAACTCTGTTTGCCAAATTTTCATTCACTCACTCAAACTATCTATATGGAACATCATTATATCCTCATTGCAACATGCCCTCCCAGCAATTTTCATGTCATCTACAAACTTGGATACCTTATACTCTGCCCCCTCCTCCAGGTCATTGGTATGACCAGTAAATAACCCATCCCTGAGGCACACCACTAGTTACATTCTTCTGGCCTGAAAAAAAACAATTTATTCCAAGTCTCTGCGTTCATTGTGATAACTAGTCTTCAGTCCATGCTAATACACTACCATGAGATCTTATCTTGTGAATCAGCCTTTTACGTGACACCATGTCAAATGCCTTTTGGAAATCTAAATATGCTACATCTTCAGATTTCCCTCTATTAACCCTACTTGCTATGTCCTCAAAGGACTTAAATAATTTTGTCAAACATGATTTAATTTTCATAAAGCTGTATTGAGTTGGTTTGATTATATCAAGCTTTTTGAAATGATCAGGTCTTCTTTTCTTTGATTATTGACTCTAGCAAATTACCAGTTGGTCTAATGCTTTAGGCTTTTTGTCTCTCTCATGATCTGCATTTCCTCCCTCCAGTGTAGAGAACATTGCATTGTGAGCAGCAAATGTTTCATATAGAACTGAAAAAAACTACAAGTAAATTGCCATTGCATTTTCTGTGTAGTTTATTCCATGTAGCTCACATGTTGGCTTACTCCCTCTTTTAAAAAAAAACACACCAGCCAATAAGTTGAGAACAAGACAAATGACAGCAAAAAGTCTTTACTTCAACAAACAAAACCATTTTAAAGAAAACAGTCTGTTAAAAGATCAGAGAAAACAGAAACTGCAATAAATTCTACCCATAAATGTAGGGTGACTTCTACAAAAAAATACATTGAGAGGATGTTAGGTCAGTGTAAGTTATGTATTTTAAATCAATGTCAGCCACTTACGTGATTGACAGAGGAGTTGCCCAATCATACTTGCTGTGCGCTGTTACCAAATGCAGCATTAAATATACAGCTATTGAATATTTGCTTTGGTGCTGCTTAAGTGAAAGAGGAACTCCTCAAAAAGAAATACACGGCCTCAGCTACCAAGGACAAGGACAGCAGGTACCTGGAAACACAACTACCTGCAGATTGCCTTCCACGTCACAAGTAACTTGAAACTTGAAAATATATCACCAACATTTCTCATCCCTGGGTCTACCTCCTGGAACTTCCCACTATTTTGTGGCAGTAACTTCACAAGAAGGATTACAGCAGTTCAAGTAGGCAGCTCACCATCATTTTGGCAAGGGCAAATAGGGATGGGGATAAATGGTGGTCAAACTGGTGATGCACTAAGCCCAGAAAATGATGAGAAAAATAGGTGAATTTACCAATAGAAAAGTGAAACTTAAAAAAATAAATAAAAATGAATAACACTCATTTGCCAATTTTCCCATCTTTGTCCAAAGCAATTTACTATTTAAGTTGTAATGTTCACTCAATGGTTCTTTCTGCAAACAAGTCTTGGTCCTTCTTCATGGCATCTTTGTTTTACCTTTTTAAATTTCAGTTTAAGACGATCCATGTAAATATGAAACAAATAAAAGATTGTGGGATATAATGCCTGGTTTCCCATAGCACGTTACCATTGTCTATCCATGCTCTGGTACTCAACAGCTTATTGGCAGCTGAATGCATTGTGGTAGTGAAGTAAGTCACAGTTTCTGACAGCTTCTTTTAATGCTGATGGAGACGATAAAGTGCATTCGACAGTTTCGTCCCTAATTATCCATCTGTCCAGGAAGAGCAGGACTCACCACATAATTGAGTGAATGTATTTTCCCCTTTTATCCATTAACTGATGTCAAATGGGCAGTAGCTTGCAGTGAGTGGGTGATAGATCATAGGATGTTATCAGTAAGTGCAGATTGTGGAATGCACAACATGAGTGAAAGCATACCCTATACATTTCTTAATGTGTTATGGTGCAAACAGGCATAAATTATAATATAACAAAGAAATTATGTGTGCCAGTAAATCACAGAATACAGATGATTTCCATAATGACCCAAGCTCATAACTAATGTATAATTCTGGTACTCATGGATTATGCAGTGAGGCCATCAAAATAAATATTCATCAATTTTTACAGTCACTCAATAACTACTTTGTTACTGCCACTAAAGTAGTACAACTGGCATTTCAAATTCATTTTGAGAGATTTTGTCAAATGCTTTACAAATTTTTTGTTGTCTCTTTAGTACTATAATATCTCACTTTAGCCAAGAAATATACCTTTACATGCAGCTGTGGTAACAACACACATGGTTGCACACACAATCAGGACAATATTGCAGTGGATAATATAATTTGGCTTAGCCTGCTTGGTAGAATAGATTGGCTCTGGATTTTATCAGCTGAAGAAGCCAAATAATCAAGTGTATTGTTTTATGCGAAAGATCAAAATAAAGGTAAAACAACCTCATCTCAATTTTTGCTTGTAAAATTAAAATCAGAAACAATGCTTCCTGCACATCAGCTGAGTTCCACAATTGTCAAATAACCAAAGGCAGTGACAGCAGAGAAGACAGTCAAGGAACAGGATAGCACAGCAAGGATAAATAGCAAAGGGTCTTTATATTCAAAATATAATCATTCTACATACTGTAGTTACACCATTGGAATCTCCATTATTGGTATTCAAAAGAGATGAGAAAGACAAAGTGATTCAAATCTTGGCAAGGTACTTGTTGGTTTGTAACACTGGGAAGAACATTGTGATTAAAAATCTTGAATTTAAACATAATTTTTAAGCTGATTTTTCCAATCATATGAAGTATTATTACAAAAGTGTTTGATAAAGAAAACAGTAGCCATTATTTTTTAAGAGAAATAAAGGACTGCAGATGCTGGAATCTAGATGAAAAACACTATGATGCTGGAGGAACTCAGCAGACCAGGCAGCATCTGTGGAGAAAAGCAGGCGGTCAATGTTTCAAGTCAGGACCCTGCTGTCCTGAAGAAGGTTCCAGTTGATGATGTTTCACTAGAACTAGGAAAAGTTAGAAATCAAACATGTTTTAAGTTTTCCTGCATCTGATGGAAGGCTGAAACATTAACTCTTCTCTCCCCACAGATACTGCCTTACAATCAATAATACATTACATACAGGTAATAAGGAAATATTATTTACATGGCAGGTATTATTTATTAAAATAATAGTTATTATTCATAGGGAATGATCGGGGGTAATCAGCATGGGTTTGTTCAGGGAGATCCTATTGACTAATTTGAATTTTTCAAGGAACTGACTAACTATGTTAATATGGTAGAGCATGGGCTTCAATAAGGCCTTTGATAAGGTCCCACTTGGTCCGAAAGGTAAGACCCCATGAGACCATGGCAATTTGGCAAATTGGATCCGAAATTGGCTTGGTGAAGGAAGGCAAAGTGGAGTGATGGTGGAGGATTGTTTTTTTGTGATTGAAAGGTTGTGATGAGTGGTGTGCTGCAGGGACTGGTGATGGGACCCTTGCAGCCGTACACATTTACAATCTAGATATGAAAGTAGAAGGTATGAATAGTAAGTTTGCAGATGAAACAAAGTTGGAAGTGTTCTGGACAGTGAGGGTAGTCTTCGGCCACAGAATGATATTGGTCAGTTAAGAAGATAGACATGGAAATAGAAGGTCAAATTTAATCCTGACAACTGTAAGGTGATAAATTTTGGGAAGACTAATAAGCCTAGAATATGCACAATGAATGGCAGACCTAGGAAGTACTGAGGAACAGAACGACCATGGGGTACATGTCCAAGGATCCCAGAAGGCATAAGGGAAGAGTTACCTTCATTTGCAGGGCATAGAATACAAGAGCAGGACATGGTATAATTACATAAAACACTAGTTAGGCTACAGCTGTAATACTGTGTGTAGTTCTGATTGTCACACAATAGAAAGGATGTCTTAGCACTGGAAAGCATGCAGAGAAGGTTCACTAGGATGTTGCCCGTAATAGAGCATTTCAGCTAGAAGGAGAGACTGGATAGGCTAGGTTTGCTTCCCTTGAGCAGGCAGAGGCTGAGAGAGATTGGGGTAGGGGTTGGGGAACCTGAATGATGTGTGCAAAATTATGAGAAACATATGGGGTAGATAGTGAGAAACTTTTCCCCATAGCAGAGATATCTATAGTATGAAAGTGTAGGTTTAAGGGAAAAACAGTAAGAGTTTTAGAAGGGGTTTGGGAAAGAATCTTTTTACCTAGAGGGTGGTTGCAATCTGACAAGCACTGTCTGAGGAGGTGGTGGAGGCAGAGTCTCACATAATACTTAAGAAGTATTTAGATACGTACTTGAAATGTCATGGTATAGAAGGGTTGAGTGCTGGAAAAAAGGGTTAATATAAATATGTACTAGGTGGCTGGCATGGGTAGAACTGTGTATTGGTAAGTAGAGTCCGAAGCTATGTTTGTGACAAAACCATATCAATGAGGATTTTAACTCACTTTCACCGCTACCCATATTTTTTCTCTGATGAGAATTCATCCGATTTGCTTTTCAAAACTATCCCTATATTTGTGCCCACTATCATTATTGGACAATGCAATCTGAATCTTAACAATATGAAAAAAAAGATTTTCTCATTTTGATCCTGGCTCTAATCTAAAATTCTTATTTATATTTACCTTGGCCCATTTTTTTACAAACCTCTTTCAAAGTTATTTCAGCCATATTCAAAGCCATAGATATAGCAGCCTCCATTTTATCTCAGTATTGACACTCCATATAAAATCTGCAAGCACTTATAGGCTTCGGATTATTTCACATCACTATCCTACATTTTTCACAAAACCAATAAATAATTACAGAAAAAAAGAACTGAGGAAAATAATTCCAATTAGGTGCTGAGGTTCTTCTAACTTTGAAACTGCCTGGAGGGTTTGTTGAGTGGAGTCAAGCAGTTGGCAAACAGGAGACACTTCTACCAAGGGCCATAATCAATGCAAGATCTGTGTATACCACTTCCCTGCAGCAAGACCTAGAGCAATCTCCTCATAAGTGGCCAAACTTTACAACTATACACCAAACTCTAGTCTGCCCAAATGCAATGCCTTGAGAAAACTATTCTGTCAATTGAGGCGAGCAGACTTACCAGAATTCGTTACTTCATTAACAAGAGCCCAAGGGTCAATTTGTCGACTGGTAGGAACGTCAGCTCCTAAATCTATCACTCTTCATAAACCAAAGTCATAGCTTTTACCCATCTACAATATAACTTCCATCAACTCAATCTTTTTAAAAAAAAATCTCAGACTGTGCTATTCTCATGAGGAGATGTTTCAATTACATCTTTATACTTTGGGGCAAAAGATATAAGGGAATGTGAAAAAGAACTTCTTTGTTCAGGTAGCGGTTGTTACCTGGAATTCACTGTCAGAAGGGTTGATGGAAGCAGAATCAATCTGGGCATTCAAAAGGGAATTGGATAGGTTCTTGAGAGAGATTAACTTGTATGGCTTTGGGGTATGGGAATTGACAGGATTGCTCTGCTTGGAGCCCACATTGATTGAATGGGCCAATGAGCTTCCTTCTGCATCATATCAATTCTATGATTGTTTGATAATGATAAATTCCATTAATTACTTTCTTAGAATTGACAATAAAGAGTGTTTATTTTAATGCCATTTGATCCTCCAATAATTTTACTAAATGAGCCCAATATTACGGTTGAATGGTGACTCAGAGGGAAAATGATAAAAGTTTTAGAATCAGTTAATGAAACCAATAATATAGTTGGCAACTGTAGTAGAAGCTCAGCTTGCAATAATAGTGGTAAATCTTAGCACAGATGGTGTTCAGTCTAAACTAAGAGGAGTTAGAGCATAAATCTACCACTGGGAAGCCCTGTGACTGCTTTAATAATTCTGCATTTTCAAACAGAATGCTTAATTATAATCAGTAATGACACACTAACAATGTTTTATTGCCTCTATTCCACTGCCCAGTTAAATGTTCATTTAAGGTATGAGCTGAGCAGCTGATGCATGTGCCTCAGTTTAATTCAGATGCAAAGAATTCCATGCTCATGGAACTGACACTCTGGAGTTGATGTTAACTGTCAAAGCAGAAGTGAGCCATTGGCCAGAAGGTGGCATTGGATCATTTGTCTCACTGTTTATGTAGGCACCCTAATTGGAAGGAGCCTTCACAGAGGCCGTCTGGGCACCTGACAATTTTAGGCCACTTTTGATATGGAAATTGAGGTTCTTTGATGGATCTTGGACTTTGATTGACATTTTGAGGAGCAAGTGCTTGGAGAATGCATTCCAAAGACCCTTTCTATCTCTATCTTTACTCTAACACCAAAAAAGCAAACCAGTGAAAGTCACTCTGAAAGAAAAGATCAAAATTATTCTCAGTATCAGTGGAATGGGCCCAAGAAGAATAAGAAGGGCTCTTGTGGACCTACAAAAAATATTTCAGCTCATTAGTCCCTGGTGCACTCAACATCCCTAAGAGATCATCCCCCATCCTTCCAGGATCTTTGGAGAAAATAATTTCCTGCCCTAACTGGTGAGCTAAATCAGAGTACAAGCTTGGCTTGCATGGATCACCAAAATGACACCAGTGAGGGCATGGCTTTGAAATGGCTAAGATATCAGACATAAGCACTCAGGTTCTCATCTACTGAGCCTTAAATCTCTCTCTAAATATTATTAAACCTGCCGTATACTTAATATTTTCCAGCCATAAGCCTAGTACTTAACTTTAAGTGACAAGTTAACCTTTCGTACAACTGGTTCAGATGCCTACCTCGAAGCTATGTCCAGAAAAACAAAAAGCATCAAGACTGATCCTAACTGTGTAGAGAATGAAAAATAAAATAACATTCATGATGCATAGAAAGAAGATGGTTATAGAAGAGATTTCTTAGGATTTGTAAAGCATTAAGTTGTAGTCAGAGAACATCAGCAGTAAAGGGCCAAGAAAGACAACATAAAAGTACATTGCAAATTTCAAATAAATATTATGACTGCCAACTGTTCAGAATAATATAATAGGTAGGATGGTTGAGACATAATTATTGGACTTCATAATGCAGCTGGATTAAATACTAGATGAATAAACAGCTTCCTGCTGCTTATTAGTATTATTGGTACTTTCGAGTTTCTGACCTCTTAAATGCTCTAATGTGTAATTCAGTATCAATTGGAGACACGAGAAGGGTCTTGACCTGAAACATTGACTGTTCATTTCCATCCATAGATGCTGCCTCACCTGCTGAGTTTATCCAGTATGTTGTGTGTGTTGATTCGGTATAAGTTATCAGCTTTTACTCAGCATGTTCCACTCTATCTTTAGATGTAATAAATATATCATTGGACTTCACAGGAGGTAAGTTGTCTGTGGTAAACTTTTTTTTGGATGTCTTTACTATGATTGGCCAGCATGGATTGCAGGTAGTGTCTGGAGGACACATGCACTGATTGATGTTGCCCAAACACAGCATTGTGTGGAGTGGTGTGATGTTGTTACCTGTGTGGCTGGAGAGTTCTCCCTGTCATTAAAAAGACAAAAAATTGGAACTACAGAGAGAGTCAGAGATCCCCTGGGGAAAGAAAGATAGGATGGCATTCTGTGTGAGCCTTTATCAAGATGAATGAACTTAATGTGATTTTCATTTCCATTTTTTATACTTTCATTATTTTGTCAGCAAATAACTGTTCTTTTATGAATAATAAACTGTGGGTATATGCTGAACTTTTTTTCTTATAGTTTTAGATCACAAATAAATCAATTTTTCCTTTACACCACCAAGATCCTGGTGAGGTCAAGTCAGATGATATCCTGATGAATTTTATGTGGGATATAAATATTATCAAGGTCATTGGTTTCATTAGAGTGTTCCAATAGTCACCTTAGTCTTAGGATTGAATTGACTTGACTATTGGATAACAGGGATTCAATAAATCAAATTGCTATCTTACACGATAGAATAAAGAGTATTGATTATACTTTGTATCAAAACCATAAATCAGTTGCTTGGATTATTAATAAATCCTTGTTGTACAGTGAAGTTAATTTCACTTAAAAAAAAGAGGGAGATGGTAAGGACAACTGGTCAAATGTTATTTATGGAGATTGTGTTTAATAGTAATGGAGAGGAACACACAAAATGTTGGAGGAACTCTGTGGGTCAGGCGGTATCTGTGGAGGGAAATGGACAGTCCATGTTTCAGGTCAAGACTCTTAAAGGTCCTCCATAGAGACCCATAAAGACACTCCATAGATGCTGCCTGAGTTCCTCCAGCATTTTGTGTGTTGCTCCAGATTTCTAGAATCTGCAGTCTCTCTTTTCTCTCTGTAGTAATGGGGAGTTGATGAGGAATGATGGGGTGAATTAACTGGGTCGTCCTTAAGCCTGGGAGAATAAGCAGGAGTGTGTGAGCTTTAGTGAGGTTCTGGCATCTCAGGCAAGCCAGGACTGCAATATCATATTTCTACTACAATATTACAAACTAAATTATTTATTCTTAATTCTGAAATGGCCTCACAAGCAGTGGGATGCTCCTCCTATAAGATGTGGGATATCAGGGAGCCTCACAGTCTCCCTGATGACGACATCTTCAGGAAGTGCACCCAGCTGCAGCTCCTGAATGACCAGGTTAAGGAAATGGAGCTGGAGTTGGATGTATTCAGGACCATCCGGGAAGCTGAAAATCTCATAGATGAGACTTTTTACTGAGGTGGTCACACCCAGGGTATGGGCTTCAGATAGGTGGGTGACCACCAGAAGAAGTAAAGGGAATAAACAGTCAGTGCAGAGTTCCCCTGTGGCCATACCCCTCAGCAACGTATACCCCTTACTGCTGGGGGGGTGGGGGGTGATGACCTATCAGGGCAGAACAGCCAGGTCAGTGGCACTGTGGCCGGCTCTGCGGCTCAGCAGAAGTCAGACAGAGCAATAGTGATAGGAGACTCAATAATTGGGGGGACAAACAGGAGATTCTGTGTCCACGAAAGAGACACCAGGATGGCGTGTTGCTTCCCAGGTGCTAGGGTTGAGGACGTCTCAGAGCGACTGCAGAATATTCTCAAGGGGGAGGGTGAGCAGCCAGTGGTCGTGGTGCACGTTGGCACCAATGACATGGGTAGAAAAGGGGAAGAGGTCCTGTGCAGTGAGTATAGGGAGTTAGGAAAGAGGCTGAAGAGCAGGACCTCCAAGGTAGTAAACTCTGGATTACTCCCGGTGCCACGTGCTAGACAGGGCAGGAACAGGATGATAGAACAGATGAATGAGTGGCTGAGGTACTGGTGCAGGGGACAGGGTTTCAGGTTCTTGGATCATTGGAACCTCTTCTGGGCAGGGGTGGCCCGTACAAGAAGAACGGGTTGCACCTCAACTGGGGGGGGGGGGGGGGGGGGGGGGGGTGGGATCCAATATCCTGGCCAGGAGGTTCACTAGTGCTACTTGGGAGGGTTTAAACTAGTTTGGCAGGGGGATGGGAACCAGAGCATTGGTCAGAAAGTGGAGGAATTGAGAGGAAGGTAGATGTCAGGGCCAGTAAAAACAGGCAAGAGCAAAGTAATGGACATGATGGGATGGACAGTTTGAAGTGTGTGTATTTGAATGCTAGGAGTATTATAGGTAAGGGTGATGAACTGAGAGCATGGATCAGTACATGGAACTATGATGTTGTGGCCATAACAGAGACTTGGTTGAGAGAGGGACAGGAATGGGTTTCGATGTTTTAGAAAAGATAGATAGGGAAGTAAAAGGTTGGGGGGCGGGGTTAGTTGTACTGTTAATCAGGGACTGTTTATCAGCTGCAATGAGGAAGGACATAATGGAGGGCTCATCCACTGAGTCTATGAGGGTAAAATTCAAAAATAAGGAATGTGCAATCACTCTGATGGGATTATACTACAAACCCCCCGATAGCCACCAGGATATTGAGGAACAGAAATGAAGACAGATTAGGGACAGGTGTAAAACTAATAGGGTTGTTGTCATGGGGGACTACAACAAGTGCTCCTTAGAACAACCAGAAAGGATTAGTAAATGCCAGTCTTGTTGGAAATATCCACATGACAAAAAGATCACTAAAAAGAATATAATCATAGGAAAATAAGAGGCAAATTGGACAGACACAAATATCACATAATATTCAGCCCCACATGAAATCTCCATTTGCACTGTTTCTTGGAAATAAAAGGTACAACGAAAATGAGGGCTACATTTGTTGCTTTAAAGTTATTTTCATAAAATGTATTTTTAGAGTTAGTGATCAATTCTATCTACATTCCATTTGTATGCAAATAGTAATTTATGCATTAGATACAGCTACTGACAGAACTGGCCTCATCCTGCCCCTTCTCTTTTCCTATCTCCCCTTCTCTCATCCCCCTCTTTCCTACTCTCTATACTTGTCCATGGGTTCCTCCATTCCTTCAGGGAAATTGTCAGCAAGCATTTCTTGACACAAATTGTGGTGGATATCTTAAACTTTCACACATGAAGCTATTGGGGCTCTGTCAATTGAACTTGTCAAAATTGAGCCAGACAAAGTTAAGTTAGATGAAGAAACCAAGACATATGGAACTACTGTGGGAATATAGAGGGGAAATACAAATAATTCATAGTGTAGCAGTTAGCGCAATGTTATTACAGCACCAGCGATCGGGGTTCAATTCCCGTCACTGTCTGTAAGGAGTTTGTACATTCTCCCGTGTCTGCGTGGGTTTCCTCTGGGTGCTCCAGTTTCCTCCCACATTGCAAAGACGTACGGGTAGATTAATTGGGTTTAAAATAGGTGGCGTGGACTAGCTGGGCCGGAAGGGCCTGTTACTACGCTGTAAATGACAAAAATTTAAACAGCAGAACAGGCTCCAAGGGTTGAATTATCTCCTACTCCTATGTTCTTCTTATATCCTTCCAACAAGAAACAGTGTTCCAATGCAGGATCTCAACCCAAAACATCTTTGCCTCCACAGATGCCACTCAACCTTGTAAGTTCTTCCAGCAGTTTACTTTTTATTCCAGATTCCAACACTCTGTTATGTCTCTGTGCATTCATATATTGCCTTGAAAGAACTTAAACCACTTTACGGAGAATTTTCTGACATGCAAGAGCTGTTTGCTGTTTTGCTGCTCTTTATTATCTACCAGTCCAAATCAGATGTCATTTTCACCTGATTTCATCTTTCTATCACAATACGTTTCTACCCAAAGGATTTCCATCCTTCCAGTTACTACAGTTTGAAGAATTGTCTTGTTACTTAGAATGCAGGCAGATGCCCACCTCCTTTGCACTTATCCATACCTCAGCTTCTATGTAACCTCATCACTGTGGTTCTGACTTTGCTTCCAAACATTTTCATCTGCAAAATAACAGAATAAATGACAGTCTCTAGCTGCTGTGGCTTAATGTAGCTCTTGTATTTACGTTGCCATTAATCAGCTCACACACAGTTGGAGAAGAAAGAGACAGAGAGAAGCATATACACTTTGTAATCCCTTCTCTTAATTGTCCTTAAATAACTTCGGTGCAGAAGCACTAATTTAATCACTTATTTAAATCACAACCCAGCCAACCCGATCTAAACATCAATACAGAGTGGAATCAAGATGGTAAAAGTTCAATAGGCTAACCTATTTTTCAAGCTAAGGGTTTTGATGAATAAGTTAACATAACAGTTTCTAGGCAAATTGAAAGGATCTGTATTTGCAGCACATTAAAACCATGAGACCGCTGTTCATCAGTAACTTCTGTTGTGATAACACTTCACAATATTTGTAAAGAACTGATGATGCCCAGATTTTTTTTTCTGGACCTGTAATAGGCACACTGGATTGTTCAACCACAATGAATATCAGATGGATTGCAGTCCATATCTCCATAGTATCTTAATATTCACTGTATCCAGACATCTATGAAAATCTCTCCTCTAATATTAATAAATAAGTAAAGTAAGTCTGATAATTAGAAAATCTCTGATTCACAAAACACTATCAAGTTGACAATGTTTGGGATAGGTAGATACTTTTTTGTCCTCACCTATTTTAAATATGAAGCCCCTATCAAAGCACAGTGGTAGCAATTGAGTGGGCTGTACATGTAGACCTACTGAGGTAACCATCAAGTCTTAAGGTTACTGTGTAAATATCTGAATCATCATGGCAGCTCTCATGATGACAGTCAGCAAAATGTCTGTCACTGGAATAGGTGACATACGTTTTCCTAGTATTTCCTGGAATATGTGTCATACTTTTACCTACTATTTCTTGGTACCATCCACAGCCTCAGAACATGCCATCACAGTTCACAGCCAACGAAGTACTTTTGAAGTGCAGTCATAGTTATAATGTTGGATATCATTGCAGCAAATGCATACAATCCCATAAACAGCTATTAAATGAATGACTGGGTTAACCTGTTTAGGTGATTTTGGTTTAGGGTTAAACTTTGACTAAAAAAAGTTCCTCTTCTTTATTTGTTTTCAAATCTACCTGAGAGTGCTGATGGGTCCTTAGTTTGATGTCTCAGAAGAAATAAAAACAGTATGAGCAAATGCACAGAGCCCCATCAGGACTGCACTAGATTGTTGGCCTGGATTCTGTACACAAGTCACTGGATATTGTTGGGCCATCCTGAAGCTTTGAAAGGCACCTAAACTTCAAAAGTAGCACCAGCAGTGTTGCCGCCTGGCTAAAGCTGAGCTTTGATGTGCAGAAACCTGTGGTGTTCTTTGTTAGTGTGGTTTTACTCATACCTTTTTCTCTCCATTATTGTTGAGAAAACGTATTGTATTGAATTAGGGAAGTTTCAGCAAGAAGGAGATATTTGAATCACCAGAGCATAGTGATGAAATAACCTGAAGACAAAATGGTTAAGTAATCCATTGTACCATGCTTTTTTAACATAATGAAGTTCTCCTCAATTTTACCTTGCATTTTCAGGTGTTAGTTTGGTCTTGTTAACTGCATGATATTGTAAGTACCCATATTAGACAATATTAGATAAAACCAATTGCCCATTGCCAGCATTCAATGTTTCCCCACATAAATTACCTCTTTCCAATGACTAAGTTTATAGCACAATTATGTAAGAATGTTCATATTTGCTAGTCATGGAAAGCAGACATAGTTAAATTATTACCTTTTATCACAAATGAAGAGGAGCCTGAGAAAATACTAGAATATGTATTTATTTACAGGAAACATGTCCAGCCAACCATTTGTTGATTTAATTGAGAGTCCAGCAAGATTACATAAATCACATTGAAATAACTTTTGTCATCAAGATTGGCCAGCATATGGATTCCTGGTTTTCATTTCAAACTCCAACAGAGATTGTGGCACTACATCATGTATTTTTCCCAGGGAGGAGGAATCAAAAACTGGAGGGCATAGGCTTAAGTTGAGAGGGACCTGAGAGGCAACTTCTTCATGCAGAGGGTGGTGCATATATGGAACAAGTTGCCCGAGGAAGTGGTTGAAGCAGGTACACTAACACATTTAAAAGACACTTGGACAAGTACATGGATAGGAGAAGTTTAGAGGATATGGGACAATGTGAGCAAATGGGAATAGCATAGATAGACATTTTGGTTGGCATGGACGAGTTGGGCTGTAGGGCCTGTTTCCGTGCTGTAATTTAAGCAATTTTTAAATTTGCATCAGCTAGTGTAACTCGCAAAAGGAAAATAAAGCAAAGGTATCACTTGGAATGTAAAATTAGCAACTTATTGAGATATATTTTATTCACACAAGGTCAGACTGCATGGTCAAGTCAAATTGCCCTCAAAATGGAAAGCATAAAGATTCACTTATCTCTATTTTTTTCTGTGTTTGGTTCCTTTAAAGATAAACCTGTTCCTTTGTGAACATCTTCTTGGACCTTCATATACACTACAAAGTAAAATATAAAATTCAATGCATAAATCAAAATTCATATATTACCTCACAATACTTATATCAACTACTCATAAAATTGATGGAGAATAGGTAAGTAAACCAAAAGTAAAAAACAGAAATTGCTGGAAATACTGAGGAGAAAGAAACAGAGTTAATGTTTCAGTTTAATAACTTCCCTCAAAACCAGGAAAAGTTAGAAATCAAAAACATGTTAAATTGCAGAGAAGGGACAGGGAGAGAACAAAGGGAAGGTTGGCACCATCTACAGTATAATGTATGCTTCTTGATTACAAGAATAAAATAAGTGCACAAGTACCTTGAAGTGAAGAAATATTTTCTACTCTTCCAAAAGATAATTTGATAGTGAAGACAGGATATACAACTACTCAAGCTTTTTCTTGTTCAGTTGGATATTCAGCATGTATTAGGAAATTCAACAAAACATGTCAGCCACAAAGGAACTGTAACTAGGCCGGAAGTATGACAGAAGCTTTTGCAATATACTTCAGATAACTCATTAAGCCAAGCTGATTTCTCTCTGTTCACATCAGTGTGAGGGATTTGATAACTATACTCCTGGGCAAAAATGCAACAAACTATTATCATGTCCATCAAAATAAATAATGGACCACACATTAGATGTTTACTTGTTGGTGTTATGAGTGCAGATTGGCTATAATTCTGGCATTTCTTATAATACCCATTGGCCCCTAAATTCATTTTTTTTACTACCTTGAGGTACATCAATGAAGATGCACTATAAAGGAATCTCTTATCCTTTTTTTCTGAATATTGGTGTACAGCCTGTGGCCAGTTGGGAATTGCTGACTGTTCAGTATAAACTGACAACATTTCTCATAGGAGTGTCATTAAATTCAGGACTCCCACATAGGCACAGAGGTCATAGAGTCATAGAGCAGTATGGCACAGATACAGGCCCTTCGGCCCAACCAGTTCATGGCGACCACAGTGCCCATCCAGCTAGCCCCAATTTCCTGCACTTGGCCCATTTCCCTCGAAGCACCGCCCTTCCATGTACCTATCCAAGTGCTTCTTAAATGATACCATTGTACCTGCTGCAACCAATTCGTCTGGCAGCTCGTTCCATATACTCACCACCCTCTGTGTGAAAAATTGCCCCTCAGGTCCCTTATAAGTCTTTCCCCTCTCACCCTAAACCTATGCCCCCAAGCTTTGGACTCCCCAACCCTGGGGAAAAGACTCACCATCCACTTTCTCTGTGCCTCTCATAATTTTAAACACTTCTATAAGGTCACTCCTTATTCTCCTATGTTCTAAGGAATAAAGACCCAGCCTGGCCAACCTCTCCTTGTAACTCAGGCCCTCTAGTCCTAGCCACATTGTTGTAAATCTCTTCTGCACTCTTTCTAGTTTAACCATGTCTTTTCTATAACAGGGTGACCAAAGCTGTACACAGAACTCCAAGTGTGGCCTTACAAACGATTTATACAACTGCAACGTAATGTCCCAACTCCTATACTCAGTGCTCTGACTGATAAAGGCCAGCATGCTAATTGCCATTTTCACCACCCTGTCTACTTGTGATGCCACTTTCAATGAACTATGCACTTGTACTGCTAGGTCCCTCCGTTCTATTACACTCCCTAGTGCCCTACCATTCATAGTATAAGTCCTACGCTGGTTTGACTTTCCAAAATGCATCACTTCACACTTATCTATGTTGAAATCCATTTGCCACTCCTCGGTCCACTTCCCTAACTGATCAAGATCCCCCTGTAATCTACGATAACCTTCCTCACTATCAACAACACCCCCTAATTTTGTGTCATCCGCAAACTTACTGATCAAGCCTTATGCATTCACATCCAAGTCATTTATATAAATAACAAATAGCAAAGGTCCCAACAACCACCTCTGGTCTGGACGATATTGGTCAGTCTCTGCCGATTTCATGACCACAGTCCAGTGCTGAATTTCTCATGGATCACAGCAAAAGAGTTTGAACTTGCTGCATTTCTCCAACACTAACTCTGAGGGATCTGTCCATGAACTTTCCGAAAGTTTTTGACTGGCAGGTAACTATTTCAGGGTTGCTAATTTTGGAATAAAAATCAGGCTTTTTTTCCTTTACTAGAAAGTGAAAGCCAGGCTTAATTGTATGCACCCCTTAAGGTATTATATATTTCTGAAATGACAACCTTAGTATGATAAAGTAAGACCTCTCCCTCAGACGACCATTTTGTATAACATGTGCTCAATCCTGCTGCTTACCTTCAATTCAAAAACACTTGTTGAAATCTACGAAAGTTATATTAGAACTGGCCTCCCAAGATCAATTTAAAGAGAGTTTATTAGGAGCTGCTATGTGTTCTTTGCTACCCTGGGCAAATACATGACTTCAGATTATTTTAAAATGATAAAGACCTACCCAAGGCCAGCAGTCAAAGAAAATAATATTGATTCCCAGACAATGTCAGTTCATTCAAGAAGCAGGGAGGGATGATCTCTGTCAACATCTCTTTCAGCTTGTGATTGAGCTATTAGCTGTGGCAACAAAGCTAACCAAAGTATCCAGGGAACTGAGATCCCAGCTACAAGCCTTATAATCTCACTACAGGCAGACTGTGTGCTACCATGTATCACAACTTCAGTGGGTGTTGTCCCTTCACTGTTGAGTGTATGTTCAGCACATCGAGTTACACACCAACACAAGAAGTGAAGTCAATTGTTCCTGATTGATATTCTCAGTTAACTTGCAATTTTTTCTTTCCATTTGCAGAGGCTGACAAAGCTGTTGCCTCTCTGGAGATATCCAAGATGCCTATTGCAGATGCAAAATGACAATTATTCTCCCTTAAAGAATGAGAAGTAATGTCAGTCAAGTTACATTTCTCTGTGAAATGGTACTAGGTTTTAATTTATGCAGCTGACAAAGCAAAACTGAGCATCTTTGTGAATGCGTTGGCAAAGTACATGTGTGCCGTTTTGAAGCAGACGGAAACACTCCTGCTATGGGCACAACCCAGCCAGCAGGACTGATGTAGCGTGGTTTAACACGCTCTGCTTGCACTGATGCAAGTGCCCATTATTCAATAGCTCCAGGTAAAACAGCTGCAGGAAGAATAAACGCAGGAACAGAGACAGTAAATGGCACATACTGATGCAGCAGAAGAAGTTGTAATTTGGGCCATCATACTTGTTCTGACTATAAGCAGTGTTAACATACACATTCGTTCTAATGGTGACCCTGATGAAGGGTTTCAAACCGAAATGTTGTCAAATCCTTTCCTCCCGTAACTGCTGCTTGACCCGCTGAGATCCCCCAGCAGATTACATGTTGTTCATTCAAATGGAAATCTGCCTTCTTTCAGTTTTCTTACTGTTTCACATGTATAGCCTGCCTTAAAGGAAGGTTAGGAACCTCCTCCTATTACTTCTCATCTGTTTTTTTCAACCCTCTTGAGGTCCTTCAAGCCAGAATGGGATTCTTCCATTCAGTAAGGAGTCCTTCCAGTTACTGTGAGCACAGTGAGGGTAGGGGAAGGCACCATTCAGTCCTTGCTACTACACTGATGACAAAGAGCAATATTCTGTCTCTGGCAATACAACTGGAAGTGAAAGAAACATCCAATCTTAGGGAAATGGATGATCATTGAACAGTCACTAATGGGCCACAATATATGTCCCTCATGTTAAGCTGTGAAAGACAATCTTCTTCCCTGTGACTCTTACTCTAATATTTCTTAGGTCAGAGGAATACATAGATATAAACGTTATAAGATAGAGCAAACCCAGGACTGTACACATCTAATGAGAGCCAAAGGTTTTTCTAGGCAGAACAGATGTGATTTTGTAACTAAATTAAAAGTTATTCCTGATATGTCCCTGTCAGTGCATATCCCTTGGCTAATTTATTTAGAAATTTTAGATACAATGCATCAGGAAATGAGTATATGTTCCTTGTCCATTATATTAGAAGCCCAGCTATCTGTTCTGTGCCTGGAAAAGAGTGCAGAACCATTACACTCCTCAGCCAGTCAGCTAGATTCCAGTTGCACCATGTTATCACTGGGGTAATTTCTGCTTTGTTTAATAGTCCCTCTTCACTTTCACCCCTCCCCTCTTATCTACCTTAATTTCCTCCTACAAAGCCACCTCATCTTCTCCTCCAATTGCTGCCCCTCATTTGTGCCCACTGGTTTTTCCTTTCTGCCTCCTTGTCTGATTGCCTCCAACCATTCTCTTATCCTCCTTTACTGACCTTTACACCATTTTATTTTGCTTCTCATCTGACTTTCTTTTCACTTTTCCTTTCCTTTCTCTGCTTTCTCTATTCCGCTCCATTTTTTCTTCCTTTCTCCTTATTTGTTTGATCCAACATCCTTGCCCCTGCCTTGCATGGATCTAAATGTATCCCTGTTTGCCTGCCCTGCTTGAATTGACTTCACATAATTCTCCTTCTGTTTGTAACTCCACAGGAGAGTGACTATGGTCCCACCACTAAATAAAAACAAAATTACTACATATTCTGAAAATAAAACACGAATTTTCATATTGACTGATGACACACCATTTTAATAAGTCATGCATGAGTGCGTATTCCCATGAAGAACAAATGTTCTGTGCTCTGAGCACCCATCAGTTACATCAATGTGTGCTTTCTGAATTGCACTCAGAACATCCATCAAAATATTTTGAGTTAAATTGTGATAAATTGTCTTTACTATAAGACTATACATAATTGGCAAAAAGATTAAAAAATAAGTTTTATTCCTCTACAAGCAACATTTGATTTTTTTTCCAAGTCCTTGGTTCTTCTCAGGAAAACATTCACATTTCTACAAGCTGTAGCTTAAGCTCTGAATGAGTTAATTTACCACACTATAGCGCAGAGGATGCTTGCAAAATGTCTTCAGCACTGCACAGATTTGTGATTGATCATCACAATACAAAATAACATTTGCTTAACCAAGCAGAATTCCCCCCTTGAATGCATAAATGAGGTCACATCCTCTATACATTTCACAGCTGATTGTAGCCAATGCTTATCTATACTTGTAGCTGTTTGAAGTATAGAGATCTGAAAAAGACCTAGGCATAGATCCTGACCCTAATTAGTACTGCTGTTCCCAAAGACGTATATTTCCCTTTTATGTTAGCATGTCACTGCCATTGGCAGTTCTGCCCTCACTGACAGCTCTATAAATGAGGCAACATCTCTGTGTAGAGCAATGGGAAAGCATCTCATTTTTATGGAAATAAACTTGGAGCTTGGACTGGTGATCACCATGTTTCTGCCTAAGGGTGGCATGAGAGTGCAAGGCTGGCTGAGGTTTCGTATCTCTGACTGCTGAGAAGAAACTTAAGAATAGGGGCCATATTTTCAGAATATAGAGGTTTGCCATTTAAGATGGGAGATGGGGAGGAATTTCTTCCCTCAGAAGGTTGTAAATCTTCAAAATCTCTCCCCCAAAGACCTGTGGAGGCAAAGTCATTGAATATATTCAAGGTGTTTTGCCCCAACAGTTATGGGAAACAGCCGGGGATGTGGAGTTGAAGTGAGATTAAATTAACCATGATTTTAATAAATAACAGAGCAGGCCTAAGGGACCATATGGTCTATTCCTTCTCCTACTTCCTGTACATTTTCTGTGTCTGTTTTACAAAAATGTGCTTCCTGATTTCACTCCTATATGATCTCCCATGAATCGTGTTACTGTATGCTCTCTTGTCCTAGGTTCTCTTATTAGAGAAAAGAGTTTCCAAGCATTTATACCACTAACTCTCCATCTATTTTAAATCAATTTGATGACACAATTCTTCAACTCTATTACGTGCCAAAGTTATTGAAGACAATCTTCATTGCTTATCCATTAAACATTATTATCATGATGAATCTGTCAGTAACCAATGGTGGACGGTGACTTAAAATATTGGTGGGGCATGAACTTGTGAGCAAGTTCAGATCAAGCCTACCTAAAGTATTCTGCCTTTAGTAGTTACCAAAGCTCATCTTCCTTCCACAGCCCTTTATGTAGTCCACTATTTACTGCAACATTAGGAAGAAGGGGGAGTTAATGATTCACAAGGTATGACCTTGAATGTGGCATATTGGTTTTTTTCCATTGGACATTCTGCAGACTCATTTCCATGTTGTAACTGAGCTGATTGTCATAGAATCTGGAACCGCAAGATGTTTCAAATACTAGTGATTTTGAACTATAAAAGGTAACAGATTCATTGTGGGATTTTTCATAGTTATCTGCTACACAAAGAATACCGCCTAATCTAAAGAACTAGCTCTTTGCTTGCTTGACCTCCACTACCATCCCTTTCCATTCTCACAATGTCTTTAAGTTTCAGTTATAAAACAGGTAAATAAAGTGATAGCATATTTACACAGTCAATGTAATGTACCAAACCAACAACCATTCAGGACCTTTGAATTCAAAATCTAACCATTACAAATCAGGATTAAGGTTAGATCTGTCAGACCCTTGAGCTTGTTCATAGGTGATCTACATCTTAACTGTATTCTAATTCCTGAACTATCCTTAGATAACAAAAATCTATTAATCTCATTCAAAAGATTTTAATTCATATATTATCCATAATGTTTTGAGGAAGGAAGTTCAGATTTCTCTGTATCTATCTGTTTTATAAAAGGGTGCTTCCTGATTTCACTCATGTTATGGTCCTCTGTTCTCGTTTTTTCAATGACTCCTATGAGCGAAAATATTTTCCAAGCATTTATTCCACTGAATCTCTCTCTTATTTTATTTCAGTTTGATTACACAATCCTTCAGTTCTAGGAAGTACCAAAGTTAATCTACCAAAATAGTACCAAACTATTATTATTGTGGTTAATCTTACAGTACCCAAAGCTTGACTGTGACTAAAGATATAAGTGGGGCATGAATTTGTTGTGACAAAGTCTACTTCAAACCTACTTAAAGTGTTCTGACACCAACAGCTACTACAGAGCATCTTTCCTCTACATTCCTTCATTTGCATTGGTCCAGTATTTTTCTTTTTCCTGTGGCTCCCGCTCCTCTCCACTAAATATTTGGGCAGATTTCCCATTTCAACTTGCCACTGAAAAACACACGGTCAACTCTGGATCTCCACTTCAAGTGCCACTGCTTCTGCAGTAAGGAAAAGCATCAGAATGAATGATGCCTTCCAATTGCCCAGGGAAGGCATTGGAGTTCATGTGCAGAAACACGTTAGTCATGCATAAATAAGTGCAGTACTCCCACTGACTGGCCAGCTGCCTGCCCTCTGCTGCTGGTCAGTCACCTTCACTTGCACAGAGAGTAGCCAGCAGATGACTGCTGTGTTAGGTCCAGAACCTCAAAATGTGAAGTTCTGTGAACTATTATCTGGCTCCTGCAAATTCAAGGTCAAGTTTATTGTCATGGGCATACATACCCAGGGTATAAATGCCATGAAAATTAGCTTTTTGTATCAGTATAGTACAAACATGACAAACATAAATTACATAAACTTAAATTATCATAAGTTATACGTGACTTACATGACAAAATAAACAAAAATAACATAATGTCTTTAGTGCAAGTTGAGGGAAACATAGTCCAAGGTAGAATTAGGGTTTTTCAGGTCAGTTCAAGAACCTAATGGCAGTGGGGAAGAAGCTGTTGTTGAACCTTTAGGTGTGTCTCTACAAGCTTTTATACCCCTGTCTGATGACATCAATTGAGAAGAGGGCATGGCCCGGATAATGGGGGTTCTGAATGATGGATGTCACCTTCCTGAGACATCATCTTTTGTAGATGTCCTCGATGGTGGAGAGAGCTGTACCCATGATGGAACTAGCTGAGATCACCACTCTCCACTGTAGCCTCTTGCGTTCCTATGCATTGGAGTTGCCACAGCAGGACATGATGTAACCAGTCAGTTGTGATATGGTCTGCATGTCAAAACACCATGATCAAATGTTATCGACACAATTAGAAATATGTTTTTTAGTTCTGTTGCCTGCCAATCTGTTCATGCTTCAAGTACATATCAGACTTGGGTCTGTGCCCTACTGCCCCCAAATGACTAGCCACCATTGGCTGCACCTCTTGCAAGTCCCATACACACTGTGTAATTTTCATAGCTCAAAACTGAATGGTATGCAGTACTCTAAGCAGAGACTGATCAATGCACTCTTAAGGCTTTGTTCAAATGAAGTATAACATTCTTGTTTTTGTATTCCAAACATTGAAATTAAGTCCTTTAGCCAGTCTTTACTGGTGTATTGGCATCGAAGTCCCTTTGCTCACTTCAGCACCTGGCATTTTATCATTTAAAAAAGAGTTCTGATTTGTCTTTCACAAATTCAAAGCGGATAGGCACACCATTCTCTGCATTGAACACCACCTGTCATTGAGTTGCTGGTTCACAAAGTTGATGTCCTTTTGTAATTTATACACAACATACTCGCCTTCCTCTGAGTAGTTGTGGAGAGTGACCTTAAATGGAGTGCAACTTTAACAGAATGGTAAAGTCAGGTAAAGGCTCAGCATAAGGGTTTTAGGGCAGGTGAGAGGGACGGAACTACTGCATCATTCTTTCCAATATTTCTGGTGGGTCAGGTAAACTTCTGCCTAGTGTGTGGATATTTTTTAAAATCAGATCTTCATCTATATACTACCACTTAGATGACAAATGAAGTAGGAAAAAAAAGGACAGCTTAATTAGAATAACAGACTAATAATTGTATCGAATGGGACTTCTGGATAAAACTAAGATAATTAATGGGATGAGAGCTATTAACTATAATTCCTGAATCTCTGAAACTTCTGGATATTTCATGTGTCCCATTTGGCACTGCATGGAAATTCCTCCAGCTGCTTGAACTGAAGTTCAAAATCCCTCTGGACTCAAGTTGGAGTGTAAATATGGCAAGGGATGTCCTGGATTGTATCTTCCAGTAAGTGGTCACCTAAAGCCAGGCGAGTCCATTATAACTGTATGTGGCTGTCCAGAAAGCTTGGAAAAGGCAAAAAAAGTGCAAGGAATCTTCAGGGTGTGAACTGTTTATAAGCCATACATTAGAACTCTCTAGTCTCTGCCTTCCAGACCATGGTTTCATGGTGACAAAAGATTGCACACAGAAGAATTACTGAAGGGTAGAAAGACAGTAGTAGTTGATAGTCACAACCATGAACAGGCATTTCTGTAGCTGTCAATGTAAATCCTGAATGTAGTTTTTTTTCCTTCCAGCTGCTAGGATAAGAGAGATAATGGAGTGTGGGGAGAGCATAATGTGGGATGGAGGGGAACAGTCAGAAATTGTGATCTGGGTCAGAAGTCAGAACCAAAGGCAGTGGAAGCAAAAATGCTGAGGTCCTACAGTCAGAGTTTCAGGACGCCATGAAAGAAGTTATTAGGTAGGACCTCGAAGGTATTAAGTCTGAATTACTCCCAATGCTATACATCACTGGAGATTAGAAATATTAGGACAGGGCAGATAAATGTGTCATGAAAGGCATCGTGTGGGTTACAATCTTGGGATCAATTTTTATGGTGAAATTCATTATAACTTGTAAGTATGGAAGATGCAGAGTCCAGCAGGGCTTTCAACAGGAAATGAGAAATGCAAAGAATAAACAGTTCACAGTATTATATGGAAAGTGTAAGGGAATGGAACTGAATGGATTTCTCTACACAGAGCTGGCACCGAATCAAAGGACCTCCATCTGTACTTCAATGATTCCATTATCTTAGTGTCATCTGCAAACTCAGATACAGCTTTCTATTCTAACCTCATTAATGTACATGGTGAAAAGCTGAGATATCATTAGAGATATCCAGAGGACGTCATTGTCCATCCCAGCAAATGGCGAACACTATAGCTTTCCTTGCTTCCTCTCCTCTAACTCTCAAGTAATGTTTCAAAAATGAATTCCTTAAATCCATTACATGTGGGTGGGCAAGCAGCAGAGGAGCATGTCATGGAATTTGCTATTTCATCTTAATAGGAAAGGGAAAATGCCTACTCAGTGTGGCCCATACTAATAGTCAACTCCAAACACATCTAATTTGACAGGGGAGCTAATTATTGGGGCTGTTTATGTACTAAGGCTGTTGGGGCACACTTTCTCACATTTCCCGTGCCTGAAATCAATTAAAGAATGCAAAGTATAAACCTGATTATAGTGCCCAATATGACTGAATAGAAGCATATGAAATTTCCAGTGAATATATAAAGAAGAACCAAGACACAATTAAATTACAATTCAGTTTGCATTTCTTTGAAGCTCATTAAATTGATGAATAATGGGTCTGGTGAAAGGAACATCTACTTTGCATCCAGTGACAGCATCAAACACTTACACATCAGAAATGACGTTGGGTGGCAACATTTCAAGACGACTTTTGATAATTACCCAACAATCTGTTATAGTTGGAATAATAACAGAATTTCTATAAAGTACTAAACGATTCAGTATTATAAAATATCCATACTTTTTGATCTCACAATACAGAATGACAAATTAAATTGCCATTATGAAGTTGTCTGAGATTATGATGGCTTCAAATAATGTAAATGGAAAAAAAATCAAATAATTTATAATGCTTAACATTTTTCAACTGGCAGAAGGCCTTTGTCTTTTCCTGAACTGGCTGTCAGTGCCATTAGCAGTGTTTAAGAATGACACCAGCTGGCTTTAGACTTAATGGAAAAAATGTTTCTGCTTGCGCACTTCTGACATGGATTCTTAGATACTAGGAATACATATTGTCAAAGCATAATCAGCAGCCCATGATTTGCTGCAAATTGATGCCAATAAAAAGCAGGTCTTACACATGCAACTTCATGAATTACACACCTTCTATGGACATAACCATGGTGGGAGCACACGTTGGAAAAAAATTAGTTCTCAGAACTACTCAATTATATTTATAACCAACATTATTCTAGAAGAACCTAAAACCCAGAAGGGCCAAAATTCAGTTGCACAGATAATGGGCCCCAGATGAGACAAACCTGCCACAATGATTCAAGCAACATGTAGTAAGATGATGTCTGATTATCACCAAACAAGTAATACTGTGCCGTTTGTTGGCTGCACAGCTTGGGGAAAGGTGAACTGTTTGTTATGACGTTGCTTAAAGACATTGGCATATTCTAACTGCAGATACTAAAGAAACACTTGAGCAGTCTGTGAGGCAGAGCTGTACTAAGAGAACCCAACATTTTCTGCTGGTGGAGGCCGTGGGGAGGGGAAGAACATCTTCCTTACTCTACTCCAGATGGCAAGAACCTTCTGAGGCATACCTCAATCATAAATAGGAAGACACTGCATGCAGTGCAAGTGCCAAGAGCTTGGCTCACCAGATTGAGTTGAAATGCCACAGAAACATAATAATTTTACTGGAGTTATCAAAATAGTATGGTGATCTCTTTGCCTATGCTCACAGCTGTTCCCTTCACAGCCTCATTAATCACACGTCTCATGACGCTCCTGGATCCCCTCTCTGACTTTCCTTCATTCAGCATATTTTACCACAGTTCATCTGCTCAGACACTCCTCACCACAACTACCACCCACACTTTAACCAGGCCTGCTTCAACACAACAGACTACAGTGATTCCTAAATTAAGCACATTCTTCAAATGCCTCACAAGACTCTCAGTTACACACCCTGTTCTTGTTTGCAGGAGAAGATGGTGCTCAAGGGAAGGCAATAGGGTGTCACACAAGGGGGAAGAGGCAGCCTGCGAACCCTCAACCCCCTACCCCTTCCCCAGGCAACTGCCGCTGCCAGAATGGACAAGGCAGACACTGAGTTCTGGTTCATGTTTCTTCCCAATATAATGCCATCTAAATGAGCTGACTTGTGCTTGGAAATTTGGTCCTCCATCATCAAATTTCCTGGCCAGAAATGTAAACGTCTTTGTTTATTTTCCATTATATCAATTCATTAATTCATGGTACATGCACAACAAACGAAGTCTGAGTCCACCTCAGGACTAAGTACTGTGAGGTGGCTATGGTATTTGCAAAGTCCCTTCTGGCACAGTGCTTTGGACCTACAGGATGCCTGCAGCAAGGATTACAGGAATAATAGCAAGAGAAAAGCTGCATAATTGAATGGTAGTTCATAATTCTAGGAGATGGATCTTACACATCAGAGAACTATGTTATTTCAACTTCCCCATTAAAGTTATTTATGTCTTGAAAAACAGATGTGATTATGAAGTGGTCAGGTAGAAATTGCACCATATAGCTTGACTGGGAAATTTTTTTGCCCCTTCATAGTGGCAGGTAAGGTGCATCAGCTTTAAACCAGCAAGAATAGCTGTGACATCAAGCTCTGGATGTTTGGTGAAGAGGAACATTCTTTTCACAGAGCCATAGATACATACAGCACAGAAACCGGCCCTTTGGCCCACCATGCCCATGCCAATCTTTTTGCCCATCTACACCAATCCCATTTGCTCACGTTAGGTCCGTATCCTTCTACGCTTTTCCTAATTAAGTGCCTGACTAAATGTCTATTAAACATAGTGATTGCATCTGATTCCACCACCTCTTCTGTCAGCATGTTCCAACAATTTACCATTCGCCATGTAAAAACCCTTTCCCTCAAAAACTCCTTCCTCTCAGCTTAAAACTATGCCCTCTTGTTTTTGATACCGCAGGAAAAAAGATTCAGATTACTTATCCTATTACTTTTACATACTTGACCTGAAGATGATCACCCCTCAGCTTTTTTCACTCCACGAAAACAAACCAAGCCTATCCAATCTCTCCCCATAACTAAAATCTGACAATACACAAAACATCCTGGTGAATCTCATCTGTGCTCTCTCCAGTGCGACCACATCCTTCCTATAGTCTGGTGACCAGAACTACACATGATACTCTGAGTGTAGTCTAACAAACATTCTGTTAAGTTGAAAGATAATGACCAAACTTTTATATCCTATGCTCCAACTTATAAAGACAAGCAGGCCATATGCCTTCTTCATCACTTATCAACCTGTGTTGGCACTTACAAAGAATTATGGCATTGAACCCAAAATGAATCACCTTGTACCTGTCAGGATTAAATCAGGATAAAATTTCATTAGCCAACACTCCGCCCAACTTTCTACCAGTTCTACATCCTACTGTAGCCATAGATAACCATTCTCATTATCCACAACACCACCAACTTTTATGTCATCCATGAACTTACTAATTATACATCCTACATTCACATCCAGATGTTAATATTTATCACAAATATCATTGGTACCAGCACTGATCCCTGAGGTACACAACTGGTCACAGGCTTCCCCTAAGTTATATCAATTTATGTGCCTTAACTTAAAGGACTAGCCTACCTTGCGAGACCATGTCAAGTTCCTTATTAAAGTCCATATGAACATTTGAACCAGTTTTTTAGAGGAGGTAACTAAGAAAATTGATGAAGACAGGGTGGTAAACAATGTTCATATGGACTTTAATTTTCTTAGTTACCTCCTCTAAGAAACCCAATGAAATTAGTGAAGCAGGATTTCCCCTGCATAAAGCCATGCTGACAATCCCTGATCAGCCACTGATTTTCCAAATCTACCTAAGTTCTATCCCTAAGGACTTTCTCCAAAAATTTCCTGTCACTGACATAAGACTCACCAGTCTGTGATTACTTGTCCCTGCTGCCTTTCTTAAATAAATAACGTTTTGTTACACATTTTGATCATCCTGGAACATGAAGATATCAAGGGGAAATTGCTTGGACTTTGATCTGAGGGAAAAAGAGGAATTCGTAAGAATAGATAGGGGAAACGTAATGGGGCAGTCAGGAATGACTGAGTCAGCAGGAAGCTAGATAATACAAGTGTAATACATAATCATAACATTTAATGCACTCTTTGTGACTGAGCAATAAACTTGCATTTGAATTGCACATGGGCCTATAATACTCACCAATTAAGGATGCTGAGAATGGCAATGTGATAATGAACTACTGCTTAGCTTATGTGTGAAATTCACAAAATTCTATAAAATTCATTAGAACAGCTGGTTTTTCTTCAAATCAGAGAGTAATTAACCAAACCCATGCTGTTCTTAAGACTTAATGGAACACTACTGATGTGAGAAAGCCCTGAGCATTAAGTTATGACATGACATCATTTATGTGTCCAAGATGTATTACAGTATCAATCTCTTGTTGTCACAATGCATTGAAGGAAAAAACCTAAGCAGGTCCACTCAGTGATGTGGTGCAAAATGCCCCAGAAAATGAACTTCATACATACATCAGATGTCCAAGGAAGGAGTAAACCATTCAATGTACATGGCTTGTGAGCTTTGCTTGAGATTACGTTGGATGTGTAGCCAAGTTTAATTGGTACACAGTAACATCTGCTTTCACCTTCATATCATCAATCTCTTACTCTTTCTTTTCTGGATCTCTCTGTCTCCATCTCAGGAGGTTGACAAACTAGTTACATTTATTACAAACATACCAGTTTCTATAGGTATCTTGACGACTCTTTGTCTCACCCTGCTAAGGACTCTATTCTATTCTCCCAGTTCCTCTGTCTCTATCACATTTGCTCTGATGTTGAGACTTTCCATACAAGTGCCTCTGAAATGTCTTCCTTCTTTCTGAACTGCGGCTTCTCCTCTACTACAGTTAATAAAGACGTTGACTACATCTCATCCAATTCCTGCACCTCTGGTCTTGCCCCCTCTCTTCTGGGACAAGCATAGATTTCCCCAGGTCCTCACCTTCTAGCCCCTGCATTCAACATATCATTCTCCACAATTGCTGTCACCTTCAAAGAGATTCCACCTCCAGACACATCTTACTCACTCCTCCTCTTTCGGCATTTTGCAGGGTACATTTCCTTTGCCACTCCCTGGTCCACTCTTCCCTATCCACCATCCAGGGACCTAAATAGTCTTTCCGGATGAAGTAGCAATTTGCTTGCAATTCTTCCAATCTAGTGTACTGCATTTGGTGTTCACATTGTGGTCTCTTCTATATTGGAGAAACCAAACGCAGTTTGGGCGATCACTTTGCAGAATACCTGCGAACAGTCTGCAGAAGTGACCCTGAGCTTCCTTTTTCCTGATTTTCCATCCCACTCCCACTCTGACCTATCGCTCTGTGGCCTGATCTGCAGGGCTTGTCTTCCTGCTCTGCATTTCACGACTCCTACATTCTTTTGTCTTTGTTCTTTTGTCTACATTTTCACTCTCTAACTGCTCCCATTCACTCATTGACTGGATAACCTTGTTTATATCTTATCCCCCATGATCACCCTGATTTTGCCCTATCAGAGACATCCCCTTCTCCCTCCCGCACCCTCTTCCTGCAGCTTAACAAGTTTCTTTTCTCTCCTTCCCAGTTCTGACGAAAGGTCTTCAACCTCAAATGTTAACTCTGTTTCTCTTCCCACAGATGAGACCTGATCTGCTGAGTAGTTCCAGCATTTTCTGTTTTTATTTTAGGTCTCTAGTATCTGCAGTTTTCTTTTGACTTACATATTAACAACTCATTCGTTCCACTTTAAAAAATAAGAACTATTTTCTCAGCATGTACTATTTAAATTGGGGTCAATCTGAAGCTTCTAGACAGAGAATATTAGGCCTCAGAAACACTGTGGATGACCAGAAATATGAAGAGACCATCATTGACTGCTTGATGTGGGAGATTGATAGGATGGTTCAAGCTTCGGCATTTGTATCCATTGAATGTGGCAACTTGGGCAGGAAAATCCTCCTCAATCTACCTGGGCTTTTTCATGCCCATTTCTGCCTCATGAGGTCCTTTAGTTAAAACCCATTGCTGAATCTTCTCAAGAAATCTTTTGATGGATCTGCTTTTCTTGCTCCTCTACTTTTAAAGTTTCCTCTGGGGAAACATCTGTCTTTATCTTTTTTGAATTGTTATTGACAGGATCACAGCAAGTCACCATCACATATAAGACATTCTCCAAAGCATAATGCCTTCCCTTGGCACTTCAAGGCAGGAATACCCACCCTTCCAGGTAATAATCATTGTCTCAATGATTAGTCAAGGTGATGAGGGAGACTTTGTTGAAGCACCCTTCCACTTGAGCTTTTCCATGATCCACAGAAGTCTAGGAAAGCATTGTTTCCCAAAGGCCATCCTTACCTTTGAACAGATTGAAGTTCACGTGCAGGATTCAGTTATTGAGGGAATATTTGCACAGAGGAAAGTTGCATATCCGAGAAGCTGCAATGGTTAATTGTTGGTGCTTGCAATGCCATTTGAGTGCCTTGTATTGGTATCCTGAACTTTAAGGAGACCAGAAAAAGTGGAAAATATGTAAAGTTCTATATTACTATCACTGTCTTGCAACTTTCTGAAATCGAATGGGTTCTCAGATATACCTGAGGGTTGCATTCACAACCTTCAATATCTCTCACAGCAGCCTGAAATGAATTGCTGTTACAGAAATAATAAACTCAACAATAACCTTGACAACCAGTGCCAAAGCTTGATGACATATGTGACAGATAAGCTTGGATGGTATTCTTCTTGCATCATCTGTCTTTGTTCTGCCACAGAGTCCTTGAGTGAATCTCACTCTTCTCTTGGAGGGCTCCCCTCTCCAGAGATCACAGAGTCTGCATAGCTTATGTCCTCTTTGTTGGAGACTGTGTTTGATGTCTGATGTTACTTTGCTCTAATTTGCTGCCTCTGACTTTTTCTATTCTTCTTGTAATATGGGGAAAAAATACATGAAATAAAACCTCTGCATATGAAGAAGAATCCATTAATCAAGCTTGTAGGGTTGTAGAATAGAGTCATCAAATCATACAGCATGGAAACAGGCCATTCAGCCCAACTCGTCCATACCGACCAGTGGGCACCCTCCATTATTAATCACATTGCCCAGCACTTGGCCCATAGCCTTCTGTGCCTAAGCTATTCAAGTGCTCATCTAGACACTTCATAAATGCTGTCAGTAACCCAGCTTCAACCATTCTCTCAGGCAGTGATTGCCAGCTGCTTGCCATTCTCTGGGTGAAGAAGATCCCCCTCATGCGCCCTCTAAGTCTATTCCGTCTTACCCCTTAAGTAGGGAAAAATTTCCTGGTTGTCTCTAAGTTGAGAGTTCAACTTCAGATGTTATCAGTAGCTCCCAAAATACTACTTCTGAATCTTTATACTCTCAAACGGAAAGCAATTCTTTGAATTATTAACTTGTGTGGTCAATTATCTTTATCACACATCTATTATACTGAGAATCTAGTTTAACTGGTGGTTCTTTATGCTTCACATTGCTTAAGTGAAAAGGTAGGTGAAGAAAATTGGCACCACTCTGGTGACCAAGTTTGCAACCAAAATGGTCAGATGGAACGTATGGAAGGATCAGATGGAAGGGTTAACTTGTGTATTATATTGTAAATCATGGCGTAAGACAGACGTGTATTTCTCCCTCCCCAAGTATGTCAAACCTAGTCTTTGCAGGACAGTGCAAGGTATGAGATACCAGAAGGCCGCCAAGAAAATGCAGTAATTAAACATCACTGATCTGCTCTTTGTATCATCACTATGGAAACTAAGGTCTTTAATGAGCAATGGAATGCCTTATCTATACCCCTCATAATTTTATATACCTTAAGACCATTACTCATTCCTCACCCGTGTAGTCCTCAGACCTTACCTTGGCCGGCAAACAAGCCTGATGTTCTCTTTTGAAAAACCTGTGCTTGAGAGATGACAATAAAGGAATACCTGGGACCAATTTTGGAATTGACTCAGCTTCTAGATATCCCGGCTGCAGCACGTCATTGGTTAAGGACTCAAAAAATGTTTCATGATTTAAAAAAGTGTCCTTCTCAACTTTTCATTTCCATCGTTTCATTTTCTAACAGGGGAGATAGAGAAATTGTATAAATTATGTCTTTTTTTTCAGGCCTGTAGAAAATTAGGTTATACAGGTCATCTTATGAACCTGGCTATGAACAACATTCATTTCCAATGAAATTTCAGCGAGGTGAGTCTGTTTTCTCTTTATCTTTCTTTTTTTCCATCTGGATGATGGACAACCGTAAGGTATTCTTACTTGTTTTTACTTTGTGGATGTGAAATAAAGATTTCTTCAAATATGAGCTAGCTCACAGCCTGTGGCCCATCCACACCTTATCTCCCAGCTTGAAAATGTCATCGCACAGCAGCATATTTTCATTATCGGGCGCATCCATCCTCTTAATAAAATCAGCTGCCTTTTCCTTTGGAGCTGCCTGAAATTCTTGTCGTGCTGTTCCCTCTGCTTCCAGCTATTGATGATAAAAGCACCTGGATGATGAGTTGTGTTAAACCTGCCTGCATTAATAATATTTAAAAACTGTGTCTCATATCTGGTCCCTGCGGGTCTCCCAGAAACAAGTCGTTGAAAACTACACCCCAGTTCATATGTATGAAAGTGAAAGAATTGCACAGAATTTTCTGCACCAAAGCATGACATTTGGCCTGAAAGGTTCAAATTGATGTTCCATGTGAGTCAAATAATAACTCATAAGGAACTGAATGATTTGATGAATTATCAGTGACTTACTACTGTTCTCACTGTAGCCTCAATTTAAAACAAAAACACCAGAATTATATCAACATTTTAATGAGAAGAGCTACAAATTCCATTTTGAATTAAATGCGAACGGGATAAATCAAATGTTGGCCCAGTTTGTCGTATTGAGTGCTTTAATTGTACTTACAAATTGAGCTAATGTCGATCTTCCTTTAAATCAACAACCAACACTAAGGAGAAATCTCCAAAATTTGGCTCAGCTTGTTGAAGAAAATCACAATTTTTAAAGAAACTTATAAGCATTATCCAAAATGCTACATAAGGACAAGGATATACATGCATGATTGATGTCATTTAACAAAACTTTCAAAATATTTTAATATTTTCAAGTAAGCAAATTTATTTACTCAGAAGATGTAGGCATCACTGGTAATTTAATCTCCATCCCAGTGGAGGCAGATAAAAGTCAAACACATTGGTGAGTTTGGAGCTACACATGGACCAGACTGGGTGAATTTGGCAGATTTCCTTCTCTGAACATTAGTGAACCAGATAGTTTTGTTTTAATGACAATGCAATAGTTTAATTGTTACTGTTACTAACCATGTATAGAACGCAAAAACTGAGTATCCTGTTGTATACAGGAAATATTAGAACTTTGATGTACCCATGGGCCAAATGAAAAACTAATTTAGGATTTCCTTTAAGACCTTTGTGGATCAGGAAGAAATAAACGTTGGCCTTTCTGAGCACTGATGTAGACTTGAGCTGCTTCTAAACGTTCACGCCAATGCTTAAGAAGACTAACCCTCAAGTGTTTTAGACTGCTGAAAGGGAATGTTGGTCAATGGGCAGTGTGACCATAACTCTTGTCTCCAGTTCAAACTCTATCTAATGTTAAAATAAAGCTGATGGACTCAAAAGAAAAACAACTAAATTGTTTCTTTCTACTGCAATGATAAAACAAAGCCTGAGTTTGAGAACTTGGAGTTTATTATTTCAAAGAATGATCGGAGCATTTAGCTAGATGATTTTAAGGGGAAGCTAATGAAACGGTGGAGAAAGGAGTAGAAGATAATGCTGAAAGAAGTAAATACAGAGGAGTGTGAGGAGACTTGTTTGGAATATAAACATATCCATAGACCTGTTGGCCATGTTGACCTCTATACCTTCAATGTGAACCTGGAAGCTTGTTCAGAAGGATATAAACTTATTTGAAGACGACAAGCCAGTCCTAATATTCTAGTTAACATAATCTCACAATCAAGAGAGCAAGAAACAAATTTTCAAGTCATTCATCCATTTGCCTTTGAGGAACGTAACAGCGTGCAAACTGAATGCCAATTGATAAGAGGGTAAAGTTGAAAAGTTGCACTATTTGTATATCAATGCATGGGTTCAGAAATCTGTCAAATGTCATTTGCACTAAATGTGTAGATATATTGCATTATATTCCACTTTCAAGGTTTAGTTTTGGAGTGTTGAGAGCACTGGATGGTATACAAGGATGGAAACAAATGTTGCACAGGTCATGTGATACAGCATTGAAGATGCCAGCTGAAGTAGTTCCAAAGTAGGAGGTCCATTGGAGGGATTTTGTTGTCTAGCTGCAATGAGAAAGAATTCTGCTTGCTTCTCTGGCCTTTTTGTCCCACTCTTTTGATGCACCTAGAACTGATTTGCCAAGCCTCAAGCAGATCAAATAAGACTTTTAATAAGATACCCATGACTAAATACTCTCTTTCTCACAGATATCCCTTTAAGATAAAGTACAGTGTATTCAGTTTTTTAAGGTATGATCTTTAGAGAATTTGCAAAGATTTTTAGAAAATCTTCCAATAAGGTTTTTCTCTTCAAACACTCCGCAGCAGGTGAACAATAAATGGGGACATTTTATGAGGTAGTACTCAAAATCTTCAGCATTTACTCAAGCACCAGGCACCAAAATGCCATGGAGCTTTAACACTGAGCTTGAGCAGGCAACTTAAATGTCAATTAGCTCCTTTGCAATCCTCTCAATAAATGGTTATAGCAAACATTTAAATTCCTTTATCAAGAAGGAGTCTGTCATGTAAACATGGCCCGTGGTTTAAATTTGTGTTCCAGGTCAAAATCCTTTCTTGACCAAATTAATGAGATAATGAGCATAAAGAAGCCACTGGAAGTCACCTTCATTATCCCTTCAAGTTGCTGGCATGTTAACTCCATGAAACACAGGTGTATGTTGACCTTTTCAAGCCCCAGTGTCAAGAAATTGAGATGCTGTGGTACTCCACACCATTTCATTAACAGGGAACTCCTATCAAATTCTAACACAACACAACTGGAGGCCGGGGAATTTCCTGCTAGCAAATTACAGGGTGAAGCTGTCAAAGGTGTAAGTGCTGACTGCTTAAAGTATGAGTTAAGCAAAGATTACAAGGGCTAACAGAGAGGACACAATAAGTAAGGATTAAACAAACAATAAAAAGTCTCTTCAAAATCTGTTCATTTTGTTCAGATTAAGACTGACAAATCAATTAATAGCACTCTTGTGTCTGAGTCTGAAGGTTGTTGATTCAGATCCCACTCCAGTAACCTAAATACTAAAATACAGTTTGGTACTCCAATACAATACTGAGGTTATTTTATGCTGTCTTTCGGACGAGATGGTAAGATGAAGCCTGGCTGCTCTCAAGGGTGGATATAAGAGAGCCCATAACGCTGCACCTAAGCAAAGAGCAAGGGTGAAAGCCTAGGTGTCCCAGCCAATATTTGTCCCTCACACAACATAACTGAAATAGATCATCCAGCCATTATTAAATTGCTGTTAGTAGGAGCATTCTGTGTGGAAATTGACTGCTATTTCCTCCATTCATCCAATATATATTTCAATTAAATTTCATCATGTTAAGTGCTCTGGCAATGTTATATAAATGCTAGTCTTTAGTTAAACGCTATACAGAATTATCCACAAACTCAAACAAATCCCACAGCTTTGTCAGAACATTTTGCTATTTCAGTTGCAGTTGTACAACAGAATTGTCAACACCAGAGAAACTTTTAAGCATGACATTTACAATCAGGAAGAGGCATCCAGCTTGTCAACCCCTTTAAACATATGGAGCTGTGTTTATTTTTACAAATGACATAAATCAAAATAGGCCACAGTCTTAAACCAGAATGAATGATTGTCACTCCTAATGAGTGATACTTGGCAGCTTTGTTGGAAGGAATTCTCGACAGAATGTAAATTGTAAGCCTATAAGTCACTGTAAAGCCACTATCGATAAAGCTAATAAAATGTCAGGTTATCTCTCAAGGGCATTTGGCTAGAAGCAGAAAAGATGTTATTCTGACACCATAGAGATTGCAATAGCGTGCAGTTCGGGACAACCTGCTTTGAAAAGCATCCTGATAGGGAGGTGAGATAGAGACAAGGGTAATCCCAGGTCTGCGGGCTAATTTATGAACAGAAATTCATAAAGCCAAACTTGAATGGAGGTGATCCAACAATTATGTGTTTCAGGGCTGTAAAATACCCAGAGACATTCTATTTAACCCAGACTATAAGCACAGACATAATGGATGGATATGTTAAAATTCACAAACCTCAGAAAACATGTAAAAGGAAAGATATGGACCAGACAGCCAGTAAAAGAAATTGTAGATGAGCTGATTAATTCCTTCAGTATGCAGCTGAATAAATATCTGGTTAGGAACTGAAATAAAGACTGTTGAGACTCGGATAACTTAGGACTCTAGAGAATACAAGAGAGAAATTCTGGAAATTTTGTTGCATATCTTTGAAGCAAATTGTGATTGGCCCAGATATTATCAAAAAAAAAGAAATAAGTACGAAGTCCACACATCCCCTCTGCAAATGCTGTAAAAAAAAGATTATTTTCCTTCTGCGTAGGATGACTCTCAGCTGTCACCATCCTTGCCTTCCGAACTGTTGACATGTTTCTGGAGTTCCTGACCAACACCAAACACTGAAGCTTTCATGAATGGAAAAAAATGGTAAGGTGTTTGTTCATTTTATTTTTACCAGGATCCCCATTGTGAAAGATGTCAGGGCTGAAGGGGTAAATCATGCGGAGATATTGCATAAACAGCTTGTTTTCCTTTGATTGTGGTTGGCTGAGGAACAATGGGGCAGATACGCTTGATATATTAGAAACGTTTGATCAGGTAGATATGGAGAAATCATTTTCTCTGGCATGACATATTAAAAATAAAGGGAATACGTTTAAGATTAGTGCTGGGCCACTGGGGAATCAGAAAGTACTTTGTTACACAAAAGACACTAGAAATTTGTAACTTTCCTCTTCACTAAAAGAATTCTGGGTGATATGATACTTGGAGATTTTAAGCCAGTTTGATTTTTGTTAAGGAAGGACTTCAACAGAATTGGAGCAAATTTAGGTCAATGAGATTGATACACAGATCAGTTGTGGCCTAATTGAATGCCAGGGCAGGATTGAGGGGCTGGACAGACTTCTTCCATTCCTAGTATTCCGGTACCCTGAATTTTGATTCCACATCCCGCTCCAGGTGTTTATTTGGGCTGCACTGACTGCTTGGGTGGCCAATTCCACTGCTCCCCCTTCCTGCTCTCCCTTTCTTTTCCTTCATTCCTGCAGCCCCCTCACCCCTTTCCTTTCCCCTCTCCTGCCCTCATGACCTGCCTATCTATTCCTCACCTCCTTCCCTGTATTCCATGGTCTACTGTCCTCTCCCACCGGATCCCTTCTCCTTCATCCCTTCGCCTCTTCTACCTATCACCTCTCAGCTTCTTACATCACCCTCCTTCATTCCCCATCCTCCGCCCACTTACCTTCCCCCTCTCACCTGAACTCACCTAGCACTTGCCAGCTTGTGCTCCTCCCCCTCCTTCGACCTTCTTATTCTGGCTTCTGCCCTCTTCCTCTCCAGTCCTGATGAAGGGCCTCGACCCAAAACGTCGACTGTTTATTTCCCTCCATAGATGCCGCCTGGCCTGCTGAGTTCCTCCAGCATTTTGTGTGTGTTGCTCCAGATTCCAATATCTGCAGAATCTCTTGTGTCTCCATTATAACATATATCCAACAAATGACACAGGAGAATATTTTAATGCTTCAATATCACCTTCTCTGTCCTAATTTTCATCAGATGTTACTAAAACCTTCATCTATTCCACTAGGCTACATTTTTCCAATACTTTCTTCACCATTATTCTGCACATATAAACTTCAAATCACCCCAAACTCCCTAGCTTAGAGCTTAGCTCACAATAAGTCATGAGGTTATCAGTTCTGTCCTCATCCACATCCATGTCCTTTCCATTCATCAACATATTGAGTTCAAACTAATCATCGTCATTCATGTAACTTACTTGTACAATCTACTTAATCCTAGTGCTGCAATTCACATTCTCTGCTCATGTGAGTTTAAACCAATATTCTTCCTCCTCTAATCCAGCGGAGATAAACAGCCTTCAGATGCAACAGAGGTTAGTCCTTCAACCACTGCAGATTTAAAGCTTCCAATCACCATAGGTATGTGGCCTAAAGCCATGACACAGACATTTCTTTCAGCTGCCTCCAGCCACCATAAATTTGTAGTTTTCAGCCTCAATCAGTGAATAACCTGAAGCCACCATAAACAGACTGCTTAATGCATGCCCTTTAGCTATCCCACAAACATTTCAAGTAACTACCACAGAAGTTGGTCCTTTAGTGCTAGAAAACTGTGACTTGCACTTCACTCTTTTAATAAAAGCAAAATTGCTGTAAGTACTCAGTAGATCAGGCAGCATTTGTGGAGAGAATAACAGAGTTAATGTTTCAAGTCAATAATCTTTCATTGGAACTGGAAAAGTGGGGAAAAAAGAGGAGATGACTGTCAGATTTCCATTTTCTGCAGGTTTTTTTTGCTTTTTAATCCTCTCCTTGATTTTTTCTTCTTTATAATGTCTTTCTCCTTTATATGCACATCTTCCTTGAATACTGTTAATTCCTACATGGGCCTAATTTACTTCTCTTTTAAGAAGTTTCACTGTAAGCCCCTCTTTAAATATAAATAAAATTGTTGTTTTGAAGCAACATGTTTCTGCCACTACACCATTATTGCTCATCACGGCAATGTTTTTCTTTCAAGGCTTATTTACTTCTTAAGAACATCCTAAATAGCAAGTAAACTTACAAAGCATAGATCTTACCTTCATTCAGAGGCTAAATTGTATTCAACTTGTCCCTCTCAATCGTGATTGATATCCATGGTGCGCAAATTTTGCATTTAAAATGCCTCACATAAATTCAGAAATTAAATCATAAATAAAGCTTAAAGACACCTCCCAGGGGCTCTACCCTCCAGAGTAAAGAATTCACAACTTAAATCCATTGATACGTTTATTTTCCAGAATAAAAATAAAAGAAATGCAGCTATTTATGCCAAGTTGATTACAGATGCTGCAATTTCATTTTGGAATATTAGATCATAAAGCTGTGTTGCAAAAGTGCAACTAATTTGTCCAAAAAATTGGAAGAGTGTATATCCAGTTATATTTAATTTACCAGTAAGATGAAAATATACTTGAAAACTTGTAGTAAATAAAAAAGCAGAAAACATCAGAAAGTCTCAATAAGATATGCAAAATCTGTACAGAAAGAAAGTTTGCTGTGAATTTTTGGCAAACTATGTAAGTGTTAAGCTGTGTCCAAGAGGTCAGGATGTAAACTAATCTTCCATGCCAGTTCAGCCAGCATTTAGCACAAGACATCATCTTGGTGTAGGAGTCATTGCCCAGCAGCTTGTTAGGGTTGCTAATTGACACTTAAAATGCTCAGCACTAACTACAATGGTACATAGTATTTTGTTTACCAGGGTTTATTCCAACATCATATTCTCTCAGTACCATTGCTGGCTTCATGTCAATTTCAGGTTTTGTGAATGGGATATTCTTTATCTTGTGCTGACTTGCTACTAGACATTTGAGGAGGATCTCTGAACCACAGCAGGAGATTGTCCAAGACTAAATGAAAAGAGTTTACCAACATTCCATTAATGTTATTTTTTCCTCTAAGAAAGCAGATAACTTGAAGTTTGATGTGGGAAAATGTGAGGTCATGTATTGGAATCAAAATGAATCAAAAGGCAGATTATTACCTAAATGGAAAGAGACTGCGAATGAATGAAGTTCAGAGGGATCTAGGTGTTCCTGTACGTGAATCACAAAAAAAGTTTGCAGGCAGGTGCAGCAAGTAGTTAAAGAAGGCAAGCAGCAGATTGGTCTTTATTACTAAGGATTTGGAGCTTAGAAACAGTGAATGTTTCTTTGCAATTCTACAGGGTATTGGTGAGCCCACACCTGAAGTACTGCACAAAGTTATGGTTCCTTTGCCTAAGAAAAGAAATAGTAGCATTGGAGGCAATCCATAAGAGATTTGCCAGGCTAATTCCTGGGATGAATGGGTTGTCCTATCAAGAGAGGATCTGTATTGTTTTGAGTTTAGAAAAATGAAGTGATGAACTTAGTGAAACATTAGATCCTGAGGGTAGACGTTGAGATGTTTTCACTAGTGTGCGGGTCTCGAATGAGGGGGCATAGTTTCAAGATAAGGTGCTGGACGTTTGAGACTGACTTGCATAGAAATTTCTTCTTGAAGAGGGTAGTGAATGTCTGGAATTCCCTACCACAGAGAATTATGGAGGCTGTATCATTAGCAGTATTTAAAGTGGAGGTGGATAAAATTTTAAAAGACTGGGTACTGAGGGCAAGCGGGATCTGGTACTGAGGAGCAGTTGAGAGCTGGGGTAAGCTTGAGAGCCAGGTGGCCTTCACCTGCTCCTATTTTCTGACGCTCTTATGCTCTAACGTAACCAGCTGTTAAGATTAAAATTATGGGCTAAAACCAGAAATCCAAAGTGGCTGGGTTTCAACCTTTGGTTAAAATAATCCCTTAAACCTTGTGGAAAGCATACTGGTTGCCAGCTCGAAACCTACTCTCTAAACCTGGCTGTGCTTTGTACTCTGCTTCTGAACGCCAATTACTTCAACAGAACCAACTTCCTGATGCAGTAGAAAATGAACAGGCATTGCTGCATTGAATGTTTATTGTTAATGACAGAGGATGCATTCACGGATGCTGCCCCACCCACCGACCATGTAGAGCATTCTCTATTGTTATTTCATTTGCTTGTGCCTTGCCAAGTCATAGAGTTTGCTTGCTATTGGAATAGAATTGAATTTCTTAGACATCATACAGTCTCAACTATGTTACCTCATCAGTGCTTCTGATGTGGATGAATTTTTAGTTACAGCATTTGAAGCAAAGAAAGAATCTCATAATTTGGTAATTATCATATTTGAATGCATCAATTCTTCTTTTTCCATTCTCTCATATAATCCAGTATTATTCCTTTGAAGAAAGCTATTTCCCCACATAACTGAGATATAAATGAAAAAAAATGCTATCTCAATACAAGAAAAGGGAACAACCTTTCTGTCTCATGTAATTTGAAGGCATCAATTTTGCAATGACCTTCATTGGTTTTACAATATAAGATTTTGCTCCAAAAAGCATATTCCAACCCTGAGATCCTATATCTTTGCTACCTCCTGTCTTCTTTTTCAGAGAAAAGAAGAATATCAAATATCCTGAACATTTAATCTGTCAGAATTGAACTTACTTTGTGTGTAGGTCAGATATATTGTCATTTTATTCTTGTAATGTTCTTTGAAGAGAGCAACTCAGTTGCTTCAGAGAAAGTTATTTGCTTTGTTCTGTATTGATGAGTTAAAACACCTCATTGTATCAGCCAAAGAGAATCATTCTAACTCAATCATGTTCAATAATCTTCATTGTGACCAAGCTGGGGATCAACCTTGGTCCAATAAAGAGTGTGGAAGGGCACAGCCGGAGCAGTGCCAAGTGTAGCTAGAAATGAAGTGCAAACCTGATGAAGCTGCAACAAAAAAAATACATGCATGCTAAACAACAAATGCAACATGCAATAGACAAGAATGACGTATTACAACAAGTAATGGATCGGATCAATACCCTGCAATCCTGCCTTATGTGGTTGTAAATAGTGGTGGACAATTAGAACAGCTAATGGGAGGAGGACAGGCAAAGGGATTTCTCAGCCTCAGCAGTGGTAGGGTCTAGGATATTGTCTGGTCCAAAAACCTTAGCTGTATCTTGTGCTCTCAGTTGTTCCTTGAAGTCATTTGGAGTGAGGAGAATTGGCTGAAGACTGGCACTTGTATTGGTGGAGAATGGCAAAGTGAGTCATTCACTTGGCACTTTAGCATGTGAATGCTGAAGACAAAGCTCGGGCATTCACACGCATGTTCAGACAGAAGTGCCAAGCAGATAATCCACCTCAGTTTTCTCCTTGGATCCCCACCATCACAGCTGCTCGAGTGCAGTTACAACACTGGCTTCTACCTGACAATGTGGAAAGCTGCCCAGGTATGTTCAATTCACAAAGAGTAAGACAGATCCAGTGCAGTAAAAGACCACTAAATCTTAATATATAGTTCTCATATTCCCTTACTACATGGAAGGAGACTATTTGGCTCATCAAGTCCTATCAATTATGTTGCGCTGCTTATTCCCCCGTAACCTGTACTCACATGCTCATCATCTCCACCCCAATTTTCCTACCAGCGACTTACACTAATTTACAGTGGCAAATTAATTTAACAACTAGCATGTCTTTGGGATGTGAAAGGAAATCGGAACACTTGGGGAAACCTAAAACACCACAGGACGTGCAAACTCCATACAGACAGCAGCTGGTGTCAGGATCGAACCTGGGTCACTTGAACTGTGGTGCAGCAGCATTACCTGCTGCGCCACCCTACTGGCCACAATACCTACAGGGGAAGATTGCCCTGGGATGATGCCCAGGTGCCTTGGAGTTCTTGGATGTAATGAATACCTGAATACAGGAAGATCAGTACATGCATTTGCAAATTAACTTTGCTCCATTTAGAATAATGGAAGAATATGTTAGCCAACTCCTTTACAAACCCAAGATATTGCAATCCTAAGCATTTCCTTGGTGCCCAGCTGGAGAAGCAGGAACATCGCCCCTTTCCTACAATTTTATCAGAATAGTTCTGAGAATGAAGGAATTGTAGATATGTGTTAGATTAGAAAAGGGATGGATTTTTTTCTCCACAGAAAAGAGAAGGTAAGAAAAATCTTAATGGTTATCTTCAAAATCCTGAAGGGTTTAAAACAGAGTATTTTAGGAGAAACTGTTTCCAATGGATGAGAGCCAATTACTTGAGGGCACAGATTTAATCAAAGTGACATGAGAAAAAAAACATTAATGGGACATGCTTGAAATTGAAAGCACTGAGAGACAGGATGATAGATACAGTTTCAAAAGGAGCTTTTCAAAGGAATTTTGACAAATACTTAAAACAGAAAAAAAATAAGTTAAGGATACAGGAATAAGCAACGGAAAGGGAGTAATTGAATTGATCTTGGAGAGAGCTGGTGTAGATTCAGAGAGTAAAGTAGCTAAACTCAGCATCATACCAGAGTATTAGTTTATGAGGAAGAATTTTTTTCATGCGGAAGGAGGGTGAAATCTGGAATATACTGCTGGAGAAGCTGGAGCAGGCAGAGACTCACACAAGAAACATCTGGATGAGCACTTGAATTGCCAAAACATGGTAGGCTATGGATCAAGTGCTGGTAAGTGGGATTAGTATAGATAGGTAATTGGTGGTTGGCATAGACATGAGGGCTGAAGGGCCTGTCTCTGGGGTATGACTTTATGATAAGCCATTTCCATGAAATCACAGCTTTTCATCCTTTATATTCACCTTCTTCAGTCAGATCTTCCAAACTGCCGACTGCCTGCCTTTGGGACACACTGCTTATGGCCAACTGCAGTACAGGGACTGTCTCAGTGCAGGCAATCTGCTGCAGTCTGAGAATGGCTTCTACAGTGGGTAAAGTTCTGCCCCCAAGCTCACCACCTGTTCAAGTGTCCATGTTAATTGCTAAAGACATTTGGGAAAGCAACTCTTTAAGCTAGTTAAGAACACAAAAAAAAACAAACCTGAAAATACTCTTAAAACTTAGGACATATATTGAAGTGCCAGAAGTCAATTAAAAGTATTGAAACTAAATGAAATAAATGATAATAAAAGTAACTGCTACTCCACTTCCCAGCAGATGACTTTCCCTATTCATTTGAAGGGAGCTTCCAGTTTTGCACCAGTTTAAACTTGACTCAGGCTCATCCTGAGAGCTGGGAAGCCTGCTGCAGCTGGTCTGGGCTGTAGTGATGGACACCAACACTGGAAATCAGCAATTCTGAGGAGATACACTCGGAAGTTCCAGTACCAGCACTGGTGGAGAGGCAGAAGATTTGCTGCTTTGTTTTATTTCCCCTTAACTTTTGTGAAAGCGGCTCCACTCCAAAGTGCAATGTTGGTGCCAAACATTCAAACACACCTGCAATAGACATACATTCAAGGATAAGGTCAATTTTCTTCTCCAGGTATCACCCTAACAGAAGTGTGGGTGTCCAGTGGTATGGTTTTCTGATTATTATTTTAAATGGTCAGAAAGGTATGATCATAAAATGTAAAAGTATGGTCTTAAAAGTAACCCTTCTACATTCACATTAGTGCCTGCCACCCTGACCATTCTCTTTTCCCTCTTTTATTTTCTAGGAGAAGATACAGGAGCTTGGAAGCCCAAACGACCAGACTCAAGAACAGCTTCTTCCCCACTGCTATCAGAATTCTGAAAGAATCACTTCTTTCACTTACCCTTCCTAGCAGTGCTGCCACCTTCTTGAACCCTTAATCCTACTTTATTTTAGCAGTTCATTTTGCACTACCTCAGTTTGCACTGCTATACTTTGCACCATTCCATTGTTTTTGTGCTATTCAGTATATTTATTATCGTATTTATTATTACCATGTAAACTGTTTACTCTGTAAACTTCACCCGAGCAAGGAATTTCATTGCACCTTGGTGTATATGATAATAAACTAATCTGAATCGGAATCTGACCAACATTTCTCTTTGTGTGATGTCTGGAGCAGAAAATCAGCCATTACATATGTTCTTGAAGCATATTGTGTGTGTATTGGTGCCATGCTTGAATGGTTGGCACCATAATTATTCCACTTTGGAGTGGAACCATGTTCGCAAAAAATAAGGGGAAATAAACAAACGTACAAACCTTCAGTTCATCATACCTGTGCCAATTCTTTCAAAGCTTCTGTCCAATAAGCCCCATTTCCCTGTAGCCCGAGAAACTTATTTTGGTATCTACTCAATTCCATCGAGAAGGTTATGATTGAACCTGTTTTTGTGATCCTTCCAAATCATACAAATCATTGCAGAAAATAAATTTCTCCTCATCTCCTCTTGGTTAGGTGTAACCCCAAATGTCCAATATTTGCTTACAGCTGGTAAATTTTGCCACAGGCAGTCCAAATCATAAAATTGCTGCCTTGATGCTTTTAGAAAACTGAAATAATTCACTTGGGGTGATTTTCAATGGAAGGAAATATCCAGCAGGACATGAAGTGTTGGTCAATCTGGAACTGACAGCTTTCTGCCTGTGGCGAAACTTAGAACAGTTACCACCTGTTTCCTATGCAGTCCATCACTGTAACATTTACAATGGCTACAGGCATCAGCCTTCATTCCAGCACTCTAAACAGTAAAAAAAGAAATATGCTTAAATCCAGAGATTCTCTATTGACCACTCAAAAATCTCCAAGTGAAGACACAAAGAAATGAGAAATTCATCATTAGTTGCTGGTGCTATGTACATGCAGAAGTATAAGTTGCCAATTACATTCACATCAGTGAAATCAGACACAGTGGAATCAATAAACTGAAATTTGGGAAGTTTTATCATGTGTGTCATATATGAAGTAGGCTGCTAAGAATTCTTGCTGCTTTAAGGCAATTGTATTGTGTGACTGACTTGTCTGTGGACTGCTTAGTGTGAGACTTGCCTTAAGCTATCTGCCTCTGTGAAGAGAGCCACAGTAAGAACACTGCCTGACAGTACAATCTTTCCATTTATTTAGTACTTCTTTTTTTGTTAGTTTAAAATACTGACAATCTTACTGTATCTTAGAGAGTACACGAGAAAGATACTGAGACAAGGTTTTAGAAGCACCGGTAAATTAAATCACTAAATTTAGATACAGTGACTTATTTGGAATATTGAAAGCTCGATGTGATTTTTTTCCACATAGAGATAACACTTGGAAAGGAATGAAGATTCAATTCAGAAAGTAAATAGTGGGACAATTAAACTCATTCAAGTCACTTAACATCTAAAGAAAAGAAAGTGTGGAAGGAAGAACTTACACTTGTATATTGAGTTGGCTGTGGCAGATAAACCAGAGGAGAGAGAACTAAAGATGGTATTGCACTTCATGAGTCACAAGGGGAGAGAATTGCATTATATCACAAAGATCTCAGATGACTTCCTTCAGAATACATCAGGTACATTCCAAGTACATGATAACCCAGCTAAAAGTGAAGCAGTTTTGACACTATCAGTTGTTTGCACACAAGCAAAAGCTGGGAGCATCCTTTCATACTTAATGGGCCTAAGATTGCAGATAATTGGAGTTTCACAGTTTCAAAGGATTCATACATCAGAGATAATTTATTTGTGGAATCCAGGAATCCAGGCTGAGGGAAAGGGTTGGAAACCAGCCTCCCCTCCATGGACTCTGTCTACCCTTCTCGCTGCCTTGGTAAAGCAGCCAGCATAATCAAAGACCCCACCCACCCTGGACATTCTTTCTTCTCCCCCTCCCATTGGGCAGAAGGTACAAAAGCCTGAAAGCAATATAACGCCAGGCTCAAGGACAGCTTCTATCCCACTGTTATAAGACTATTGAAAGGACATCTTATACCATAGGATGGACTCTTGACCTCACAATGTACCTTGTTACGACCTTGCACCTTATTGTCTACCTGCACTGCACTTTCTCCATAACTGTAACACTTTATTCTGCACGTTTTTATTGTTTTACCTCGTACTACCTCAATGTACTGTTGCAATGAATTGATCTGTGTGGACAGTATGCAAGACAAGTTTTTCACCTCAGTACAAGTGACAATAATAAACCGATTTACCAATTTATTTATCAAGTACATGAAGACATGCAAATCTATGTCACTGTTCAAAGCCAGCCTAGAAATTTGTGTTGAAGTGTAGGATAAAAGGCAGAATAGGGAAAGTACTGATAGGTTACAAGTATTGTGGATAGCAACATGAGTGCCTGATAAGAAATATTCTATGAATAAGTAAAAATAAAATGTGCATGATGAAAATCATTTCTACAATCAGTGCACAATGAAGAAGACATCAAAAGTGCCTGGAGAGGTTGAGATAAGCTATGCTGGAACAGAGATAGGATCAGATTCACACTATCAGTTGAAAACAATGTACCTAGTGCTGAACATGATCATTTCTATGGAAGGAATACCTGGCAGAAATATTCATACCAAGATATTCATGTAAGAGTAGCCAGTGAACAGCACATAATGTCATCCCAAAGCAAGCCATCAATCTTGAGGCAGTGTGATTTAAACCAATGAGTCATGTGCTGTTAATATGCAACACACTATGCTGGAACTCATTGGAAAATGCTCTCTGGATGTGGTGAAGCCAAAGTAGACTGGCAAGATATCATACCTATACCTGGAATATTATAGTCTGATAAAGATACATATGAGAAGATTATGATGAAGGCCTTAACACACATGTACTTCACTCACAGATGAAAGGGCAGATGACTTTCATGGAACAGAGTAACTTGAAGGCAAATGCCACCTGGTCTTGGATGTAGTACAATCATCCAAGATGATCCAATGGCCCACTTGGAGAAACTTAAAGCTGAGTTATTGGTGAACCAGGTGAAGAAAGTGATGACCTAGATGGATTGTATAAACTGTTCATGATGTCAGACTAATGAATCTTTCTATACATCAGTATACATTGAAGGAAAGGGAATGTTAATGGAAATTGTCACTGTTTCTGCAGTATAGGTGATATGTGTGAAGTATTTTTAAGCAACTTTGCCCAGATGATGCAATGAACCTCACAGAGCTATCACCCATCTTTCGTAGCTTTACTGGGGAAAGGATCAAGGTAATAAAGATTTGTGATAGGGAGATGTGAAGTTAGAGTGAGTAATTGTGAAAATTAAGCAAAGTTCTGATTCAACCATCCATACTTCCTTGATGTCCGAAGTTTCCTTCCTCATTGTCAACAACATGAGCATTTTTACGTCATCTGCAAACTTCATTATCATGGTACCTAGATATTTGATTAAATCATTGAGATATGTTACAAGATGCAAAGAACCAAATATCAAGGCCTATGGAACCTTACTGATAATAGCCTTTCGCTCACAAAAAGAAACATCTACCATTCTCCTTTGCTTCCTGCCACTAAGTTAATTTTAGATTCAATTTGTTACTCTCCTTTGGATACCATGGGCTTTTACTATGTTGTCTGGCCTGCCATGTAGAACCTTGTCAAAATGCTGCAAAATTCATTACAGACCATATCAAACATACTGCCCTCATTGACCCTTGTAACTTGCTCAAAGAATTCAATTAAGTTAGTCAGATGTGACCTTCCTTTAAAAACCATGCTGACTGTTCCTGATTAGCCTGTGCTTTTCTAAATCAAGTTTATATTGTCCCTCAGAATGATTTCAGGTAATTTTCCCATCACTGAAGTTAAACTAATGGCTTTGTATTCACTTGGTTTATCCTTTCTTTTTAAACAACTGTACAACGTTAGCAGTCGACCCATCCCTGTAACCAGGAAGATTAAGAAATCGTAGTCAGAGCCTTTGCAATTCCTCCCCTTCCTTCTTTAACAGCTTGGGGTATATTTCATCCAGGTCAGGTGAGTTCTCTATTTTCAAAGATGATTGAACCCCTTATTACTTCCACTTTTACTGTGTATATCCAATCCAATATTTCACAATGGTTCACCATAACTACAATATTGGCATTGTCTCCTCTTGTGAAGGCTGTTGCAAAATATTTATTGACAACCTCATCCACATCTTTCACCTCCACAGAAAAACTACCTACTTGGTCTCCAAATGGACCTACTCTTCCCTTGTGCTTTATATATTTGTAAAAAAACCTACAGAATTTCATTGATTTTACTTACTGATATTATTTCACACCCTCCTTTGCTTTCCTAATTTCATTCCTACGCTTCTTATATTCTTCGAGGCTTCTTGCAATTAAACTCTCTGTGCTTGATATAAGTTCCTAGTTTAGCAATATGCTGTACTCTCTGCACTTTGTAATCGAGGACCTTTGGATTTTGGCTGCCCCTTCCTTTTTTTTGTGGAATACTTTTACCCTGAATGAATACCTTTTTTAAATGTCTCACAATGAGCCAAGACAGACTTACTTTCATTTTTCCCATGCATTTTGTCTAAGTCACCTCTCAGTCTGGTAAATTTGGCCTCATGTCTATTTAGAACACATATTCCTACTTTATCTTTGTCTGTTTCTATAACTATGCTATATCTAACTGAATTATGTTCAGTATCATAAAACTTCTCACCTACTGACACTCTTTTCATCTGCCCATCTTCATTCCCTAAAACTAAATCCCAATTGCACTCATTTCCACCTCTTGATGGGCTTGCTACATACTGGTTAAAAGGTTCTCCTGAATGCAGTTGACAAACTCTGTGTCCTCTATACCTTTTACACTGACTGCATCAACTTTAGGATATGGATGATTAAAAGTTCTCACTATTATGGCATTGGAAATATTGTACTTTCTAGATATGTGCTTACAAATTTTCTTTTTGATCTTCCTTGGACTGTGTAAAAGCCTGTTGAACTCTCACAACCGTGCAATTGCTCCTTTTTGTTCTTTAGTTCAAACCATGTTGCCTTATTTAACGATCTTACTAAAACATCATCCAGTAATTGTTTCCTTGACCAACATTGACACCCCTCAACTCCTACTTTATCTCCTTCTCCATCCCAACTGAAGACCCCATGACAAGGAATGTTCAGCTTTCTGTCTTCCCCTTCTATAAGCCATGTCTCCACAGTAGCTATTGTTTTTCCATGTGTCAGTTAATGCCCACGATACATCTGCCTTATTCACTTTAGTCCTTGTATTTAGGGATATAACATTAACCTTCAGCTTCTCTGCCTTTCAAACTCTCTCAGAAATGTTCTGCTTTCCATTTCTGCTTCATTCCCTTCTAATCATTGCTCAGCTTTCCATTCCACTGTGAAGCCACTTTAAAGCCTCTCCAACAGCGCTGGTAAACCTATCCGTAAGGACAACAGTTCTGGCCTTATGCAAGTTCCGCCTCCCCCAGAAATGGCTGCATTGGCAGAAATCTACACTTGTTCCTCCTGTACCATCTGTATTATCCTCCTGCTTCTGTACACACTGCAATATGCCATTAGGAATAATCCAAAGATGATTACCCTTGAGGTCCTGCTTCTTAATTTCATTCCTAACTTGGTAAAATCTGTCTGCAGTTCCTCATCCCTTTTTCTACTTGTGACTTTGGTATCAATATGAACCACAACCTCTGCTGGTTTGACTACCACCTCCAGTACATTTTGCAGATGGTCAGTGACAGAGTGACTTATGGACATATTCAGCCTCTCGCTTCTGTGATCTGAGGTTCCCACCTGCTTCAAAAAGGCATCTATTGTACCAGTGCTCAGTGTGGTGACCTGCTTTAATGACTACTATCCAGTAGCACTTACATTAACTGTAATTAAGTGCTTCAAGAGGTTGGTTATGGCGCAAATCAACTCCTAACTCAGAGGTGACCTGGATCCGCCACAATTTGCCTACTGCCACAACAGGTCAATAGCAGATGCAATTTCTCTGGCTCTTCACTCTTCTCTGGACCATCTGGACAACAGGAACTCATACATCAGGCTGCTGTTCATCGACTACAGCTCGACGTTCAACACAATCATCCCATCCAAACTCATCATCAAGCTTCAAAACCTGGGCCCCTGTAGTTCCCTCTGCAACTGAATACTTGATTTCCTCATTGGCAGCCCTCAGTGAGGATTGCTAACATCTCCTCCTTGCTGATCATCATCACAGGTGCACCTCAAGGCCACTTGCTTCACCCCCTGCTCTATTCTCAATACATGCATGACTGTACGGCTAAACACAACTCCAATCCCATATTCAAATTTGCCAACGACACTACTGTTGTTGGACGAATCACAAGTGGTGATGAGTCAGCTGACCGGAAAGAGATAGGACACCTGGTTGAGTGGTACCACAGCAACAACCTCTCATTCAACATCAGCAAAACTAAAGAGCTGATTGTTGACTTCAGGAGGGAGAAGGAGGGTGAACATGCAATAATCTATATTGAAGGATTGGCAGTGGAGAGAGTCAGCAGCTTTAAATTCCTGAGTGTTAACAGATCGGATGACCTGTCCTGGGACCAGCACATAAATGCAATCATAAAGAAAGTGCACTGGTGTCTTTACTTTCTTAGGAAGTTAAGGAGGTTCATCTTGTCACCAGACACTATTGAAAGTATCCTGACTGGTTGCATCATGATCTGGTATGGCAATTTGAATGCTCAGGAATGTAAGAGGTTGCTGAGACTAGTGGACTCTGCCCAATACATAATGCGCACATCCCTCCCCACTATTGGTAGTATCTACAGGAGGCGCTGCCTCAAGAAGGCAACATCCATCATCAAAGATCTGCACCATCTGGGCCATGCCATCTTCTTGCAGCTACCATTGTGCAGGAGGTACAGAAGCCTGTATTCCCACACCACTAGGTTCAAGAACAACTACTTCCCTTCAACCATTTGGTTCTTGAACCAACCGGCAAAACCTTAATTACTACAGTTTAGCAACACTATGACCACTTTGATCACTTTGCATTAAAATGGACTTCGCTTTTTTTTGTTCTAAAATATTCCCAAGCACAACAAATTCTCCATCAATTAACAGCAACTTTGGTTAACCAATTCTAATTGGTTAACAAATTAACTGGGAGACTGACAGGTTACTTCTGCACCGCTTTTGTAATTGCTTACTGCTCCAGTTGAAAACTTCAAGGTTAAGAAAATCTAACAGTAAAACTAAATTCAATGGATAAATGTTTGAAATGAATTCATGCTCTTCCTCACCAGATTCTGCACTCTGTAGACACTGCACTATGTGAACACCGCAGACTGTGCTAAAACACACTGTGCTGCCACGGAACCCACAGATTTAATTTCCAGACACGTGGTAACATGGAGCTCTCCTAGTCTAACTAATTTGGCTGATATGACCACCAGTAACAAGTCCAAAATAATTTTGTATTTATCATGCAGGTTGCACACTTTGCCATTCAAGCTATACAGCTCTGCAGGAAAGGTCCTGGGGGCAAAGAAAATACTTGATTTTGGAGGAATATGCATAATAATAAATCACTTCTTGCTATCTATCTATACAGAAAAACAGTTTGATTCAAACACCATGGGGCAGATAAATTCTTAGCATCCTCTGTTAGCTTTGTTTGATCTTCAGATCGCTTCTCTTAAAGTACTGCTATGTTTAGCAGTTGTCTTTTGACATGATCAATTACTGAACTAAGAGTAATGAACCTTGCATCCAGGTGCTAAATTTATCTCCTGGGCAAGGGCCAATTAAAATGAGGAGCTAACATAGCTGCTATGATCTTGCTGCCTACCCCTCTGTGTCCAATGTTAAATTATTCTTTTAAGCAAGTCGGCACATCACCAGCATAAGGGAATATCTTTTCCCTGTTGGGATTGGGACCTGATTTACAATGTTAATTGAAGATCTGTGCAGAGCTGCAGAAAAAAACTGCTGGTGAAGGCAGAGCTCTTGGAGGGTGATGTTAGGCCATAAGATTTTAGGCAGGTATATTCTTATGTTTTTGATGCTCTTTGAAGCATCAAAGGAAATGTGAGCTCTTTCTGGTCACTGGCCATTGTCTTCCCTTAATCTCGTAACCAGAGAATGTTTTCCCATGTGCTTAACTCCTTTTTTCCGAGCTCTGGTCTCCTGCCGATGGATTCCTATATTTATCTGCTGGCTGGTTAGTGGGTCTGGTGAAGTGTGAGTAGGTCACAAAGAAAATCAATGGAAACTCTGGTTTAAGATATTCCTGGCGTTTTGATCACATGACACATGATCCTGATGTTCTCCTTCCCAATCCTTTGCCTTCTTCTCTCACTATAAAGGTTCACAGCAAAACCCCGAAACACATCTCCCAGGAGTGTCCCCTCGGCGAAGCCAGATGTCAGTGATGAAATTCACTTCAATGTGCGAGCACAGCCTTTCAGTGATTGAGCTAAGGGCATCTGAAGATCAAGACCACATACCAGGCACAAACATCATGGTTCACACCAGGCAGTATTTATCTGTGGCCCACATATGTTTCTGAGACCAGGACTACCTACGGCAGTGGAAAAATACCATCAATGCTGTCTCTGCAAAATCTGCAAATTCACCAATGACACCACTGTTGCTGGTAGAATCACAGATGGAGTACAGAACTGAGATAGGTCAACTGGTGAAGTGGTGTCATGACAAAAATCTTGCGCTCAACGCCAGCAAGACCAAGTAACTGATTGTGGACTTTAGGAAGGAGAAGTCAGATGAGTTGGCACCAGTCCTCATTGAAGGGCTTGTGGTGGAAAAGGTGAGAAGCTTCAACTTCCTGGTTACCAACATCTCGGAGGACCTATCCTGGGCCCAGTATGTAGATGCAACCATGAAGAAGGCACACCAGCATCTTTACTTTCTTAGAAGTTTAAGGAGATTCGGGATGTCATTGAAGACTCCAACAATCTTCTACAGATTTACAGTGGAAAGCATTCTGACTGGTTGCATCATGAACTGTATGGAAACTCCAATGTACAGGAATGCAAGAGGCTACAGAAAGTACTGGACTCTGCCAGTTCCATCATGGGTACAGCTCTCCCCACCACTGAGGACAAGAGGTGATGTCTCAGGAAGGCAACATCCATGATTAAGGACCCCAACCATCCGGGCCATGCCCTCTTCTCGATGCTGCCATCAGGCAGGAGATACAGGAGCCTGAAGACCCACACCTCAAGATTCAGCAACAGCTTCTTTCCCACTACCACTAAGTTCTTGAACTGATGTAGAAATCCTTAAAACTACCTCAGACTTTTTTTTTCTCTTTTTTTCCTCTCTCCCAGTCTTGCATTAGTGCTGTTATGTTTATTTTGTTGTTTATTTTGAACATGCATAAGTTATGTATAATTTATATTAATTTAAGTTTATGTTAACTTATGTTTTTCCTTGTCTGTTAATGTACTGTGCTGCTGCACCAAAAAGCTAATTTTCATGGCATTTATACCATGCTTATGTATGTCAAAGAAAACAATAAACTTGAACTTGATCCTTCAAATTTACGGGAAGGATAAGTGGCCAACATTAGCATTCTCTCCCAGGCCAACATCCTCAGCACTGAGGCCTTCATTACTTCCAGTAGCCTATGTTGGGCTGGTCACAGCCATCACAAGCCTGACACCAGATTCCCAAAAGATTCTATTCCAAGCTCTGTCATCGGAAGAGATTATCAGACAGAAAGAAAAAAAGATTCAATGATATACTCAAAGCTTCCTTGAAAAAGTTCAAACTCCCATCTGACTCCCAGGAATCTCTGCCCCATGAATCTCAAAGTGGAGTAGGAGCAATTGTGATGGTATTGAGAACATTGAGTACATGCACCAAAGGCTTGCAGAAAGCCTGCATTTATGGTGGAAAGAGTGCAGCACCTTACAAATTAGCAACGTGCCCACCTCATAAGCTACCTCCTGCCCATATGTGGAAGAGTCTGTTGTTCCCAGATTGGCCTCATTATCCTCCACAGAACCCACAAAACCAGAGAAGGACAGCTTCTACCCCACTGTGATAAGACTATTGAACAGTTCCTTTATACAATGAGATGGACTCTGACCTCACAATCTACCTTATTGTGACCTTGCACCTTATTGCACTGCACTTTCTCTGTAGCTGTGACACTTTACTCTGTACTGTTATTGTGTTCACCTGTACTACATCAATGCACTCTGTACTAACACAATGCAATTGCACTGTGTAATGAATTGATCTGTACGATCGGTATGCAAGACAAGTCTTTCACTGTACCTTGGTACAAGTGACAATAATAAACCAACATCAATACCAATACCAGAAGAAAGTTATACAGCATGGAAACAACACCTTCAGCCCAACTCCTCCATGCCAACCAAGTTACCTACGAGAGCTGATCCCATTTGCTTTTGGCCTATATCCCTCTAAACCTTTCTTGTCCATGTACCTGTCTCAATGTCTTTTAAAAGTTGTAATTGTACTCACCTCTACCAGTTCCTCTGGCAGCTCATTTCACAAACCCACCACCCTCAGTGTGAAAAAGTTGCCCCTTGGGTCCTCTTTAAATCTTTCCCTTAAATCTCACCTTAAAGCTATGCTCTCTAGTTTTAGACACCCCTATCCTGGGAAAAAAGACTCTGACCATTCAAAGTACTTATGCCCTCATGATTTTACATACCTCTGTTAGGTTACCACTGAACCCCCTACACCCCAGGAAAAAAAGCCCTAGACTCTCCAGTCTCTCCTTATATTTCAAGCCCTCTAGTCCTGGTAACATTCTTGTAAACCTTTTCTGCATCCTTTCCAGCTTATTGACAAGCTTCCTATACCTAGCTGACTAGAACTGCACACAATATTCCAAGATTGGTCTCACCAATGTCTTGTACAGTTGTAACACAATGTCCCAACTCTTGTACTCAATGCCCTGACTGATGGAGACAAGCATGCCTAATGCCTTCTTCACCACCCTGTCTACTTATGTCTCCACATTCAGAGAACTATGTACTTCTACTGCAAGGCCTCTCTGTTCTACAACATTCTCCAAGGCCCTACCATTTACTGTATAAGTCCTGCCGTGGTTTAACTTACCAAAATGCAACACTTTGCACTTGTCTAATTTAAATTCCATCTGCCATTTCTTGGCCCATTTTTCCGGTTGATCTAGATCCTGTTGTTAATCTTAGATAAAACTACTTCACTGTTCACTATACCACCAACTTTGGTGTCATTTGCAAACTTACCAACCAAGCCAATTACATTCTCACCCAAATCATTAATATAGAAGTCAGAAAACAGTGGACCCAGCACCAATCCCTGCAACACACCACTGGTCACAGGCTTTCAATCTGAAAGGCAACCTTCTGCTACCCCCAAGCCAATTTTGTATCCAATTGGCTAGCTCACCCTGGATTCCATGTGATTTAACCTTCCAAAGCAGCCTACCATGCGGGACCTTGTCAAAGGTATGGATTAAGTCTATGTAGTCAATGTCTACTACCCTGTCTTCATCAAATCTTTTGGTCACCTCTTCAACTCAATCAAATTCCTGAGACACGATTTTCCATGCACAAAGCCATGCTGACTATTCCTAATCAGTCCTTGCCTTTCCAAATGTAGGTACATTGTGTCCCTCAGAGTCCCCTCCAATAACTTTCCCACCACTGAGGTTCGGCTCACTGATGTTAGGCTCAGTGGCCTGTTGTCCTATTCTCAATCCCAAGAGACTGCTAAGGAGGGATCTGATGAGCTTTATGTGGGTCACAAAGAAAATAAATGGAATCTTTGGCTGAAAATATTCCTGGATTTTTGATCACATGACATCTGATCCTGTGGTGCCTTGATGTTTCCTTCCCAATCCAATGTCTTCTCTCACAAAGCTATCTCTTGTTGCTCTGATTTCCCAATTATTCCTGTACAACCAGCTGGTTCTGGCTGATTGCAGTGAGAAGGCAGGTGGTGGGTGATGGTGGAGGTGAGTTGGGTGGAGGGTGGTGGGTGCTGCTGTGACAGAAAATTGAGAGAACAAAGATATTTTGGGTTGTAAGTGGCATCAATGGTGTAATCTACACTCATTTCCAGAAAAATCACTCAAAACCCTGGAGTGCTAACAATGCTGCTTCCAATCATTAAGATTGACCGTGCCTCCATGGATACCATGTTTTGCTGCCTACTTCAGGATTGGTGCAGACTGTTCTCACCATGCATTTAATATCCAGACCCAAATTATTTTTCCAAATGGCTTATTGACCAAAAGCAATATGCTGCTTCTGGTCTCAGAATCAATTCTCGGCCTTAGCTAAAATGGAACTAAGAAGTCTACAATTTACATCTGGGTTACTGAAAAAAAAATCATGCAGGATTCCTTTTAGTAATTGTACTTTAAGTGATTCCTGCAGGAAAGTGCACTTGTGGTGAGATCCTAATTGGGTTGCTCAATGATATTCCTCCTCATCTGATGACCTGTTATTGTCCAGACTCACCATAATGAATAAGACAACAGATAATGACTGGTCCTCAAGGAAATCTACTCAGAGAATCCTCATCTGCAGGTGAAAAAAAAGTGTACAGTAACGGTAGTAATGGTGAAGGAAATTGTGGTGATGTGGGGGAAGGACATATCCAGAAAATACAGCCTTATCTATTTAATTCAAAAATCCTTAAACATAAATAGAATGAATTCATAACTGGCAGAGTAAGTATAACAAAGGAAAAAGAAGGAAGACTAATTATCAAAAAAGGACAGAAAGACAGAATGAAAAAAAGCAACTGCAGTTATGTCATGCAATTCAGAGCAACCCAAAATATTTAATCTGATCAACTCACAAACCTTATTCTGTGCACAGTGCTGTCTTGGAATTCATCTGTTTTGGTAGAGCTTAATGCACTATCTAGCCATATAATCATGTTGGATCACTGTACTCTACCTCCAAAAGTCAGTGTAATGAAGTTTGAGGGACAATACAATGTACTGGTGCTACTACATTGTGTTACTAAATAGGGTTTACCAAACTGTGATGAATGTCTGACATAGAAACTTAAAAATTTGAGGTATTACATATACACTGACAGCATGCAAGGCCAGCAACTGATAAAGGAACATAATGTGTGGAAGAGAGAAATTCCATAGAAGCATTTGGCAAGCATCATTCACTATGACTTATAAACCTTAAAGCCAAAGATTTATAACTTTAATCTGAAGCCAAAAGGTAATAACCATCTTCAAAATATCTATCATTTATGAAGGTATCTAAGACAGTAACACATTTCAAGAACCAGACATCATTTTCGTTGTGCACAAGTAATACAGTGAAACATTAATGGCCAGAATTTGCTGTCAAAATAATGGGGAGACTAATGGCATTGGCTGCTCTTTATGAGTTCAGGCAAGGAGCATCTTCATAGTTAAATGTGAAAATCTATCCCTTTCCAACTGTGCTATTCCACCCTAAAGAAAGAGCAACATCTCCGCCATTAACCACTTCAGTTTTTTCGTTAAAAACTAACTGACTTTGTTCATTAACTGACCAGTGAGCTCACCATGAAAGATAAGTATGTGCAAGCAGCCTGGTAATTTTTATCTTTCAATTTCTTTCCTTAGTAATCTACATTTTTGTGCCCCCAAATCCAATGCTTCCTTCCATTCTTTTATTTTCCCTCCTGAACTTGAATTGACACTAAGATCACCTCTTTTACTTCACTCTCTTTCCTAAGTTTATTTCCCAGTTCTTCAATCTCATCGATTGAAGAAGATTTTCAGATGCTTTCTTTGTTTTCAGATCATCTGGGATGCTCACATCCCAGATACCCAGTTCCTCTCGCATCCTTATCATTCCTTACCATTTTGCGCCTCCAATAACTTTGGGGGCAAAAATGTTTTGAGCTGAAGGATGCAGAGATTAAATCAAGTCCCAGTGGATGCTCCTAGTTGTCTTGCTGCTATAAACCCTGGCCAATGCTTTGTCCTTGAATGTAAACAAAAATAGGCAAGCACTTTTATCTGTGCAAACAATGACTACAGAACCCTACCGTCTCTTATTTATTTTTATTGAGGTATATTTCAACATTAAAATGCAGCATAAAAGAGGAAATGCTGGAAATATACTGGAAACAAAAGAAAACAGTTAACATTTCAGATTAATGTCCTTTCATTAGTTCAGAAATGCTAACTCTTTTTTCTACACTCCACAAAATGCATTTTTTTTTCAAAAGGGTTGAGTGAATTGAAACCCCCCTTGGTGTAAGGAACAGTGAGCGGCTAAACGATTTTGAAAGTAATGATGCATGGGAAAGTTATGGCCAACCACTGTGTCACAGTGCTCACCTTTCCTCATCTAATGAGATCATTAAAGTGTTGATTCTGGGACCTCAGGATCACAGTCCAAATATTCATTTCTGTAACAATCTCCAAACCCCAGCCACACTCTCCTTTTGTTACTAGCTGGATCCTTCCACTCATCCAGAATAGAAAATGATAGCCTGCCTGTTCTTACAACTGCCAGCATGACGGTGGAGGGCCAGGTGGAGGGCAGATGACACTGCATCTTCAGTTGACCGATTGGGGCGGAATGCAAACTGGAGGGGGTCTAGTGAGGGAGGTGGGGGTGGAGAATGGATTTGATGTGTTGCAGGACTAGCCTCTCAAAGCACTTCATGATGATTGGTGTCAGTGCCATGGGGCGGTAGTCATTTAGACACGTTACAGGCAACTTTTTAGGCACTGGTATGATGGTGGTGGATTTAAAACATGCGGAAACAACTGTTTGGCTTAGAGAGACGTTGAAGATGTTGGTGAGTACATCTGCCAGCTGGTCTGTGCAGTCCCTGAGCATGCGGCCAGGTATGTTATCAGGTCCTGCTGATTTCTGAGGGTTAACCCCGGATAATATCTTCCTCACACTGACTGAGGACAGACAGAGTACCTGGTCATTGAGCGGTGGTGTCTTGCTCGCAGGCTTGTTGTTAAGTGCAACATTCAAGCATAGGTTGAGAAGTGGTATGTGGCCAGGTACTGACCATCTCCAACAAGAAAGAATCTGATCACCTATCCTTGACATTCAATGACATTACAATTGTTGAATTACCGATCACTAACCAGAAAACCAACTGGACCAGCCACTTACAAGTGAAAGCTGCAAGAGCAGATTAGAGGCTAAGTATTTTCCCATAAGTGAGTCACCTACTGACACCCCAAAGCTTTTCCATCATTTACAAGGCACAAGTCAGAAACACAATGGAACACTGTCCAATTGCCTGCGTGAGTGGAGTGCAAACAAGTTACCAGAAGCTCGGCACTATTCAGAACCAAGTAGCCCACTTGATTGGTAACACTACCACCACCCTACATATTCATTGCCTAGAGCTATTGGCTGCTATGCATATCATTTTCAAAATGTACTGGAGTCACTCATCCAAACTATTCCCCACAGCACCTCCCAAAACTGCAACCAGGAAAGTTACAGGTGGCAGGTACATGGGAAAACTAACACCTACAGATTTTGGTCCAAATTGCACACTACCTTGACTTGGAAATATACTGTATTTCCAGTTCTTCATCACAGCTGGGTCTAAATTCTCGAACTCTCTCCCCAGTAGCACTGTGGGAGTCCCTTGACCTTTTACCTGGATCTGACACATCATTATTCATGTAATGCCCATTTCTGTCCATATTTGCATAAATCAAAGCTTAATGTTACACATGATGACTATTGCGAAAAAGTTATCATATTTCCTAGCTTGTTGCTTTTCTGGCAATTTAAAGGAAAACCCTGCTGACATCAGTAGACATAACTGGGAAAATTTAGTGAAGAACCTACCCTATGATGTCTTCAGAGACAATATATTATTCCCAGGCCTCTCTGATGAACAATCTATTTCAGATTCTGTTTTTCGTCTCTGGTATCTTCACTGAGGTATGTAACATTCCGTGGGAAGACCTGTTGTCACACTCTTACATTGTGACTATACTGCTCATGGAGATAAAGGTCATATTGCATGCAGAAAAACATTAATATTGCATGCACATGTGAGTTGTGTGTGTGTGTGTGTGTGTGTGTGTGTGTGTGTGTGTGTGTGTGTGTGTGTGTGTGTGTGTGTGTGTGTGTATCTGTGTGGTTCTGAATGGGAGGAGAGTGAATGTGTCTGGGAGATTTACAATGCATCTATTTAGAATGGTTCCATGACAGTGGGTCATTATATTGCAGGATATAATTGCCTGGAAGCTGACTGTGGAATTCCGGGTACAATCTGCATGTATCAAATGAGATTGAAGACAGTTACAGTGTGCTTTGTTTCATCAGCCTTGCTAATATAATGTAGTTAAGATTCAGGCACTTAACATACCACAGAGGCAGCTTATGGTCACTGGGATGAGGCTAGCAAGATTGGCCATCTTTGATAACAGACATCTGGGGAGAGAGAGAGAGGAAAGTGGAAGTAGCAGAGGATGAACTTTAGCTCATTTCACTCTGGAATTCAGTTTTTTTGTTTGGACCAAGGCTGCAATAAGCTCTGAAGCCCTGTGGTCCTGATGAAATGCAAAATTATCATCAGTGGGTCAGAACCACTTGATACTAATGTAGATGACATCTTCCATCACTTTACAGATGATAGTAAGTGGACTGATTGAGCAGTAATGAGACAGATTGAATTTTATCTGTTTCTTTTTGCAAACAGGACATACCTGAACAATCTTCTATATTATTAATGGGATCCCTTATTGGGCAAATGCCAGAAAAACTTGTCTGGAGAAACAGCTAGTTCTGGAATGCAGTTTTTTAGTCCATACATCTGTATTCTTTGGAATTTAGAAGAGTGAGGGGTGATTTAATTAAAACATATAAGATTCCAAGGGGCATAACAGAGTAGATGTTGAGATGTTTTCATGAGTGGGAGAACCTCAAACAACAGAACATAGCTACAAGATAAGGGGATGGTTATTTAAAGTGGATGTGTGCAGGAACTTCTTCTCACGGACGGTGGGAAATCTCTTGAATTCTCTACCCCAGAGATAAATATTTGAATGATTGAGGATTTAGGGCTGTGGGAGTCTGGCAGAGAGGAGAAATTGAAGCCTGGGACAGATCAACATTGATCATATTGGTAATTGGTTTATTATTGTCACATGTACTGAGGTACAGTGAAAAACTTTATTTTGCATGCCATCCATACACATCATTTCACAACATTAGACATCGAGGCAGTACAAGGGAAAAGTAATAACAGAATGCAGAATATAGTGTTACAGTTACAGGGAAAATCCTGTGCAGTCAGACAATAAGATGCAAGGCCATAACGAGGCAGATTGTGAGGTCAAGAATCCATTTTATCATACAAGGGGTCCATTCAATAGTCCTATAACAGTGGGAGAGATACTGTCCTTAAGCCTGGTGGTACATGCTTTCAGGCTTTTGTATCTTCTGCTTGATGGAAGGGGGAGAAAAGAGAATATCCAGTGTGGGAGGGGTCTTTGATTATGCTGGCTGCTTTTCCAAGGCAGCGAGAAGTGTAGACAGAGTCCATGGAGGAGAGACTGGTTTTCATGATGATGGGATGGTGAATGGTGGGGTAGGATTGAGGGACCAAGTAGCCTACTTCTGTTTTTATTTTCTTCTCTTATCTGGTTTCATAGCCTTTATTGTATGCAGTATTACTTCCTGATATCACATGGAGTGAATCAAACTGGCTGGTGACTGGCTTCTGTGATGGTGGGTCCTCAGAAGAGAGCTGAGTTGTATTGCCAATTCAACACTTCTGGCTGAACATGGTTGAAAATTCCTCACCCTTATCTTTAGCACTCACTATAGTATAAAAGGTCATAGCTGTCATGTGACCGTGACAACACTGACCCCTCTGGCTGGGATGACACCATTGAGCACATGGCCGAAAGCAACACCCCTGTCAATCAAGGTTTGGCTCCACCCGCCTAGGTAAACACTTTTGTCCATGCTGGACCACTCAGATTGGTCTGTGCGAGAACCTTTGTCCTGGGCACACCTACCATTGGTCTATTTAAACACCTTTGTCCTGCTGGACCACCCAGCCCCCCAGCAGTATAAAAGTACTGCATGTTTGGTTTTCTACCTCTTTTCTGTTTCCGAGGATGTTGAGGTAAGCTGTGCACTACTTCAGTGCAGTTAGTTAAGGACTCCTGAGACCAAAGAGCCAATGTTTGTCCAGAATCAGGGTATCCAAACATTGTATTGTTTATTCCTTAATCATTTGTACCCAGTTATTGTGTATGTGAGTATGTGTGTATGTATGCACCTCACCCCCGTTGCGATTTCCCTCCACATTCGCAATCACCTGCTTGAGAGTGTGTGAGTGTGCATCTGTTCCCATTCATTCTGTCCCCACATTTGTCTTTGTTAATAAACCATTTTTAAATTACAAAGACTGTGTGTCCAGACCTTTATCTTTAAGATACCAAAAGAACCTTTCTTACAACACTCACCTGCTGGGCCGTACCACTGTTGAAGATGAGAGTGTTCTTGGAGCTTTCTCCTCCCATTAGTTGTTTAATAATCCATTCACAACTAGACCTGAAGCATTGGTTGTGTTATTGCTTACGCTGTGCATTGCATGCTGCTTTTGCTGTTTACCACACAATGCTGCATATTGTTATTTCTCTTCAAAGAACCAATGTTTGTGTCCAGGCTTTATAGTAATGGTAGAGGGAAGGATGTGCTGAGCCATGGGGTTACAGATTGTGGTAGTGTACAGTGCTGCCACTGTTTATGGCCAACAGCACCTCATGGAGGCCCCGTCATGAGCTGCCAGATCTCTTCTTAACCTCTCCCATTTAGCATCACCACCGTGTCACGCAGTACAATGAAGTGGGTCCTTGGTGTGACGATGGGACTTGGTCTTCACAAGGCCAATACAGAGGTCACACTTATCAATTTTATCATGCATAAATGAACATGCCTTTGGTAGAATGGTGAAAACAAGGCTAAATATGTTTATTCTTCATTTTATTTCACTTACTGTCACAGTGCACGGTCATTTACGGCAGATCCAGTCTGGAACCTGGGTCCATCAGGATTCTGCCAGCGTGGTCAGCAGTGGTTCTGCCACTTCACCCTTGGTGATGGACATTGGATTCCCCCAACCAGAGTATATTCTCTGTGCTTGCTTATTTCAGTGCTTCCACAAGTGTTATTCAACATGGAAGAACACTCAGGAGGACATTTTCTGACACTATGGGATCACTAAAGGCTACTCCTTCCTGCATGTGTACCATGGTGCTGACAACTCTGGTAGTCTGTCCTGCCACTGTGATGGGAAATATTCAGGGATTGTGATGGAGGATTCTGCAATACCCTCCATGAGGTATATTTCTCTATAGCTCTGAAAGTCTATAATTTGACTAGTCCGAGGGAGAGCTTTCCCAGCTGAGACACCCATCATCAGATATTTCTCAGGAACAGTTTGCAAGGTTGACAAGATTGGGGACAACTTTTTTTGCTCCATTTGACAGTAGATGGCCCATCAATTCTTATTCTTTCACCTGGAAATGAATACTATCACAATCTACTCAGTGTAAAGTCATGATCATTGCACAAAAAATGTTGCATGCAATCAAATTTTTTTTATTCATGTGCTGCATTCAAAATAACATTTCTCTGATTCAAGTAAAGGCAATGATTGAATTGTGACGCCAGAACATCAGAAATATGAAGCTCTTCTGACCTCCTCTAGATTCCAAGCAATCTGGTTTGAAAACCTGTGACATACATAATTTTACATCCTTGATGTGTTGACTTTCTTGACATGAAATAACTTATGGGGAATTACTTTTAAAAAACCTCCTGCACTTACTTGGTAAAAGGTGCTCTTCTTCCATCATTATCAATCATGTAATTGTGAGAAAGATATTACAAGGCTGCTTTCATTAGTTATTGTCAGCTCCTGGTTTTCTATGGCATTGTGTATAGATGACTGCACAACATGATGCGCTAATTGACCACTTTAAATGTTACCAATAATGATCACATTTATATAAGTCATCTTACATGAAAAATATCAAAGAATACAGCACTTTGTGAATGATGTTTTAGAACATACAAGTTACTTATTTTGCATGGCAAAGTAACTTCTTTTGCATTAGCTTAAAATAAAGATTTCAGTACTTCATATTACCTGTTATCTGTACAAGAGTTCATAGTTAAGGGATTTGACTGAAAGGGAAAAAAATAACATATTTCTTTAAACTTGAGCCGATGCAGGCGCTTAAAATATTTTGCATTTCTTATACTTTTAAGTCAATTGTTAATGCCATTGATTAAGACCCATGGATGTAAAACTTTTTTCTCTGTTCGAAGCTTAATCAACAAACTTAAACCTTATAAAAGGTCACTGTATGAAATGTCAAGCTAAACTAATTGGAGTTTAAATGGTGAAGCATTATTAGACTCACCTCATCTAATTGTTGCTATTTTTGCAAGTGCCCTATGATTAGTGAGTAACTTGAAATAACAAGAGTCTTTAGTGATGACTCTACATTAAACTCATTATTTACTACTTTCCAATCAACAGTCATCACCACCAACAACTATTCAGATGTTATCCTCCATACCTCTAAATGTCCTTGTCTTGATTACGAAAGCGGCAAAGCAAGTTTAAGCCTTATAACAAGGTTCAGCTGATGTCAAATATGAGGTCAAGAGCAGCTCCTGATGAATCTGTTTACATTCCCATCTAGCTCATTCTCCAGTGACCATTCCTGTGAATGTCTCAGCCAAGAGTACAAACTTGGTAGAATGTGCAGCAAGCTGTGAAGCACAAACCCTACCAGCTTGTAACAGGACAATGTGACATGGCACCTGGTTTGCAGTCATAGCTCTCCCATTCCTTCTAAACTTGAAAAGTCTTTTTATTTGAGTATTTTCAATTTTTTTAAAACAAACATGGGCACAGCTCAGAAAGAAAAATAGGTCAAGGATGTTCCTTTCCCATTTTAAGCAGAATTAGGCTCTGGTTATGCCCCCATTGTGAAACCATCAAACTGTTATTATTAACTATTATTTGTATTTTATGTTGTATGAGATAGAGAGCTTAGTGACATGGTGTCATGACAACAACCTTTCCCTCAATGTCAACAAAACAAAAGAGCTGATCATTGACTTAAGGAAAGGGGGCGGTGTACATGCACTTATCCATGTCAATGGTGCTGAGGTTAAGAGGGTTGAGAGCTTCAAATTCATAGGAGTGAACATCACCAATAGCCTGTCCTAGTCCAACCACATAGACGCCATGGCCAAGAAAGCTCACCGGCTCCTCTACTTCCTCAGGAAGCTAAAGAAATTTGGTATGTCCCTTTTGAAACTCACCAACTTTTATCGATGTCCCATAGAAAACATCCTATCTGGATGCATCACGGCTTGGTATGTCAGCTGCTCTGCCTGGGACCGCAAGAAACTGCAGAAAGTTTTGGACGCAGCCCAGCGCATCACGGAAACCAGCCTCCCCTCCATGGACTCTGTCTATACTTCTCGCTGCCTTGGAGAAGCAACCAGCACAATCAAAGACCTCACCCTCTTGGGACATTCTCTCTTCTCCTCTCATACCATCAGGGCACATCAAACTCAAGGACAGCTTCTATCCCGCTGTTATAAGACTATTGAATGATTCTCCTAAATGATGAGATAGACTCTTGACTTCACAATCTACCTTGTTATGACCTTGCACCTTATTGTCTAGCTGCAATGCACTTCCTCTGTAGCTGTGACACTTCCCTCTGTATTCTGTTATTGTTTTTACCCTGTACTACCTCAATGCACTGTGTAATGAATTGACCTGTACAAACGATATGAAAGACAAGCTTTTCACTGCACCTTGGTACAATTGACAATAATAAACCAACACCAATACCAATACCAAAATATTATGTAATACATATTATGAGTAATATTATAAGCCATTATGAAATATTATAGCTATTATAACTACTCTTAACTATTATTTATCATTCATATAATATAACTTTTCATATTAATGTTGGTGGTATAATTCTTCTACTATTCGGACTTTTCACCTTCTGCCTTTATAAAATAATTTTTAGTTATAACCTGTTGCAATTTTTGGAGATCTGGCTATCCTTTTACAGAAACATGCTGATGGATGATGAGAACTAAGCTCCAATCTACAATAGAAAACCACTGACCAGCTGCATAGGTTTAACCCGGTTGTTTTGAATCTGTCTGTTCCCCCTGTGTTGCTAACTTATCAAGCTCATCTTACATTTTCCCATTGTCATGGAAGCCATTGGTTGAGTGACTGCTGTTTTCAAATGGTATTGCAGTTTGTCATCAATGGGAGAAGACTGATTCCTCTGATATTAGCTCTGTCCATCAAAGACTCGTGAACAGCATTATTACAATAACTTTCTGAAGCAGTAAATCAAAACATTGGTAATGTTAACATGAAACCCATTTACCTCATTAAAGTCATAATAATGGATTCTTTTTACTACCTTTATTTTTCAGATGGCACAGGTATAACACCTTTATCAACCTACAGTACTCTTAATCTAAGTGCATCTGATGTACCAGTTTAAAGACCAGGCTAACCAATAGAAAGTGGAAGCTAATAACAAATGGACATAGGGAAATCACTGTTAAAAGGTAACAACAAGCATAATTTCTTGGTGGTGAGTTTCTGATTACGTGCTGTTCACATCATCAATACAGGATGTGTGTGGCAATGTGATGACTGAATGCTGACAGACAAGCACAGGCAGTCCAGATGACTGATCCATATTCTGGCTCCACCCAGCAAAGCCCTGACAGACTCCCATTACAGCATCCAGTTTCTTTACAAATGATTCCATGGTTTTTGCTTGTACCTGTCTGGTCACATGTTGATTCCATGCAGAGAATGGCTCTCTGGTGGTCAAAGAATATCTAATCCTATTAATCAAATAGATTCTACAACACTGCTGGATTTTAATACATGGTGCTGTTAGGTAATTTATGCTGGCAGAGGAAACGTGGAACTGTGAACACCACCAAGAGTCTTCATTAGCAATGTAGACCTATTTTACTACTTAGTTGTTTTTATTTATTTCTTCATCTGTTACATTCCAAAATGTATTTCCTTTTAACTGCCTTTTATGATATCTTCTATCATTTTTTTCACCGGTATATGAAAGCACTCAGTTATTCCAACCTTTCTTGAGTGAGGGTGGAAAATCTTTTGATACCAAAGTCTTCATTAACTCAAAGATACTGCCTTAGTTCCAACTGCCAAATAATGTTTCATATTGTTTGGGACACTTCAGCTTTCTATTCCTGGTCTCCATCAGATAATTTCACTGGGTTAGTTTTGAAAAATTGCACTTCATTGAACTCAGTTGCCTTTGCCACTCATAACATAAGTACTTGAGAAAACATTTAGGGCAACAATCAAATTAAGGCCATGTTATGAGACACTGGGCTATGAGACTGAAGCTATGGTGATTCATATCATTTAATAGTGTATAACAGTACTAAAACTCTTAATAAATCACCATGTTAACAATTTTAAAGAAGGTATGCACCTTTCATATTTTGCAGGTGCTTTCATTTATTACTGAATCTACCATTATGTAGACAATGCACTTTGAAAAAGTCAGTCAAATTAGTCAAATCTAATATTGCAAAGAGGTATCTCGAATGAACAGTGAACATTTCAATTTTATTCTATTTATTAACAACTTATTTTGATTGAGAATTAGATAAGTTAAGAGGCAGCTTTTTCACTTTTTTGGTATTCCTTAATTCCATTGTGTTATAATTGGTCTTTCACTCCATTAACGCCAGTTTCCTGAATTGTGCTGAGGTGGAACATATTCTCTCTACATCTCTTTCATTATTTCTCTGTCTAATATAACTAAGATATACAGGGATTTGTTATTCCTCCTAAGTAGCTGGCAGCTAAGCATGCCTCATTTTAATTAAACAGTTCATCTAATTCCTACTCCTGATAATTTAAAGTCATTTTTTGCAGAAAAAAAAACAAATTATCCAATAATTTAAATTAAGCAACTTAATTAAAACAGCACCTTTTTCTGTGCTCAAAAGAAAATTAATTATGGGTAATTCAAATGAAGGAACCTGGCATTAAAATCAGTAGAATTACCCATTCATTCTGCTTTGTTTCAGTTGAGATGTTCCAAGCCACTTTAGATATTTGTAACTGCCTTTTGATCCTCTTTCCACTTTATAGCATGTTTAAAGAATTTACACATATCAAAATACTGTTGTGAACAAATTATCTGAACTTCCAAGTTCACCAACGTGCATGATAATCAATTCGCCGTCAGTCACTATTCGTCCCTGATTACTCATCAGCATTATATTATTTCTTAGCGTTTGCTCTGGTTCACTTTAATTATTGTTCTGATCATGGAGTCATGAAAATTATTGCACAGAGAAAAGCCATTTGGCTAATGGAAGTACTTGTGAATCAAATACCATTCCTCATCTTGTGTTTCAATCACAAGGGTTAATTGGTTTGCATCTTTAATTTACTATTTCATTTACTGTAATAGCCACTTGCATATTTGGAAGACTGTTCCTCCATTTTGTGACTATGTCATGGTTCACTTAAGTTGATTCACTGGGAGCTAAATTCGATAGCCCCTAGGAATGGGTGCAGGGATCACAATGAGCAATTAACCTGTGCCAATTCAGGTATTGCATGGAGCTCATCACCTTCATGCTGCCTGCATTGTTAATAATTGCAAAGTACAGTCAGCACACACCATAGTTCTTATGTTTAAGTATGAGTGAATATTGTTCCTAGCTAACTCCAGTTAAAGATGCCAGGCACTGTTTAAAACCAGCCAGGACCTCTTAATGTACAGTACATTTTAGCTGCAACATGGGCTAACAGATATGCTGTAACTTAGTTGAGCTGGGAAAGTGTTACAAAAGGTGTAGCGTGAGAGAGAGAGGGCTCCATGACATTTAGAAAATGCCCTAGAAGCTTCCTTTGGAGTAAATGGAAATGGAGAAATGTCTTTTATGGTCGAAGAGCCAGAAAACTCTCCAGACAAACATACAGAAGGCAGTGGGAATAGACTGCCTTAGAGATGAATTCAAGGAACCAAGCCCAGAGGAAATCAGCACATTGCTGTCAGAAATTCCTTGACAACAAATGTCAAATGTCTTGTCTTACCAACTACACCAACTAGCCTTGGGTACCATCAATGCACTGGACCCTTGACACTCATCTATCAGTTTGTTTTTTTTAATCTATCAGGGCTCCTACCACCGCCACAACATCTCACTACTGCTGCAAGTTTTACACCCACGTCTCCCAGCTTGCAGATACTACCAGCCCTTCAGCTATGGTGGTCATATCACTAAACTATGCTGCACAAAGCATCATGATATACTTCATTTACTTGCTAGACAAATGTTCATAGTAGCAGCTAGCCACAGGGGAACAGAAGGGTCCATATGTTGTGACCCCACTGGAGGGGCTACTGAGAAGGAAGGAATGTTTTTCACATATTTGTTGATGCATTCCTCCCACTTCAGATGTGGTGCTGCATATGTGATAGAATATGATAGAAAAATGATTTCTGAATTGCACCTACCTTGGATTCTTTTTACTTGGGTTAGAGGCACAGAGAACTTGCACAGAAATCAACTCAGGTTACTTGCATATTTATGTGTTGTATTTTTGGACTTATATGGCAGTGCTTCTACCACCTAAATTGCATTAATGAAAGCTAGTGCCAATGTGAATAAAGCAAATAGTTTTCTCCTGTGCTATACAATTGTACATGATTTTATGAGGAACCTGGGCCAGAAATTTCGTCAGGGACCCTGCACAGCCTCAATTATTTCAATGACAGATGAGAAGAAAAACTGTTAGGGGTTTTAATTGGATTTACACAAAGCTGTCCAAAATTCCAAGAGAAGTCTTGATTTCATAAGGTGGGACATTATTTAATTTTGGGGCATTGTTATGTAAATTATTTTTTAGAGAAATAAGAAGTAGTTTATGATTGGTTTACTTACAATCTTAGCACTGTTATGTCAAAAGTTACTGCTATTATAATTCTGTGTTCTAATGACCATCATAGTGTTGTGTGGGAGTCCTAATTAAGAACCCATTAGTACCGTAAGGAAAGCCAGTTAACATTCAAGTGTGTATGTTCTGTGCTGAGGACATGTACAAGGACTGATTAGTCTGAATCAGCCTCATACTTTATACGTCATTGGCAATTCAAGGATGTTCTATCTCTATGATATAACTTTTTGGACACAGGGAAGAGACTTATTTTAACCTTCAGATAGATAGCCCATAAATAAGAGTCTGCACAATTTGTGTGCAACCAATCAAGTTGAGAAATTAAATAGACATTAGATCGACTTTTAACCAGAGTGAATCATGTCACAATCCTTCAGTGAAGTTACACCCTTTGGGAAAATGGACCAGATACAGAGCAATGGACATGCATACAATGATGTCATATTTTCACTGAACCCCCTTCTGAATGAAATTGGATTTCTTATGTTGAGACAATGGTTGCTGTAAAACAATCATAAAAACCTACAGATATCAGAATCATGTTTATTATCACTGACATATGTTGTGAAATTTGTTGTTTTATGGTAGCAGTACAGTGCAAGACATAAAATTACTATAACTTACAAAATAGATGAATAGTGCAAAAGAGGAATAACAAGGTAGTGTTCATGGGTTCCGACCATTCAGAAATCTAATGGTGGAGGGGAAGAAGTTGTTCCTGAAATGTGGAGTGTAGTTCTTCAGGCTCCTATACCTGCTCACCGATGGTAGTACTGTGAAGAGGGTATGTCCCAGGTGGTGAAGATCCTTAATGATGGATGGCCACCTCCTTGAGGCACCACCTCTTGAAGATATTCGCAATGGCAGGGAGGGTTGTGCCTATGATGGAGCTGGCTGTCTATAAACCTTTGCAGCCTCTTTCAATCCTGTGCATTGGAGCCTTTATACCAGGTGGTGATGCCAACCAGTCAGAATGCTCCCACCGACATATGTAGAAATTTGCAAGTCTTTGTGACATACCAAATATCCCCAAACTCCTAATGAAATAGAACCGCTGGCGTGCCTTCCTCATGATTGCATCAATGTGTTGGGCCTAGGATAGATCATCCGAGATGTTGATACCCAGGAACTTGAAGCTGCTCACCCTTTCCACTGCTGACCCCTCAATGAGGACTGGTGCATGTTCTCCCGACCTCCCCTTCCTGAGTCCATGTTTCAATTCCTTGGTCTTGCTGACGTTGAGTGCGAGGTTGTTGTTGCGACACCACTCAACCAGCCGATCTATCTCACTGCTGTACGCCTCCTCATCACCATCTGATAGTTAATAATACACAAATTAAAGTCTTCATCCTGACTTTGATACTTAGATCACAACGTCAGTTAGGATCGTATTTGGGCAATTAGATTTCCATGTCCGCCATTATTTACATCTGTTTTGTTTATGCGCATATTATCATCTCCACTTCAGCAATTATTCCACACCTCCCCACAGGCATCAAGCCACTCATCATACAGAACTTCATTAAGAAAACAGATTGCACTGGGGGGCACAGACACTGAAGATCACATTATCCACCCCCCCCCCCCCAGGTTTTTCCTCATGAAACACTGGTACCTTTTATGCTGCAGGTGTGTTGTTTAAGATCTGATGACCACCTTGAACAGATGACACCACACCTGTAATTTTTTGTACAGGTCTGATCTCCCTATTTAAAGGCAGATGTACTTGTGATAGAGGGAGATCCAGGAGAGTTCACCAGATTGATTCCTAGCATAGGGATGGAGTGGGGTTTGTCCTATGAGGAGAGTTTAAGCATAACAATATATGGATAAGTACATGGATAGGAGGGGTTTGGAGGGATATGGGCCAAAGATGGGCAATGGGACTTGCTTAGGCACTGGCACCATAGTTGGCATGAACGATTTGGGAACAAAGGGTCTGTTTCCGTTACTCTATAAATCTATACTGGGCCCTACACTCTCTTGAGTTTAGAAGTATGAGAGGTGATTTGAGTGAAGCAAGCAACATTCTTATCAGGCTTTAAAGGATAGTCCAGGAGTTGATGTTTCCACTATTTGCTTACGACCAGGGCTCACAGTCTCAAAATTAGGGATCAGCCATTCGGGACTGAATTGAGAAGCGAGCAGTGAATCTATGGAATTCTCTACCCAAGAGGGCTGCAGAGGCTTAGCTGCTGAGTATATTCAAGACAGATATTGACAGATTTTTTAATATTAATATGATCTTATTGAACAGCAGAACAGTCACAATGGAAGAACTGACCTACTCCTGTTTCTAACTCTTATACTCATAAAATGGCAAAAACATGACAGTTACAATGATTCGCAGCAGCTCCGGTCTGAAAATGTGTATCTTGGAATAGACTGAGTCTGTTCTGGTAGGAACAAGACAGGATGAGTTCAACGACCCTTACAACCAATTTGGCAATCTTTCAGGAGGTCTGACCTCATACAAACATTCATTCCATTGTCTTGTAACATAACTAAATTGATCCAATCAAATTTCTGGGCAATCAAAGCTGAGTAAATATTGCACTGGGACAAGCATGCATTCAAACAGTTTTAATACTGTCTGAATTAACTAATGCCTTAATATCCCGCATTGAAGCACTCCATACTGGTACAGGATGTTTGGTGCAGTCTCCCGGTATTACCACAATTCCCCCATGAGGAAACCAGTTAAATAGTAATGAATCTTAACCTCAATGAATCCCAAAATTTTTCATAGGAACACTAGAAAATGCCAATTCTCTCTAAAATCTGGGCCTATCTCACTAAAAATAAACTCCAGTGCTTGGTTTAAAATGTTTAATTCATTTGCATCTGTGTTGTCCTGACATACTGTTTTTTCTCCATTTTCTATGTTCTTAATTTGATTATTTTACATTAATCTGTCTCAGCCTCTGTAAATCAAGAATTTCTGTATTTGGTCCTCATTGCACTGCATTCAATGCTTTTCCACTTGGGAAGTTTTGCTTACGGAAACTGCAGCCAATCCTTTAAAATGGTAAGGGTACCATAATGTAAGCCTGGTTTATCTGTCCTATAATTTCTAACCACTTTGAAGTTTATAGCTGCCCTATTTCCAATGTTTTTGTAACAAACCAACAGTTTTCTTCATGCATGCTTGAATGGCTCCTTGGAAATATTCGGGATTGTCATTGATCATTGACAACGTGAAAGGTGTTGTCAATCCAGATGTGCTCACATTCCATTAAACAAAATAAAATGGGTTCTGACGACTTGATTCCTGTAAAGTTATAGAACTGGAAAGTAATGCATTCTGCTGCACCAGGTTCACTACTTCAGTACCAATTTGTTGCAGGAATTCAGAAATATGTGGTAAATCTATTTATACAGGAAATTTACTTGAGTTGGGACTCGATATTAATGGATGGGCAATGGAGCAGCAGAAGCCTTCACCTATTTTGAGATCTGGGGTGTATTATTACATTCGAACAGGCTACAAGCAAAGAATAACTGCCTCAGCTCAGCTCTCCAGCTTCAGTCACGAATCAAAATTTGGGAACGTGTAGATGGGGACAACATCAAAGCATAAGACAAATGAGCAGTCGGGCCCTTGAGCCTGTTCCACTATTCAAAAACATTATGTCTAATCCAAATATGGCCTGAAGACCACTTTCTCACTCTCTCCCAATGTCCATTTTCTGCTTTGTAATTTAACTGCCTGTCAATCTCCACCTTGTATATATTCAATGACTCTCTGGGATAGAGAATTCCAAGGATTTATGAGCTTCTGAGGGTGGAATTCATCCCCATCTCTATCTGAAATGCCTGACTGTTCTTAAATTATGTCATCTATTTTTAGGTACCTCCACCAGGGGAAACATTTTGCCAGCACCTACCCTATCAATTCCCCTCAGAATCTCATATCAAATGGATCACCTCTCAGTCTTCTGTCCCAGCCTGGTCAATCTTACTTCAGAATAAAACCCTTCTTCCCAGGAATCAACCGAATGAAACTGCTCCATATTATGAAGTTGTACAGCACAGAAACAACCTTTTTGCCCACCTGCACTTGTCCCATTCGCACATTGCGACCATATCCTTCTGTGCCTTGCCTATTAAAGTGTCTGTGTAAGTGCCCCTTAAACATATTAATTCTGTGGCTCATAGTATATCATTTCTTAAATATGGAGAACAAAACTGTCCACAGTCTTATGCTACGATTTTAATGTGAAAATTCAGAAAGTAATGATAAGTAATGAATTAATTATTACCTCCTCCATACTCTGGTATTCACTTATGTTTTCATTGGATAATAATATTCAACAGGAGCTCTGGGCAATTCTTCATGCCCTATTTTAAAGCTCATATTATTATCTCAGCAGAGAACTATTGATTCAGTATGGAACAGGATTCCGGAAATCTCCTCCTTTAACCACCTGAGTGTAAACTGCAAATGTTCTAAACAAATACGAACAGAGGAATATCTTTTAATTATTTGGAATCTATTTGCACCCAAGTGTTTAAGCAAGCATCACACTGAAATGTCAGAAAAAAAGCCATGTTTTTTGATATTCTGTATTCATTTAATTGCAGATGAAAACCATCCTATTTTCATTTTGTGGTTTAACATATGACCTGAATGACCTTGATGGACTAAGTAGTTTTAGTCTTCCCATCAATTTTGTATGTTCATACAGTTCTGAAATAAATGAATCAACCAACATTTTTTTTCCTGTGTGATTGTTTGCCCTGATATACAGATATCTTTTCATTCAGACTTTTTTTTTGTTTGCTTAATAAGTAAGATAATATATCAATATAAATTTCAACTGTGTTACCTGTTTAGATGTCAAAATATGTTTGCATAAAATCTTTCTTCCATGTTAATAATATGAAGGCATGTATCCCCCTTCAGGGTGTTGTCTGGAGTGCCATGTTAAATTTTTGCTTTGTAATTTAAAGCAAGTAAGTTTTAATTCCCTTTGTTACAGATATCAGGAGGCATCAAATCCTTTAACATCCTTGAGGAATTTCATAATAGACCCTGTTACTTCTTGATGCTATCATCTAAGGAGATTTGTAGTGAACGAACAAGAGACAAATTTACAAAACAATTGAATGTAGACAGATCAACCGTCCTCCACATATTGTTGACAATTAATTCCTGTACTTCTGGCCATTGCACATTCCCCATTAACACCCAGACTGTTTCCTTTCTCAGTCAATTCAGTGCAATTGGCAATGTAAAACCGAAAAATGAATGTTTTCATTCCGAGTTTCTGCCATGTAAAACATGTGGAGAAGAATTCCTTTTGTTAAGGCTGGCTGGGAAGCATTTGTGAGGGGAGAGCCAGGATCAGCTTGGGCAGTGTTGTTTAGTCCAGAATCAACCAACTCCAAATATTTCATCTTGACAGTAAAGACACCTACATTAGACTATTGTTTATTGACTACAGCTCTGCCTTCAATACAAAAATTCCAAGCAAGGTTGTCACTGAACTCTGTGACCTAGGACTCAACATCTCCCTCTGTATCTGAATCCTTGATTTTCTAACCAACAGACTCCAAACAGTGAGGATAGGCAGCAATACCTCTGGCACAATTATTCTCAACACTGGTGCCCCACAAGGCTGTATCCTCAGCCCTCTACTCTACTCCCTATACACTCATGACTGTGTGGCCAGATTCTGCTCTAACTCCATCTACAAGTTTGCAGATGATACCACCGCTGTAGGCCATATCTCAAACAGCAATGAGTCGGAGTACAGGAAGGAAATAGAGAGGTTAGTGACATGGTGTCATGACAACAACCTTTCCCTCAATGTTAGCAAAACAAAAGAGCTGGTCATTGACTTCAGGAAAGGGGGCGGTGTACATGCACCTGTCTACATCAATGGTGCTAAGGTCAAGAGGGTTGAGAGCTTCAAGTTCATGGGAGTGAACATCACCAACAGCCTGTCCTGGTCAAATCATGTAGATGCCATGACCAAGAAAGCTCACCAGCACCTCTACTTCCTCAGGAGGCTAAAGAAATTCAGTTTGTCCCCTTTGACTCTCTGCAACTTTTACCGATGCACCATAGAAAGCATCCTATCTGGATGTATCACAGCTTGGTATGGCAACTGCTCTGCCCAGGACCGCAAGAAACTGCAGAGAGTTGTGGACACAGCCCAGCGCATCACAGACACCAGCCTCCCCTCCTTGGACTCTATCTTTACCTCTCATTGTCTTGGTGAAGCAGCCAGCATAATCAAAGACACCACACACCCAGGTCATTCTCTCTTCTCTCCTCTTCCATCGAGTAGAAGATACAGGAGCCTTAGGGCACGTACCACCCGACTTAAGGACAGCTTCTGTGATAAGACTATTGAATGGTTCCCTTATACAATGAGATGGACTATGACCTCACGATCTACCTTGTTGTGACCTTGCACCTTATTGCACTGCATTTTTTCTGCAGCTGTGACACTTTGTACTGTTATTGTTTTTACCTGTACTACATCAATGGACTCTGTACTAACTCAATGTAACTGCCCTGTGCAATGAATTGACCTGTACAATCAGTATGCAAGACAAGTTTTTCACCGTACCTCGGCACAAGTGACAATAATAAACCAATACCAATATTAACATTCATACTGCCGTGCTCTTCAAAGTTTTTTCATTCCCATGATAACATAGGATAAAATAGACTCAAATATATTGAACATCCTTAGTCATCCTTAATGCTTTTGAATAGAATAACAGAAGAACCACAGTGTCAAGGGAGGAGGTACAGGCAGCATTATTTTCTCCAGTAAGGACAGAAGATGCTGGGTGTACTCAGCAGGTCAGGCAGCAGCTATGGAGGGAACAGAGTTAAAGCCCCAGGTCAATGATCCTTCATCAGAACTGAAAATTTGAATTTTTTCCACTCTGCAGCCTTTCCTATTTGTGTCAGAAATGACCAATTCTGATACAAAATCATTCACCTGTAAATCAGATTTCTTTTCTATCGCCCCAGTTGCTATCTATTCAGAGGAGTATTCCCAGCAATTTCTTTCCAACAACTGCTGGTGCTAGTATGCCTTTTCTTCTCTCTCCACCTTCATTCCTCTTCCTCTGTTTATACATTTCCATGTGGATCAAGCTTGATTAATGGACATTGCTATTTGTTCTCCTGGAAAATACTAATAAGCAGAGGTCTTACCCGTACAATCTTGGTCTCCATCCTATCAGAGACATTGCCTTTGTTCTCTCTATCTGTCCCCCTCTCTGCAACTTTCAATGCGCTTGTCATTTTTCTGGTTCTGATAAAAGGGAGATTTAAAAAAAAACTGCAGATGCTGGAATCTGAAGTGAACCACTAGTCTCTGGATGAAGTCAGCAGGACATCGAGCATCAGTGGAGGGAAATAGACTGTCGACGTTTTGAGCCAAGACCAGATGAATGGTCTCGGCCTGAAACGTCTGAAGAAAGGCCATTGACTCTGTTTTTCTCTTCACAGATTCTTCCTGACCTGCTGGGTAGCCCCAGCATTTTCTGGTTTTATTCCAGATTTCCGGCATGTGCAGTTTTTGTTTTGCCTTTCAATTATTTTGTCCACTGCTTGCTTATTTAGCCAATAGATTTTGTTTTGGACAACCAGATCAATTTGGAGAGACAAAGGATTGAGATTGGAGAGGTATCTATTGGTTGGAGGGAAGAACGGATTGTGAACTGACTACTTCTAACATACAGATATTGTAATGTTATGAGTGGAGCATTTACTTAAGCAAGTAAGTCAAGTATAACCTTCCTCGAATATTATTCTTGTCAGTTAACAAATGATAAGAACAAATTAAATAACTGGAAAAATGTTCCTTCATTCTCAAAAGTAAGCCTACAGTTTCATGTCCATTGAAAAATATGTTTCTATTATTCTCAGCATTGTTCCTCATATATATTGTACCATTCTGCAACAACCAGGAATGTAAAACCACTTCATATCATCTAATTAAGCTAGCTATGGCCATGTCTTGGTTTTCTAATCAACCTAGTTCTATCTCCTGACTTCATCCCTACATCAGCTCATCTTATGCTGAAACTTTCAATGCCTTAGTCAAGCTTGAGTGGTTATTCCAATGCACTCCTAGATGTCCACCCTCATTCAACTTTTGGTAAACTTGAGGTCATCCAATAGTCTACTGCCTACATCCTAATTTCCCAGCAAATTCCAGTCACTCAACACCACTGTGCTTCCTGACCTATGTTGTCTCATAGTTAAGCAATGCCTTCATTTTAAATCTTTCATCCTTGTTTTTCTCTATGCCTGTCATCTCATCCATCTTTATAACATTCTAAGGTTCATCCAATATTGGTCTCTTGATCATCACAGGAAGCTGTGCCTTCATTGCCAATGCCCTAAGTTCGGGAATCTCCACCCTAAACTTCTTGTTTTTCCATCTTGATTTCTGCCTTAAAGACATTCCTTAAACCTTCCTCAGTAACCAAGGTTTTGGGTGATTTGCCCTAATATCCTCTTTTATACCTTGATATCAAATGCACGGGAAGAATTGACTTGGGAGGTTTTAGTGTGTAAAAGATGCCGTATAACAACAAATTGTTCCTATTGTTTGGAACATATTGTAAAACCTCTGAGTAGTCACTGTATTTTCTCATTTGCTAGGCAGAGAATGTAAATGCATCCTGTGGAGAATAACAGCTGTAAATGTCTCTTTATATTGAATGGTATGCTTTCTTCCAATATTATATTACTATTAGATAACATTTTTTCTTTGTGTTTATTGAACTTCATAACAATAAATAAGGCTCATACTGTGCACTGGCTGGAGATCACTAAGGTTGAAAAGTATACATGTAATATAATTTTTTCAATGGAATATTTTTCAGTGTCCCATAGTTGTTTCTCACTATGAATATAAGAATGCTTTATACAGAAGCTTTGTAGCTTTGCTGGATTCCTGTTTAAGCCAAAGAGTTGTTCCTCTCATTATCATCAAGCTTATACTTTACAGTAATGTAACATTTATAATATGCCCATATTATACAAAAAACCTGCATGTGCAGTTGTCCTTTGGCTGAAAAGTGCACCTTTTGATAAGCGATGATATGATGAGTGAGGCTGACATTGTTGGGCTTCACCCCTTGTAGAAATGAATGGCTGGGCCTGAAATGAAAATCAGATGATTTCTGTGATGGATAGATGATTTGTGTCTACATAGCAAAGACAGGAACCTATTCTCGTGTGTTTCTGTCCAGGCCTCAGATACTTAGAATGGTCTTAGAATGGCAGGCACTGTAGTGTAGCGGTTAGTGTAATGCTATTCCAGCGCCAGAGACCCGGGTTCAATTCCGGCCACTGCCTGTAAGGAGTTTGTACGTTCTCCCTGTGTCTGCATGGGTTTCCTCTGAGTGCTCTGGTTTCCTCCCACATTCCAAAGACGTACGGGTTAGGAAGTTGTGGGCATGCTATGTTGGCACTGGAAGTGTGGCGACACCCGCAGGCTGCCCCCAGAACACTCCATGCAAAAGATGCATTTCACTGTGTGTTTCAATGTACATGTGACTAATAAAGATATCTTATCTTATTTTATCTTATCTTCTATATTTAGGCTTTATACAAATTCTGGTCCCAATCATGCTCAAAGGGAATGCAGTCAAACAACTGGCACACGTGGGGTGCAGTCTATTGGGAGGGGCTTGGTCTGATTCCTTATAATCTGCATTCTATCCTTCTGTACATATAATTTGTCAGAAGATACATCCCTCCAACATCATGAAGCTTTCACTCTGGTCTTCAGTCCTCCCCCCTTTCTGTTCTCCTGCATCCTCTTCCAATTTTGAATTTTGTACCCTCTCTTTACACTTAGGTCCTCTTCCATCCTCAATTCTGTACCTTCCCCACCACCACCCCCTCCCCCACCTCCCTTTCCTTGCAGCCTGCTGAATTACTCATAGTGGCTTGCTGCATCAGCTGAATATTTGAACCGTACCTGCTCCAGTGTAATGAGAATCATTGCCATTCCTTCTGAAGGCATGCGCCAGCCCAGAAATGTGCCTGCAACTATGGATGGTTGAGTTGTAAGTATGAATTTATCTGATGTCCCTAGTTGCTTAATTAGGTGGGTGTGAATGATTCTGGGGCACATTCTGAAGATACTCATGGAATTCTTCTTATGCACTTTCAGATGGTTATCCCTCAACTAAAAACAGGTTCCCTGTTACTAGTTACTCTCTATGAGATAGTATAACAAGTCACAGAAAACTTAGAAGTTATTTAATTGGCTAAGGTAAGTTACAGCAACTGATTTACTCTACAGTCAGAATACTTGTGGGATTTGGGAGAATACTGGAGCACCCAGGGAATACCAATACACTCACAGAGAGAACTTCAAACTCCACAAAGGCAGTACTGGGGGTTAGAATTGAATCCAGGTCACTGGAACTTGAGACAGCTGAAACACATGCAACACTACGGAATCAGCTAAAGACACATAAATGCAAGCCTATTTCTCTTCTTTACATATAATTGGTATTGGTATTGGTTTATTATTGTCACTTGTCCCAAGGTACAGTGAAAAACTTGTCTTGCAAATCGTACAGGTCAATTCATTACACAGTGCAGTTACATTGAGTTAGTACAGAGTGCATAGATGTAGTACAGGTAAAAACAATTACAGTACAGAGTAAAGTGTCACAGCTACAGAGAAAGTCACAACAAAGTAGATTGTGAGGTCATAGTCCATCTCATTGTATAAGGGAACCGTTCAATAATCTTATCACAGTGGGGTAGAAGCTGTCCTTAAGTCTGGTGGTACGTGCCCTCAGGCACCTGTATCTTCTACCGATGGAAGAGGAGAGAAGAGAGAATGGCCCGGGTGGGTGGGGTCTTTGATTATGCTGGCTGCTTCACCAAGGCAACGAGAGGTAAAGACAGAGTCCAAGGAGGGGAGGCTGGTGTCCGTGATGCGCTGGGCTGTGTCCACAACTCTCTGCAGTTTCTTGCGGTCCTGGGCAGAGCAGTTGCCATACCAGGCCATGATACATCCAGACAGGATGCTTTCTATGGTGCATCGGTAAAAGTTGGAGAGAGTCAAAGCGGTCAAACCGAATTTCTTTAGCCTCCTGAGGAAGTAGAGGCGTTGGTGAACTTTCTTGGCCGTGGCATCTCCGTGACTTGAACAGGACAGGCTGTTGGTGATGTTCACTCCCATGAACTTGAAGCTCTCAACCCTCTTGACCTCAGCACCATTGATGTAGACAGGTGCATGTACACCGCCCCCTTTCCTGAAGTCAATGACCAGCTCTTTTGTTTTGTTGACATTGAGGGAAAGGTTGTTGTCATGACACCATGTCACTAACCTCTCTATTTCCTTCCTGTACTCTGACTCATTGCTGTTTGAGATATGGCCTACAACGGTGGTATCATCTGCAAACTTGTAGATGGAGTTAGAGCAGAATCTGGCCACACAGTCATGAGTGTATAGGGAGTAGAGTAGAGGGCTGAGGATACAGCCTTGTGGGGCACCAGTGTTGAGAATAATCGTGCCAGAAGTATTGCTGCCTATCTTCACTGATTGCAGTCTGTTTGTTAGAAAGTCAAGGATGCAGTTACAGAGGGAGGTTTTGAGTCCTAAGTCTCAGAGTTCAGTGACAAGCTTGCTTGGGATTATTGTATTGAGGCAGAGCTGTAGTCCAATAAGCAATAGTCTAAACGTAAGTACCTTTACTGTCCATGATGCTCCAGAAATGAGCGTAAGGCCAGGGAGATGGCATCCGTTGTAGACTTGTTCCAACGATAGGCGAATTGCAATGGGTCCAAGTTATCTGGGAGGCTGGAGTTGATGTGTGCCATGACCGACCTCTCAAAACCCTTCATGATGGTGGATGTCAGAGCCACTGGTCGGTAGTCATTGAGGCATGTTACCTTGCTTTTCTTCAGTACCAGGATGATAGTGGTCTTCTTAAAACAGGTGGGAACCTGAGACTGAAGCAGGGAGAGGTTAAATATGTCCACAAATACTTCTGCCAGCTGATCAGCACAAGATCTGAGCCACACGGCCAGGGACCCCATCTGGGCCAGGTGATTTCCTCGTGTTCACGTCTCCGGAAGACTGATCTTACGTCCTCCACTGTGATCACAGGTTCAGCTGCATTGAAGGCTGTCAGGGTGAACGGTGACAATCCACTTCCCTTCTGTTCAAAACACGCGTAGAATGCGTTAAGTTCATCAGGAAGGGATGCGCATGAACACAGATGGAAACAAAAACCTATCTTGTTTAATAAACCCTAATAATTTAGTGGAATTAACAGACACACAGAATAAGAGCAATTTCTGTGTTTATTCATTTGTAAAGTTAACATGTGTTGATATCCGCGGTTGACGTTGAGTAGATGGGAGGGGTGAGCCATTGTTCTTGGACAGCCCTTGTAATGAAGGGTAATGGGTTCCAGATGACAGAGTGATGATGAATGAATGATCATGTGTCCTCAGGAAGAACAATATTCGAAGGCAACTTGCAGGTGGTGCTGTTCCAGTGCACCTTTTGCCCAAGTAATATTCATGTAGAGATAGTAACAGAGAGATGAAAACATATACTGAGGAAATCAATAATCACATGGGGAGAAATACTTTAAGTAGAGAGTTCACCATATGTGTTGCTGTGGTTTAAGAGGTGAAATAATGTGCGAGTCTCAGTAATATCAAAGAAAGATTTAAATGGACCCTGATGAAATATTATTGGAAATCCCTGGCATAACTGTTAAGCCATCCCGCAGAACAAAATAAATGCCCTGGTTTCTCCAAGTTCTCCAAGAAAGCTCCAAGTTTCTCCAGAAATGCTAATGTTAGATTGCCTTCAGAAAGCAGTCCACTCATTCACTGTTTGACAATCAAATACAACGGATGTGTGAAAGGGTAGGGAACACAGGGTGCCATCAAACATTCTGATCCAATGTGAAGGGGCCGCAGAGTGAGAATGCAGATGGCTGATTTCAGGCAGTAGGAGCTGTGGGGAGGACACAGTTGTCATTCTGATGCACCCATCCTGTAGATTATAGAAGTAAGAGGAAGCAGCTTTGTGATGATGATAATGCTCATGTACTAACATGGAACACAATTCAAAATGACAGAAGTTCTGTCATGGTTCCGAGTACTGGCCTCGATTCGGCTCCATTGATGATGCCTTGTTGGGCAGCACATGGATTCCCTGTATGACTAATTGCATAATGACACACACCTGAGCCCCATTAGGGGCCTAGCATAAGTACCCAGGTTTCTCTAGCACTAGTTGCTAGAGTATTGGTCAACCTTTGGGTATACTTTGTCGCCTGGCTGCTTAGAGTTGTCAACTCTAGAGCAGTCCTGGTTTCACTGTTCCTCTTAGGATATCCAGCTTTTGTGTTGGGACTCCACCTCAGATTCCTGAAGTAAGATTCCTTCCAGCTGCTGCCTGTGTTTGGTTCTGAGCAAGCATCCTGACTCCAGTCTTGTACCAGTATGCTGCATTTAGGTTCTCTGTGCACTTGCTCTTTGCTCCACAGTGTAACAGAATACTCTGGCTGCCATGAACCCAGTGGACAGGAATCCCTGGTATGGAGACCTTGCCTGCCAGGACTCACTTCTGGGCTGGCATGACCTGCAGCTCCAGGAGGTTGTGGCAGACTTCTGTACCCTTACTGTGATGGTTGGGCAGCTCAGTGAACAGGTCAGCTGAGTCTCTGCTCTTCTTACCTCTGGGAATTCTGTCTGACCAGCCTGGACAATCAGTAAGAGCATCACTGTACAGTTTGATAACCTGACCACTCAAGGAACTGCATGTACCTGACCCAGAACCCTACACTGGGGATCTGGGAAAATGCTAGTCCTTCCTACTACAATGCTTGTTAGTTTTTGAGCAGTGGCCCTCCATGTACACCAGAGATCCAAGGTTGTATTTATTGTGGGGTTGTTGTGAGGAAGTGTGCTGGAATGGGGCCACTGCTATCTGGGACAATCAGCCGGAGACCTGCTCCTCATCTCACACTTTCATTGAGGAGATGAGAAAGGTCTTTGACCATCCCATCTGTGGAAAAGAGGCAGCCAACTGACTTCTTGCCCTCTGTCAGGGCTCCTGCAATGTCGCAAAATACTCTGTGGCGTTCTGGATGTTGGTGGTTGACTTGGGGTGGAATGAGGAGGCTCTCCAGAGGGTTTTTGGTAAGGCCTCAGTGACAGGATTAAGGATGAGTTGGCAGCATAGGATGAGACAACCAGCCTGGAGGCGTTGACCTCTCTAGCCACCAGGCTGGACAACCGATTCTGGGAATGGCAGAGAGGATGGTATGTCCAACACCTCTGTTCCCCCATGGGTCACCTTCCCAGTCTCTCCTGACCTGAGCTTCTTGGCTCCTTCTCCTTCCACCTCTAGAGGTGCTCCTGACCCAGCCAATTGCACCACCCTGGAGAGCAACCAATGCAACTGGGACGGAACAGCCTTTCTCCCTCCAAACAGTGTCGGAGATTTAGAGCTGGGGATTGTCTCTATTGCAGCCAGCCTGGCCATTGTCTCGTCACTTGTCGCCTTTGGCCAAAAGGGAGAACTCACCAGTAGAGAGGAGGATCCTGGTGAGCCAGACAACTTCACTATGGGCCTCCCAGAACTGGATACTGATCCCAGCTGCCATAAGACACCTCCAACGGTCCCTGTCTTTCTCTGCCTTGGTGGACTCTGGTGCCATGGGAAATTTGTTGGATGAAGGTGTAGCCTCCCGGGCTGGGATTCCTCAGGAGCCATTGAGTGCCCCTCTGGAGGTCTGGGTGCCAGATGACAGACTGTTGACCCGTGTCATGCACTGTACACCTTCGCTGTCATTGCTGATCTCCAGAAACCATCGGGAACAGGTCCACTTCCACCTGATAACCTCCCCACAGACGCTGATTGGTCCTGGGGTACCCTTGGTTGAGCTGCCACAATCCCCACCTCGATTAGGTGACGGGCAGGATAGTCAGTTGGAGTCCATTCTGTCATTCCACTTGTCTCCATTCGGCCCTTGCTCCAGTACAGGCTACTGCTAGTTTGTCGGCCGCCGAAGCCCCAGGCTTGTCCTGGGTCCCAGTGGAGTATCACGACCTGGGGCAAGTATTTAGCAAACAAGGGGCTCTTTCCCTGCCTCCTCATTGGCCGTATGATTGCGCAATCGACATCCTCCCTGGAGCTCTGCTACCTACCAGTTCAGCTATATAACTTGTCCTGACCAGGGATGGAGGAGTACATCAATGAATGTCCCTCGGTAGGCATTATTCACCCCTCATCCTCCCCAGTAGGCACAGTTCTTCTTTGTGGGGAAGAAGGATGGCTCACTGTATCCATGCATTGACTACCGGGGCCTCAAAAACATAACAGTCAGAAACAAGTATCCACTGCCGCTCATCAATTCTGCGTTTGAACTTCTTCACGGGGCCACCATGTTCTCTAAACTTGACCTACGAAGCGCTTACCACTGGGTCAGGATAAGGGAGGGAGGTGAGTGGAAAATGGCGTTTAATACCCCTCTCGGCCACTTTGAATACCTAGTAATGCCATTCGGCCTCACCAATGCTCCCGCCGTCTTCCAACCCCTGATCAATGATGTCCTATGAGACTTCATAAATCGATTTGTGTTTGTCTATCTAGATGACATCCTGATCTTCTCCAGGAACACACCCAGCATGTCCGTCAGGTTCTCCAGAGGCTTTGGGAGAACAAGCTCTTCGTGCAGGCCAAGAAATATGAATTCCATGTCCCCTCCGTCAGCTTCTTAGGATACATCATTGAGAGCGGACAAGTAAGGGCCGATCCCGAAAAGATCCGGGCGGTGGCGGAGTGGCCTCGACCCACGACATGCAAACAACTCCAACAGTTTCCTGGGGTTTGCAAATTTCTATCACCGCTTCATTAGGGATTATAGTCAGGTGGTGGCACCCCTTACTCCACTTTCCTCACCTAAGACCCCTTTTCTGTGGAATCCTGAAACTGACTCAGCGTTCTCGGACCTGAAGAAACACTTCACGTCCTCTCCTATCCTGGTCCAACCAGACCCCTCCCGCCAATTCATTGCGGAGGTCGACACCTCCGACTCTGGGGTGGGAGCAGTCCTCTCGATGCTCCTGTTTGGATCAGAGACTGCGCCCCGTGCCTTTTTTCCTTTTCTCGCTGGTTGTCCCCTGCCGAATGTAACTATGACGTGGGGAACCGGGAGTTACTAGCAGTCAAGCTTAAGTGGAGGTACTGGCTAGAGGGAACAGAACATCTGTTTATCGTTTGGACAGACCACAGGAATCTGGAATGTATACGAACCACGAAACACCTGAATTCCTGTCAAGCACAGTGAGCATTATTCTTTAGCAGGTTCCGGTTTATGCTAACATATCGTCCGGGTCCAAGAACAGGAAGCCTGATGCTCTCTCCCTGACAATACACTACCAAGGAGGACCATCCTAACCCTGAGACCATCCTTCCCCGGTCCCGTGTGGTGGTGGCCCTTACCTGGGAGATTGAGGCTGCAGTGAAGGAAGCCCAACAAACCCAACCTGACCCAGGCAACAGACCACCCAACTTTTTTGTACCAGAGCCTGTGCGGTCTCAGGTTCTGCAGTGGGGACATTCTTCTCATTTCGCCTGCCATCCAGGGATTGACAGGACCTTTTTTCTCTTGAAGCACTTCTGGTGGCCCTCCATGGACGCTGATACCCATTCCTTTGTCTCAGCCTGTTCTGTCTGAGCCCGTGGAAAAGCCTCCCACCAACCACCAGCTGGGCTGCTTTGTCCCTTACCCATACCTAGCTGTCCATGGTTCCATATCACCCTGGATTTTGTCACAGGACTGACCCTTCTCACAGGAACACTATGGTTCTCACCATAGTGGACCACTTTTCCAAAGCAGTGCATTTTGTGGCCCTTCCCAAACTCCCTACTGCTCTGGAGACAGCCGACCTGGTTGTCCAACACGTCTTCCGCCTCCACGGAATCCCTGCACACATTGTCTCTGACCGGGGTCCCCAGTTTGCCTCTGCAGTATAGAGGCCTCTTTGTCGGGCCTTGGGAACATCTGTAAGCCTATTGTTCAGTTTCCATCCACAGATGAACGGCCAAACAGAATGGGCAAATCAAGATTTGGAAACATCACTATGTTGCGTAACGGCGAACGACCCTTCGACATGGAGCACCCACCTCGCTTGGGTTGAGTACACCCACAACTCTCTGGTCTGCACTACCACTGGAGGACCCCCTTTGAATGCTCACTCGGTTACCAAACCCCTCTGTTCCCCATCCATGTCCCCTTCATCTCCATGCCCTCACTTCAGGACCATCTCTGCTGTTGCCGCATGGTCTGGGAGGACACGAGCAGCCCTGCGCCAGACTGCCAACTGCAACAGGAGATTTGCTGATCATTGGCAGATTCCTGCGCCAGTGTACCAGCCTGGGCAGAAGGTTTGGGTCTCGGCTAAGGACATCCTTCTCAACGATGAGCCCAAGAGACTGGCTCCTCGCTTCTTGGGACCTTTTGATATTGAGCAGATCATCAATCCCACAACAATCTGACTCAAATTGCCTATGACTGAGGATACATCCCATGTTCCATGTGTCCCAGGTGAAGCCAGTGGCTAGCAGTCCATTGTGCCCTCCAGCCAAGCCCCCTCTGCCGCCACCCCCCCACCCCGATTGTTAACGACAACCCAGTGTACACTGTCTGGCATTTAGTGAATGTATGCCGCCGGGGTAGTGGCCTGCAGTACTTGGTGGATTGGGAGGGATACGGTCCAGAGGAATGTTCCTGGGTTCCTCAGTCCTTCATTTTGGATCCCTCCCTCATTCAGGAATTCCATCAGAACCATCCAGATAAGCCCGGTGGGTCACCTGGAGGCTGCTGTTTGGTGGGGGGGGGGGGGGGGGGGGGGTGGTACTGTCATGGTTCCGAGTACTGGCCTTGATTCAGCTCCATTGATGATGCCTTGTTGGGCAGCACATGGATTCCCTGCATGACTAATTGCATAATGACACACCTGAAACCCATTAGGGGCCTAGCATAAGTACCCAGGTTTCTCTAGTACTAGTTGCCAGAGTATTGGTCAACTTTTGGGTATACTTTGTCTCCTGGCTGCTTAGAGTTGTCAGCTCTAGTGCAGTCCTGGTTTCACTGTTCCTCTTAGGATATCCAGTTTTTGTGGTGGGACTCCACCTCAGATCCCTGAGGCAAGATTCCTTCCAGTTGCTGCCTGTGTTTCTTTCTGAGAAAGCATCCTGACTCCAGTCTCATACCAGTGTGCTGCATTTGGGTTCTCTGTGAGCTTGCTTTTTGCTCAACAGTGTGACAAGTTCTTGCTCTTCTTCAGTGAAATTATTCAATCTATATTTGCCTTTATCAGGAGCAAACTCAGGATTATCAATGATGGACTCTGAAGAAAAAAATTAAAGTCAAAATTAATCTAAATGTCTGTTACTGCTGCATTTTGTCAGCTGTTTCTATTAACCTTGTTAGTTCTAAAAGAATTAACAATCCATGTGGTTTAAGCTTGGTTATATGCTTAACATATAAGTGATTCAATAAAAATTATAATTACACAGTAAATGGTAGGGCACTGAGGAGTGCGGAGGAACAAAGGGATCTGGGAGTTCAGATACATAATTCCTTGAAAGTAGAGTTACAGGTAGGGTTGTAAAAAAGGCTTTTGGCATCCTGGCATTTATAAATCAAAGTATTGAGTATAGGAGTTGGAATGTTCTGGTGAGGTTCTATAAGTCATTGGTGAGACCAAATTTAGAATATTGTGTGTAGTTCTGGTTGCCGAACTACAGGAAGGATGTCAGTAAGATTGAAAGAGTGCAGAGGAGATTTACAAGAATGTTGCCGGGTCTTCAGGAGTTGAGTTATAGGGAAAGATTGAGCATGTTAGGACTTTATTCCTTGGAGGGGAGAAGAATGAGGGGAAATATGATAGAGGTTTATAAAATGATGAGGGGCATAGACAGGGTTAATGCAAGTAGGCTCTTTCTACCTAGATTAGGAGAGATAAGTACGAGAGGACATGGCTTTAGGGTGAAAGGGGAAAGGTTTAGGGGGAATATTAGAGGGAACTCCTTCACTCAAAGAGTGGTGGGAGTGTGGAATGGGCTGCCATCTGATGTGGTAAATGCAGGCTCACTCTTAACCTTTAAGAGTAAATTGGATAGATGCATGGACGAGAGAGGTCTGGAGGGGTATGGGCTGGAGGCAGGTAAATGGGAGTAGCTGAATAATGTTTCGGCACAGACTAGAAGGGCCGAATGGCCTGTTTTCTGTGCTGTAGTTCTTCTATGGTTTCTAACTGTTCTGTTATTGCTTTTCTCTATCAGATATGTTGCCTTCAGTGATAATGATAAGCTCAGTGATGAAGCTAAGATACCTAGCATAAATTGACAACTTCAAACAAAACTATCCCTGTGTCAATAAATGACAGGCTTATACTGTGTACAATCCATCAAATATGACATATGTAAAATTTAATATAGATATTGATATTACCAGATGGGAAGGCTTTTGGAAAGGGATTTACCTCAGCAGAGCAATAATATATTGCAATCCAGAGGCCATCAAATTATTAGATAGGATATAAATTGTACCTCCCTCTACCAGTGTCACTATTACTATCTTTAAACCACGTAGGATTGTTCTGATAGGACTTTTATGCTAGCACTCTGAAAATCAATTAGAAAATCCTATTTGTTTCTTGGTAGTAGATTTAAATCTAATCATCACTCAACTATCAAGTAGAAAATGAATGAGATACATCAGATAGCTAGGCTCTGATCAGAACTGAATCCCTGACCAGGGCTGATAGTTCCTGTCTTTTCACCCACCGCCTATTTCTTACCTTTCCCTTATAACTCACTTTTACATACAGTAGGAATCTAGATCATCTGCACTACACATGGCTATGGCTACATAGGTGACAAAAACAATGACCCAGCCTCATTTGAGTCTTCCTGGGATAATTCAAGTCGAGACAGAGACACAAAAGACTGCAGAAGCTGGAAATCTGGAGCAACTCACGAGCTGGAGGATGCAGATTTACCTCGGTAGATACCAGGGTCAGTGAATTAATCTCATACTTCTGACTCACTTGTCTGGAGAGCTAGATATAGTGCACTATTTCCAGATTCATTGAAAGATGTATGGCTACAGATCAAGAGATTTGCTTTTTGCCAAATGTAGGTTATCTGCAGACCATCAAGAAGAGCTAGTGAGGTGACATGGTACAGTATTTGCATTTAAACCTAGAAAGATTTAGGTTCCTAAAATATGCTGGTAAGTTAATTGACTGTTGTATATTGCCCCTTGGGAGGAAGGAGAGAATCAGTGGGAAGTTGATGGGTATAGGAGAGAGAATTAGCTTCAGGAAGAAAAGTAGGGGAATGGGACTGATGGGATTGATCTGAGAGGCAGCATGGAAAAAATGGGCTGAATACTGTAATAAAATATGAGAATAATAAATATAATGTGACCCACAGAACAGCCAAGCTTTTAATTATACCTGATGCTCTTGCAGAAAGATTTGTGAGGACAAGGACAACTAATCGTATTTCACACCCTGGAGAAGCACAGGAGAAAGAAATGTTCATTAAGGTTAACCTGTTACTGTTTGGCATCTTTTCCACACTTCTTACTTCAGATTATTTTGGTCCTGCATCTCCTGCTGTGCAAATCTACCACACCATTAGTTATTTTAGGGACAAAGGCTATTGTCATGTTTTTTCATTTTCACATTTCAATCATTATCTTCAAATATTTTATGAGTCTGGTGAATTAACTTCAAATTGGAAACTCCATCCAAAACTCTGGTCTATTTTGGACCAAGGATAGGATACAATGAGAACAAAAAAAACTTTGTTCTCAGGGGAAGACTGAAGGATTTGGTATATCTTTCTAATAAATATTTGGAGTCTTATCTAGGTGTATCACAGTTCCTGAACTGCTCTCAGTAACCACTGATTCCTTTGTGATGATCAAGTTGTATACTGAATGGAATTTCCTGAGAAAACCTGGGAAATTACGCAGATACAGCTGGTAGAGATGGCACTCTATAGCAATGTTTTTATCCCCAGCTTCAAATGGGATTAAGGGGAAATGTCAGTCATACGATAATAGCACTGCAAAGCATGGTTAGGAAACCAGCAGCAGTGTAAAAATGATATGATTTGAAAAGTAAAAGTGAAAGTTGATAAAATATTACTTATCCCCTCTCCATACTTTGACATTATCCTTGGAATAATCATATATAATAAGTTCTCCTTTGGCAAGCAAACATTTGCTCTAATGAGAAGATGTATAATCTACACAGTCTGATTGACATAGACATAAGAACAAAATACAAGAAATAGAAGCAGAAGTAGAGCATTCAGCCTCTCTACTTCTTATCTAGATGTATCACAGTTCCTGATCAAGATCATGACTGATCTACTTCAGACATCATTTTCCTGACCTATTTCCATGTCCCTTGATTTCTTTAACACCCAGAAATCTATCAATCTCTATTTTGAACATAATCGATGATTGAGTCTACACAGTCCTCTGGGATAGAGAGTTCTAAAGATTCATCAAACTCTGAGTAAAGAAATTTATCTTCATCTAAGTCTTATCTAGCCGATCTCTTATTTTGCAATTGACCCCTGGTTCTAGACTCCTGCGCTAGGGAAAACATCCTTCCCAAATCTACCCTAGCAAGCTCTTGGTTGTACATTTCATTGAAGTCACCTGTCATTCTCCAAAACTCTGGAGAATAGCCCTCTAGTTTACTCAATCTCCCCTCAAATGAGAGAACTGCCATCCTAGGAACCAACCTGCTGAAACATTAATTCTTGTCTCCCTCTCTACAGGTGCTGGCTAACCTCTGAGTACTTCCAGCATTTTCTATTTCTATTTCTGACCTTCAGCCACTGCCCCATGTTTTGCTTTTGTAAAAATCATAATTTATTGTACCTGTGGTCAATTGTAAGCTATTTCTGATTTCCTACGGAGTTTTTGGGTGATCTAAGGCATCAAAGAAAAGACCGTAAACAGGAAAGTTTTTTAATTCATCTGAGCTGCAAATTTGAAAGTGATCAAATTGAAATAGTATTCATATTTATTTTATAGGTCGTCAAGAATTAAACTAGTCTAAAGCCCTCTAACCCTCAACCTCCCCAACACCACTGCTAGATCTCCCATTCTTTGTCCCAAAACTCAATATAACAACATTAGTTAGTTTTATCCTGGGATAAAAAAGCAAACATTTGCATCAAAAGCAAATGCAAACATTTCATACAAGTGTCCTACTTAAGCTGTGAAAATAAAACTTTATTTTACAAATAGACAACTTAACACTGCACTGTTATTATGACCGTCCTAAATAGAAACTTGAAAGGATTATTTTTAAGACAATCCTTTTCTTATTTGTGTTCCATAATTGTTCTCCTCCACCCAGTTCCAAATTTAAAAGTTTAATTAGAATTTACAACAATACCATAGATGTTTTCCCTGCTAGTTTACTACAGTTCACATATGTTAATGGTAAGCAGTGCTGTCCAGCAGAACCTCAACTGACACAGTTCTTACCTGTGAAAAAAGTACACATCTTACTATTGGTTTGGAGTTGTCCTAAACCAAAGAACACTTGAAGGATATACCTGTGGAAAGGCAGAAAATGTATGAGTTTCCTTCACTGGGGTCATTTTCAACTATTTCTCAGAAGTTAACACTATTCCACATCAGTCAACATTTGCAAGGTTAATCTCTTCTGAGTTTGATCACACAGATTTAGGCTGACACTCCAGTATACTACTACAGAGTTCAAAGATTAAGTTTATCCATTTGCAAGTTGTGGGTATCACTGGGAAGCCAACATTTATTGCCCATCCTCAAATTCTTGAGAAGATGGTGGTGAGACAGAGCCTTGAATTGTGACAGGTACTCCTCCTGTTGGGTAGGGAGTTCCAGGATTTCCAGTCAGGATGGTGTGTGATTTTGAAAGTACCCGCAGGTAATTGTCTTCCCATGTTTTTGCTGCCTTTCTAATTGATAGTGGAGATTGTGGGTATGTACTGTTGGAGCAGCCTTGGAGAATAACAGATGTGCATATTGCAGAGGCTATACACTACAGCTGCTTTCTTTCAGTGGTAGCGAGATTCAAGCAGGTTGCTTTTTCCTGGATGGAGTTGAGCTTCTTGAATGTTGTTGCAGCTGCACTTATAGAACGGAGAACATAGAACAGTACAGCACAGGCAAGCCCTTCGGCCCACAATGTTGTGCCGACATAGCTATTCTCTCCTACCTACAGAATGCCCATATCCCTCCATTTTCCTCTCATTCACGTGCCCATCCAAGCCCCTCTTAAAAGCCCCCAATGAATTTGCCCCCACCACCAAATCAGGCAACCCATTCCAGGCATCCACCACTCTCTCAGTAAAAAACGTACCCCTCACGTCTATTCTGAACCTACCCCCTCTCACCTTAAGTGCATGCCCTCTGGTATTGGATCGCTCAATAATGGGAAAAAGATATTGTTTGTCCACCCTATCTATGCCCCTCATAACTTTATGCACTTCCAACAGATCACCCGTCAGCCTCCAGCGCTGCAGAGAAAAGAGCCCAAGTTTGTATAGCCTCTCCTGATAACACATGCCCTTTAATCCAGGCTCTATATTGGTAAGTAGACAATATTTCATCACAGTGACATCTCTTGCCTTTCAGAAAGTGGAAAGATGTTGGTGTGTTAGAAGGAGTCACTCACCAGAGAGTGCCCAGCATTAGGCTCCCTTTTGTAGCCAATTTATGTGCTGTTCTATTTAAATTTTTGTTCAATGGTGATGTCCAGGAGGCTGAGAGTGGGAAAGACTTTGATGTTAATGACTTTGAAACTCAGGGGTAAGTGGTTATCCTCTGCTGGAAATGGTCATCATCTGCCACTTCTGAGGCACAAATGTTCCAGGCCACTTATCGTCCCGTACTGGAATGGTGCAATGGTCTTGCTGCATGCATGCAAGGGTTGCAGCATGTTCTTGAATTCAACATTATGCTAATCAGTGAACAACCCCACTTACGAAATAAAAACTGAACATTCCGGAAATCTGCAGCAAGTCAGGTGGCATCGTAGGAGATAAAATATCAGCCCAAGTACCTTTCTACAGCACTTTCATCCTCACTTCCGGCAGGACAGACGGAAAGATTTTTTGGAGAGGAGAAACCTGTGCAGTTTCCTACATTGCTGACTCATAACTATACTGCTGCAGCTTTCCTCCCACCATCAATAGCTTGGGGTTTGCTTTTGACTATAGGCTTCCTGAGCTCCTGCATCAATATCAACATAACAAGAGCAGTAGTTTGGTGATCTCTTTTGACAAATCTAGCAATTGACTGACTCAACTATCTTCAAAATGCAGCCTAAAGATACAGCTAGTTCTGGAGCACATCTTCAATACTATCGGTGGAATGTTATAGGTCCTTCCCAGCTTATGAATGCCTGACTTATGTACAGCCCATACTTACGAACAAGCCTTTGGGAGACTGGTGGAATGGACTTGCTGACTGCTGTGGGGCTGCAGGCATCTTCTGCTGTGTGGGAACTCAGTTCGCAGCCACATTTCTGAACAGGTTATGAAAAGTTCACAGGAACAGAACCCTGATGTAACCTGGGCAGGAACTGTATTTGGTCCCTATAACCTTTACAATATTCAGTATTCTCAGCCATTTGGTATCATCTGGAGTGAACTAAATTGGCTGAAGACTGTTCTGGCAGTCTCCTCAGGTGGCAGCCAAGATGAATCATTCACGTGGTACTTTTGGTTGAAGATGGTTGAAAATGCTGCAACCTTTTTGTCAGTCATTTGCTGGACTTGTCAGTTTAGATTACCCAACTACTGCCCTTGTTATGTTGACATTGATTTAGAAGCTCAATAAGTCTATGGTCGAAAGCAAACCCCAAGCTATTGATGGTGAGAGGCCAGGTAGGATTTCTTCCTTCATGTATTCATACTCCACATTGGAATGCAAACAAGCAACTGGTGATATACTTATAATGATCATCTCACAGGCATTTCACAATCTTCTCCTCTTCTTTGGTGGTCCCTCAGGATTGAGGATGCCTTGTTTCCTTTCCTGTTCTGAGGGACTGAGATTATTAATGAATCCAGTATGAGGCCTCCTACTAGAATTCACCATGATTTTAGAAAGGAATGTAAGCAGGTTCCATGGTCAAAATCTTGTGGTTCTGCTAAGCTTCTGCTGATGTCATGATGCTGGAAAAGAAGAAACCCTGAGGAAAATTCACTTCAAATAACTTAGCAATACTTTCCAATTGGTTGATTGACCCTACAGATTAAGATTGTACATTGGTGAGTTTAAATTTACACAAGACTCAGATGGTTTCATTAAATCACATCTCAGGTTTGTTACCTTCAGTAATTGCACGGTTGGAGGCTGCAGGGTAGGACTCAGTGCACACATTTGGGCTGTTCATGGACCTGTATCATCCCTTGAACAATAATAGTACAATCAAAGATAGTGGCAGGGGTTAACGACGGTTACTTATTCACACCATGTACAAAGATGCATTTGATGCCATACTGCTTGAGCCCTTGTCTTGCCTTTATTGTGCTTTCAACAGTTGACTGGTTTACAACTTCAATAGCTCTGCATTGCATTAATTCTGAAAACCCGAACGGTCTGCTTAAACAGTGTTTTGCAAAAACTTTCAACATATAAAATTGCCATTTATTGATTAAAAGATTGTTTATGGGCTATTGACAGTGCTTAGTTAAAACCAACATTTTCCAATATCGAGAGTATTAATAAAACAAATTTTCCATATACCTTGGACAGGATGAGAAATGTAGTATTTTAGAAATGACGATAATAAGCAATACTTTTTAATAGCCTTAAATAGGCTTGTGCTGCCTTAGTATAATGTTCCTGGGAATTAGCTAACTGTGTGTGAGAATGCATGGGTTCGTTGTAACATTGTACTTCTGTAGTTTGAGCAGCTTTGTCCTAACTCCAGTTTAAGTATCTTGTTCATGAATGCTGATAGTTAGTTCTTGGCGCAATGCATGAATTAGCTTGTTTCTGGCATAATTAGCAGCCATTCCCTTCATTTTCATTCCACAGTAGTTTGAAGGACAAAACCACTGACAGTGAAAACAGCCAGTCTGAACAGCCAAGTAGAATTTTTCTTTTGGAACAATTTGTCATGTAAATGGTGTCAGCTTTGACTTATGAAAATTTGAGAGCGGCTTTCTGCATGATTGAAGTTTTTGTCAGTCCAACCATCTTATATATCTGACAAATGTTACTCATCTTTTTAAGACTTGAATTGGGCAGTACCATTTAAATTTTTTTATCCAACCTTGGGGTTAATGTCTTTCTTGGAGGTCTTTCTGTATACACATCCTATCAAAGTGGGCTTGGTAATTAAAACTGGGACTTCTATCAAAACATGGACTAATTTCTCCACTCCACGCTAATCTTCATGCATGTATAATATGCTCTCCACAGTTAGACAAGTGGCATTACCATTTTGAAACAAAGGAACAGCAGTAGACTATTCTGCCCCTTAAAACTTCCCTCTTATTTAATTAAATCAGACAAATCATCCATCCCCTCAAGTGTGTTCCACAAGTCAATTACATCATGGTTGATCTGTACCTCAAGTTCATTGCCTATCTTTGCACCACATCACCTGATAACCTTTATTAACAATGCAGCTATCAACCTCAGAATCCATGGTATTCCAAAATTTCATTGCACTTCACTGCGGAGTGCAAGGTACATGGCAGGGTTCTGGGCAGTGTAGAGAAGCAGAGGGAGCTGGGGGTTCATATCCACAGATCACTGAAAGTTGCCTCGCATGTAGATAGGGCAGTTAAGAAAGCTTATGGGATGTTAGCTTTCATAAATCGGGGGATTGAGTTTAAGAGCCACAAAGTGATGATACAACTTTACAAAACTCTGGTTAGGCCACACTTGGAGTACTGTGTCCAGTTCTGGTCGCCTCATTGTGGGAGGGATGTGGAGGCATTGGAAAGGGTGCAGAGGATATTTACCAGGATGCTGCCTGGATTAGAGAGTATGGATTATGAGGAGAGACTGAAGGAGCTAGGGCTGTTCTCATTGGAGAGAAGGAGGATGAGGGGAGACATAATAGAGGTATACAAGATATTGAGAGGAATAGATAGAGTGGACAGCCAGCGCCTCTTTCCCAGGGCGCCAATGCTCAAAAGAAGAGGACATGGCTTTAAAGTATTGGGTGGGTAGTTCAAGGGTGATGTCAGAGGGAGGTTTTTCACCCAGAGAGTGGTTGGTGCATGGAATGCGCTGCCTGGGGTGGTGGTGGAGGCTGATTCATTGGACAAGTTCAAGAGATTGTTAGATAAGCATATGGAGGAATTTAAGTTAGAGGGATATGTGGGAGGAAGGGGTTAGATAGACTTCGGTGTGGTTTGAAGGGCGGTACAACATGGTGGGCCAAAGGGCCTGTATTGTACTGTATTGTTCTATGGTTCTTCTAAAAGTATGGTTCCAGTCTTAATTCCTAAAGGTCCCAGCAAAGGAAATTACATTGACTCCACCAAATCCTTTATCAGTTCAAACACAACAAGTAAATAACCCTTTCAGTTTTCTAAACTCAACCAAATGTATTCAGCCTCTCCCCATGATTTAAACATCCTATTACAAATGTGTTACTTTGGTTTACCTTAATTGCTCATTGCAATCTTCCAAAGGCGCAGTGCCCAAATTAAAGACCTAAACCTCCAAAACAGTGGATGACTTACCTGTGAATCTACATCCCACATGGAGGCATGTTGCTTGTCAAATTGGAAAAATCTAAAGTATTGGCATTTGGATCTGTGCCCAGACCAGAGGGAATAATAGTAACTAAAACTCTAAGTGGAGCTCTCTCCACACACAGGAAGTGCTAAGATTGCAATGTATGCAAGGTGCTCATCCCCTCAACACACACTGCCTGCAGGTGGAATTTCTGGGTGTCCTGTGCACATTATAAGTTTCGGCTGTACAATCAGTTTTATTTTAAAGAGTTAGCAAGGTGATGAAAACCCAAAAATTGAACAGAAGATGCTAGAAATACTCAGCAGGTCAGGCAGCATCTGTGGAAGCCCCTTTATTTGGTACCTTTAATGGATTAAACTTGGCACATAAGTTTCAAACATGTGAATTTAATTAGAATACCGAAGAAATTTATGAGCAACAAACAATCTACTGGAGGAACTCAGTGAGTTGAGTATCATCTGTGAGTGAAAAGAATTATCGATGTTCCGGATCGAAACCCTGCATCAGTACTGGGTTGTCAGGACTGATGCAGGGTTTCAACCTGAAACATTGACAATTCCTTCCCCCCCCCCTCCCACAGATGCTTCTCAACTTGCTGAGTTCCTCCAAAAGATTGTGTGCTGCTCCAGATTCCAGCATCTGCATTTTCTTGTGTCCCCAAAGAAATGTAAGACACTATCCAATGAATGCACAGCTATGAAGTTCTCTATGGCACATTAAAGTCATATATGTCTGAATTTAATAGGTGAAACTCTTACACATTTTCTGAGGATCCTTCACATTTCTAAAGCATTTAAATTCAAAAGCAGTAATAATCCAAGAGTACATCTATGATCAGGATTATCCATTTACTTTTCCAAGCAATTTTCCAAGGACACACAAACATTGGGAGATATTGCCTGTCAACTTTGTGTGTCATTAAAGTTGACCCAAAAGAAAAGAATAACGTAGAAGTAAAAAGTCTTCTGTTGTCACCACAACGGTTAGCACAGTGCTATTACAGCGCCAGCGATCGGGGTTCGATTCCTGTCCCTGTCTGTAAGGAGTTTGGTACGTTCTCCCATGTCCTGCGTGGGTTTCCTCAGGGTGCTCCGGTTTCCTCCCACCTTGCAAAGATGTACAGGTAGGTTAATTTGGGTTTAAAATGGGTGGCGCGGACTCACTGGGCCGGAAAGGCCTGTTACCACGCTGTAAATAAAATTTTAAAAATTTTTTAATATTTTTTTTAAATTTAAAGAACGTGGAACATAGAACAGTCCAGCACTGGACAGGCCAGTCAGCCCATGATGTTGTGCTGATCTTGATGCCAATTTATACTAGTTGTCCTCCTGTGTATCATCCATATCCCTCCATTCCTTTCATATTCATGTGTCTATTGAAAAGCCTCTTAAACTCCACCAGACTGCCTGATTCCACTACTACCCGAGGTAACCCATTCCAGGCACCTACCACTGTCTGCGTAAAAAAAAACTTGCCCTTCAAATCACCTTTATAATTCCCCTCCTTTAACCTTAAAAGTGTGTCTTCCGATGTTTGACATTTCTACTCGGGTAAAGATTCTGACTGTCTACCCTATCTATGCCTCTCATAATTTAAAAAAACTCTATCATGTCTCCCCTCAGCCTCTGACACTCCAGGGAGAACAACCCAAGTTTACCCAACTCTTCCTTATAGCTTATACCCTCTAATCCAGGCAGCATCGTGGCAAACTTCTTCTGCACCCTCTCCACAGTTTCCACATCCTTCCTGTAATGGGACGATTGGAACTGCACATAATACTCCAAGTGTGGTCTGACTAAAGTTTTATATAGCTGCAGCATGACTTCCCAACTCTTATACTCAACACCCCTACAAATGAAAGCCAGCACGCCATACACCTTCTTTACCACCTTATCCACTTGTGTTGCCACTTTCAGTGAACTATGGATCTGGATCCCAAGATCCCTCAGTATCTCAATGCTATTTTGGGGCCTCTCACTTGCCTGGATTAAACTCTATCTGCCACTTCTCTGCCTATATCTGTAATTGATCTATATCCCACTGTATTCTCTGATAGTCCTTTACACTGTCCACAGCTCCACCAATCTTGGCGTCTTTCGCAAACTTGCTAATCTACCCAGCTATATTTTCATCTTTTGAGATTCACAGAGATTCCAGCACCAAACCTTGTGGAACACCACCGGGCATGGATCTCCAGCCAGAATAACAGCCTTCACCCTTACAGGCTGTCTTCTATGGGCAAACCAGTTCTGAATCCAAACTTGCAATTCACCCTGGATCCCATGCACCTTTATCTTCTGAATCAACCTACCATGAGGCACCTTATTAAACGCCTTACTAAAGTCCATGTAAATAACGTCCTCTCTGTTACCCCCATCAAGTACCTTTGTCACTTGTTCAAAAGACTCAATCAAGTTTGTAAGACATGACCTGCCCCGCACAAAGCCATGCTGACTCTCCCTAAGCAGGCCATGCCTTTCCAAATGTGCATAAATCCTATCCCTCAGTATCCTCGCCAATAGTGCTCTAATTTCCCTTCTTAAACAAAGGAACAACATTTGCTACTGTCCAGCCCTCTGGGACCTCGCCTGTTGCTAGTGAGGACACAAAGATCTTTGTCAAAGCCCCAACCATCTCCTCACTTGCTTCTTTCAATATTATGGGATATATGCCATCAGGCCCTGGGGACTTCTCCACCTTAATGAATTTCAGAAGACCCAGCACTACCTCCTCCTTAATCTCAAACTGTCCCACTACATTAACATGCCCCACTCTGCTTTCACTATCCTCCAATTCCTTCTCCTTGGTAAATACTGACACAAAGTACTCATTTAGTTCCTCAGCCACTTGTTCTGATTCCAAGTACAAATTCTCTCCTTTATCCTTGAGTGGACCTACCCTCTCCTTAGTTATTCTCCTTTTCTTAATATGTATAGAATACCTTGGATTCTCCTTGATCCTGCTTGCTAAGGACGCTTCACGGCTCCTTTTGGCCTTTCTTTAAACAACTCCCACATGTCAGATGTAGACTTGTCCGACAGCAGCTGCTCTTAATCAACAGGTTCTTGGGGTGCAGGAACCTGGCTGTGAAAGCAAGAAATGAATCATTAATGCAGTCTACAATTCCATCACCAATTTGCACCATTTACATATAATGAATATTTTTATTTCACCCTAACCCTAACCCTAAAGCATAGACTCCGAATCTGTGCATAAACCTGGAATCTTCCTACATCCATGCAAAACGTTAGGAGAAAAAAAAAGTGTTCTGTGGCAAAAAACGAGAGGATTAGAGAGTCTTAAAATGCACACACACTCTTTCCATTTGATAATGTAATCTTTTTTTATGAAGAGAAGGTGACAAGGCTGTGAGTTATTATAGTAATAGACTCTGCATACAACTCACATGGATACTGGACTAAGGACTTCAGGTATTTTATGATTTGTGCCTGATGCTTTCTTTTGATCATCCATCAGCTTGATAATGTTGTCAACTGAAATCCTTCAACATATCATTTCCATATTTTTTAAAATTTCTGCTTTCGGCAATGCTAAGACAGAATAATCTATTATATTAACACTCATCTCATGTTTGGGGTGGCTCCAAGTGTATGTAATTGCAATGAATAACAGTGTATTAACTCTCCAAACTCTCAGTCAGATTGGAGACAACAAAAGCTGCAGAAAATAAATTAAAGTATCGATTAAAGTTAACCATCTGAACCTGGATTAGTTATATACAAACACCATTTTTGTTCCTTCTTGGTCAACCTAAAAACTATCTTCAGTCACTATTTTTACAAAAATTACAGAGCTCTACTAAAGCAGCTGAAAGCTAATCTTTGCAGAACAGAAAAATTTGCTGGCTCAACCCACGTTGAGAAAGTTGATCACTGTGATGGGATAGGTGTATAAAGCCCTCAGTGCTTCTGTTATGGACTGCCATCTACTGATCCCTTCTGGAAGTGACCATATGTAGATATCAAAAAAGATTAGATTATTTTATTCAATCCAGATGAAGAGTCTTGACCCGAAACGTCAATTGTACATTTCCCTCCATAGACGCTGCCTGACCTACAGAGTTCCTCCAGCACTTTTTGTGCTGTTCTAGAATCCTTTATTGTCCTTCTGTCTTTTAATGGAGCCATCATCATCCACTGTCTTGATTCATACAATAACAGCACCTCTTGGATAAAGTCCCAATGAGAACCTTTGGATCTGTACAGTTTTAACCACTCAGAGTGAAAGAGAGGAAACAATAAAATAAATCAGAGTGCAAAAAATAAAGGAAGATCAATAACTGATACTGTGCCACGAAGCACATTCAGAAGTGAGTAGATTTTTGAACCATAAGACATTTGGGAATCAGGAAGGGAGAAGTTTTGAGGCTCTATGGTCTATTCCTACTCTTATTTGTTATAGCCTTGTGTTCTATGTTCTACCAAAAGATGATGTTTCAATTCAGGATTGGATGGTGCAAGGTGGTCTGAATGTAAAGGCGTCCACAAGCCATGAAGAATCCAAGGTCCTTTCGAGCTTCAGTTAAATTGTTTTAATGTGTTCCTGGTCCAAAACTGTCCAAGCCAGACAAAGACATGGAGGCTCTAGAATGTCTGGTGGGCCATGGGGGGGGGGGGGGGGGGGGGCTTTCCTGTTCCTCCTGACCTACAATAACTCCACAAAAAGGAAATGTATTTTAATGTTACCTCAATCTCTCTGTGACTCTCCACATGGTTTAGCTAGCAGTGTAGTTCCCATGAGGCCTGTCTGGATGCTGAACTTAAAAAGCCATTGTGGAAGCAATTAAGACTTTGTGTCCTGAATAATAGTTTAAAATTAGGCCTCCCTGGTCTGCCTGTGATGGAAGCCTTGTTAGTTTTGAATGGAACAGTCTTAGGATGGTAAGTGAACTTGGAAACAATTTAACCCCTGACGTTCACTGTGCCTGCATTCTACTAGATAGGGAAGGGCAAATGTGTCAATATCAAATTCATTCCATTCTGATATAAGCTTATTAATTTTGTTTCATTCTTCCATAATCTTTGGTAAAACTAACATCTAAGTCACTTTCCATTTGCAATCAAGAAGTGGTAATTTAGGCAGATTTGTTTCAAAGTCTTGCTTTTATTTCTTTGAATATAACATTACAAGCAACTGACGGATGAATATATTCAGTCTTCCCTTCATTACAGTCGGTTGTATAAGATTGGATTTTAACAGGGGGCACCTTTTCCTAGCTTGGAAACCTTGGAAGGTTAATTGTTTTTTTCTCACGATATTAATGCAGTCACTGTGCACCAGCTTTAAGAACAAGGTCAGGGAAAGGAAAGCACAAAATGAAATGACACAAAAATGTACAACACATATTATCATTACATGCTATCCTTTGTTCGGACCTATTCAGTTAACCCTTGCATTTTGGGGCTCATGTTATTAGATGTGTGAACACAATATTAAATTTCGTAAGTACATTGCAATAGAATTGCAATTAACTGAAACACAAACATATTGCCCATCTCACACTCATTGTCAAAGCATTTGTTTTGTCACAATTCACTTTTGAGGCAGTTCATGCAGGGGGAACACAGACTATGAATTGATTTAGTGTTTGAGTGGTTAATTGGGTTTATGGTGCTGAACTTCTATGATCTGATTCACTTTGTAGCATATTTATCATTTTACTTCACCATTCCCTCTGTTCTGTTGTGCAGAAAACATTTTCAAACTGAATTTCAGAGATAAGTTGGGAGAGGAGATATCTCATTGCTTCCAAAATTCAGACTAAGAAAACGTACCAACATGAAGGGCTATAAGTCAGTGTAATTAAAATTATACCACAAATGCCAGAAATATATAAAGGTGCAGAAATGCATTGGAAACAAAAAGTGGCTTGAACAGTATTTGAAAATAGAACAGTGGGTAACGCTCTTAAGTGAAGATCATTGATTAAGTCAACTCCCAAAAGCGACCTGTTGTGTATCCACAGGGGTATCTTTGTGTTTGGAAATCTGCCCTGTTTCTATCATTGTTGAACAATGTCAACTAATGTTGGATGAATTAAATACAATATTGGGTAAGATAGATAGGTAGATAGACAGACATATAGATGGATAGACAGATAGATAAACAGACAGATAGATAGATAGCTAGACAGACAGACAGATAGATAGATAGACAGATAGATAGATCAATTGATCCTTTCTTTCTCTCCCTTCCTTCCTTCTTCTCTTTCTTTTTGTCCTTTCCTTGTATTGTATTTAAATAATGAAACCACAGAAAACAGAGAGCAAATCAGCTGTTTTCAGAAGAAGTATAAACCAGACATGAAATTAAATGCAGTTTTCATAGAAACATGAAGTGAATAACATGATGGGAGAGTTCCAAAGGAAGGTCAGAATGGAACCTGGATAATAGTGCAAGACACCAGAGAAAGAGCCAATGAAAGTTAAGCAAGGTAAGGTGGTAATCAGAAGAAAAAGATTTGTTTCCCATTGTGATTGAGCAATATTGGTGACACCATTTCTCCTAGTTCACATTAAAATTCAAGATCTTCCAACTTAATCTAAAAGCACATATATGCAGTGCCTCATGGATAAAATTAATTGGACAGACCTGTAAAGATCTGGCCTAGCCTACTTTAATTGGCAGTGTCGTGATGGCTTGATAGATTGCATTCGAGAAAGCTTGGTGGGGTCATTTAAATTCAGAACACTGATAGCTTGAAAAAAATACATGAATTCGCATCAAATTTACACAGAAGCACTTTTCTCAAAATATAAATGAAAGCCTAGCTTGGTCATTCCGGTGACTGAACTCAATCAAAAGTAAATCCTGGAAAGTAAGCATCTCTTGTGACTGATGCTGCGTTGAATCCCATTCAATCTCAACAAGCAGTCAAAGCAGACGTTTTCTACTAATGATTCATTCTAGCCATATTGTTAATAATCTTATGCTTCTGTGTCAACAGTATGTCATTCTGCAGCAATACTGCATGATCACAGATTGGTCCATACCATTGAGGTGACATCAGAGAAAAATCCGAATGAATAAGGCAGCCGTACATTTTCATGTTCCTCCTTGGGTTTTAGCTGTTTGCTTTTTCGCTTTTGCTCTCATTTGCATTTCTGGCAGTAGTTCTCATGCAAACTGTGGCATAACAATGATGATAAACCAATGAGATTAAATTATGTTCTAAAAATGCAAACATACTTGAGCATAAATAAAGAGTTTGTGTGTGACAGCTGGTAAAATTGTGCAGGTTTCCTTAAAAAAACTGCAAAAGCACTCAAAGGAGAATTTATTTATAGTTTTGGAACAATTACTGACTGCATACTGAATACAATTACAAAGTTGCACACAGCAACCAGAGGAAGTTTTCAATTATGTTTATTCGGGTTAAAAGATTATGTTAACATTTGTAATTATGCTACTTCAGGAGATACAGACAGAGTTCATATCTACCTGGCAGAGCTACTGCATGTGGAATGGAACGTTCTTATCTTTGTGCATTCGACTTGCAGTATTCACATGGAAACAGATAAACTTCCAAATTAATTGAATGCAAAGCTGTTGATTTAGAACATTAATCCTATTTGTCTCTCCGCATAAACTCTCTGGCCTGCTGAATATTTTCAGAATGTTCTGCTTTAAATTCAGCACTCCAGCATCTGCAGTATCTTGAACAAAAAGCAAATGACTGCAGATGCTGGAAATATGAAATAAAAAATGAAAATATCAGAAATATCCAGCAGGTCAGGCAGCATCAGTGGAGAGAGAAACATCATTAACTGTTTCAGGTCAATGACTTTAACTCTCTGGGTAAAAAGAATTCTCTCTGAGTTCACTATTGTTTTAATGAAAACCTTATATTTTTAACCATGATCTTCATATCTACCCTATTGAATTATTTCATACTAAAGACCTCCATCAGCTCACTTCTCAGAATTATTTTCTCTAGAGACGTAAGCCACAGTAAGTTCATTCTTTCCACATCACTTTTAGTTGCATGCTCGTAAATCTCTGAACATTGGAGATCAGGAGCTAAAAAATCGGTCAGACAACGATATGAAAACAGTACTGAATTGCAGAAAATTAGCATAAAATGGAGTAGAGCAATTGTGTGCACTTTTCCAGCTGTCTTAGTGCTTGTTGGGAAATTCTTCTCATTTATTGGTGGGAGGTTCTAGGGAGAATGCACAAGGTTCATCTGTAGTGTTGAAAGTTTCCTGACTGGTTGTGTCATGGTCTGGTACGGCAATTTGAATGTGCAGGAACATAAGAAGCTGCAGAGAGTAGTGGACTCAGTCCAATACATTATTGGCACATCCCTCCCCACCATCAGAAGTAACTATATGAGGCACTGCCTCAAGAGGGCAACATCTATCATCAAAGATCCCCACCATCCGGGCTATGCCATCTTCTAACAGCTACCATTGGGCAGGAGGCACAGAATCCTGAAGTCCCACACCACCAGGTTCAAGAACAGTTATTTCTCTTCAACCATTCGGTCTTTGATCCAATCTGCACAACCCTAACTCTACCTCAGTGTCCAACATTATGACCACTTTGACCACTTTGCACCACAATGGATTTTGTTTCTTTTGTTCTAATTGTGTTCTTTCTTGTATATTTTTGTATAATTATGTTTAATTTGTTTTCCTTGTGAATGTTGTGTTTCTGATGCTATGTGCCTGTGATGCTGCTGCAAATAAGTTTTTCATTGCACCTGTGCATACATGTATTTGTGCATATGACAAAAAACTCAACATGACTTTGACTTTTGTTTCATATTTAATCTCCCAGATGTAATAAACAACTGCCTAGAACTGGAATCCATCATCTTTAGTGTGCTCAGCTGGTTCTATGTTTCATGCCAATGATAAATCAGATTTCCACAAGAGGTCATGAGGGGGACTTCATCCTTTAAAGGCACATTCCTCATGACAGCCAACCGCCAACATTATGGCTGTTGTGAAGGAGACACAACAGGTAGAGCGATGGGGGTTCCAGATTCATTCAAACAAACATGGAAGTCTTCTTCAAAGTGATAGGTGCCAGTAGGGAGATCCTGCGTACAAAAGTGACTAGAAAATGAAGAATAAGCTTGAGATGCCTCTTCCAGGTGCAAGGTTCAGCAGTCATTCAGACAATACAAAAATAAATTTCATATCGTCACATGATATGATCTGCCTACTATAAACAGTTCTGGTGAACTATTTCAGTAAATGAATTCATTGATGCATTATGATCAGTGCAAATGGTTCTGTAGAGGAGGATGTGAAGGATTTTTATGTGCCATCTGGCCTCTCAGTAATTGCTGATGAATTATGTTGATGTTAAGGACTGGAGTGTGAAAAGGGTCACTTTGCTTGGATTGGGGAGAATGATTAAATTTTCTTTCCTCGGCAGTCCTTGTGATCGAGGATGACTTAATAGGCTACGACTGAATAGGTTCCTTATGAAAAACACCTCTCTTTGAGGGATGTTCCTTATAACCTGTGCAGTTAATGCTTTATCACCTTGTTCTGTCTAATGATTTTTTAAAAATCTGGGTTTTTTGGACTCTTATGGGTGCTTGTTTCAATACAAAAATTGGAGCAGGGTAATTTCTTGGCCAAAAACTGTTTAGTGTTTCATTTTGTCTCACCACGTTTTGAAAAAATTTAGCATAATTTTTCTGCTTTTTGATTCTTTCACCATAGAAATGAACCTGTGATCTCTGAACCCAAATACCAAATACAAACAGAAGGCAAAAGAAGACTCCATCTCAGGGACATCACAGCCATCAACACCCCAGATGATCAAGAACAGAATATCTCAGATATTGGTGTGGTTTCCCCCAACAGGCCTGGATTCTTAAATAAAAACAGAATATGCTGGGAGAGGTCTGGAGGGTTATGGACTGGGTGCAGGTCAATGGGACTAGCAGAATAAAGTTTCGGGACAGACTAGAAGGGCTGAATGGCCTGTTTTCCGTGCTGTCGTGTTCTATGGTTCTATGGTGCTCTGTCAGTCATACAGTATCTGTGGAGAGAGAAACAGAGATAATATTTCAGGCTGATAACCTTTCATATTCTCTTCCCTGGCCAAGATGGTTTGGTGTATCAAAAGAATATGAAAAAAAGCTTGATGGCCTTGTCGGATTTTCTAGCTGGACGTGTCAGTTCCATATGTCTTGGGCCGATTCAAAGGAATTAGAGAAGTCCAATATACGTGCATAGTAGGCAGTTAGCAGTAGCTCATTAGCATATGATTATCGCTTAGATTATCATTTGGGTTGATTTGTGGTTCAAATGCCAAGCAAGTATTTATAGTAGGTGGTGCAGCAGTTCATGCTGCTGCTTCGCAGCTCCAGCTACCCCAGGCTTGATCCTGACTTCTGTTTCAGTGGAGTTTCCACCTCTGTTTCCACTGGGTGCTCTGGTTTCCTCCCACAACTCAAAAGATGTGATGATAGCTTAATTGGCTGCAGTCAATTGCCCCTTGAAGTACATAAATGGCAAAAAGTATTAAAGGATAAATGAGGGGTATGTGAGAGAAAATGTGTTGCAGGGCTAAACTAACGAGGGAAGGATGGTATTACTCTGTTAGAAGGCATCATGGACTTAATGGGCCAAATGATTTCATTCTGTGTCATAATAACTAAGTTAGACTTGGCTGAGGTCTAAAATTGTAACAGGTTGCACCCATTATGATAAAGGCTCGCTTGACACCTCCCTTTCAAAAGAAGTACCAGGGAATGTTCTGTTGGTAGCATCATGGATCACCAGCACCCTTCTCAACTGTCCACGGACCACGGAAAAATGGTGTGGGACCAATCACCTTGTCGTGGTCCACATGCAAGGGAAAACATGGGGGGGTGGGGGGGAGGCAGAGAACATTCCAGTGGGTGCAGGAGGGTGGAGTGGAGAAGTAGCAGTAAGACTCGTCATTCCATTTTTTAACTGCTTCTCCTGTAACCTAATCTGATTTGAATAGAAATGGCAGAAGACAAATAAGACCCACTAAATCTGCAATGGACAGACCCAAACACATTATTCTTCTTAAATTAATTGGACATACCATGTTGTTGAGCTGCTTAAGAAACTTCCCTGTCATCTCAATGACCTGGATTTAAATCTGCTGTAGACTGCCTGGATGAAAATTCATCTGCCTGTATTGTAAGAGTATCCAAGCTGAATAACAGGTTCATGCATGAAGTGTAACAGTAACCATACTGTGTATCATTGAAGTGATTGAGTAGGTGACGTCATGTATCAATTTAATATTTGTGAAAAGCAGAGTGTTGCCTACAATCACTGAAAGCATAGATGCAGTATAACAGAAAGCATGTGAATTTTCAAAACTAGAAATTTCCAATTGTAAAAGTTTGGTTTGCACTGGCTGGTTGCATTTCAATATTTTGAAGCAAAGACACCATAAGCCTATCACTTGGATCTGGTCTCACATCGCACTCCCAGATATCTTTTAATGTGGCAATTGAAAGAGACATAGAAGTATAAATGAAGCAGGATCACAGACTTCTCTAGTGTTTGGTTACCAACATGAAAGTGAAATACATATTAATTCACCTCACTATTCAAAATTTCAGATTGACTGCAACCATTTGTAAGAATAAGCCTCAATAACAGCAAAATATTAATTCAAAGACTTAAGCAAGCACATACAAAGTGATAAATCAAACAACAAATTCTTCCAGCAGGAGAAAATGATGATAGGTTTTGGTAATATCGGAAACATAATAAAATTTATCGATAACTCCAAGTGATTCAGAGGTCTCCTGGACTTCTTACAGCAGGCTGCAATGAAGTAGGAATAGCTGGCAAATTCTCTGGCTCAGTTTCAACACTGCTGGGCTTTATAGTTTCCTTTAGGTACAATCCTAGAATACACACATTGGAATCAGGATCAGGCAAAGTTCAGCTGACTTTGACAAAGGGTCTTTGACCTGAAACATTAATTCCCTTTCTCTTTTCACAAATGCTGCTTGACCTGCTGAGTCACCCCTCAACCTCCTTCAGTCCAGGGAAAACAAAGCCAACCTCTCCAATCTCTCCCCACAACCTGAATCCTCCAATCTGGGCAATGTACTGGTGAAGCTCCTCTGCACTCTCTCCAGTGCAACCATATCCTGATTAGTTAAGTGGGTAAAGATCTGGCAAATGTCATATAATGTGGAAAATTGTAAAATTATCCATAATGGGAGAGGAAAAAAATAGGTGCATTAGTTAAATAGTGACAGACTGCAAAAGGATCTGAATGTACTAATGCATGATTTGCAAAAGGGTGGTATTCAGGAAAGCAAGTAATTGGGAACACTAACAGAACGCTATTGTTTATTGTGAGGGGAACATAGGACCAGGATGTTTATGCTTCAGTCAAAAAGGACATTGGTGAGATCAAATCTGGAATAGTGTGTATGCTCTCAGTCTCTTTATTTAAGGAAGGATTTAAATGCATTGGAAGTAGTTCAGAGAGGTTTACCAAACTGATACCTGGAATGAGTGGACTGTCTTTTAAGGAAAAGTCAGAAAGGGTATGTCTGTATTTGTTGCAGTTTAGAAGAATGAGGGGGAATGTTTCAAATGTATGTGATTTTGGGGAGTCTTGGTGTATGGATGTGGAAAGGATATTTCCTCTTCTGGGTCAATCTAGAAATAGGGGTCATTGTTTAAAAATAAAGGGTAGCTCTTTTAAGAAAGAAGTCATATCTTTCTTCTCTTTCAGGAGGTCTAAAGTCTCTTCCTCAAAGCAAGTGACAATATTTTTAAGGCAGAGGGAGATAGATGATGGATTACTAAAAAGCAAGTAGGTGAAAGCCTACTTAGAGTAGGAAGGAATGTAGACCTGAGTTTACAATCAGATCAGCCATGACCTCACAAATGGCGAGCAGGTTTGACAGACTGAGTGCCCTTTATTCAAGTATTTGTATGTTCAGGTCATAAGGCCAATCTCAACAAGTAAAAGAGATAACCTTCTTTAAGCACAGTTAGGGACAAAAGTTTCATCTTAATATACTAATTGATACATGAGAACATAAAAAAAAGGAGCAGGACTAGGCCATCTAGCCTGTTGAGCCTGCCCTGTCGTTCATTGTGACCATGGATGATCTTCCATCTCAGTTCCATTTTCCAGCATTATCCCATTATCCTTTGATTCCCTTAATACCCAGAAATCTATCTACCTCAATTTAGATTGAGCCCCCACATCTGTTGGGGAAGGGAATTCATCACCTTCTAATTTCTATTCATCTCAAACCTAAGATGCCTATTCCTTATTCTCAAACCTTATTCCTTATTCTGTTTCTGGACTCAGGGGAAATATTCCCCCTGCAGGTTGAAAATTTTGATGAGATATTCTCTTATTCTTCTAATCTCGAAAGACACAGACTTCAGTCAAGGAATACCAATAAATACCATTAGGCCCCAACCCTCTCTGCAACTTAACATTAACTTCTTTTCCTTCTTTCCTGGTTCTGATAAAGCATTAGCTCTGTTTCTTTTTCCACAGACATCACCTGAGCTGCTGAATGTTTCCAGAATGTTCTATTTTTGTTTCAGACTTCCAACATCTACAGTTCTTTGATTTTCAGTGTCCACTTCTTAATGCTTGGTGTACTGTAGGACCACATGGACTGATTGTTAAACATAGATGTAGTTAAGATATTAGTTCTAAAATAATTACAAGGTGCATGAGACATCTAACCCTGATAACAACCATCCTTGATTCCTGATAACAAAAGTTCTCTTCACAATATTTGAATTATTCTTTAAAATGCAGATCATGCCATGAGAACAGAAGAGAGTCAACTTAATGTCCTGGTTCATGAAGGGAGAGAGAGCTAAGTCAGGTAACTAAAAAAAATGCATTTGTGTCACACCAGCTGTGGGCAACTTACAGGTTAAATTCATAAGCATTTTGTATAGATCCTCACTGATTTGTTAAGGACAAGTCTTGCTTGGCAAATCTAATGGAGCTTTTTCAAGAAAATTCTGGCTGATTAGAATGAGGGAAATATATCAGAAGTATTTTGGAGACTTTGAAAAGCATTTGACATGGTCTCTCTGGAGACTAGCAAGGTAAAGTCAAGAAAATGGTTACAGAAGAAATATATCCGAATGGGAAGAAAATCCAGATGGTGGACAGGAAACAAAGAGGTATTGTAAGTGGGTTTAAAAGGAACAGAATTAAGGCAAGTTAACAGAGAATTTATCCCCACTTTTTAATCTAAGATGGAAATTATATATGCTTTTGTGGATAGGACTTGAGAAATATGAAAATGGGCAGCGACTTTTACAACCACATAGAAAGATAAGGGTCAGAATATTCTAGATCACAGAGGTTTTTGGATTTCTCAATACTGACAGATGTGGGAAGTTGAAATGTAAAGGTAGTTTAGTACTCTTTAAAATTGCAATTCAAATGTATTCTTAAAGAAAAGTATAGGAGACTCTAACTTACATCAGTTCTTACTTCACCTACCCTGATGCTGACACTAGGGACGAAAGTGGAAAAATAATTTGTTTTTCTGGGACTGGCACCTCTTACCTTGATGAACAAAGTGAATTAAATTTCAAACATATACATGCTGTTTGGTATATTGTAAGTCCTACTAATAAATTATTTGGCCAGATTTCACAGGGGAATGGAACCACCAGCAGTAAATCATTTAAACAGCAGTAAATCCAATACTTCAGCTGCCAAACACAGAATCCCTGACTTACTGATAGATTTGGAAAGCCTTAATATGTGTGCCTCCATTAATTTATTCAGTGAATTATTCCCAAATTATTCTTTGAGTAAAGAGGTTTTCCTGAAATTCCCTTTCTGTAATAATATCTTCTGGTCCTACTTAAATTGGGTGCTTTAAAGCCATTACCTGAAATTATTAATGTGCCTATCACAATCTGCCTTAACTGCCTTCATCATAAAGTATAAAAATTAAGTAGTAAGAAAACTCTAGATTTTTTTCAATAAACTAGTCAAATGCTCTTACTAATGTGAAACCATACTATGTCCACATCCCTGACCATTTTGCTGATATCATTTATGGGGGGTGTACAGGGAATCTGACTTGAAACTGGCCCGAGAGTTGCTCCAACGCTCTCCAATTGCAGGAAACCACACTGCATATTTGAAATGCAAACTTTGTAACCTGTAGTGTTTCTGGGGATTGAGAATCAGTACAAAAGCTGTCAAACCAGTTTGTTCAGCACACCCTACAGGGTTTGCAACAAAACTACTCAGAGTGGATTCCCATCAATACCAGCAAAGTAGAAAACTGTCAGGTGTGCAAGAATTTATTTTCAAGAAAAAGTAAACTGAAATAAATTTTAGCTGTTTTTTTACATGCGCCAACACTTTGTGGTAAAGGATGCACACACAGACTTCTACCCCTTTAATTGTTCTTCAGCTTTCTGATAACTTTATTTCCCTTTACACTTGGGAATAGTCTTGTAACTTTAAAATCAAGCACAGATTCAGAGAGTCATAGAATAAAACAGCATGGAGACAGGCCCTTCAGCCCAACTTGTCCTTGATGACCAAGATGCCCATCTAAGTTCATCCCATTTGCCTGCGGTTGGCTATAAACAATGCATTCAAGCTATCAGAATCACATTCTTACTTCTTGGCTTGTACTACATTTGATGTATATGGAATCATTCTTTGATTTCTTTATAATTGGTACAGCAGCACAACATTGATTTTCAAGCATTTACTTGGGAATAACCATAACCAATTAGGAAAGAAAATGACTTTAGTAATTTTCCCTACAGCTGATTGGTCTTCCCTTGGACCTTCCACATCAACACTTCCATTGAGAGAGATTAATAGTTCCCAACTATAAACATGTATTTCCTTTGCACTGATGTTCCCTTTTGCTTGCAGACACAAGTTTGTTTTTTTTAAATTGGTGCATTAAGAAAAGAAAGAGAAAATAATGCACTTTTGGAGAATCTTGTATGATATCTTAACCTGCTTTATATACTTTCTCTGAAATTCAGCTCTCTGATCCATGTTTGGTCCAAGGACGTGATGAGATCTGGAATTAAATGGTCCTGGCAAATTCTAAACTGAGCAAGTCATTGAAGAGTAAATATCTGAAAAGTTCTACCAAAAACACCTTCCGTCACTCCATACCCAATCATGTGTTAACAATAATAATATGAAGAAAAATAGTGGTCAATTTGCACAAAGTAAAGTCTCATGAGCAGCAACGACTAAATACTTATTTTCACTAGTGCTGGTTGGCTATCACATTATAGCCTAAAGCATAAACATACACAGTCATTATGTATCAGAAAATCAATAGTGTTTAACAGGAAACCAATCAGCAAGAAAAACATGCTAGATTATACAAGCCCCATAATATAATCCATAAACTAGAAAAAAATATTGCAATAGTTCATTGTGAAAATGTATTGTTTTCTAGAAACTGTATTTTGTTAACTTTTATAATTGGAATAAGTCAAATGCCACATGTATTTTGGAAAATAAATGCTGCATTTTAATGGTAACTTCCTGCAGATGAAGTTTAGACTTGCACCATGTTCATGTGAGAGATCTAAAAGGTTGTTAATCTCATTATTACAATATAAATTTTCTTTCAATCCCAGTACTTAATGTTCCCTGAAAAGACTGACTTAGTACTTCATTTGTTTGTTACATTTATTAATGATTTGGATGAGAATGTTAGGTGGCCGGATTAACAAATTTGTAGATGACACCAAAATCGGTGGCGTGGTGGACAGTGAGGAAAGTTGATTAAGATTACAACAACATATTGATCAACTGGGAAAGTGGGCAAAGGAATGGCAAATGGAATTTAACTCAGACAAGTGTGAAAGTTAAACCAGGCCAGGATATACACAGTGAATGGCAGGGCTCTGGGAAGAGTTGTTGACCAGAGAGACCTAGTGCATAGTTCCCTGAAAGTGGTGACACAGGTAGACAGGGTGGTGAAGAAGGCATAAGGCATGCTTGTCTTTATTGGATGTGGCATTTAGTACAAGAGTTGGGACGCCATGTTGCAGTTGTATAAGGCATTGTTTAGACCACACTTGGAGTATTGTGTGCAGTTCTGGTCACTATAGGATGGATGTGATGAAGCTGGGCAGGGTTCAAAACAAATTCACAAGAATTTGGCCTGTACTGGAGGGGTTGAGTTATGAAGAGAGATTGAATAGGCTGAGACTGTTTTCCCTGGAGTGAAGGAAGCTAAAGGTGCCCACACCTAAGTTTACAAATTTATGCGGGGCATAGATAGGGTAAATAGGCACAGTCTTTTTCCAAGAGTAGGGAAGTCTTAAACTAGATGGCATAGATTTAAGGTGAAAGGGGAAAGATTTAAAGGAGATCTGAGGGGCAAGTGTTTCACACAGATAATGGTCGGTATATGGAACGAACTGTGAGAGGAACTGGTAGAGGCGGGTACAATTGTAACATTTATAATGCATTTGGAGAGGTATGTGGATAGGGAAGGCTTAGAGGGATATAGGCCAAATGCAGGCAATGATATTAGCATGGACAGGCAGAGACACAAGAGACTGCAGATGCTAAAATCTGGAGCAACAAACAATTTGCTGGAGCAACTCAAGGGGTTGAGCAGCATCTGTGGGGGGAAAGGAACCATCAACGTTTTGGGTCGAAACCCTGCATCAGGTCTCATTCCCCCCATAGATACTGCTCGACCCACTGAGTTCCTTCGGCAGATTGTTTGTTAGCATAGATAGGCATCTTGGTCAACATGGATGAGTTGGGCTGGAGGGTCTGTTTCCATAGTGTATAACTCTATGAATCTATAAGTGAGTGTAACAGATGGTGGTTTGGGCTTGGGGTGATTGTTGGGCAGCAAGTCTATGGTCTGTCCAGTCACTCTCAATGTCTGGAGCTCAATGCTGTTGTGTGTTTGTTTGTGTGTGTGTGTGTGTGTGTGTGTGCATATTCTGTACTTCGACTCTATCTAATCCAGAAAGTATTGAGAAATATCTGGGGAAACATAATAGAGAGCAGCTAGAACACATGCAACTGGTTCATTCAAATCTCCAACTATACAGTCCAGGTGTGGATGCATCCTATATATACATCACATATTTCCATATGGTATAAGCGCCAATACATTTCTCTGTGACAAATTTAAATCCATATACAAATGCATGAATGAACAAAGATGCTCATTAAGAAAAATATCAGATGTAGGAAACAAGCAACAACACTTCCAGCTGCCCTTATTAAACTAATGGTTTAGCAGAAGAAGGGTGGCCATCAAAGGAAAATTAATGAGGCAGTGATAATTAAAAGAAAGATTACAAGATGCACTGCTACTGCTCATCTATCTATCTTTTTTCTTTAATTTTTTCTCCTCTATTCTGATGTCATTAACTCTGAAGTGTGAATCAGCTTGTCTTTGGAACCTTGCCTGGATGATCATTCCTTACATTTAAGAAAACACATTGAATGCTAGAAAATCCTTCACCTGCAGGAAAGATCACAGTGGAGTGAATTCTAAATTTAACTAACATCCACACATGCACATCACTCACCAGTCATCTTTGGACAGCAATCGGATTGGTAACCCCAGGTCATTTTACGTTTTTTTTAGTAACCCAATGGCTTCTGTGATTGATTAATTCAGCATAAACTGTGACTGAGCCTGACACTTTATGGTCTTTGTGGCTCAGATCCACATTGAAACATCACATTTACCCAAAAATCCATCAGCTAAGTCACATTTGCCTAAGTCTTATCTATCTCCCCATCCAAATCTACTTTAAATTGCAGCTCTAATGCGTAGCACTATCAGTTTAATTCCCCATCTGATTATCTGCATTAAGTTCTTTCTTCCTCTTTAAGTTTTTTGCAAAACAAGAAGATTAATGTATCTGGCATTATTACTGGAGCTTATTGAGAGATGATCTACAATCGATTACTGGTAAATTTGATCTTCAGCTATAATGTAGGTAATGAATGATGGGCAGTTTCTGAACAAGAAGTCATCTAACTTTTACTGGCTGATAATAAATCAATACCCACAGCGACATAGCTTACCTCTCATGAGAAAAAGATTTCCACAAAATCAACACAGTATAGAAATGTGAGAAAGCCAGGATGCTGCATTATAAACACTTAACTCAGTTAGTCTTGAGATTCAATTAATCATGGTAATGCACAGATTATACTTTGATTAAACTCATTTATAGATCAGTTTGTTGTCTTGCATCCTCTGACCGGGTCACATTTTCAACCTATAACACTGATCAGTAATTCCTAAAAAGAAATCTAACATTCTATTTATTATTAAGAAATGATTTATGTGTTGCAGGTTACAAGCTTTTGCTGCATTTCTGAACATAATAATCATAGGCCACTTATAGCATTTGTTCTATATATACTTGGAGATTTTTAATGGATATTTTAAGACAAAATCATAATATTTCTTGCTTAGAATTATAGCTGTTTGAAGGGAATAAATTAATGATTTATTATTTATTTTTGAAGAGTAAGTTCTTGTTCCTACTTTTCTGCAAAATTATAGGGTTGAAAATACTTCAAGTAATAATGGTAGATTTTGATTTTGTAAGAATGTAAAACAAATGGAAAATCATCTTCTTTTGTACATCACTCCTGGAGACAAGAAACTCATTATGAATTGATATCATCTGTTTATATGATTGCACATAAACAATACCTACCTTGGCTTGTTTAAATGTTGTTGTTCTGTCCGTGATAATGCTAGCACTGGGTCATTTGTTTAAAATGCCTCTGCATTTCTAGGAATATTTACTGATATTTCAAGCAAAATTTCCTGGTTTCATGTTTGGAAAGAGATCAGAGAATCACATGCATATCTCTTTCTCTGTTTCTGCTCTCCAACAGCTGTTAATAATTATAAATTTTACATTTTTCAACTATCAACATAATAGGAGATAATTACAGATTTTCATTTTGTCAGCACAAGGTAAGTGATGATCAGGAAACAATTAGAGCCTTTTTTCTCCAAAACTGAACTAACAAAATGAAATTAAACTGAGCAAAGGCACTCAGATAGGAACTTTAACAAGGAATGAGAAGAGAACAGCCCATAGTAAGGACAGACATCAATGTCCAACAGGATCAGATATAGTAACATTGTGACTTCATGCTTAATCCAATGGTCTTCTGCACTATTCAAAGCAGTCAGAGGTAACTCAGAATGAGAAGGTTTGACAGGGCCTCAAGAAAAGAAGAGGGGCTGTTTTGAAGGTAAGGCTTAAACATTCCCACTGAGCTGGAAGATGCGCTCCTCAGAGAGTAAATAAAATTAGAAAATGTTGGAAATCCTCAGTGAGTCAGGCAGCACGTGTGGAGAAAGGTACAGAGTTAACATTACAGGTCAATGACATATCTTCCAAACTTCTGCAGTTCTGATGAAAGGTCATGCACCTGGAACGTTGATAGTCTTTTTCTCTCTCTACTAATGCTGCTTGAAATCCTGAGTATTTCCAGAACCTTCTGTTGCTTTGTTTTGGAATTTTTAATCATCGACTCCTCTCATAACCATTATTGCTGTAATGGTAGATGTAAAGTCTGTTGGCTATGATATCAAGAAAAACCAGGTCAAGAAAACAATCTAACACTGTCCAGTCTCTGCCTAGACTCAGTCCTGTTAGAACTATAGAACCATAGCAAACTACAGCACAGAAAACAGGCCATTCGGCCCTTCTAGTCTGTGCCGAAACATTATTCTGCTAGTCCCATCTACCTGCCCCCAGCCCATACCCCTCCAGACCTCTCTCATCCATGTATCTATCCAATTTACTCTTAAAGGTTAAGAGCGAGCCTGCATTTAGCACATCAGATGGCAGCCCATTCCACACTCCCACCACTCTTTGAGTGAAGAAGTTTCCTCTAATGTTCCCCCTAAACCTTTCCCCTTTCACCCTAAAGCCATGTCTTTACTAACTTCAGTGCATTACACCCAGCTATTGGGGAGAACTAAATTATGGCTCACAGATGTAATGGGATGTTTAATAAAACCAGTGGAGAATTCAGAAGATACATTTTTACTAGGAGAGTAGCTAGATATGGAACCCATTACCTGAAATAGTACTGAGGTAAACAAGTATAGTTGTGTTTAAAAGAAAGCTTTACACACATGTGGGAGAAGGGAATTACAGATCACAATGATGTGCTTAAGAAAAAAAAAATCAGAGGTAGAGCATAAACATTGATCCAATAGCCTTTTAGTGTGTTTTTATGGAATTCCCAATCACTGTCATTTTCCTTCTGTGATCCTTTGGTGCCTGTGGACCTCCTGGCCTTCAGCAAGGAAGCAATTTGGGATGAGAGACTACAGATGCTGGAATCTGGAGTAAAAAAACAAACTGCTGGAGGAACATTTCAGGTCAGGCATGACCTGTGGAGGGAAATGGGCAGTTGACATTTTGAATCGAGACCCTTCATCTGAACTGAGTCCAGATGAGGCCTGAATGCGTGAGACTTTGGAGTTAGACTCTCTCTTTTGCAAATTACCCAAAAAGAAAAAAAAAATGAATTGAAGAAAATGCTTTTGAAGCAATAAATGGCAACAATCTGGGATACATAGCCAGGGGTTAGTGGAAGGAAAAATACAGGGCTATGGGAGAGGGCAGAGAAGTTAGACAAGCCGGATTGCTCTTGCACAATGCTGGCCAAATGGTTTCCTGGCATGCTGTAACCTTTCCGTGATTCAGTGATTCCTTCCAAATGCAAAAGATCAAAGCTACATTCACCATTTTCTCCAAATGAATTTCAGTTTTAATTGGGTGGCTGTACGTGACAATATGTCAATGCTTTGGAATCAAAATAAGCATCAAACAAATAAAGTTAGATGTGAAAATACATAGAAATAACTGAGGGGAATGTTAAAGAATGTGTCTTGGATACTTCCACTGATATTTACATGTATGCATGATACATAGAAACAGTTCAAAAGAACTCCTAAGGCTATGAAATGCATTGTGATGCCCTAGATCATGAAAGATGCTATTTAAATGAAGTCCTTCCCTTCTTCTTATGAAATTGAACACTTTAATCTGGATGCAAGAGAATGGAATACTCAGTTCCTTATAGTTGATGTGTTTGTTCTCAATCCTATAAATCCTTTTGTCATTTTCCACTATGCTAATATTTTGCCCTTGTACTGAAGTATTAGGAAGTCAGACTTTTTGCAATGGTCTCCTTTCCCAGCTCTACTCTGAACCTAGAAACAACTTTCACTGGCTACCTTTCACCTGTTAGCTTCCAGTCTTGATCAGCTGCCCCTTTCTGATGTCCTGTGGTGTATTCAGTATAAGTGTACCTTCAAAAATACGATATAACAACTGGCGTAATGTTGTTGCCTTATTGCTGTTAAGTTGAGAGCTGGCTACTTCTATAAAGTATGTTTTGTTGAGTATTATAACCTCTATTATTTGTCTTATTTGGTAGTAAAACAAAAAACCAATAGATACGAGTTTGTTGTCAAGTTTTGGATATTGCTGCTTACGGGAGCAGCAAGACAAAAATTCAGTGCAGAATAAATAGAAAACCAGGTACTCTAAGAAAAATGGTTTGAATTAAATGGGCACATGTTATGTGGAATGGTGGATATGCTATTAACTTGAGAAACATGAAGAAACTCACCCAGTTGCCCTGTAAATGGAATGATTTGGAAATGTTTGTGAGGGATCCCAATATCACTGAGGTTCTGGGGAAAGAAACAAAATTAAGAAATATTTGAATACATGAGGAGAAGATAGCAATGGAATTGGAATTGGAATTGGTTTATTATTGCCACTTGTACCAAAGTACAGTACGATACTTGTCTTGCATACCATTCATACAGACCAATTCATTACACAGTGCATTGAGGTAGTACACAAGGTAAAACAATGGAGCATCAATGAAGATGCTGGTGGTGGGACCAGAGACGTATAAGATTTTAGAGACTCTAAAAGCTCCTTGAAAGATAGACAACATCTCCTACAGGACAAAGTGAAAACCTTGAAGGGACATTTTAATAAGACATTTTCAGAGATTTTGAAGAGTTACAGGTTTGGCATGCTGAAGCAAAGACCAGAGGAAACAGTGTGAATATGCATTTGGCATTTGATATGCTTGACTTCATTGGCCGAGGCATTGAGTATAAGTGTTGGGACATCATGTTGCAGCTGTACAAAACATGGATTGGACCGCACTTGGAGTATTGTGCACAGTTCTGATTGCCCCACTACAGGAAGAATGTGGTAGCAGTGGCTTCAATGTGAAAGACATTCACCACGATGTTGCCAGGAATGAAGGAGTATAGTCACAAGGAGAGATTGGATAGGCTGGGTTTATTCTCACCACAATGTAGGAGGCTGAGGAGTGAACTTAGAAAGGTTTATAAAATTATGAGGGACGAAGAGAGGATAGATAGTTAGGTCTTTTTTCTCAGAGCCTTCAGCTAGAAGGCACAGGTTTTAGATGAGAAGGGAGAAATTTAAAAGAGATCTAAGGTATAAGTTTTTCACATAGAGGGTGAGAAACAAAGGACTGCAGATGCTGGAATCCAGATGAAAAACATGATGATGCTGGAGGAACTCAGCAGGCCTGATTTTCTAGATTGAGCTGTCAGAGGAAGTGGTAGAGGCAGATACAATTACAATATTTAAAAGGCATTTGGGTAGATACTTATATAGGAAAGTCATAGAGGGATATGGACCTAATGCAAGCAAATGGGATTAACACAGATAGACATCACAGTCAGCATGGACTAGGTGAGCCACAGGGCCCATTTCTGTGCAGTATGATTCTATGATGCTACGAAAAAATGGCTACACTAAAGGCATCGTGACAATTTCTAGACCTTTTTGGTTCAGGCATTATAGAATCAGTTATTTTGTCAAATGGCAAATCAGAGAATTCCGCTGCATTTAGCGTCTGAGGCAGCATGTAGATTTGCCACCTGCATGGAGGTGGCATTTCAAAATGTGAAACAGTTTCATTCAGAGCATAATTCTGAGATGGAAGCTGGTAATGAGCCCACAGAAGTGGCGAAGGTTGCATAGTTTTCTTCTGCACAGCTGAATCCCATGGACTTACAAGTGAATTCATTGGGAAAGCATTAGGTCATGTGGGGCTGCACCATTGCCTTACAACTGCAGCAATTTGGGTTCAATCCTGACTTCCAGTATTGTCTATGTGGAGTTTGCATGTCCTCCCTATGAGTGTATGGGATTTCCCTGGGTGCTCTGCTTTCTCCCATGTCCCAAAGATATGCTGGTTGGTCGGTTATTTGATTACTGTAAATTCCTCCTCAGGTAGTAGGTGGGAGGAGAATCAAGATGAAGCTGATGGGCATGTGAGATAGAATAAGTTGCAGCTAAATAAGTAAAGGAGTAGGATTACAGAAACAAAGGAGTGCAGATGCTGGAATCTACATGAAAAGCACGATGATTCTGGAGGAACTCAGCTGGCCAGGCAGCATCCATGGAGAAAAACAGGCAGTCAACGTTTCAGGTCAGGACCCTTCTTCAGGACTGGATTGATGAGGTTGCTCTGAGGGCCAGAATGGAATCAATGAGCCAAGTGACCTCCTTCCATGTGCAAATGGTGGAATGGTTGCAAGTCATGTTGGTCCAAAAATGTGGGAGGCCTCAGCAGGGGTGTTAAAAGAACTACCCAGCCTCCAAATGCCTGTTCAGGATGGTCCGGTGATATGACTTTCACAAGCTAGGCCATGTTGATCTACCAATGGTTGCAAATCCCTGAGGAGAGCAGCTGTTAGTGAAGATGATAGTTCTCATTTAGCTCATATGTAAGGGGCAAGGATGTGGAACAGTTCCGCTGGGATACCGTAAACTTATAAGATTTGGAAAGGTGATGTATTTCACACCCGATGAGGGTACTATGGACAGTACATGCATGGCTAACTTTCTGGTTGATAAAGCAATTGTAAATATGAGTACTAATTCTGCAGCAAGTTGTAGGCCAGGACTCATATCTGGTAAATTGGCTTATTATTGTCACACGTACTGAGGTACAGTGAAAATCTTTGTTTTGCATACCATCCATACAGATCATTTCATTACAACAGTGCATTGAGGTAGTACAAGGGAAAACAATACAGAGTGCAGAATAAAGTGCCACAGTTACAGAGAAAATGCAGTGCAGGCAGACAATAAGGTGCAAGGTCATAACGAGGTAGACTGTGAGGTCAAAAGTCCATTTTATTGTACTAGGGAAACATTCAATAGTCTTATAACAGTGGGATAGAAGCTGTCCTTGAGCCTGGTGGTACGTGCCTTCAGGCTTTTGTATCTTCTGCCTGATGGCAGGGGGGAGAAGAGAGAATGACCAGGGTAGGTGGGGTCTTTGATTATGTTGGCTGGTTGTAAACCTCTGATAAACCTCAACTACTTTCCATTGAAGTGGAACAAATAATGTAAGGCACATATGCAGGAAGGAACCTCTGAGTTATATGGTAGGTGAACTCCTGGGGTGTCAGCAGTGGGAGAAAGATTCAGTTGCCTATGGGCATGTGCCAGCTTTTATAGGGACAGACTGGATTGTATCACTCAGATTGATGATGTTTCTGAAAGCAACTGATCAGTGAAGGGATGGGCTGGAGTGACATCAATATATCTTCAGACACTGTGATATGAAGTTTATAGGCTGCAACTCCAGTGGACTAGTTATGTTCAATGACTATTATTCCACTGCCTGGGATACTGAAGGATAGATGAGAATGCAGGCCTTTCCATGAGGACAAGTGTAGAGTTCAAGGTGTGGATAGTGTTGCACCAGCACTCTTTCAGTCTGAATTTGATGATAGTCACCTGACGAGGAAGGGAAATCCTGGGATGACAGGTGAGGTAAGTGGTTAAAAGCAAGACCTTCCCAGGGTGGAGATAGACCAGAAGTATGGGTTAATCATGCAAGAGGAGGTCAAGAAAAGCTTGTGTGACATAGAGCCAAGGGTTGTATTGAAGCTGCATGATGGGGAATGGGAAGATAATATTCTTAGAGGTGGGTTTGTAATAACTGTGACTGTGACTCCTAGTTCTACATTTTCCCATGAGTGGAAAAATCCTTTCTGTGTCACTTTGTCAAGACCACCTCACGCTTCTAAACTCCAGGGAATACAGGTTTAGCCCAACCACTCTTTCTTCATAAGGCAGCCCACCTCATAAATCTTCTCTGAATTGCTTCCAACATCCTTCTTTAAGTGAAAATGCCAATACTATCCACAAATGTGAACTTACCACTGTCCTATATAAATGCTTCTCAGATCTCTGCAATATGCTACCATTCAGATAAAACGTTTCTTTATTTTTATTTTCCTACCAACATGGACGATTCCTCATTTTCCTGCATTATATTCTATCTGCCAGATCTTTGCCCACTCATTTCATCTATCTGTATTCCTTTGTAGGCTTGTTATCTTCTCATCCCAATTTATTTGTCTGCCCCCCTTTTTTGTCATCAACAAATTTAGCAACCGTACCAGTATCTTCATCCAAATAACTTTATTAAATTGTGAAAAGTTGAAGCCACAGAACTAATCACCTGGCACACCACTCATTGCATGTTTTGAACCAGAGAAAGATCCATTTATTCCTACTCTTTACTTCCAGCTAGCCTGCCAATCTTCCAGCTATGCCAGTATGTTATCCCCTACACCATGAGCTTTAGTTGCAGTCAGAATTTTTCTTGCAAGACCTGAGCAAATCCTTTCTGGAACTCTGAGTATAGTACAGACACTGGTTCCAATAAATTGATCAAAAACATTTTGTCTTGCGAGATTCTATTAACCTTTTTCTTTGTGCACTCTCTGCTATGACATCTTTGGATATAACTGCTATCATTTTACTATGATGAATGTTAAGCTCACTGTCCTGTAGTTTACTGTTCTCTGTTACCTTCCTTTTTTGATAAAGTAGGTACATTTGCTCTTTTCCAATCCAATGGAAATTTGCCCATTACTAAGGGATTTTAAAAATAACAATAAATTAACTATCTTATTATTCACTTCTTTTAAGACCCTGAAATGAAATCCATCAAGATCCAGAGACTTGTCAGCTCATAGCTCTAATAATTTGCTCAGTACAATGTCCCCGATGACTCTAATTTTCTTCATTTCCTAACTCCATTCCAGTGCCCAATTTACAGCTATTTCTACGCTATTTATTGCATCCTCTGCAGTGAAGGCTGATCCAAACACCTGCATTTCTTTGTTTTGTATTATTAGTCCCCCAGACTAACTTCCAACTTTTCTTTTGAAAATATCTACCACAACTCCTAGTATCTGTGCCATTGCAAGAATCCATAAACAAGGATGGAAGCAAAAGGGTTAGAGAAGCATTATTGATTGAGTCCGGTACAGACAGTACTGGTACAGACAGACAGTACTGATGGAGAAGATCAAACTGTGCAAGCTCTGGGGAAGATCTTACACCCTTGTGGTTTACAGAATTACTGAATTGCCTGAATCATGTTTAGAGTGCAGGAAGAGGGAAGGTTGGAGGGATTCTTTCCAACATTTCCTTTGTTCTCTCCACTCTTTCCCCTCTCTCCAAATTAATATGCTTCTTTTCTCTCCTTTCAGGTTCTGGTGAATAGCCCTTGACCTGAAATATTAACTCTGTTTCTCTCCAAACTGATGCTGCTTGACCAACTGATTGCTTCCAGCATTTGTTTTTTTTAGTGACTGCTATGACTCATGGCATGGATTGACACTTGGGATTACGACATTATTGCTATTAGTGAGACTTGGTTGCAGGAGGGGCAGGACTGGCAGCTTAATGTTCCGGGGTTCCGTTGTTTCAGACGTGATAGAGGGGGAGGGATGAAAGGGGGAGGAGTGACATTGCTAGTCAGGGAAAATATCACAGCTGTGCGTAGACAGGACAGCCCAGAGGGCTCGTCTACAGAGGCCATATGAGTGGAGCTGAGGAACAGGAAAGGTGTGGCCACACTAATAGGGTTGTATTATAGACCGCCCAATAGTCAGAGAGAATTGGAGGAACAAATCTGTAGTGAGATAGCAGACCGACGTAAGAAACAGGAAGTTGTAATAGTAGGGGATTTTAACTTTCCACATATTGACTGGGACTCCCAAACTGTGAAAGGGCTGGATGGCTTGGAATTTGTCAAATGTGTTCAGGAAAGTTTTCTAAATCAATATATAGAGGTACCAATGAGAGAGAATGCAATACTTGATCTCCTATTAGGGAACCAGACAGGTCTGTGTAGGTGAACATTTTGGGTCCAGTGACCATAATGTCATTAGTTTCAAGTTAATTATGGATAAGGATAGGTCTGGTCCTCGAGTTGAGGTTCTAAATTGGAGAAAGGCCAATTTTGTGGAAATGAGAAATGATCTAGGAAGAGTGGATTGGGATAAGTTGTTTTTCTGGCAAGGACGTGTTCAGTAAGTGGAAGGCCTTCAAAGGCGAAATTTTGAGAGTGCAGAGTTTGCATGTTCCTGCCAGGATTAAAGACAAAGTTAACAAGCATAGGGAACCTTGGTTTTCAAGGGATATTGGCAATCTGGTTAAGAAAAAGAGAGAGGTGTGTAGCAGGTATAGGCAACTGGGAACAAATGAGGTACTTGAAGAGTATAGAAAATGTAAGAAAATAATTAAAAAAAGGAAATCAGGAAGGCAAAAAGAAGACATGAGGTTGCTTTGGCAGATAATGTGAAGGTAAACCCGAAGGGTTTCTACGAGTATATTAAGAGTAAAAGGATAGTGAGGGACGAAATTGGTCCCCCAGAAGATCAGAGTGGTCATCTATGTGTGGAGCCTCAGGAGATGGGCGAGATCTTAAACAGTGTTTTTGCATCAGTATTTACACAGGAAACTGGCATAGTGTATATGGAAGGAAGGGAAACAAGCAGTAGTGTCATGCAACATATAGAGATTAAAGAGGAGGAGGTGCTTGCTGCCTCACAGCAAATGAAGGGAGATAAATCCCCCGGGCCTGACAAGATATTTCCTCAGACACTGAGAGAGACTAATGTAGAAATTGCAGGGGCCCTGGCAGATATATTTAAAATGTCCTTAGCCACGGGTGCGGTGCCAAAGGACTGGAGGATAGCTCATGTTTTCCGTTGTTTAAAAAAGGCTCTAAAAGTAAACCAGGTAATTACAAGCCGGGGAGCCTGACATCAGTAGTAGGTAAATTATTAGAAGGTGTTCTGAGACATCAGATATACAAGTATTTGGACAGCCAAGGGTGGATTAAGGATAGTCAGTACGGCTTTGTGCGTGGTAGATTGTGTTTAACGAATCTTGTGGAGTTTTTAGAGGAGGTTATCAAGAAAGTAGATGAAGGAAAGGCTGTGGATGTTGTATACGTGGACTTTAGTAAGGCCTTTGACAAGGTCCCACATAGGAGGTTAGTTCAGAAGGTTCAGACACTAGATATCCATGGAGATGTTGTAAACTGGATTCGAAATTGGCTGTGTGGGAGAAGACAGAGAGTGGTAGTGGATGATTGTTTCTCAGACTGGAGGCCTGTGACTAGTGGTGTGCCTCAGGGATCTGTGCTGGGGCCATTGTTGTTTGTTGTCTATATCAATGATCTAGATGATAATGTGGTAAATTGGATCAACAAGTTTGCTGATGACACTAAGATTAGAGGCATAGTGGACAGTGAGGAAGGCTTTCAAAGCTTGCAGAGGGATCTGAACCAACTGGAAAAATGGACCAGAAAATGGCTGATGGAATTTAATGCAGACAAGTGTAAGGTGTTGCATTTTGGTAGGACAAATCAAAGTCGGACATACACAGTAAATGGTAGGGCACTGAGGAGTGCGGAGGAATAAAGGGATCTGGGAGTTCAGATACGTAATTCCCTGAAAGTGGCGTCACAGGTAGACAGGGTTGTAAAAAAGGCTTTTGGCATCCTGGCATTCATAAATCAAAGTATTGAGTACAGGAGTTGGGATGTTATGGTGTGGTTGTATAAGACATTGGTGAGGCCAAATTTGGAATATTGTGTGCAGTTCTGGTCACCTAACTATAGGAAGGATATCAGTAAGATTGAAAGAGTGCAGAGGAGATTTACTGGAATGTTGCCGGGTCTTCAGGAGTTGAGATACAGGGAAAGATTGAACAGGTTAGGACTTCATTCCTTGGAGTGTAGAAGAATGAGGGGAGATTTGATAGAGGTTTACAAAATTATGAGGGGTATAGACAGATTAAATGCAAATAGGCTCTTTCCACCTAGATTAGGAGAGATAAGTATGAAAGGACATGGCTTTAGGGTAAAAGGGGAAAGGTTTAGGGGGAACATTAGGGGAAACTTCTTCACTCAGTGGTGGGATTGTGGAACGGGCTGCCATCTGATCTAGTAAATGCAGGCTCACTCTTAAGTTTTAAGAATAAATTGGACAGATACATGGACGGGAGGGGTCTGGAGGGTTATAGACTGGGTGCAGGTAAATGGGACTAGCGGAATAAAGTTTCGGCACAGATTAGAAGGTCCGAATGGCCTGTTTTCTGTGCTGTAGTGTTCTAGGGTTCTATGGACTGAATACACCATATCCAGTAAAGTACTGAATACAATGCATAATTGTAACTATTGCAGTAGTTAACAGGGCTTATTAACCCTCTGTTAAGTTTTATGCCAACGGTATAATGTTTAGAATAGACAATGCAATTTATTTATAATCATGAAGACAATTTTGTTGAAGCAATAACTGTGGAACAGCATGTGAGATCAGAGATACATGAAGGTTATCTGCAGAAGTGACCCATTGGAATTATCAGTGGGATACTTCAGAGGTGTTAGATACAGCTCGGAGAGAAGATCTTTATTGATGAGACTAAGAGACTAACTGAACTTATAACTGGTCAAATTTACAACTCTGTGTATAATTATATAAATTGTTAACTAATGGATGATTTTATGGTGGTAAATAATTGCTGGTTCATGAGTGTATTACCTTTTTTAAGAGGCAGCAGAATAATATATTGTGGGCAAGTGTATCTTTAAGAGCTGAGTATACCGCATGGAAACGTTGTTGGACCAGCTGCTTAGTTGAGAGTTGACTGCCTTCAATAATGGATGTTCTATTGATGTCTCAGCCTTTGTTATTTGTCTTAGTAAGCAGCAACACCAAGGATCTTACAGGCACTGCATGTACCAATTTAGATCTACAATTTCATTAAAAATTACTGACCAATTTCCAAGGAAGGCTGTACAAACAAGGCTGAAATCTGTCCTGTTCTGAAGCAGGGGCAAATACCAAACAATGCTGTTTAATTAATAACTTTTTATTGTAATTGTGAAAACTGTTTCTGTCTCATTAGTTGTTCTGCTCATGCACAAACATCCTTCAAAAAAAACTTGGGTGAAAAATAAGGCAACCAGCGATAAGATTTCTCCATCTCAGCTAATAATATGCTCCTAATACCCAAGATCAGCATCTCATAGTTGACATTTAAACAAAATCCCTGATATGCTTCTATGCTTCTGCAATCTGAGTCACTGGGATAAAAAGACTGCAAGAGCACACCACAGAGAATATCGAGCATCTGTATGACATGTGACTGCTGCTGGCATTTTGCTCACTGAGATGGAAATGTGACTTCCTCTCTCCCATTTTGCAGTGAGTCACATTTCCTCAAAGGGAAGAATGATTCCATATTTAGTCCAGTGATAATAGCACAGAATCATAGAACAGGAGGAGGCTATTCAGGACTTTGAGTTCCTGCTGGCTCTCTGCAAGAGGAATGCAGCTAGTCCCATCCTGAAGTCCTGTCTCCATCATCCCTCCAGCTATTTCTTATTCATCCAATTCTTTTTTGAAAGTTATGATTGAATTTCCCTTCACCACCCAATCAGGTAATGCAGTCTCCACTCACTGTATAAAAAGATTTTCCTCACCTAACGTTTGGTTCATATTTCAATTATGTTACATCTGTGTTCTTGATTCTCAAACAGTTTTTTTTACATCTACTCTGTCTAGATCCCTCAATATTTTTAACACATTTGTCACAAATCTTCTCAACCTTCTCCATTTGAAGGAGAATAATCCCAGCTTCTCCAGGCTTTCCCCATAACTTAAGTCTTGCATCCCTGAAACCAACCTCATAAGTCTTCTCTACACCATCCTTAAGGTCCTAACATCCTTCGTCAAGTGCAGTGCACAGAAATGGACACATACAGAGTACATGCAGGTGAGACCAGTAATTAGGAAAGCTAACAGAATGTCATACTCACTGCGAGAGTATTGAAAGCAAAAATAGGGATGTTATGGTTCAGTTCTTTAGAGTATTAGTGGGAGAATGTATAAAAGCTTGAGAGTTCTTGACAGGGTAGATGTGAAGAGGATGCTTCTCCCTGTGGGAGAATCTAGAACCAAAGGGTAACTGCTCAAAAATAAGGAGTTTTCTAGTCAAGACAGAGGTAAGGTGAAATTCATTTTCTCAGAGCTTTGTACTTCTTTGGAAGTCTCCTCCTCAGAGAATGGTGGAAGCAGAGTCTAGGAATATTTTAAGGCAGAAGCAGATGGATACTTTATAAGCAATGGGATGAAAGGTTACCACTGGTAAAAGGTAATACAGAGTTGAGGTTACTATCAGATCAGCAATGACTTTGTTAAACAGTGGAGCAGTCTTGAGGAGCCAAGTAGCCTACTCCTGCTGCTAATTCACACATTGTATATTCGTATAAGATAAGATCTTTATTAGTCACGTGTACATCGAAACACAGTGAAATACAGCTTTTGCGTAGTGATTTTGGGGGGCAGCCCGCAAGTGTCGCCACGGTTCCGTCGCCAACATAGCATGCCCATAACTTCCTAACCTGTATACATCTTTGTAATGTGGGAGGAAACCAGAGCACCCGGAGGAAACCCACACAGACATGGGGAGAACGTACAAACTCCTTACAGACAGTGGTCGGATTTGAACCCGGGTCGCTGGCGCTGTAAAGCATTATGCTAACCACTATGCTACCGTGCCTGCTTAGAAACTGAGCCAGTGCTTTAAATGGGTCCACCATAATGTCCTTTTGTACACCATGTCTCAACGAAGAACAAGATCCCTTATGCTTTTCTCAAACTGCACTGTCACCTTCAAAGATTTATGCATATAAATGTCAATGTCTCTCGGCTTTACCACACCTTTTGGAGCAGTGCCTTGAATCTTTACTGCTTCATGATATTCAGACCAAAATGCATTACTTTGCACCTTTCTGCTAAAAATGTCTTCTTCCATATGTCATCCCTTTCCGCCAGCTTACCTATGCCTGCTTGCTTCCAAACCTAGAGCAACAGACAAAATGCTGGAGGAACTCAGCAGGTCAGGCAGTATCCACAGAGAAAAATGGACAGTCAACATTTTGGGACAAAACCCTTCATCTGGACTGTCCATTTCTCTCCAGAGATGCTGCTTGACCCGTTGAGTTCCTCCAGCATTTTGCTTGTTACTGCAGATTCCATCATTTGCAGTCTCTTGCATCTCCATTCTGCTTCCAGAACTCCCCATTGTACAGCAAGGGTACCCTCACCTAAAGGTCTGCATCAGCTCACCACCACCTTCTCATGGGCAATAAATATTGACCAGTGTTATGCACATCCTAAAAAATGAATGTATACAAAGAAAAGCCCCTCATATGTTGAAATTCATCATGCCACTTTTATCATCAGTGAAATTATGTACTTTGTGAGAAAGAATGCTTCAAAGAGCGCCATGCAGGAAAAAATATATTCATATGTTATGCATTGAACTTCCCTCTGTGTGCATTAATGGAACACTTTTAAATAAAGCAGATAAACATGCATTTCCAAAGCACGTTTCATAACTATAGGATGTCCCAATATTCTTTACAACCAATAGACTAAATCTTTGAGATACTCAAATAGGTGTGCTATGGGAAATATAGCAGACTGTAGATGTCCATAAGCTCCCTCTGGCACGATGTGATCATGATCAGATAACCTCTTCTTGAGTTACTTGAGAAAGAAAATATTGTTGCCTCCAAACACACAAGGATTGTATAAGATTGGTTCTCTTCACAGTTCAGCTGTTTTGTAATGTTGCATCATAACCGCTCCACAGCTAAGTTATTGAGGCATATCTTCCAATGGCCCTCTGGAAGTTCCTACCATTACTGCCAGCTCTTAAAGTCTTTTCTTATCAGAAGAAAGGCAATCGTGCAAAGATACCCATTTTCGTATCTCCCACTCGGCCTCCTGTTGACCATTTTGGGGTCTCCAGTGTAACACTGAAGCCTCCATGAGCTCCCACTGGAATCTCTCAGCCCCTGCAACTGGCAAGACAGACAATCATGACATTCGTGGGAGCATCTGGGCCACTGAGTGGCAGGAAGCACATTGCTGTAACTAACCTGGGATGAAACAATAAACTATAATGACAGATATTCTCAATATTTGTACCAGATTTTCTGCCATTTAGCAGACTCCACCATTTCAAATAAGTTTTATGGAGCAGATGGTAATTGAAGTCAACTCATCCACTTACAAAAAAAATTTAAGTCATTACAGCGGAAAATCTTTGCAGTGATCAGTTTCATCTTACTCTCAGGAGCACAAAATAATCTTCCGTGCATTGCCGAGAACCCCATAGAGTCTGTACTTATATACCTTATAGTTTGTAGCAGAGGTGAGTGACAATACATAATAGTCTCTTGATTACTCCCCACTGAGGCTGATCATCTCCATGCTATCAAAAAAGGTAACTAGAAGGATTATATTTTGATTTGAAGCTTGGTGTCAGTACTGGGCTTTGAGAAGCCTTCATTGTGAAGTTTGTGATGCAGGGATCCAAGAGACCAGTGGTGCAGCAGCCAGTGCTGCTGCCTCACAGCCCCAGTGATATAAATTCAACCCTGACATCTAGTGCTGCCTGTGTGGAGTTACGGGCTCTCCCCTTGACCATGTGGGCTTTTTCAGATGCTCCAGTTTCCTCTCATGTTCCAAAGACATATAATTTAATGACCAACTGTTTAAGTCCTCTCTAGTGTGTCAGTGAATCATAGAATCTGGAGACTGGGGGGTGGGGAGAATTTGGAGTTGTGGAACGTGGGAGGAATAATGTGGAGACACGAGACTGCTGATGCTAGAATCTGGAGCAAAAAAAAACCCAAACAACTGGAGGAACTCAGCAGGTCAGGCAGCATCTGTGGGTTGAGATTAGAATAAAATGGGGTTAGCATAGATGGGTGCTTGATAGCCAGCACAAACTTGGAGGGCTGAAGGGCCTGCTTCCATGCTGTATGACTCTTTGACTAGTTTATTGAGCCTGAAGGTCAGGGTCTCTCTGACTGTTGCAGCCATTCCCAGGGTGAAAGCCGCCACTTATGGATGAAACAGCTCTTTGTTGGTGCTGCAATCCCCTCAGGAGATTGCAGCTGAAAGCACACAGGAAGGAACGCCATACTCCCAATGGTGTGTGGACAGCAATCGCAGGCAGCTGGCTACTCACAGGAAGGTTTGGTTCATTGTTACTGAGCGAGGTACAGCACAAGAAGTGTGGCAGAGGAAAACACTTGACATAAAAACAAATATTGTAACCAGATGAAAGCAGTATTTTGTAAACTCAGGGCTCACAAAAATTATCCACCCAGCAATCTCCACAGGAGCCTGCAAGATGATTTGGAACTGGTTAAAAACAAATGGAAAAGGCATTCCAAGCAGTCCAGTTCTGGTAGGGATGACTGTGGCTGGCTGAGGTGCAGAATCAGGGTCTGCTCAGCATCAATAGAGAAACTGCAGCAAATAATTCTGCGAATGGAGGAAGTTTCCTTCCTAGTTTAAGTCACCTGAAGGAACAAACAGTGGAAAGCATTGTAAAATAACTCAGCTCAAAGGAAATAAAACCCTGAATGAGAACCAATATAATAAAGAAAAACAATCATTGTTCAAAAATAAGAACCACCCCTCTCCCCAAGTGACTAACAAGGTGACAATTGATAGCATTTATTCTAGATTGCACTGTGCAAAGGAATTGTCTCAGTCTCATTTAAAACCAGTAACCAGAGGCATTAATCCATGTGATCCTGTACAAATGGAACTGTCAACCCCTCATAAAGAAACTGTTACCTGCAGCAGATCTGCAAAGTAGCTGGATCCATTCATCCAACAACAATGCTAACACTCAGAGGAAAACTATTGAATTACATGTATATCAGGCACAGGTACTTAAAGAAGAATAGGAGAAGACCATTCTGCCTCATGATCTTGCCCATATTTTTCATTCAACATAGAAGGAGGTTATTCAGTCCATCAAGTCCATGATGGCTTTCAAATATTCCCATTGTTCCTGTTCTCCTACTTATTTCCTGGTGACCTATCCTCTCTCACATGTCCATCAACTCTGCCCTGATTATCCTCCCTCCTATCTACAGTCCTGATGCAGGGTTTCGACCAGAAACATATCAATTCCTTTCCCCCCATGGATACTGCTTGACCCACTGAATTCCACCAGCAGATTGTTGCTTCAGAGTCCAACATCAGTAGTCTCTTGTATCTCGAATCATTAGATTGTGCATCCTACTTGTTAGACTGTCCCACCAATCAAATGTAATTTTGTTTTCTATCCTATTTCAACAGTCTGAAATGGAATACATTTGTTGTTCATGTGATGTCTGTTTGTGGCATTACATTTGAACACTGGATTCTTCAGAGGCTATTTTATGCTTATAATGGTTTTACACCGAGAAATGTCACATTACTTCAGGTGTAGCCCATCCAGGGCTGTGTATAGCCTTGGCAGAGCTTCAACCAGATTGTATTGTTGTTCTCTGGCCACAGCAGCTTGGTATTTTATCCATGTGGACCTCAATCCTCCTTGACCTCCACTGCATCTAGCATTTTGCTATTTAAAAAAATACGTTGTTCTAAAGTTTTAAGTTCAAAGTGGATGACCTTACATTTGCCTCCAGGTTAATCAATTTACCCAGTTTGCCCATTAGCAAGACTATTGATATTCCTTTGTCTTTAAAGACTTCTATGTTCATCTGTGTGCTCCAGTGAGAACCCAGACTGCTGCTGTGAAAGTTCAATTGGTAGTGCAGTGACATTAAATGTTCGCAGATATCCTTGGCAGGAGGAGACTGCCTTGGTTGCCTCCTCCTCTTCCACTACCATTCCTCATCCACAGGTGCTCACTGAATAGATGGTGTCCAGGGCTCAGCCCTCACAATGGTGAGGTTTCCAGCTCACAACAGATCACCACAAACCTGAAGAGCTTCTCAGCTGGGGACCAGAGGAGCTTCTAAAAGAGTGAGTGGAGGAGTTATTGCTGTACATTATTTTGCATCGTTGTGCATTCGTTATATGTATATTGCCCACATGTACCTCATTCATGCACCAGGATGAAGAGCCATTTGCTTGGAGGTTAGCCCTCATTACACATTCTCTTTTTTTCTTGGTATGGTTGCTTAAATGGCACAGTGGAATTAAGTCATCATGATTGCAACCATGATCATGAGCATCACCACCATATGGACATTGTGGGAGTGGAATCTTTTCCGATTGTCTTTCTTCCCTGAATCAGCATGCAGCACTCCAACACTGCATGCATGTTACCAATGGCACCCTGCACTGTGGAAAAGAGACATCAACCTTGCAAAGCCATACACTCGCTCTGCCTGTTGTCCTTCTGCAAAAGTGAAGGAAATGTATCTGCTTCTCTTGAAACAGACAACATACATAATCTTCCTAATGCAGCAGTTGTTGGAAAACGACAATATGTTCAGATATCCCCAACACTTGTCAGAAAGTAGCAGAATGTGTCGAGTTCCTTGGCTGTAGTAGCCTGGACAGATAACCTTTGCTGCTGTTGTGTGAGGTCAAAACATAGCATTTGCTGAAGCATTGCTCCAATTGGGCAGTGGGTTAGATCACGTTACGTGTGCAACTGTGCATCAGCCACTCTTTTGGATCCAAGTAACTGCTACCACAGTGTAAAATGTTGTGGTCAATGTGACTTAGAGTTGAGACAGCCAACGTAAAGCCATGGCTCACAGAAATGTGCAGAGGATACAGAGTACAATTCCTGCCAGACTCCGCTCAGAGGAGTTAGAAGTTGGGCTGATAATATGGGGTGGTTAACAGACCACATTCTTTAAGTGCTTGATTGGGAGCAACACTCCTATTATTTACATTTTTGCTGGTTATAACCCCTTGTGCTCCCTTCCCCGACGGTAAGAGGTGATGGTGCCAAGTGCATCAGGGAAAACCATCTTGGAAATCCAATTCATGCTCACTTATATTAAAGGTTAAAACCTGCTTCAGGTGCTGGCAAAGAAAGCTCTTGTTTACCCCCCCAAAAATAGTGAATGGTTTAAACAGTCCTGATATGAATTCCTTCACCCTGTCCAAGATTTTGGGCCCTTATTTTTTTTAATGTAATTAACTGTGGCCATACTCTCTAACTCAGAACCAATGCATTTTAATTGCTGATTTTTTTGTTGCTGCCTATTATCACCATGAGTTACTTTGTGAGGTTATCAAGAACCTCGTCAAAAGTTGGGGTAGATCAATTTCACAGTGGAGCCTTACTTTTAAAACGAGCACATATTCTCATTTTGGGACATCCTGAGTTGTTGAAAAATACTCTTCCTTCCATAAATATAATGATGAAGCCTTTAAATGCTTATGATGGCATGCTTCCAGAGTGGAATTAGTGCACATAAATTGCCTGCCATATAGGTGCATGGCTTACACTTGTAAGTGGCTTGATTGTATTTATAAGCCATTTAAATGAGACCAACTGTGAAGATTCTTTTAATGGGAAAGAATGTATTATTGTTTATGATGGCAGAAGATTCCAAAGTCCTAAGGAATTAAGAATGTCTAATAATGTGATAACTGTAAGAAGTATCATAACTTGTACAAAAAGGGATTTCCTCTAGAGTATATACATGTGTTTGTAATCACAATAGCATTTTATGATCCGGTTTCAAATAAATCCATTGTTGTTATTCATTTTGCTCATTAATAACCAGTGTAGAAATATTTCAAAGGATTTAACATGAATAAGTTGACATCAGCTGCTTTAAGTCAATGTAACAATTAAATCAGGTATAAATAATATCCAGACTAGAAAGATTTCTTTTCATCAAATTGATCAAATTATCACAATTAGAGTGCTATGACTACACAGTCATTTCCATTAAGTTTTCATAGAGCAATGCTATTCTGACTATGCAGGATGGATGGCAAATCCACTTGAGAAAGAATCCTCTTTTAAAGAACTTATCAAAGCTCAGAATATGAATGAAATCAAAGAGCAATATTTCAGCAACAAGGGGTCCAGTGAAACTTGTTACGACCACCAATATTCAGTTAAAAAATAACTAAAAATTGTTGATATGCTACTGTAGCTATAGCAAAGATCTTTGAATGAATCTGAAAAAAAATCTTGAAAAAGATTCTTTTTCCCAAAATATTCATCAGATCAACACTCAAGTAATGTGTGAGTTAACCACATAGACAAAGAGTGTCCCAAGATTATTCCATGGTCCTGTGAAGGTGATCCCATGGTGATGCAATGGAGGCTGCCTACTATCTTCAGTGCTCCAGAACAAGGTGGACACTGGAAGATATGAAACAGGAGGTAAGCGGAAAATGTCAGTAGGGTTTCTCAGCACATTTGGGGACACAAGAGACTGCAGATGCTGGAAATCTAGAGCAACACACAAAACACTGAAGGAACTCAGCAGGTCAGGCAGCATCTATGGCGGGAAATGAACAGTCGACATTTCGGGTTGAGACCCTTCATCTGGTCTAGTGGAAGGGTCTCGACCAGAAGCGTCGAATGTCGGTTTCCCTCCATGGATGCTGCCTGACCCATTAAGTTCCTCCAGCATTTTGTGTGTTTCTCAACACAGTTGCCTACTTAAGAACTAGAAGACACTCCAGAATTTCAGTTCTGTCAAAAGGTCATTGACCTGAAATGTTAACGGTTTCTCTTTTCACAGATGCTGCCAAAATTGCTGAGTATTTACGACATTTTCTGTTTTATTTCTGGGTTTGTAAATAGCAGTGATGCAGGATGCAGCTGGTTTGTTGAGTAACTGGATTGAATAGCCTCCTGGCACGTATTTTATAGGTTTAGACATAAAGAACGGTCAGTTGATTGAGGCTCTGAAAAATTTCCAATAGCGTTGAAACAACATCTAGCATGAATAAGTTCCTCCTTCTGCAGAGAAATGGGAAAATATAGAATGGTGAGCAAACCATAATTAAAACCAAATATTCGACCTGAAACTTCAAAGCTGATCATTTTTGGAATATTGTCAACATTGTTTATCGTATCACGGAAACAAAGGAAGTACCTTGTAAAATGACAGCTTTCATTCCTGAAGTTATTGACATTCACAACAAACCACTGGTGTATGTAATTGTGGAGTAACTAAAATCATTCATTCACTGGAGATGGTTTCAGAAAGGCTTGTACCTTCAAGCAAGAAACCGAATATCTCACTTCAAGTGGAATAGTAGAGAATAGTAGTTAGCATATCAAATGTTGCATATGTTATCCACAGAGGACTCAAAAAGTCTGTGATTTGGAAAGTGAATTCACTCCCTGCTGCTCAATGCATTCACAATTATTTCACAGAAGTTTGGTTTCAGCTATGCTGAACTTTAGCTCTGTTTAATTTTTTTGAGCACCAAGAGAATTTTTTAATCAGGTATAGCGATGAATTTTGTTCGTCTTTGTTGGCTGTAGACTTTACCATTACATCCTGGGTTGGACTAATCTCTGTAAAATAAGGTAATTGAAAACTCTGCTGCCTGCGTCCTTAATTCATATCAGTTCCCCATTCACCAATCAACTCTGTGCTTACTGACCTGAGCTGGCTCATAGTTAAACCAATGTCTTGATTTGGAAATTCTCAACACTGTTTTCAAATCCCTCTCTAGTCTTACTTCTCTCAATCTCCTCCAGCTCTATGACCCTTGTTCTCTAGTTTTGGCCTCATGACTATTCCTTCATTGATTTACTCTAACCATTGGTGCCTGTGCCTTCAGCTGACAAAGGCATAAGCTGTTGAGTTCCCTCTCTAAACTACCCTTGCCTGACTTTCTTTTGATAATTCTCCTGTGAAGCACCTTGGTTTAATGTTACCACTTGAAGGGTACTTTATAAATGGAAGTTTATGTTATTTTAAAAGTGTTTTGTATTGAAAGCAACCTCCATGTACATGCTGAAATGCACATTGTACAGAAGAAAATTACATTGTTCATGACAAAATCCAAAGCTGTGTTTCAACAGTAGAAGGTAGTGGGGAGGATAGGGGGGAGGGGAAGTGGGCATGGGGTGTGGTTGTTGGGGGATAGGAGCTAATTAATGGCTGGGACTTCTCAGAATAACAGTATAAAATGGGTAAGAAGTAAAACTGGACAAATATGTTTACTTGAAATCTTTCTGAGAGATCTATTTATCAAATGAATGATATGACGGGAGCATAAAATATGTGTACTGCTGTTGATAATTAATATAGGTAAATAATATATTGAAGCAGTAAAGAATATTTTGATGCTTTCCTCAAATGCCAGAAACATCTTCATTTGAATTAAGTTTACATTCTAACCTTTCAACAGATGTACAGTAAAGCTGTTTACATCATTTGCTCAATGAGAGCATTTTGGCTTCTCTTGCTAATGGACTAAATTTGAAATAAAATGAGTTTGTTTTACTGCTTTTGCAATATTATCCATATTGTTTCCCCATAAAAAGGAGAGCTTCACCAAATATCACACACACAAAAAAAATCTATTACTGTGAAGTGGTGAAATTAATCTGTTTTCCAGGTTTCATCTATTGAATTATTTTGTTTTAATCCAACACCAGTTGGTGTTTGCTTACATGATGGGTTTTCAGCTTGCAGCAAACAGACATCAATCTGATTCCACGCTTATGGATTTCACTGATTACAGAGAACAATACAAGGGGAAATGGTAGACTGGTCTTGCACTGTAAAATCTCTGGCAAGCCCAAAGATCAAATTCCCTATCTGTTTATCTTTTTCCATTTCCCTTGATTCATATTGTCAGATGACATTAGCATGTTACACTTTAAGTAGTCCATTCCTGGTTCCAAGTGGTTTGACTAATCCCATTGGAATTGGTGAGAATCCTGTGAACAGTCAAGTCTTTACCGGGTGATTTTATTGACCAGTCAGGTGATAAATGATTGAACAAATCCTGCCTACTCAGTGCTCTGGAATTGGATTATAGATTCACTTGAAGACCCATTAATAAAGTATTGTAAGATCATCCTCAAATTGCAGGATATCCTCCATTGATACCCTGGCGTATGGTCAAACTTCATCCCTTAGCTCAATGGAATCTAGCACAGACACAGCAAGTGGTTTAGTGTAGGATTAGTGCAAAATGGGTACCAGTGTGGCGTCAAAGGGTTGAAGGGTCTATTTCCATGCTGTATCCCTCTGTGACCTACGTATTTTAAGTCTCTAATGCTGTTACTTGTATAGGTTTCACAAAGAGAGTTTGGAGCTTGTTTCAATAAATGTTCAATTCTTAATATGAAATTGAAGTCCATTTGTGACAAGGATCAGGATTAGATTCATTGAGCTAGGAAGTATGAGTAAGCCACATGAATAGATTCAATATGGCCTTATTTACAAGTACTATAGCACTAATCTTTAATTCTTTAATTCACATGATTGATGTTAATTCTGCCTTCTATAAATCACCACAAGAAACCTACTATTAAGTGTCAAGTTCTCAGACTGCTGCCAAATTGGAAATCAGGTAGTTTTGAAAGGCTGGGTACATACTTTAAGATACAGAGTTTATCAAGGTACATAGAGAACTGTAAAATTGGCAAAAGTGCCTAAATAAAAGGACAGCATTACTTGGTAACTACAATAAGTCAACTGGAGATGATGCAGAACAGAGTGGATATTTTGCTTCAAAAGAAGATGAAATGAAAACAGAAAATGCTGGAAGTGCTGCACCTGTGAAGAAGTAGAGTTACCATTTCAGGTCAAAGACCTTTCATCAAGACCACTCTGATCAGAGCTCAGCTGAGCAGGACCATTCTTCATTACATTGTGATGAACCTATTCAATTTCATTCACACCATTGCAAAAAAACATCAAGAGAAAAACTAGGGAAACAAATGAAGGTTTACAATGCAAACCCAGTGTCCAAATTTTCATTTATAAGAATGGCATGAAATACAGTCTGACTGATAAGCAATAACATTTAACAAGGAAAGAAAAAGTGCCTGAGAAGTTTTGGTACTTGGCAATGACAGACCAATATTAATTGGCATTGTTAGTAGTTTCTTTTTAAATTAAAGACACTTTAGAAAAAAAACACCCATATTATGACATCTGTTTTTTGTGTGTTTCATGGCATAATTTGTTTGAAGTTATTCTTAGCCATGATTATTTCAAGAAACTCAATAGCAATCCAGGCCCATAACGAAACATCTCCTCAATGATTTATAAAAGATACACTGTCTTACAAATGAAATTGAACTTCAATTATAAAAAATAATACATATTTAACATCCTCCATCCCAACAATATCATATTCAAAGTTAAGACACCTTCTGTCGCCCTGAGATTGCTGGTACTGACCCATAGTTCACACTGTATGCTTCAGGGTAACCCCATGTGTTATCTTCCACTGGCAGCCTGGTTCCCAGTATTTTGTCCTAGCAGAGGTTAGTAGAAGGGCTGACTCAACATAGGCTGCACTCACAGAATAGCTTTGACAGCCAGTGAAGCTCCAGCCCCAGGTTTACCGTTTGTCAATGCTGTCATAGTTAGTGAATGTTCACGAATTACTTGAGATTCATGGGGAAAGAAAATAAGTGTTAAAAAATTAGAATTATTAAAGTTTCTTTAAAAAATTACAAAAACTAAAACATAAATATAGACTTACATGTAATTAAAAATATTTACACTAACTTAATTAAATATTTAAAAAAGCTCTCATTGTTTTATCCACAAATAGATGTTGGAAATCTATAGTAAAAACCTTGAGGCCTCTCTTCCACTGCCATTCTGTGAGCAGGTTGGGCTGTGAGTGATAAGCCCAAGATCTGCCTTCAGGTTTGCCCTGAGAGCCTGTGACAGCTCTGACTTTCAAGAGCCAGTTTCACTGTTTACAACTGGCTCAAATAATCAGACATTTCAAAATGATTAAACTTAACATAAATAGTTAAAAAACAATATTCAAAAATATTTAAAATGACATTTAGCTGCTGTTAAAAATAATGTAGAGAAACAAACAAAAATGTGTCTTTTCAATGAAGGTGACTCCATTCAATGGGGCTCTGCAAGGTTCTTTAGTTACATTTGGTGAAATGCTGAGGGGCCAGACATAAAGTGTATCCTCAGTTCAAAAGGTTGTAGAATGTCAATCATAAGCTTAAGGGTGGAGCAAGAGGTCAGATCCTCCTGCATATGACCACAAACACATTTCATACTTCTACACTGCATTTCACAGGCATGGAAGTCTGGAACATTGATTCATACGCTGTAGCGAGCTGATGGTTCTCTACCAGAACATCTGCTAGTATAAGGTCAATCTGCCCCATCCTTACAATCAACACATAATCACACCTGTCTGCTGTTTTACTTCCTCTCAGTATAGTTCTAGACATGGCAACATCTGGTAATTGTTATCAATGCAATTAGAAAAAACTAATAAAACAATAGTATTTACATTTGTACAATCTTTTTCTATCTGCAAGTATTTTATTTGTGTCTATTATGGCCTGGAATCCAATGTTTAAAAAGATAGGGCAAAATGATTCAATTATAATTTTTGAAAGGGAATTAAGTACTTGATAGGGTTACCATTGCAGGACTCTGGGAAAGAACAAGGGACCTGGTCTGCTTGAATCGTATTTTTAAACATATGCATGTGTTGGGCAGAGTGGTATCCTTTGAAAAGAAAGGAGAAATTTGCATTTATATTTGATTTCTTTGTGGATCCAACATCTCCCACACTATTCATTAACTGCACATCTTAAGAAAATGTACATTATGGCTGCTGGAAGTTCCATGATCTTTAAGAATCATTTGTGCTGTGCAGATATCAATTGCGACTGATCATAGAAAAGAGCATTCATCAAGGATTTTGGTTGTTGCATTCATGATTGCCATTGAAGAGGTAGGAAAAGGTAGAGACATCTTGTATTCTCTACACTTCAAGCAAATGATTTGGCAAGTGATAACAGCTAAGCTCTATTGAAAGAGTATAACTCCAAGAATGTATATGCAGTATAGAAAGAAGTCTAATGATCCCCCAAAATCAGTGAAAGCATCTTCAAATGCCACAGCCAGCCAACTGTATCATTAGCCTCAGCAAATGTTCAATGCCTCATATCCCCATTATTCACCTACCGACTACTGTACTCTGAAAAACCAGGCCTCAAATCTAACATTATATGCTTCACCTCAGCTTCATGATCTCAAATGTAAGTTTTATACCACATCTCTCACACTGCCACCGGTTTAACCAGGATAGCCATGTTAATAAACATTATTCATATGGCAATTGTGCTTAATTCATGCTAAACCAACATGGGATACAAAATGTCCAAAAATTCTATCCCAGCATGCCAATAGAAGCCAAAAGAGTCCATGCTGAGCTTTCCACACATGTTGTAAGCTGAAAGGAAATCCTGAAGAACTTGTTTGTACAAACACCATGTCCTTCCCTGCACCCCTGCAGTGTGTCTATCACCAAAGATTTCCAAATCACCACATGAGTGCAAAGATGGTATTAGGATATCTTATTCTATCCCTGGTAAGCTTTTAAGAGTGGAAAACATGAGAATTATGTTACCAAATTAAAACCTAAAAACCCTGTCACCAATTTGTCAGAATGCTGATAAACTCAAACCTTTTCCCCATTGAAGTATTTTTGTTGTGCAAATGGTCAAACGTCAAATTTTTCGATGTTATACAGTTCATGGTTTTGTAGAAAGCAAATAGAGTGATGATGAAATAATCAAAGGGGAAATTATGTCAATTAAATGGTTCGAAGTGGGATTTTTGTATCATTAAAATAAGGAGTGTTGAGACAGACTTTGCCAACTTATAGATAGCTACAGATGGGACTGATCCCTGTACACATTCTGAGTGATGTGTTAGTAAATTGCATTCAAAACCACCTGAAGTTAAAGAGTGTGTAATATTTAAAGTTAAGGAATGGCTTGCAAGAGAACTGTGGACAGAGTTGATTAACAGTAGAGAGTCCATAAGGCCACAAGATTTTGGAGCAGAATTAGGCCACTCACCCGTTGAGTCCGCTCAGCCATTCAATCATGACTTTTTTTTAACCCCATTTTCCCACCTTCTCCCCATAACCCTTAACGCCCTTATCAACCAAGAACCTATCAGTCTCTGCCTTAAATACACCCAATGACTTGGCCTCCACAGCCACCTGTGACAACAAATTCCACAGATTCACCACCCTCCGGCTGAAGAAAAATCCTCCTCATTCATTTTTAAAGGGACTCTGCAACACTACCTGTTCCTCCACCCATCATAGTATCATCTGCAAACTTGGCCACATCGTAATCAATTCCTTCATCCAGATCATTAATGTATCAAGTGAAAAGTTGCAGTTCCAACACTGACCCCTGCAGGACACCACTAATCACTGGCAGCCATCCTGAAATGGACCCCTTTATCCCCACTCTCTGACTTCTGCCAGTCAGCCGATCTTCTATCCATGCTAGTACCTTGCCTCTAACATACTGAGCTCTTAGCTTGTTCAGCAGCCTTGCATCGGAGTCAGAGAGAAGCATATATGAGTGGATGTTATAAGTCCAGTTAAAGGTGAAAGCTGTGTAAGTTGCAGAATATAGAAATTGTTTTAGTTTACAGAAGTTTGCAGTATTTTATAATCATATAATCCTTGGTAATTTCATATAAAACCATGTCATATTTGTTGTTGTATTTGCACTTATATGATTGCATTTGCTCATTCTTAATAAAGCTTCAAATGAGCTCTGTGATGTGCTGCTCTCGGAGCCTTGTCTGGCTTTATCATACCCTGAGAGGATAAGTGCAAGAGACAACTATCTATGGCACTCACTGGCACTTTCCTCTCCCTTGCAGGAATAGCTCACAAGCAACCAATGCTAGTTACTGCAACTAACCAGAAGGGGAGAATGATGGCTGTATGCTGAAGAGGAGACTCACGCAGGCCAGAATGCAAAGAACTTTTGATGATGCAGTGACAAGTGAAGCAGAGAATTCTTTGAATAGTGTTGCTTGATTTTCAACGTCCACCTGAACCTTCTATGATGGACTGACTGAACTCTGGACTTAACAGTTCATTTTGAAATGTTCTTCCTGTACATTCAACTGGAGCTCACAGCTGAGATCAAAGGCTGGTGAAACCAACCATCTTCTAAGCTAGAGATGGAATTGCTGTGAACTGTATCATGTTGGCATGCATGACAGCTTGATATGTGGATTATTCAAGATCGGTGGGCTAATGAAAGATTGTGAAAAATAAATCACATTGTAATGGTCATGACTTTGACATTCGACATAATTCTGTGTTATTTTGTATGTCATCTTCCTCTCCTCAACATGGACACTTCCATTTTTCATATGATGCAAAACAATCCCAGTTGCCACTTATTAAAGTAATTTATACTGGCCCACAGAATGAAAGCTAGCTTAAAGGCTGAGCTTTTTAAAAAAAATTCTAATATATGTATTGAATGGACTTGATTCCTAATTATAGTATGTTAAATTATACTGACCACCCCTTATGTTTGCTTATCTGATTTTCCTCCCAGACTCCATGTACTGACTCAATGTCTAAATTGTTCTAGATATTAATATATCATTCTCTATTCTCTTTGACAGAATTTTATTGTGTTTTCTCTTTCAGAGTCTATTTCATTTTAATATCTGAAATGAAAGCATAACCTAACATGAATTATAATTGTAAATAAACTGAAGACTCAGGCACTATTAGAGATCAATAAATCATGTGAGGTACATCAATGCAGTTAAATACTCCTTAGATGACGTGTTGATTTTGCACAGTTTATGGTAATTTGAGTGATAATTCTTCCAGGGAATCTGTATATTTTCCCCTGCAAGTCTTCCATCTACGAGCTGCTTTGCTGCAAATCACACCATTTCTTGCAGAAGGAATTAAGATTGTATGGGAAGGGTTAAGAACAGGCCAAATGCACACAGTGGCCTGAGGCCACAGTGTCCCTGCAGACTGAAATCTTACCTTCACCCAGCTTTGAAGTCGACCAAAACTCCCATTTCAAGGCCTCATTTAAATGTGAAAATCAAAGTTGGATGAAATATTCATTGCTGCCTTGTAGTTTTACAAAGATTCAGCAAGAGGTCTGCCCCATTGACACATCAGCCATAGAAGCCCAGTGGAATGCAACCGGAGCCAAAAGAGACCAAGGTGAATGATACTCTAACTTCGTTCAGGGAAACACCAAGGAACCATTGGATCTGCTTGGGAATTTCCCACCCTCTCCCTTTGAATGGCTCCCTTATACAATGGGATGGACTATGACCTCACGATCTACCTTGTTGTGACCTTGCACCTTATTGCACTGCACTTTCTCTGTAGCTGTGACACTTTACTCTGTACTGTTATTGTTTTTATCTGTACTACCTCAATGCACTCTGTACTACCTCAAAGTAACTGCACTATATAATGAATTGACCTGTATGATCGGTTTGCAAGACAAGTTTTTCCACTGTACCTCAGTACAAGTGACAATAATAAACCAATAAATACCAACACCAACATTTACCTCAGCTCCCCCATCTCCTTCGTTGCAGGCTGATGCTTGCTTCCACATCAGTTCCTCATCCATTACAGATGGTTAGGTGATAGATCTGGCCATGTTCAAACAGGTCTCGGGGAAATAGGAGATCAAGCTTTGATCCTCATTGCTAGACTTCCCTGCCACATTGCTCCATTTAAAGCTTGTGCAGAATGCAGTGTTGTCATGTTTAATTTTCATATGCATTGTCAATACATTTACTTTCTAAGAGCACTGTGTTTATTTCCTCTGTAAAACTGCTTATAGTCCTGAGCATATCCCACACCTCAGGTGTGGCAGCAAAGAAAGCTTTACATCATGCTCAGCAGCAAGACTGTGCAATTAATCAATAGTCACAGTTTACACTGGCAACTAGAAGGAAGGATTTAGGAATGCATTTGCTATCAGTCTGAATGGTTTGAGGAAACACAAAAAGTGGTCTTTTCCTATTGTTTTGTTTTTGATCTAATGTGCAGGGTTTCTTACAAGTGGACCTGTAACTGAGTCAATTGCTGTTTAACCCTTTATCTATCAAGGAGCCAATAAACTCTCCCATCTAGTCCAATTAATCAGCATCTGTGCAAGTCAACCAATGTCTAAATCAAATGTTTAAAGAACACTAATGATCAGTACATTCAGTGCATTTACACTGCATTTACATGCTGTTAAGATTTCAATGTCCTTGCTAACCATTATGCATCTGAGCAATCCTTGATCTTATTCTGCTGGGACATTTGCAATGTCAAGATTTGAATTCACGGACAATGTAAGAAAGGACTACCTATTAGTCTACAGTGGTGGTGATTTACAGGATGTTTATAAAATATTATAACTTGAAACTAACAACTAAATTGGTGCAAAAACTGCACTGACTGTAATTTTACTTGATGGCAAAATGTGGTATATGGGTCAATTAGATTTTATCACACAAAGGAACAGAGCAAAAGGAACAACTGTTAAGTATTGCACATATCTGATACTCTTGCCAAAAAAATTGGACTTTTCTGACCTTGAACAAGAACTGAAGATGCAGACCATTGAAGAATGCATATCAAAGCAACTTCAAAAGAGAGCCCTTGAAATGGATATCAAACTGCCCCAGCTGCTTGATTCAGAAAACATCACTGGAACTTTCAAAGAATAGAGCAGTTGATGTAAAATGATCACTACATTATTATATGACTAGGATCAGAGGGGAAATAAATACCATGGCAGAAATATCCACTCAAACCATCCACAGAAAACAATCAACAGCATCAGTGAAATAAGGAAAACACCACATAGTTATGACTGTAATAAAAACAGAAAATGCCAGAAATACTCGATAGATCAGGCAGCATCTTGGAGGGGAAACAGAGTTAATGTTTCAAGTCAATTACTCTTCATCAAAACTGATATAGTGGTGGCAGTTACTCCCATAAAGCAGATGTTTTGCTAAGTGGGGTGAGGGAGATCATGTTTCAGCATACCCAGTCAACCACGACTCATCAAATAGTGTAGGTAGTGCTAAAGTCATTGCAGAGATCAACAACAATTCTGATGATCACAAATACACCTTTCATTTCACCACACTGGTTAGAGCATTCATCCATGGGTAAAAGTGAACACTGCAACTTTTTAATCAATATATTGGTTGATTACAGGTGCATTGGTCAATGAGGTGAGTGAACCTTCAATAATTTTCCATCATCCCACATCTAACATAATGAGGAATTGCAAGGATATCTCTCCACAATAGTACTATACCCTTGAAAGTCTTGGGAATATTTTCATTGTCAATGATATTCAAGCCCAAATATGACATTCTGTGCAATCTCAGGTGACTGTGATATTCTATGAATTTTTAGGACAGTGCCAGCTCCTCTCATGTAAAGATTATATATGTAATATTTACATTTGCACCTCCTAATCATGAAGAAAAGCTCATTCGGCAACATATTAATTACACGAGCTTAGAGACAATGCCCAAAACAATGACACTAGGCAAACTCAAAGCAAGATATGCTCTATTACTGTGATTGACAGCAATTCCATTGTAAAATGGAAATATGCCATGAAAGCAGCACTTCATCATGATATTGCACATAGACTGCATGTTTTGCACAAAGTTTGTAATGAATTCACAATTGTACCTGCCTTAGATCTTATGCTCTGAGGTAATGGCATTGTCATCCCAGAATCACTAATGGAATGTGTTATAGACGTTGGTTATCAAGGAATTATGAAAACTAAAGACTTGTTAAGGCAAAAGAAATAGTTCCCTGAAATAGTTAATTTCTTTGAACACAATATCAGAAAGTGTTTAGTGTGTCAAACAGTCATGATATCAAATATGCATAAGCATATGGGTTAATGTTCATGCTATTATTACATATATGTATTCTGACAAGTGTTTTCTTATAATTGTCAACAACTGTAGTAGATTCCTTGATGTAGAAATTACCACTTTGACATCCTTGACACCTACCACCCTAAAGCTTGATCATGTCTCTGTGCTGTTTGGTGTTCCACAATGAGGACGGGTAACAGACTGCCAGTTAACAATGATGACATTAGAAAATCTGCAACCTATTTAGATTTCACACATTACAAAATCACCTCTTGCCGGCCACATGCCAATGTTGAATTATAGAGATTCATACAAAGGCTAAAAAAAAGTTACCTTTACTATTTATGCTGAAGAGAAATCATGGAAGCAAGAGCTTTATCATTTTTTATGGAATTACCGAGCAAAGTTGCATTCAATGACATGAGTATCACAAGTTGTAATCATTTTTGCACAGCACATGCATACTCATCTTCCAGAGGCTCTGAGCGATAAATGAACAACATTGGCTCAAGTGCAACAAAGTGAAGAAAAGCAGTATGGAAGCAAACACAGAAATACATCAAATTCAGCTCTAGAAGATACTGCAAACACTCATCAGGTCAGGCAGCATCTGTGGAAAGAGAAATAGACTTAACCTTTCAGGTTGAAGAACCTTTGTCAGAATGAGAAAAGAGAAAAAAAAAATTAGTTTTCAGTTGCAGAGAAGGTAGATGGGGAGATGGATAGACCAAAGGGATAGTGCGAGGTGAGGGTTGCTGCGGAGATGAATTGTTAATGACATTAGCGCACTCTGACCTGCAATTTTGTAAGACATCAAATGTCTGTCAGCCATTAACTGCTCATATTCCCAGCAACCCCAGCCCAATCTATAAGAGATATCCCCTATCTGTCCTTCCCCACCTTCTCTGCAATTTAAAATTAATTTTTCCTCTCTTTCCCAGTTCTGATGAAAAATCCTTGACCTGAAATGTTAATTCACCTTCTCTTTCCACAGATGCTGTCTGACCTACTGATCATTGCCAGTATTTTCTGTTTATGTTTCAGATTTCCAGCAGCTACACTTTTTTTTCATTTTCATATTTGAATTAAAATCGTTACAGTCTGAGGAAAAAAAACCTTTTGAGGCAATACTGCAAAGGCAAACAAGCAACTCGAGATTATGTAAAGAAATTTGAAGTGACTGCCACAAAAGGATCTACAACATTGCACAGGTTGTGAAGTGTTGCCTGAAATACTATCCTTCAAAATACCATTTCTCTGTCAGTGAATCCAAAATGGATAATGTCAAAATCAAAGAAACAGAGCACTCCCAGTTAAAACAATAGCCATGCCCTCTCATCCAGAAATGATAAAGTAGTATCCAGCATGCAAACAAGAATCTCCCTCACAATGTAGCAAAGTGATATAAGGAATGGATAATCAGAATATTTCTTTCAGTAAACAAAGAGAGAGACTGGGCTTGTTCTATTGTGTTATTGTTATGGCATATTATTGCATTTCCTTTTTAAGAACACCATGCCTATTTCCTCTTTAAGACTTATATGGTTCTGAGCATGTCCCATGTGGCAATGAAGAAAGCCACAATTGTTTGCATTGTGTTCATCAACGTCTATTATTAATCACAGATGCAAGGGCTAAGAGTTGCAGTTTACATACACCATACCCATGCACTCATTTTCTCCACAAGTCCCTACCACTCTTTAAATTGAGGGCCACCATTTCCTCAATAAATGCAGTTGTTTAAAAGGATAAAGTTTTTTTTTCCTCTCCATTCAGTGAATGACATTGCAAAATAGTAAATGGCCTTTAAATTTCATTGTCCATTTTTGCTGATCTCAGAAAGACTGACAGCTATTGGCGGTACAAATATAGTGGAATTATTGGCGATCGTACCAGTTTTGTTGATACCTGTAGCATTAGGTGCACTCAGTAATTCAGATTTAATAAACAATTCTGTGTAGCCAACCTGATCACGTAGAACAGCACCAGTCGTGGTCTTTCGGATGAAAAAGTGACTGACTGTAGGTGTCTGCAGAAATGCCACACTCACCTTTTGCACTCTGCCTAGGGCAGTCGCATGAGTCAGTCGTCAAAAGGAGTTCTGCAGTCACTGCTTCACTGCTGCTAATACGGGAAATTTTCATCTTCATAACTTAGGCTGCAAAATGATTTACAAATTACCTGCCTGTTGGAAAAACCATATCAATTTTAGGTTGTTCAACAGGGTTCTCATCCACTTTGCTCAAGCAATTAATATCTACTGGATTTCTCTTTACGCCAGATTCTCAATGCAGAAAAAAAACAGAATTCAATCTTTATTAATGCTGCCTTCCCCAATATTTTGTGTCTCAGTGGGATAGAGTTAATATCATATGAACTTGAAACTCGTAGAGGTGAGGAGGAAGCCATTGATTCACTGCAATCTGCTTTAGGTTAGTTAAAGTGCCAAGATCTTTCCACTAACTGAACTTACCTTGTTATCTGTGTTCATGTACATAATAAAAATTAAATAAGAATCCACTATATGAAGATATAAAAACATGTATGCACACATCAATCTACATTAACTACATTAATTATACAGTCGCTTTCAAAACTGGTCTATATTTGGATGCTGCTGAAAGGTGTGGAGGCAGGATAGGAGAGTGATGTACACCAGGCAATGTATACATCAGTCTGTTCATCAAATAAAATTAGACTTGGTAGAATTCAACATACATTTTTCTAAACCAGTCAAGGATGTCTGTATTTTCAAGTTTGTTCATATTTTACTAAACTTAATTTGAAATGGTAAACCATTACATAAAACACTGTCAAAGGAGTTAATAGGACTTTAAAAATTGACATTTTTAATTATCGATTTATAATACTTAGAGGGGAAGAATTAAGTGTATTTTAAACCCATGAAAGGTATTTTCCTAACATTAAAGCCCAGTGCGACTTATACACCAATTTTTACTGCATATCTCTGACTGGTGAAAGTGTTCACAAATGATACATTACCTTTGGGACATCTCTATCTGTTATGTGTCTGCATCTTTACATGTGGCCAGTGCTCTGGGTTTCTCTGATGAATTATTATGGGTTGTGCACCTGATAGTTGCTAAAAATTTCTACTCGCTGCAGCTGCCACTTTGTGCTGTTGGGATTAGCACTCTAGAAATCTCTTAAATTTCACAGAATATTTTCTCTCCAGCAAAAGGTTTCTGTGTTCAAAATCACACTAAATCCTTGCAGTGTGGTGAATTTCTGATTATTCTTACATGAGTAAAGGCTGAAACTCTTTCTATTCCACACAGAATATATGAAGAGTGCATATTTTGTTTCACTCCCCCATCTCCAGTCTCCCTTCACATACGCATACACTCTCCGAGATCGATGTTGCCTGGAAGAATACAATTTTAGACAGTGACCACTTTGAGATGAGAACTGCATATGATTTTAAAAGGCTTTCCTTTGTCAGAAGTAGTATAGAAAATACAGTGGTATAGACAGACAGTGGCAAAGTGAGTGACACAGTGGCACAGCTAATAGAGCTGGTGTCTCACAGCTCCAGTGACTTGGATTCAAACCCAAACTCAGATGCTTTGTGTGATTTGCACATTCTCCTTGTGACTTTGTGGGTTTTCTCTGGATATTCTAATTTCCTCCCACATTCCAAAGACATGCAAGTTGGTAATTTGATTGGTTGCTGTAAATTGTCACCTGATGTGTGGAAAAAATGTCACAGGGAAAATCAGTGGGAGAATGGAATTGCTTTGTGAATCAGCATGGACTTGATGGGCTGAAAGTCTCCAATGTCATAAGGGAAAATGGAAATGTAGATAAAAGTAGAGAAGTCAAGGGCTGAAAGTCTCCTTCTATGTCATAAGGGAAAATGACAATGAGCATAAAAGTAAAGAAGTCACTGCAAAAATGATACTGAGTATGTTTTGAGCTGCCACATAAGGATTACATAATGAATGTAGAGCAACAAAACCTTTGATCAGTTCAGCATCCATGACTGTGCTGATTTTTGCTTTGATTGAATTAGCTGAAGGCCTTGAATTTGCCCAGCCCTTAAAGGCCACCCACAGATAGTAAATCAAAAAATGTTCTGTAATTATAATTCTGGGAATGCTCCTCATTTTCCATTTGATAGGAGTTTAGCCACCAGAAAGATTCACTGAACTCTGGAATAATGAAGTTTTCCAACATTTTGGGAGTAACTGTTTCACTTGTGAGGGCCAGTGTTCGGAGGACATAGACTTAGAATTTTTGGCAAAAGAAGCAGAAAAGGGTTGCAAAATTTGGTGTTAATTTTCTTGGTCCACTATTCTGGCCAGGGGGAAGCAGAAGATAATTGGAATTGGGGCACATTCAGGAAACTTTTGGAGTTTCTACTAACAGGCCAGCAAATCAAATAAGTAGAGAGGTGAGCTTCATGTGACTGGGGGACGATGAACTCAAAGCAAGGGAACCCCAAGCAAGAAGGGTTATTTTTGAGTCCCTTGAGAAATGCTCCAATCTAAAAGTTAAAAGACTTACCTTCTCCTGCCTCTTCTGAGCCCCTTATCACTCTTGACATCTTTTCAATAACAGAATTGGAACTCCTTCTAAAATTCTAACTGAAGACCCATGTAGGCAACAATGATGTAACCTTGGCATGGAGCTCCAGCTAAAATTTTAGAAGTGGTTCCAATTCCAATGCTGAAAAGATGACATACCACCTCAGAAAGGGATCCTGCCCACCTCCTCTGCAGAGTAGATTAACCTTGGACACAATGAGTAGGCTGTTGGATCAGAGGAAGTAAATTGTGCCGTTGTTTTAATTGTCCCCTTAATGTGTTTCTGCATGTGTAGAATTAAATGCAAGACCCTTGTATGAAATTCCCTGCTTTCAGTTTTGTAATTATTCTTGTCAACGGCCACCACTAAAGATTATAATAGAGTCATAGAGTCAAACAGCATGGAAACAGGCCCTTCAGCCCAACTGGTCCATGCCAACCAAGATTCCCATCTAACCTATTCCCATTTGCCCTCATTTGGCTCATATCCCTTTGAACTTTTGCAATCAATGTACCGGTCGAAGTGCTTTTCAAATGTTGTTAGTGTACCTGCCTCTTGCATGTACCTTGCAACTTCAGCAGACTGGAATCCAAAGCAAACCACTGTGGTTGATAATAATGCAAGGGAAATCCAACATTTGCACATCCACTTCCATGCTGTGTTGAAACACACTGTCTGTTCCAGGCATAACTATGAGTGATTTGTTATTGTTCAGATTCCCTCCAGAATTAACATTTGCTTGGGCCTTTGTTCTAGAGAACCTATTGGTTGAACTGCAAAGTTTGCAATGTGTACACCTCTGAATTGGCCACTGCTGACTGAATCCACAAAATTAGATGTCCCATTGTTAACATCAGGCTTGCTTCAAATGCATGTGTTAGAGCAACTGAGATGTCACCTGAATGCAATTGTTTATTCACTAATGTCAGTTTCAGTAACTAGAGACAGCTGCAGCTCAAAGGTTGCACCCTCATCGGTGAGTCTGTTGGCTTGGCACCCTGCTTCAGAGAATTGAGCCATAAATCCAGTGGGAGACCAACATAATGCCGAGGGAGGACCACACTGTAAAAAAAATGCTGCCTTTTGAATGGTAAAATAAATCAATGCTTCCTTGGCACTCCAGGTGGAAGTGAGATATCCTGTGGCTTAAATATGAGAAAGAGCAGTGGAATGAGGGGAGTTATCCCAAGTGTCCCAGCCAATACATAGCCTTTAACCTATTTCATTAACACAGTTTATCTGGTCATTATCACATTCTTGTTTGGCAGAGTTTACCATAGGAGAAATGGCTGCTGTATTTCCTACTTACGAAGAGTGGCTACACTTCAAAAGTAATTCATTGGCTGTAAAGAGTTCAGAGGTTGTAAAAGGCACTATAAAAACAGAGGTCATTCTTTCCTTTTCATTTATAGACTTTGACAAAGAACATTTGCAGGAAGTAGACCTGTGTGTACAGTTCTATTTCAGAAAAGCTTGGCAAACAATGATTATTATCTTCAGAGAATTGAACAGTGGAGCATCTGAGTTTTGGTCACAAATTGACCTTCAAAATCTCAAAAACTGGCTCCACATTGCACTAAAATAGAGGAAGTGTGATTTTATTTCGAGATTTCTTGAGGAAAAACAAAAGTCTGGAAAATTCATCACTAGAAATAACATTAAATGAACTAGACTGCTGCACCATGTGATATACTCTGCCTCCAATAATCAGTTCCATTGAAATCAACCACAATGTATTTACAGGCACAGATTTAGTCACCTTTCCCTCCTTTCCACTTAATGGACTGGGATAAGGTCCTCTGCCTGTAAACCATTGCAAATCTAATGTTGCATCAAGTCTTAAAGGGAATGGCTTGGTAGCCTGCAGTAAACTTGCAGCTGTATGTCAGTAGTGCATTACATATTCCACCTGATTTCTTTTTCAATGAAAGTTAAGCGAATTAATTACCACAGTCTATGGAAGTAATTTCCTGACTTACTGCCTGTGGTGATACACCAACCAGAATTAGAAATTTGCAACAAGGGCCTTCCATTGAAAGATGAAGAAGCATTCTTTTCTTTTGTGCAGTGGTCTATTATGTTCTGAAGTGCACAACCTGAAAGGCTGGTGGAAGCAGATTCAGAAATCTTTCAACAGGGAATTGGAAATATCCTTGAAAAGGAAAGAATCGCAGTTCAAGGGAATAGCATCAATTGGATAGATCGTTTTAAGAGTTGATTCAGTACAATTGATTATATGGTTTCCTTCTACACACAATGATTCTGTGAGATATGCCAGATTAGAAGCGTGGATTTAAATTTATACAAATTTTAATACTGCACGTAATCATGCAGGGAATGTGAAGTTAAGAGATTCCTCTGAGATTCAGTATGCCTGAGATGTGTACTGTTGTAATTTTGTACTGCAGATGACTATGGACAGAAGTACTGTAGTAATAGAACATTCTGGAAAAAAAACAAGTAATTAGTTTTGACTATCTTTTTTTCCCCCAGTATTTTATATAATCACTGTCAGACATCCAAAGTATGAAAAATAGAATAAATTCCCAATGCTCAGAACTTGATATTGTAAATCGTTAGTCATTATTATGGATCATCTTTTCACTGACAGGTGTCTCAGTGTCTCCCTAGAGCTGATGTATGAAGAAACACATCAAGTCATGAATATTCTGAAAAATATTATTACGCACGATTTCTTAAACTTAACCATGAAACTCAAGTTCAATTTACGATTCCATATCTTAGCTAAGCAAGAAGTCACCAGTGCAGTTGACTACTGCTGTGCTAAGCAATCAACGCTCTTACAGATGGAGAAGTACAAAGAAAATTGCAGTACCAATTCTCATGGTCCTGTCAGAAAGTATCAAGAAAGCAGAGTTCCCGTTTTGGATGTAAAATGTGTTTAAAATAGGACCAATTAGTTTGCAGTTCAAGTTTTCACTAAAATTAATTTGGATGATAACAGATGTAAAAACATAAAACAGCAAAAGAATAGTGTAAGAAGAAATAATAGTTTTCCTTTTATATATTACAAAAGTGTTCTTTGATGTAAGTTGGAGCAGCAACCGAGTCCAATTTTATAAACACAATGTAGAATTGCTTTATTGGGAAAATAAATGTTTTAAATAAAGGTGACTAGTCCATCAGCTGTGAGTGAATATCACTAAGAAAGTGATCAAACTTTATAAAAGTTTCATTGGCAGACATGAATTAGCTTCTCGGCAATCAATGTTTTTTGCTATGTTTATGCCCACTGGTACCTGGATATCTGAAAAAAATTATCGCAAATTAAAGATCCTCCCCACAGTCGATGAGGTCAAGTTATTTTAACCTGATGGCATGACCAGGTTTGTGGTTAGGTGCTGATAATGGGCACATTGTTGAGTTGAATGTACCTCTCTTAAACTTGCCTCGTATACTGCATTGGTTTGGCCGATTTTGCTCAGATTGCATGATGTTAATAGCAAATATATGGAAATTCAACAGCAAATATATTGGGTAAGGAATTGGTTATGCCTCATGATTATACAGCAAGAAGAAATTTGAAGCAGGGTAGAGTATTCATCACCCCATTCTGCCTACTGCCATTTTAACTCCCAGCTTTCTGGATCCTATGTAAGCAAACTTTACAGATATTTAGGATCCTAATTTGGAGCATTGTTGTTTTAACACTGGCTGCATGTATTCAATAGTATTGTTGACCTGTCAGTGAAAAATGTCAGTGTAAGCAGTAAATTGTATTTTTTTTAAGGAATTTCTTGTGAACCAGGAGAAACAAAAGTACTCCTATGACCTCACATGGAAACCTTGAGCCTCCCCAATTCCCAAGAATAATCATCTTTCGTCTCTCTAATTTGTCACTAAGAGATTGTTCTCTTAAACCACTGGCAGTGTTTTCCCTGACACAAAATCTTCTTCTGCCCAGTAGCCATCTTGTGTGTCTTGGTGAGAATGTCTCCATGGAGTTCAGACTTAGTAGACCCAGGAATCAAACCATAGAAAGCATCCTATCTGGATGTGTCACGGCTTGGTACAGCAACTGCTCTGCCCAGGACCGCAAGAAGCTGCAGAGTGTTGTGGACACAGCCCAGTGCATCACGGACACCAGCGTCCCCTCCTTGGACTTGGTCTTTACCTCTTGTTGTCTTGGTGTAGCAGCCAGCACAATCAAAGACCCCACCCACCCGGGACATTCTCTCTTCTCTCCTCTTCTATCAGGTAGAAGATACAGGTGCCTGAGGGCACGTACCACCAGACTTAAGGACAGCTTCTACCCCACTGTGATAAGACTATTGAACGGTTCCCTTATACAACGAGATGGACTGTGACCTCACGATCTACCTTGTTGTGATCTTGCACCTTATTGCACTGCACTTTGTCTGTAACTGTGACACCTTACTCTGTACTGTTACTGTTTTTACCTGTACTACATCAATGCACTTTGTACTAACTCAATGTACCTGCACTGTGTAATGAATTGACCTGTATGATCAGTTTGTAAGACAAGCTTTTCACTGTACCTCGGTACAAGTGACAATAATAAACCAATACCAACACCAAATCTTGGTCTTGCCTCCATTCCCTAACTAAGGCACTCTTCGCACTCAAAATAAGATTTTTTTTGGCACTTGATTGGCTGAACTTGGCCCTGGCTTGTTGTATTGTCATTTTTTCCATTTTAACTCCAGCAACAGTGGCAGGTGTGGCTACCAGTACAGATGTGATCTGCATCTCAAAGACATAGCAAAAAGGTTGGAGATGGGTGGTTCAGAATTCCCTCCAATTGACAGTGAGTGTTGGGCAAATGTCTTTAAAAATCAAAGACTCCAGTTGGAAATAGAATTTCACACAAAACAGTGATCAAGTGTCCTCTATTTGCCAAATCTAATTTTAATTAGATCTAGTCTCCCACAGAATGGGCAGTAGTGGTGAGGTCGGAGATAGAAGAGGGGGTGGGGTACAGGCACACAGAGGAAAGAAGGTTTTGGAGAAGGGAGGGGACTAGGTTCTAGGATTCTGAACACCTCCAGTTATAGTCTATTAAGTATTCTCAAATGTAATCATTCCATAATTGGTGGCTGTACCTTGAGTTGCCAAACCCATAAATTCTGGAATTCCCTCTCTAGTACTTCTTGCTTCTTTAAGATGCTACTTTGACTAAACAAGTGGGAGATCCATAGAGAGGCAGAGAACCCCTTCAAATATCCAGATCAAGGCTTGATGTTATTATGTGTCACAACCCACAATTTTAGATTGATGTGAGAGTGGAGGAACAGACTCATCAGTGGAAGGATTGTTCAACAGCAGAGAGCTAGGCAGGGAAGTTATTAAGATTTCATTTTTGGTTTCTGGGTAGGATAGAAGGAGACAGATCTCACCCTGGTGTGTCAAGAGGAAGTCTTGGGCCTCTTCCTTCCAGGGCACCTCCATTCACCTGAACAGCACCAGAATACTCCACCCAAGAGTCAGAAAGACATGTTGTAGCTGTATAAAACTTTGGTTAGGCCACATTTGGAGTATTGTGTGTGTTTCTGGTCACCCCATTACAGGAAAGATATGGAGGCTTTGGAGACGGTGCAGAGGATGTTCACTAGGATGCTGCATGGATTAGCTATAAAGAGAGGTTGAACAGCCCTTGGATTGTTTCCTCTGGAGTATCGGAGGCTGAAGGGAGACCTGATAGAAGTTTATAAAATTATGAAAGCATAGACAGGGTAGATAGTCAGAGTATCTTTCCCAGGGTAGAAATGTCAAATACTAGAGGGCATAGCTTAAAGCTGAAAGGAGGAAAGCTTAAGGGGGATGTGCGGGGCAAGTTTTTTTACATATAGGGAATAGTAGGTGCCTAGAACATGCTGCTAGGAGTGGATGATGGAAGCAAACAAGATAGTGGTGTTCAAAAGACATTTATACATAAAGGGAATGGAGCGATATGGATCACGTGCAGGCAGATTGAATTAGTTTCCTTTGGCATTATGGTCAGCACAGACATTGTGGGCCAAAGGACTTGTTCCTGTGCTGCACTGTTCTATGTTCTAAGTTCACTCCTACTACTCCCAGCAGATACCAGTCCCCTCCCACAGCTCCACCACATTCCTGCTGCCATCTGCTGCCCGGGTACCGTATCTGGCTAGGTTCCGGCAGAGGTCCAAGGGAACTTATATGCAAGGTTCAGCAGTTAATAACGTACAGTACTTGACCTCTTAGTTATGTCTGAGTGTGCTGCCTGCTTCAGTACTCATGATCAGTGTTTACTCCCCAAACACTAATTTGCACCTACTATAATGTCATTTTTAGTGCTCTACATTCTTTACATCCACAGCAACACATCCTGCAGTACCACCAGACTTAAGTAAATACATTTAGTTTCCCTTTTCATGAGAAAATTAGCAATATGACATAAATGTTTAAACCTCAGTGATTCATCATGAAATAATACTAATGATATTTTATGACATTGATGCATGGTTCAATATGTGTAACAAACCTATTAGAATTGCATTTAATGCTTTCATTTTTCTGAAAAGACCCTCGGGAAAAAGCTCCAATTGCAACATTTTTGTCCAGAAAATAATTAATATGCTTCGATTGGGAGAATGCAGGCTTCAGTTAACATTACTATAGAAACAGAAATAGGAGTTGCTGTGTAAAGGAGCCACTGGGAGAAATCTCCAGGATCTACTGCCTCAATTTTAACCCAGAAGAGGAGTAGGACAGGAAATGGGTGGGTTCAAAATGGGCAAGTGGTTGTCAGGACAAAGTTCAGTCATTTTTTACTAATTGGCTTTTTTTTTATTATGTATTCCCTCACATACCCCTGGACAAAGACAGCAGGGACGATATGGAGATCAGTGGGCGAGCAGAATATTATTTGCTTATTACTGCTGCCAGGGACTCAAAGTGATGATGTTATGGCAAGGTTAATGATGGGAAAAGGGATGCGGACCATGGCAAAGGATGACAAAGGTTTAATTCATGGGGTTTTAGAGTAATCAAACAAAGAAACAGGGCTCTTTGTCCCATTGAGTCCACACAGACCATCAAGCACTAATCCTGTTTTATTCTTCCCACATTCCCATCAAATCCTCTTCCCTAGATTCTCCTACTCATCTGCACAACAGGGGCAATTTATCTACCTGCTTGTCTGCCTTTGGGATATGGAGAAAACCAGAGCAGCTAGAGGAAACCCACAAGGACACAGGGAGAATAGGCAGACACCACACACATAGCACTAGAAGTCTGAATTGAACCCTGATTGCCAAGTTGTGAGGCAGCAGTTCTAATAGTTCTGCCTCTTGTTTATCTGCCCCACCTGGAGGATCTGATGGAGGTGGATAAAATCATGAAGGATATAGATAGGGTGAAAGCACACAGTCTTTTTCCCAGGGAAGGGGAACTCAAAACTAGAGGGCACATGCTTAAGGTGAGAGGTGAAAGATTTAAAGGGGACTTGAGGGGCAATTTCTTCACACAGAGGGTGATGCACATATGGAATGAGCTTCCAGACAAAGTGGTTGAGGCAAGTACAGTAACAGCATTCAAAAGACTTTTGTGTAAGTACATGGATGGGAGGGGTATAGTGAGATATGGGCCAAATGCAAGCAAATAAGACAAGTTTGGTGTGTACCATGGTCAGCATGGACATGTTGGGCTGAAGGGCCTGTTTCGCTGCTGTAGTACTCTGTGATCATTCCTGCTCCACTTCATCACTACGGATATCTTAATCAGAGTTCAAAGTGATTGTAACCATCTTTACCTGATGGTTTAGAGATTATGGTTAATTGAGATTTCACTGTTAATTTCACACCTGCCTCTGAACTGAGCCGTCAGATACGGGCAGTGAATTATGCATGAGGGTGTAATACCCTTTAATCTACCACTCTTGGCAGGTAACAACAAAACATCTAAACACCTGGTATGGTGTGGGTGACGGAAAGGGCTTGGGGTGGGGAGAGGGGTCTAAGTGAGAGGGGCTAGGGAGGGAACTCTTTATGTAATAGGAATGGGCTACCATCATTTTAACTCACTTTGTCCCCTTCTATTTGTCTCAGTAATAGACAATAATTTAAACCATGGCTGAAAATACTGCACGCTGAAGATTGAATAAAGCTAAAATTTAATAATTGTAAAGGGTGGATGTTGCCAAGGAAACAGAACCTTAAATGGGAAGTGTTCTAGAAGAACCAACTTTCAATTCTATGGCACGTTTGACAGTAAAGTATCTAGAGGAGCAGCAGCATTCTCAAAGTTTGGCACCAAACCGCAAAAGGATGTATCAGGACAACCAACTGGAAGCTTGTTCAAAGAGCAAGTCCAGAGTTTGGGAATCAGGCATCTGAAGCCAAGGCAACCAATGGGAAAGCTTGGAAAATCAATGACGCAGTTGAGGTCTCATTTAAAGGAGTAGAAAGATTCTCTTTCCCCAGGGCTTATTTCTCATTCTGATCGTCCAGTTCCCTTCCATATTCCTTTAATATTCCTCTTCTGTGATTGCATAACTTCTTCTTAGCAATATTTATGTTTGTCATCTGAATACTTTGATTCAATCACTGCCTTTGATTTCTGAAAGAGTATCTGCAATAATTTGTCTCTTATTTTGCAATCTGGCTTGTGTTACTTGTCACACTGTAGCAGTTCTGCATTTCCATTGTCATTTCAAGACTCCATGTGATGTAAGAACATAAGCTCTATCGATTTTATGACACAGAAGCTGAAAGTATATTGAATTTATAACCAAGAACACCATTCAACCTATTCTTGACAGGGAATTACAGGAAAATTTGCTATCTTACATATTTTTTATTGCAGTGTATATGCAATCGTTCCAAGAATAGGACATATGATCATTGAATTATGTGTAGGCATGTACTCCTGTGTATAGCTGCCACACATTCCCCAGGCATCCCTTGTATTATGAAAATTGTGAAAGAAATTTGAAGTGAAAATGATGAAAAAAGTGAGGATGCTTTACTTTGAGTGAGCAACTGTAGATGGCAGAGACCTTCCAACATATTAATTGTTTCCAAGTGCTCTAGCTCAGAATATTGCTTAAACCAGGGAGCAAAATGAAACTATAGCAATTTTTACACTGTGTTAATGCTGGCAGCAAAGATTATGCTGCTCAGGTCCATACTCAATGGAGCTGAGATGAATAAGAGGAGATCATATTGAAACATACATGATTCAGACGGGGGTTTACAGGGTGAATAATAAAATATGTTTCTCCTCATGGAACCAAGGCTATCGTTTCAGATTAAGGAGTTTCCCATTTAAAACAGAGATAAGGAAAAAATTGTACACTCAGGAGATCCTGACTCTTTAGAATTCTCACAGTGTCCAGCTATAATTAGCACCCATGAACAGGCCCTCAGCTTTTCTACCAGAAAACACTCAGACCTGTTTGATGAGAATAACTAGGAGATTCAGGACTAATCAATGACAAATGCAAGACATTCTTGGATTGCATGCTCCATTAAACTTCAAAGAAAATGAACAGCTCAGTGGGCATCTGAAGCTGAGGTCCAACGGATCTATGACTGAGAGAGCAGATGGTGGATAGAAAGGGTGCAGGAAGTGTAGCAGCTCACTTGTAACTGGGACATGTGCAGTTTCTTCAACATTATTAATTCTATCTATGCCACCACCACTAAAGGGCCCACTCCAATGAGAACCAAGAATGGAGGCAAATTTATGATGAACAGGGAGGCAGTCACTAGCCCACTTGAAGAAATATTTTGAGGAATCCCTTACTGTGATTCTGTATTTCATGTGCATCTTAACTCCAACCCATGGTAAACCATCATGAAGACACAAGAAAGACTGCTGATGCAGGAAATCTAGAGCACACACAAAACGCACCCTTGGCCATATGACAACTAAAGGACAACAAGGCAGATAGCATCCCTGCTGAAGTTCTAAATCCAGGCAGAGAAGAACTTAAGTGACAAATTCACAACCTTATCCACTGTGTCTGAAAAGAAGATGATGTGACAGGGAAACCTCGGAGACACTAATTGTGGCCACACAACAAGGTTTCCTTGCTCTCTGTTACAGGGGAAGTTAATACTGGAGTCCCTCCCAGTGGCTGAAGAGTTGCTTTCAGAATCACAGTGTGTATTTGCCCATCTGAATGTACAATGGGCATTATCTACGCCATGCATCGATTGCAAGAGAAATGTAGGAAGCCCAGCATTAACTACCAAATGTGGCTTACTTTTGATCTCATTAAAGCTTTTGACTCTTTCAATCATGAGGGACTGTGAAACACCCTTCTCAAATTTATCTGCCTGCAGAAATTCTTTTGAAATGACGAGAGGTTGAAAGAGACTTGGGTGCCCTTAAAGTTAACATACTGGCACAGTAAGCAATTAAGGTGAGCAATATATTAAAGTCAGAATCATACAGCATGGAAACAAGCCCTTCGGTCCAACCTGTCCATTCTGACGGAGATGCCCATTTATACTGAGATCACTTTCCTGCATTTGTCCCATATCTCTATTCCTTTCCTATCCATGTACCTGTACAAATGCTTTTTAAGTGCCGTGATTGTACCTGCCTCTACCACTTCCATTGAAAGTTTGTTCCATGTACCCATGTGTGAAAAACTTGCTCCCAGATCTCCTTTCACCTTAAACTGTGCCCTCTACTTTTTGACTCCCCACCCCTTGGAAAAAGACTGTAACCTTCTACCCAATCTATAGCTCTCATAATTTTGTAAACCTCTATACGGTCAACCCTCAGCCTCCTGCGCTCCAGTGAGAACAATCCCAGCCTGTTCAATGTTTACGAGTAACAAATGCCCTTCATTCCAGACAACATCCTGGTGAATCTCTTCTGCACTCTTTCTCGTGCTACCACATCCTTTCCGTAGTGTGGTGACCGGAAAGTCACAAGATGTTCCAAGTGTGGCTAACCAATGTCTTACACAGTTGCAACGTGATGTCACAATTCTTAAACTCAGTACTCCTGTCTACGAAGACAAGCAAGCTAAATACCTTCTTCACTACCCTAGCCACATGTGTTATCATTTTCATGGAGCTATGAACTTGCACCCCAAGTTCCCTCTGTACATCAACACTTCTGAGGACCCAGCTGTTTACTGTATATGTATGGCCAACCAAACATGCATCACCTCACACTTTTCTGGTTTAAATTCCATCTGCTATTGCCCCTTTCAACTTTCCAGCTGATCTACGTCCCCCTGTATCCTTAGGCAACCATCCTCCTAGCTATCTACAACTTCACCAATCATTGTGTCGTCAGCAACCTATTTATCAGACCACAGACATTCTCATCCAAGTTATTTGTATATATAGGACAAACAACTTCATAAGGACTCAAGTACAAAGCAGAGACATCTTGCTCCAATTATATAAGGTTCTGTTAAGGCTGTTTCTGGAATAACGTGTATGAGAAAATGGGTCTTCCATGCAACAGCTACAAGGTTCTCTTCCAACTTACCCTCCCTGTACAAAACAGCCACCTGACAAGAAAGTTCAAATCAAGATCCTGGAAGACATGGACTGTGCTCCATATCTTGGGAGCTACCTCTCAATGAAGCCAGACATTGACGATCAACTTCACCATTGCATTACTGTGCCAACACAGATCTGGGTTTTCTGAGGAAAATAATGTTTTGAAGATCAAGAGCTCAGACCCAGTACGAAGCTCATGATCTTCTGGGTCGCAGTGATCTCTGCTGTCCTGTACACTACTAAGATATGGACAATGAAAAGTAGGCACCTCGAAGGACTAGGAAGATGTTATCAATGCTGCTTCCAATAAGTCCTCAAAATCCACCAGCAAGCTAAAGAAACCAATGTCAGCATCCATTCCCAGACAACCATCCCAAGAAATGTGATGTTAATTGCATTCAATCAGTTCCACTGAACAGACCACACCATACGCATACCTGACACTAGACTTCTGAAACAGACATCTGATTCTGGGATTACCCAGGTCCCTGCCCAAGACTACTCAAAGTAGGTAACGATCATTCAGGATGGCATTGAGAACTTTGCATCGATGCTTTAGGAGCACATGGAAGCCCAGCGTAAATGGTGGAAAGAGCACATCAAACAACACATTGGCCTGTTCTGACAAGCATCTCCTGCCCTACTTGTGGATCACACATTAGCTCAACCGCCACCTCAGAACCCACCTACTTGGGGTGGAAGAAAAATATCCTTGATTGCAAGGGACTGCCTGAGGAGAAGAAGGATATCCAGAAGGTGATTTTAAAAGACTTGTAAGAGATGTTGTGATCCTATTGTTCAACTCCCTCTTGTGGTTGGATGGCAGCACAAAATAAAGTGGCTTTGTACAGAGAAAGCACACTGCTGGTCTGTGACTGCTATTTACTCAATGTTTGCACCCACTAAATGGTACTGTTAGAGGGTACTAAATATGCTTCTTTTGCAAAGTGCATTGAAATACATCAGTTGGAGTCATTCAATGTGTTCAGGTGAAGTGCCTCACAGAGTTGAACAGATAATAGTGTGCACAAGATACGTTTATAAGGCTTGGAGTCATGATAACTGTATAAGAATATGGTGGGGTAAATGAATGTTGAGTCTCAGTGCCAATTGATGGTAATTGTGCGTAAATGAGCGATGAGGTTCTGGTACAAAGAACACTGTCTGAGGCTGGTGGGAGATGTTATTTGAGGACATTGAGCTCTCCTGTAAGGTCATAAAACAGTGCCACACAGGAACAGGCCCTTGGGCCCGTGATGTCTGTACCACCAATGATGCCAAGTTAAAGTAATCCCATCTGCCTGCCCACGGTCAATATCCGTCCATTCCCTGCATAGTCACGTGCTTGGTTAAATGTCTCTTAAAAGTCAAAATCTTGTCTATTTTCATACCACCTCGCCCCTCCTCAACCTCGTCACTGGCAGTGTGTTCTAAGCACCCATCCCTCTGAGTAGAATATTTGCCTCACACATTTCCATCAAAATTTCCCCCTCTCGTCTCAAAGCTATGTCCTCTAATATTTGACATTTGTTTGGGAAAAGGACTAACTATCTACCCTATCTATGCTTCTCGTACTTTTATATTCTTATGATATTGAACATTGCATCAATGTCCTCAAGGGTTGACTCCTGTTAATAGATCTTTTTCACCCATAGCAAAGACTAACAACTCTTTTCACAGATAAAAAGCAAAATGGGTTATGGAAGCAGCAGTGAAATCAAACAGTACTGAATGATGGCTTTCGGGAGTCAATGTTTTGTATATTATCAATGCCAAATCTTGGAAGGAAACTATTGGCATGAAAGGTGAAGTGCTCAACACCAATCGTTCTTGGGAATGTATGTACAACCTACAAAACAAGAAAGCTGGGTCAGTTCACAGCAGAAATTACAGTGCACCACAGTGCATTCATCTTCAGTGCCAAGGAAGAAGATGGACAACATCCTTGGGAGAAGCTGTGCGGATACTCTTCAGGCCAATGAATGACACCACAAGATTGTTGCTGTCATTTTGAAGAAGGAATGGAGCACTTCCTACTTGCAGGGAAACCTGCCCACATCAGATTTTCAGAAACTCAGGTGGCATGAGATCCAGGGAAAGTTGGCTGTGTGGATTGGCTCGCCCATGGAAGACAGAGGGTGGTGGTAGATGGAGCATATTCTGTCTGGAGATCGGTGACCAGTGGTGTTCCATAGCGATCTGTTCTGGGACCCCTGCTCTTTGTGATTTTTATAAATGACTTGGATGAGGATGTGGAAAGGTGGGTTAGTAAGTTTGCTGATGATATAAAGGTTGGTGGTGTTGTGGATAGTTTAGAAGGTTGCTGTAGATTACAATAGGATATTGATAGAATGCAAAGCTGGGCTGAGAAATGGCAGACGGAGTTCAACCTGGACAAGTGTGAAGTGATACACTTCGGGAGATCAAATTCAAAGGCAAAATACAAGGTTAATGACAGGAGGAACGGAGGGATCTTGGGGTCCACGTCCATACGTCCCTGAAGGTTGCCACGCAGGTCGATAGGATTGTTAAGAAGGCGTATGGAGTGTTGGCCTTCATTAGTCAGGGTATTGAGTTCAAGAGCCATGAGGTGATGTTGCAGCTCTATAGAACTCTGGTCAGACCACACTTGGAGTATTGTGTTCAGTTCTGGTCACCTCATTTTATAAAGGATGTGGAAACTTTAGAGAGGGTGCAGAGGAGATTTACCAGGGTGTTGTCTGGATTGGAGAGTATGTCTTATGAGGATAGGTTGAGCGAGCTAGGGTTTTTCTTTTTGGAGAGGAGGAGGATGAGAGGGGACTTGATAGAGGTGTACAAGATGATGAGTCATAGATCGAGTGGACAGTCAGAGACTTTTTCCCAGTGCAACAATGGCTAACACGAGGCAACATAATTTTAAGGTGATTGGAGGAAAGTATAATGGGGATGTCAGGGGTAAGTTTTTTTTAAACACAGAGTGGTGGGTGCATGGAACGCACTGCCTGCAGAGGTTGTGGGGGCAGATGCATTAGGGATATTTAAGAGATTCTTAGATAGGCACATGAATGATAGAAAAATAGGGGGCTATGTGAGAGGGAAGGGTTAGATAGATCTTAGAGTAGGAAAAAATGTCAGCACAACATTGTGGGCCGAAAGGCCTGTACTGTGCTATAGTGTTCTATGTATGAAAGCCAGACTGGATGGGAAGGGCTGATTCAGTGCTGTGTTCTAACAAATGACGGTGACAAATGTTACAGATTAGGTTGCTATTTGGTGAATGTCCCTTTAAGACATAGTACAGTAGTGTGTGTGTGTGTGCGTGTGTGTGTGTGTATGTGTGTGTGTGTGTGTATGTGTGTGTGTGTGGCGTGATTACATCAACAACAGGAGATAACAACGTGATGACGTTTTGGTTCAGTCGGAGTCAAAAGGAGAGAGGAGAAAGAGAGACACTGCCTGCTGGTCTCTGTATCGATGGATGAAAAACAATAACTGTGTCTGTCACTACAATCCACATATGGATTTGTGAAATAATCCAGTGGAGTCCACTTTGTCGTTAAACTGCAGTGGGAAACAGGTATTTGTGTGGCTGGCCAAATGCCTTTCGGGGTGGCACTTCGGAACAAAGCAGTGGAGATCATCAGTGACTGAGGTGTTGTATGGGTTCCATCGTGGAACATTTGGATTTTGTATTGTCTCCATTTTCTCTCTACATTTTCTCTTCAGTCAACGGTGGTTTTGCAAAAGCCTTTGCTCATGTTTCACCTTATGGCTTGCTGAACTGAACTTTGAGAACTATTCCTGGACTTGGAGTTTGGGAATTTGCCACACACAAACTTAGAGTTTAGTTTTTGGGGTTAATGTTTAATATCTAACATTTTTACTTCTAACATTCTACATTTTTACTTGTATTTTTCTTATTATCATAAGTAGTTATTAATAAAATAGCTTCTAACACTTATACATGACTCAGCGTGTTTCTTTTGTTGCTGGTATGTAACACGAAGAAGTGAAGGAGAAACTCAACCTCACACCGAAGGTGGATTTAGAGAGGGAACAGTGCCAAGATCTAACTATCATCACGGGAGTCCTAAATGCCAAAGTCAGTGAAAACAACACAAATGTGGACTGAGTGAGGGGAAGAATGGGTGTGGGACCATGAATGAAAATAGAAAGATGCTTGTTGATCTGCAAAACGAAACAATCTAAGTCATCAGCGCAACTCTCATTATTTCAACATCATGTAATTCACGAGATGATATAGTGTTCTCCAAGCAGCAGAGATAAGAAGCAGATTGACCTGATGATGATCAATGACAAATGATAACACCTCCTGACAGACGTTAGAGTAAGAAGGGAACCAGATGTTATCATCTTGTGACAGTTTCCATCAAGCAAGAGACATGGATATTATGATGTTTCCTTGTTAAATCCCCTGAAATACAGAAAGCCTTCTTTCTTTAGCTAGAGAGCAAACTTCAGGAACCTGCAGACCTGGATGGAGAGAAGGTGAACACAGATGAGATCAGAAGAAGAGGGACGAAGTGGCAGGACTCCATAGCACTGCTCAGGCAACAGGCAGAAGAGTGGAATACACCAGTACATGAAAGGCCTTAGAAAACAGACAAGCACTGAAGAGGTTTCAGGACACAAAATCCAAGAGATTAAAGGAAAATATTCGAACAATACATGTCGGTTGATCAAAAGCCTTGAAAAAGCAGACAGACAATGCCATGTTGATCACCTGGCAATGCAAGTAGAGGACACAGCTGCCAATCTCGAACAGAGAATCATTTGTAAAATAATGTGTTTTATCAGTAGAAAATGGTGGATGTCAACAAATATGTTTATCAGAGACGAATAATGCTACTTACTGACAATGGTAAAAGAACAAAGAGTGCACTGGATGGAGCATTTCAAGGAATTACTGAACAGGGATTTACTTAAAGAGGAAGCAAATAGCTGGGAGACAGAAGACGTCCATTATCAATACTGATACCCCAACAAAATAAGACATCATCCAAAGTAAGAGATCATCCTCAAAAAAATCGGAACGCTCTTGGTAAAGACAATTTCACTGAAGATGTTGTTCAGGGTAAATTCGGAATTGACAGCATTTATTCCGACCTGTCTATGTATATCAATCTGGAGAAGGGAACAAGTAGGACTCAAACAGTGAAGAAAGATGTATTTGCTGATGGTAATAACTGGCATGATATTACTTACTTAGCTGTGCCAAGCAAGGGATTGTCATAGAGACGAAGAGCTATTGTATTATACAACATCGATAAAGCCACTTCAGCCCACTGTGTCCATGCCAACCATCAGTTACCCATTTACATTAGTTACTTGGTCCATAGGTTTCTATGCAATTCAAGTGCATGTATAGATACTTCCTAAATGTTGCGAGAGTACCCACTTCTACCGCCCACTCAGTCAGTAAATTCCAGATTGCAATCACTCTCTGGATGAAAAAATTCAATACTGCTTACCATCCACCATAAATCTAAGTCCTCTAGTTTTTGCCACCTCTGTTATTGGAAAGTTCCCTACTATCCACCTCATAATTATGTACACCTCAAACAGGTCCCCCTCAGCTTTCTCGGCTGCAAGGAAAACAAACCCATCCTATCCAATCTCTCTTTGTAAGTGAAATGTTCCATCCCAGGCAACATTGTGGTGAATCTCTTCTGCACTCTCCAGTGCAATCACATCCTTCCTATAAAGTGGTGAGTAGAACTGCATGCAGTACTGCAGCTGTGGTCCAACCAATGTTTTACAAATCAGTACAATAACCATCACGTTCTAAAATTCTATGCCCCAGCTAATGAAGGCTAGTATCCTATACACCTTTGTCACCACATTATCTAATCATGCTGCCATCTTCAAGGATTCTTGGACTTTTATACCAAGGTCCCTTTATTCCTCAATATCCCCATTTTAAGGGTTCTGTCATTCATTATGTATGTCCTACTTTTTTATTAGTCCTCTCAAAGTGCATTATCTCATACTTATCAAGATTAAACTCCATCTGCCATTGCTCTGCCCATTTTACCAATTGATTAATATCTTACTGTAACCTGAGACGTTCCTTCTCACTGTCAACAACACCACTATCTTTCGAGTCATCTGCAAAGTTAGTAATCATACCTAAATATATCCAAATCGTTAATGGATATGACAAGCAGTAGGGGTGCCAACAATGATCCCTGTGGTACATCACTGAGCACAAACTTTTCACCACATAAACAACCTTCCACTATCACCCTCTATTAATGAACCAATTCTTGGATCCAATTTGTCAATGTGCTTTGGATCTCCAGGACTCTTAATCTTTTGGACCACTTTCTCATGTGGGACAATGTAAGAGGCCTTATTGAAGTCCATGTGGACTACATCAACTGCATTGCTCTCATCAACTCACTTTGTTACCTCATCAAAAAATTCAATCAAATTGATCAGACAATACCTCTCCCTAACAAAGCTGTATTGATGCTTCAGGTCAGCACACTGCATTAGGAAACATCGATTCCTCCCCCCCCACCCCCCACCCAATGCTGACTACCTTTCATTAGTCTCTGCCTCTCCAAGAGTAGATTAGATAAGATACTGTATCTTTATTAATCACATGTACATCGAAACACACAGTGAAATGCATCTTTTGTGTAGAGTGTTCTGGGGGCAGCCCGCAAGTGTCACCATGCTTCCGGCACCAACATAGCATGTCCACAATTTCCTAACCCATATGTCTTTGGAATGAGGGAGGAAACCAGTGCACCCAGAGGAAACCCATGCAGACACAGGGAGAACATACAAACTCCTTACAGACAGCAGCCAGAACTGAACCCAGGTCACTGACACTGTAATAGCATTACACTAACCACTACACTACTGTGCCTGCCCATAATATATAGATTAATCCTGTCTCTCAGTATTTTTTCCAGTAACTTCCCTACCATTGATGTTAGACTCATAGGCCTGAGGCTACCAGGTTGATCCCTGCTACCCTTCTTGAATAAAGGTACCAGGTTTGTTGTCCTACAGTCATCTGGTAGCTCATGTGGTCAACAAATATTTCAAAATCTCTTTCATGGCCCCAGCAATCTCCTCCCTTGCCTCTCTTAGCATCCTGAAGTACATCCCACCAACCCTCGGGAATTTATCCATCTTTCAGCCCATTGTGACATCTAATATCTCCTCCCTGTTGATGCTAATATGTTCTGGAATTTCACCATTCTTCTCCTTAATTTCTTCAGCTAAAGTGTCCTTCTGAAGTATTCATTTAATACTTCACTTATGTCTCTGGTTCCACACCGATTGCTTCTCTGGTCCCTGAGAAGTCTATTCTTCCTCTGGTCACCATGTTGCCCACAATATACATAAAAAGCTTTGGAATTTTCCTTAATCATGCACACCACCATATTTCAAGTCCTCTATGTTGGCACCGGAAGAGCGGCAACACTTGCAGGCTGCTCCCAGCACATTCTCAGTAATGTAAAAAGACGTATTTCACTGTGTGTTTTGATGTACATGTGACTAATAAATATCTAAATATATCTCTTTGCTCCTCAATCCTTTTTTTTAAAAAATATCCCCAACACTTTCTATACTCCTGAAGGGCCTCTCCTGTTTTCCATTCTCTATGACTGTCATATGGAATCCCTTTCAATACCATCAAAAGATTCTATTCTAACAGGCCCCTCCTAGATTCCTGTTAAAGAGTAGAAAACATGGGTGTACAGGGTGAGCTGATCAGAGGGAAACTTTAAGAATTGCAGAAGAAAGTACTAAAATTGTTTTTAAATAAATCCTTTTTTGCATTTGCAGAAACAAGTTCATTTCACAGCTCTGTGACTGTGCCACATCCATCTGACTGTTTTACAATGCCCTTGAGCAGCAAGGGAAGTCATCTGATTGTAATTCAAAACTTCTAACAGTGACAGGAGTGTTACCAAGGTGGGGGGGGGGGGGGCGGTGGTGGAGAGGAGGAGGGAGTAGAGGGAAAGGGGAGGGGAAGGGAGCGGGGGGAGAAGGGAGTGGGAGTGTGAAGGACAGGGAGGATTAGAGAAATAAAGGAATGCAGATGCTGAAATCTAGATGAAAAACACTATGACGCTGTAGCCCCAGGGAAAGAAATTGTAAAGAGACTGCATTGTTTGGCTCCTGGCTCATATGTAAATATAAAGGAGCCCTATCTCTCTCATCACAGATGAAGCATTAAAGCAGTAAATAGTAAAAGTAAATCATAATAGTTATTGTTAACAATTATCTTTATTGTGAATTTTAAGGAGTGTGAGTTTTATAATGGAAGGCCAAGAAGTATATAAAACTTGAGAAAAAATTTGGAAGCCATGGGACTAATTGATTAGATCTTTCAAAGAGTTGGCATAAGCACTGCAGGCCACATGGGAATTTCTATGCTGTATCTCTATGATTCCATCAAAAAATTAAATTATTTTCCACTGTTTCTTCTTCACAGAATATTTTTCAAATCATATTTCGTATTACAAAAAGTCCTGCTTCAAATTGTGTTTAAATAATCCTGTTACTGAGAACCTTGTACCAAACCTGAATAACAACAATTTAATTAGCGTAATTAGAATCGTAGGACACAGCGGGAAGATATTCAGCCCACTGTCTCTGTACTGGCTATCTGAGGAGCCCCTCACCCCATGTATATGTCTAACTCCTTTTATAAAGAACAACTAAATCAGCTTTCAACTCTGCTTTAAACTGTCTGATCCAAGTCATAACCACTCACTGTGTAAAATGAACTCTTCTTATAAAGTTCATAGAGTTATACAGCATGGAAACAGGCCCTTTGACCCAACTGGTCCATGCCGACCAAGATGCCCCATCCAAGCTAGTTTGACAAGGTTTGACCCATAACCTTCAAAATCTTTCAAATCCATGTGTCTGTCCAACTGTCTATTAGAAGTTGTTTTTATACCTGCCTCAACCACTTCCTCTGGCAGCTCATTCCACATATATAGTACCCCTTATGTAAAAAAAGTTGACTCTCAAGTTCCTATTAAGTCTTTCCCCTCTCACCTTAAACCTATGCCCCCTAGTTCTTGATTCCTCAACGCTGTGAAAAAGACTAAGTGCATTCACCCTATCTATGCCCCTCATGATTTAAAACACCTCTGTAAGATCGGCTCTCAGTCTCCTATGCTCCAAGGAATAAAGTCCTAGCCTGCCCAACCTCTCCCTATAACTCAGTCTCTCGAGTTCTGGCAACGTAAATCTTTTCTGTACTCTTATCAGTTTAATAGCATCTTTCCTATAGCAGGCAACCAAAACTGAACACAATACTCCAAGTGCAGCCTCACTAGTGTCCTGTACAACCACACTATGACCTCCCAACTTCTATGCTCAATGCCCTGACTGATGAAGGCCAGTATGCCAAAAGCCTTCTTCACCATCCTGTCTACCTGTGACTCCACTTTCAATGAACCATGTACTTGTGCTCCAAGGTCCCTCTGTTCTACAACACTCCCCAGGATCCTGCATTCACTGTGAAAGTCCTACCTGGATTTGACTTTCCAAAATGCAATACCTCACACATCCAAATTAAACTCCATTTGCCATTCCTCAGCCCACTTACTCAGCTGATTGAGATCCCCCTGTAATTTTTAATAATCTTTTTCATATTTAACCTTCACTATACCACCTATTAGTGTCATCTGCAAAATTACTAACCATGCTCTGTACATTCTTATCCAAATCATTAATACAGATGACAAACAACAATGGGCCCAGCACCGATCCCTGAGGCATGCCACTAGTCACGGGTCTCCAGTTGGAAAAAAAACAACCTTCCGCCATCACCCTCTGCTTTCTACCATCAAGCCAATTGTGTATCCAATTAGCCAGGTCTCCCTGGATTCTATATGACCTAAGCTTCCAGAGCAGCCTACCATGTGGAACCTCATCATAGGCCTTAGTGAAGTCCATATAAACCATGTCTACCACCCTGTCCTCGTCAACTTTCTTGGTCACCTCATCAAAAAAACTCAATTCTTCAAAGCATATTTATTTTCCTTCTTTGTACTTAGGCCCTGACCTCCAGTTTATTCTGGGATATTTGAAAACCTTCATTACTTCTACTCAATTACTTTTACATCTGTCTGTAATGTGCTCATGGATTTGCTCCTCCTCCTTATCCAACCCAGCTTTATTGAACTCTGAAAAACAGAGACCTGCCTTGATTCATTTATGTTTACCAAAACACTGAGAATATTAAGAAATGAAATTGGAAAATGAAGGGCAGGGAAGGATAAATGGAATGGAGCCAATCCGCATTCACTAACTTTTTCCTCAGACAGTTCTGTATTTTGCCTTTTGTATTCCACTCTTTGGCTTTAGTTGAGGGCAGAAACATACATCAATTTTTCTTTCAAAATTTGCCTCAGGAAAAGTTGAAGATACCTGGCTTTTCCTTGATTTGCTGTATTTTATATATGGGCATTAAAATGACCCCAGCTTGATTTGCTGTATTTTTATATATAGCCATTAAAGTGACCCCAGCTGATTCTAATAATGGCTTCCTGGGGGATTTTCACCTGCTGTGATTTCTCATTAATAAGGGGAGTGAAAGAGTGAGTTAAGGCTTACAAATAGCAAGCCCTGGCTTGCAGTGTGGATGGCTAGCCTTGTCAATCAGAAAAAATAATTTCTGTAAGTTGTAGGAACAAATGTCGGTTATGAGCTTTAGCCTATAACCCCATAAGCCTCTTCAGCTGAGTGTGATAGATCAGCCAAACCCATGAATTTCATGCTCAGGCTTCACATATAAAAACAAATAAAATGGAGGATTATTAGAGAAAGATTTTTATGTTATAACCTTAGTAGGTTAAGGGAAGGATTTTCAAAAAAAGTATTTGTTCATGTTATATCTAGTTGCTGTAGAGTATTACTAAACTTTCCAAGCAATGGAAGGGATCTATTAAAGTTACGATTGATCTAAATAATCTAATATGAGAAAGCATTTTAAGATAAGGTATCTTTATTAGTCACATGTACATTGAAACACACAGTGAAATGTGTCTTTTGCGTATGGTGTTCTGGGGGCAGCCCGTAAGTGTCGCCATGCTTCCGGCACCAACATAGCATGCCCACAACTTCCTAACCCATATGTCTTTGGAATGTGGGAGGAAACCAGAGCATCCGGAGTAAGCCCACGCAGACACAGGGAGAACGTACAAACTCCTGACAGACATCAGCCAGAATTGAACCCAGGTCACTGGAGCTGTAATAGCGTTACACTAACCAATGCCATCACAAATGATGGGACACAAATCTATTGTACTGAGATTTTCAACATGACATCCAAAAAATTGAGTGTGACCAAGAAAGAGATAAAAAGATCTTAGCAGAATATAAACAAACTTAAAACAGAAATTGCATAGATATAGAATATTTATGTAATCAATGCTAACAACATAAAGTGCCTTTTCATTTGAATGAATTTTAATTATTTAAAACTAACCACTTTAAACCAAATTATATTGTTGCCTAGAAATTTATCCTTGTTTGATAGTGCTAAATGCACCATGAAGGCCTGTTAAATCATTGTACTCTACCTCTGAAATTCATTCAATTATCTTCCATGGGATAAAATATTGTTTGCGCACAATACATCTTCAGTGCTCCCAACCAGGAATAAATTTCTTAACATGTAATCAGTAATTCCCCAGTTCTCTTCTGTTGGAAGATGCTCCACTTGCCTTACTTCATTCCCAGAAAATAACCACAACAGCCTGGTTATTGTCTCCTGAAAGTATATCTGGCTCATAATCCAGCTACTTAGTTCAGACAATCCATGCAGGCACTTATACTGAATATTTTTTAACTCATTCTCATAACCTTCTATTCCTTCCCCTTAAATACCTCTATATTTTTCCTTATGGATGTCAATTCCACATTCTCAGTGCCTGAATTCCCTGTTTAATTTCTGACATTGTCCTAAAATTAATTTCTTCTGGCTTTGACACAAGAGACTGCAGATGCTGTAATCTGAGCAGAAAACAAACTGCTGGAGGAAATCAGTGGGTCGAGCAGCACCTTGTGGAGGCAAAGGAATGGTTGATGTTTATTTTGGATGACCTCTATTTATTCTTTGGAATAAAATGCAAGCAAACCATGACTTACCGATTTTGATAAGTCAAAGATATTTGACTAATATCATACAAGTTATTCCCAAATCTTTAAACTGATATTGCATGTTGATTTGCTAATTTACTGGTTTTACCTGCAGCTGCTGGTTTACGTGTGGAAATCCAAAGAACACAACAGGCTTGTAATTGTGTTCCTTTCATATAATGTGTACAGGTCCTGACACTTGCAATTACATTATAACTAGCCTCTAATTCTAATTAAGTGAACTGGCTTCCCACTGTGCAAACTATTAATGTTTTTTGGAATCTATTAGCACCTAACCAGGGTGAATCTCCAGAGGATCTAATATTAAAAATTCAATCTTCAATAACATGCAAAGCAGCCAATCACATAATCTTATCTAATCCTGGAGAAATTCCCTGGAGCAATTTTCATAATGTTACTAACCCCAACTCTTTTAATATTCCAGCTCATCCTCACAAAACCAAAAGCTTATACTTTCATTTATGAAAATGCTTAGTGCAATTACTTTATGAGTGTAAATCATTCCAAGTGAATTGAGATTAAAGCACAAACCAAAAGATACTTAAGTGAAATGAAAAACATCGAGGTGGATTTCTGTCAAAAGAAAGGGAAAATACGTAATACTATTGCATTAGAAGAGGAGAGTTTGTCTGTCGTGCATTGAAGGTGATAATTTAAATATCAATAATAAAAGAAATATCTTTTTGGTATTTTTGTATTCATTATAATGATGGCTGACTAAAGGAAAGCCGACAGCCTTTATGCTACTGCGCTAATTAACAGCACTGAGCATCCTAAACTGATTCTCTTCAGCAGGTATCTACTGGAGACACGTACTTGATCAGTGAATGGCAGGATAGAAGTCACTTGTAATCCAGGTGACACTTTTACTGTCAAAATGTCCTCATTCCATAAGTCAGACTTACGACACTGCAAAGCTATTGAGTTTTGGACTAATGTCCATTGAGAACTGAGGCTGTCAAGAAACATATGTCACATTTGATTCCAGTTGCCAGCTTGTTGTTTTAACAGCTGCATTGAAATCAAGGCACCTCTCTTCCTTTGAGACTCTGCTGCTCCAAAGAGGACATATGTTTGTTATAGCCTGAAATTTTTCATATGTATCAATTTTTGACCATCATTTTGTAATAGTTATTGAATCCAAAATGCAGGATGTTCAGGTTTTCTTATTGAAAGAGGAAGGAGATTTTTAAAATTAGAATGTCACAAAATAAATCCAGCAATTCCATTCATAAGAGACAGCAGCATCATTGCTGACAACCTATAAAAATGGTGTAACTCACTAATTCAATAAAACCAGATTCCCACACTGAACCTCAGACTGAGCTGAATGGAGTCCTGACAGCTAAATTCAGTATCACTGGGCTAAATGGGGAAGGAGATACTCGTGATTCCCCACAAATTTCAGTGCAACAATCAGGGTAGGTAACTAACCCCAAGAAGAGTGGGTAAGGGTGCAGAAAGCTACCTGTGCCAGAGGAGCAATCTTCATCTTCTTCTTAGACAGTTCTTCAGAATTGAGGATGACTTGCTTCCACGCTGGTGTTGTTGGCTCTGAAGTGACTGAAGGCCCAATGTGGGAACCTCTGACTCTTCCGTAGATGGGTCAGACCAGTGGGTAGTTTGTCATAGAGTCAAAGAGTCATAGAATCATACTGCATCGGCCCACTACGTCCATGTTGACCAGTGGGCACCCATCTTCCAGCACTTGGGCAGTAGTCTTCCATGCATAGGCAACTTAAGTGCTCTTCTAGACACATCTTAAATTCTGTCAGTGACTCTGCTTCCGCCACTCTCTCAGGCAGGGCATTCCAGGTACCCACCACTCCCTGGGTGAAAGAGTTCTTCTCAGATTACCTCTAAATCTCTTACTCTTTACCGTAAATCTATATCCTCTTGTTTTATCTACCTCCGATAATGGGAAAGCTTTCCCGTTGTCTACCCTAACTATACCATTCATTATTTTATATACCTCAGTCATGTCCCCAATTAACCTCCTCTGCTCCAGGGGAAATTGACCTATTTCTTCAGTTTCTCCTCATAACTGAAACACCCCATCCCAGGCACCATCTTGGTGAATCTCCTCTGCACCCTCTCTTGCACTATCACATCTTTCCTAGAGTGCTGTGGCCCAAACTATGCACAAATATTCCAGCTGAGGCCTAACCAATGTCTTATAAAGTTGGAGCATAACCTCCCTGCTCTTGTATCACTGTCTCAGCTAATGAAAGCCAGTATCTCATATGCCTTTTTAACCATGTTATCTACATGCATTTTCACCTTCAAAGATCTTTGGACATGTACATCAAGGTCTCTCTGTTCCTCTGTACTCCTTTGGACCTTAGCATTCCTGGTGAATATTCTAGGCTCATTCATATTCCCAAAAAGCATGACCTCACATATCTCTGGATTAAACTGTATCTCTCATTCCTCATCCCATTTCACCAACACGTTGATATTACCTTGTACCCTAAGACTACCCTCCATACTATCAACAACTCCAGCAACCTTTGTGTTATCTTCGAACCTACTGATCAAGCCTCTTACATCCACATCCAAATCATTTATGTATATTACAAACACCAAGGGTCTCAGCACCAATCCCTGTGGAACACTACTAGTCACAAGTATCCAATCACAACAATAACCCTTTACTATTTGAAAGGCCATGTATAATGATCAGTACTGCTCTCTGCATTTCCCTCTGTGTTGTCACACAGTGAAGATCATGTCCACTATACCTCTAGATGGACAGAATCCACACTGCAATTTGGGAGGAACTCTTTGGCCACTGGGAGGAAGCAGTTGAGAAAGACCTTGGCTATAACTTAGCCTGTAAACAGGAAGACCACTTTCTAGTTATCACGGTCAGACTTCTTGCCTTTCTTGAAGATGGTCATGATTACCAATTGTTACCAATTATCAGCTAAATTACCAATTTAAAACCACAGTTTTAAAGAACATCTAATGCACTCAAGTATATATGTTAATGAAGACACAAAAAGGCCATTAGATAAGTAAGATTATAAACATCAACTTTTAAAAATATTTTTATTTTGTTCGTAAACTCATTTTGAGTGAATTATTTAGCCAGTTACAAAAATAATGTGGACATAAAAATAACACAAACTGTGTTTTGAACAATTTGAGCCTGTTTATCTACTCACAAATATAATTTCACAGAAGCAAATTATGATGGAAAAATTATGGATAAATAAAATGTAGTTAGTTTGATACTCTGCTGTCAGCTTGAATTCCTGCTCAATAAAACAGGGATTAGATATTCATTCACAAATCAGCATAATGCGATAGAAATGTTGATAACTTAGTATTAATACCAATTTAGCAAGGTCGTGCTACAAGTACTTTACATCATCAAACCAGTGGTATCTTGTAAAGTTTCGCCTTTAAATTGAGATTAAGCAATCATAGAATTATAGTAAATTTATTTGCAGAAGGAGGCCATTGGCCCATTGTCAAAAAGAGATGCTTAGTCTAATCCCATCTTCCAGCACCTGCAGGTCACAGCTCCTGAGTACGAAACTAAGTACTTCTTAAATGTGACAAGAATCTTTGCCTTGGCCAACTTTTCAAGCTGTGAATTCCCCCACCACCCTCTTAGTTAAAAAAAACTTCCATCATCTCCACTCTAATCTTTTTACTAATTACTTTTATGCCCACTGGATTTTGCCCCTCTGTTAGGGGAAATAGTTATTTGTCGTTTACTCTCCCTGGGTTCCTAATAATTTTATACACCTCAAGAAAATTGCTCCTCACCCTCCTCTGTTCCAAAGTAAATAACCAGAGCCTATCCTATCTTTTATCAGGGTGAAAATGTTTCAATCCAGGCTGTATCTTACATAAATTCCCTCTGGAAACTTTTCAGTGCAAGATTCAAACTAGTGTTGTATTCATTTCTAACATACCTCCCCAGTTTTATAGTCTATACCTCGGCTAATAAAGGAAAGCATGCCATTTGACTTAATAACCACATTGCTGACTTGTCCTGCTACACTTCGTAATTTGTAGACATTAACACTTGACATACTCCCATGTATCGTGTATTTCCTTGCTTTGTTGAACCTTTTCAAACACATTACCTCTTGCTCCCGTTGATTGAATTCCATTTGCCATTTTTGTGCCTAGATTCTCAGACCATCTATATCTTCCAGCACTCCAAAGCTTTGCTCCTCAGAGTCAACCACATGGTCAATTTTTGTGTCATCACTCTTAATTTCATCTCAGAATTCAACTCATCTCTCCCTCCTCTAAACCTTTCCAGCCAATTATCAATATTCAATGATCAAGGTAAAATAATTTATTGTTAATAATTGTACTGTATAAAATATAAAAAACAATGCTAAATGTTCATTATCTGGATTTATTTTAATGAAGGGTATTGATCTTCAATCTTTCTGTCTTTACACCTCTTTCATTTTATGATGTATTTTCTCATTGTATTAACAGCCATGAAGTAAAGCAGTTTATAATATCCCTGTTTTGTAAATAAACTGTTATAAATGGCCTTTTTTTCTTGTTTTCAACCTAAAATAACAAATACAGCTGCTGTTCGACTTGATCTGTTCCATCCCCCTGCTCTACATCAACACGTAATAGCAATACTCTCTCACTGTCCAAACAGCCACAGGTAAGCACTCTACAAATAAGAAATAGAATGCTGTCATGATAAAGATCAGGTTAATGAAATTGGTAAGAACCAATGTCATCTTGCCACTTGGACCTGAAGTTCAATCCAGCTCAGACTAATGGGATAAAGGTTTACTTTGGCTAGTGAAGGGAATAGAAATGCTACTGTGCTTTTGTGGTAGGAAATTTTCTTCTAAGATAAGAATCAAGGTAAGTGTGTGTCGGATATAGAGCAGAAGAAGGTTAACCCTAGGACCAGTTCAGGCTACATCTCAACTACAAGTGCTCGATGCTTGTAAGATATGGAAGTTATTGACATAGTAGCCTGCAGAGGGTGCAGAATAATACATAGAAGACATAAAGAGTTCTAAAAAATGTGCCCGGTTTATTCAATGTTCAAGTTGAAATTGTTAAACTGATCACCCTTGCTCAGTGAAGCGCAATTTCAAAATTATTGAGAAAGTCACAATCTTCTCACAACCTTATGGAAGCTCTTGAGATTTTGAGTGTTTGTATTTCATTGAATACATTTTTTTACATGGCTCACATGGTTCAATGGGAATCAAATTATATCACACATATTTATATATGCTACAATGCTGCCTAATGATACAAGGAATGGAAAATGTATTCAATGAAATATAAACACACAAAATTTTGAGAGATTCCATAAGGGTGTGTGAAGATTGTGGCTTTCATAATGTTTTTGAAACTATGTCGACAGAGCAAATATGCTCTGTTTAACAATTTCAATTACGTTGGGTATGATACAGGTATCAAGTCAATTTGGACTGCAAATAGAATACAATTGCATTCAGATATAAATGTCATTGTTCAGATTCACTTCTTTTTTTTACATTATTGAAGCCTTCTTCTGAGAATGAAATTCACATAATTCGACATGTTTATTTTTGCCTGCAAAATTGAGCCACATGACTAAAGAAAGTGAGCACAGAAAAGACACCAACTAGTAGAACATGGAGGGACTGGAAAAGACACAGTACCAATTAGGACACCTCTTGCTGTTTTTTTTGCCTTGGGAACATTTAGTTCTTAGGTGCAGTGAAAAGTAAATGTGTGCAAAGATGTGATACCTCAAATCTCCACCCCAACAAAGCAGACCTGGAATTTCCTGAGATTCTGCTGTTTATGCTTCAGTCTCCAGCAGATGCAGATTTGTTAGAAGAATGTTAATGTGGTAAGACAATGCATTCCTGACATTCTATCTCAGACTGCACTGGGGTATCTGAATAAATCCTCTGGGGTAGGATTTGTTTGGGACCGTTATAGTCCACAACGTCCCTGGGAGAAATTTATGACAAAGAAGACAGTAATTAAGAGGTTTTAAATGTCCACTCACCCTTCCAAATGTTTTCTTTAAATTGGGACAGCATTTTGTTGGATGCAAGGAAAAATCCAGCTACATATCCTCCTACCCAATCCTTGCGATTGTTAGTTATTACTAACTTGGCCAATGTTTTAGTGTATGCATTTGCTTCTAGTCCTGCAGATGCAATAAAGTGATGCTCAGTTTAGACCCGATCTTCTGCCAGACATGAACTACTACCATACCCAAGGGATTATGCATTGTGTTGTGCCTAACAGGATAAACCTCCATCCAGTAATTCAAGCAATGGAATATCTGGTTCAAGCCAGATGTGGAAGTCAGGGAAATTTCTTTGAGTCATCAATGCAGTATTAGCTGTCTTCAATGTGGTATTGAAGATCTTTTACATGGTGTGCAAGCTGTTCTGCTGCCTTTAAAGACATCGAAGAGCCCATGGTGGCAAACAACAGAATGAGTGACAGAAAGGGGAAAAGAAAGAAAAGGGAGACAGATAGGAAATTTTTTGTCAAAGATTTATGAGATGATACTTCCTTTTAGTTAAATATCAAAATAAATGAAAATATTCGCCAGGAAACAGAGAGAAACATTAGATATGGAATAGCAGTCTAAAATGCAGAGGCCAAACAACAGAAGGGAAGGCAGGCAAGGAGGAGGGAAGGGTAGAAGGAGAGATGCTAAAGTAGATGACCATGCACATGCTCATATTTCTGACAGAATAAAGAGAAACAGGTGTTGTTTCAACAGGCCATGCCCCCAAAAATTTGTTTGTCAATCTGCACGATGCAGAAATTCAGTGTTCTTTGGTTTTGCTTCAATGATTCCCTGTTAACTGTGCTTCAATTTTATACAAAGTCTTCATCTTAAGAAAAAGAGATTCCTCTTTAAACTACAACCTATCCATTACATATGTTTTTAAAGCAATTTTCAAATTAGCATTCTTCTCCAGTACCCTCATATATCAAGAAACTTGGAGCAAATAACATGTTAATCTGTTGAGAACATCACAAGTCTGCTCGTTTATGCTAATTATGCACATTTCAGATACTAAATCAAGTAATTGAAACGGAATAAATCAATAATGTCTGACCATGTATTCCATTAAAGTGAAGAAAGTTTTGCAAAATCATTTTCTAATTTGCATATGCAGATTACATCAATATGAAATTGAGCAAATAATATTAATGTTTGTTATTTAAGCAAAACGCCATGGGACTGCTATATCTGAAGGACAATTCCAGTCTTGTCTGTCTATAGTTAATGGAGAATCTCAGGAAACAGGTTGCATACAAGTCAATAGATACCTCCCATGCACTTTGTTAGTGAGTTTGTACAAAAACGATAAGTATGAACTTTCAATGAGCATATTAACCTTTATAATGAAAGATGTTTTGAAAGAGATGAAGTTTCTGAGGAAGCACTTTTGATTTTTAATGATTTCTGTATTAAGCTATATTAGTATGACATTCTGTAGCATATAATTAAACAATTATATTTCCATTGTGCATCGAACAAGAAATAAGTTACATAAACTCCAATGGAAACAGAACGTCTGTCATCCCTTTTCCTTGAATTTCCACTCTGTGAAATCTCTTTGCTCATTTGTCCTTTCAAAACCTTGCCCATCAGAAGCATTCACATCACTCTTCCACCCCCACCCCCACCCCCATCCCCATCCCCATCCCCATCCCCAATCAATATTTAAAATGAAATGGAGACACAAGAGACTACAGATGCTGGAATCTGGAGCAACAAACAATCTGCTGGAGGGGTCCAGCAAGTTGAGCAGCATCTGTGGGGCGGGGCAAGGATCACCCACTGGCCCCTGTCCCACCACTCCCCCTCTCCTCTTTATACTGACTATCTTCCCTCTCCATGCTCAGTCCTGATGCAGGGTTTCAACCCAAAACGATTTCTTTTCCTCCACAGAGGCTGCTCAAACCTGTTGAATTCCTCCAGCAGATTGTTTGTTGCAGTAAAATGAAGATGGACCATTTGTTTACTCGGTTTTATTTATTTTTCAGCTTGCCATCCAGAGATGGAAACTGAATGAACAGTCATCATTATGTGTTATGGGGAGTGGGGCAAAGATGGGACCAGTGATCAGCTCAGGATGTACCCTTGGCACTTCAACAGGGCAACAGAAATGGGCAATTGTGGTCAAGTTGATGGAATGTAGGGCCAGTACAAGAGAGATAAGATATGAGAAATGAGGAAGAGAAAAGACATATTGATTTACGTTGTAGTCACGTTATCCATTCCAATTGTTTGTCAGATTCCTTAGCTAATGTACATCCTAACGCCTACGTGTCCTATCTGCTTGTGCTGACGATAAGAAAAAATGCCAGGCTAATAAATGTTGAGAAAATTGACTGACAAAACATGCAACACTTACTATATTCAGAACACGTCAAAAATAGAAAGCTGGGAATGTGTTTACCTTACATGTTAGCAAAGTATTGTGAGAAATTTTAAACATCATAATTGACCATTAATTTTAATCTACAGAAAGGAGGTAGTGTATGAATGGCTCCTCGATCATAATTTGGCAAAATAAGGATTAATTTATGCCCTGCAAAAGTTCTACAATCTACAGTCCTCAACCCTTCAACTAGGTGTAGTGGTGTCAGAGCCTGCTAAACTGTCAGGGCTAGAAATGTCATGTGTCAAACTTCTACAAGGCTGCATCCTCAGCCCTCTACTCTACTCCCTACAAACTCATGACTGCATGGCCAGATTCTGCTCTAACTCTATCTACAAGTTTGCAGGCGATACCACCGTAGTGTGCCGTATCTCAATTAACGATGAGTCGGAGTACAGGAAGGAGATAGACAGCTTTGTGACATGGTGTCATAACAACAATGTCAGCAAAATAAAAGAGCTGGTCATTGCCTTCAGGAAGGGAGGTGGTGCACATTCACCTGTCTACATCAATGGTGCTGAGGTTGAGACGGTTGAGAGCTTCAAGTTCCTAGGAGAGAACATCACCAATAGCCTGTCCTGATCCAACCTTGTAGATGCCACGGCCAAGAAAGCTCATCAGCACCTTTACTTCCTCAGGAGGCTAAAGAAATTTGGCATGTCTCCTTTGACATTCACCAACTTTTATCAATGTACCATAGAAAGCATCCTATCTGGATGCATCATGGCTTGGTATGGTAACTGCTCTGCCTGGGACCACAAGAAACTGCAGAGAGTTGTGGACACAGCTCAGCACATCACAGAAACCAGCCTCCCCTTCATGGACTCTGTCTATACTTCTTGGTAAAGCAGCCAGCATAATCAAAGGCCTGACCCACCCCAGACATTCTCGCTTCTCCCCTCTCCCATTGGGCAGAAGATACAAAAGCCTGAAAGCATGTACCACCAAGTTCAAGGACAGCTTCTCTCCTGCTGTTATAAGACACTTGAACGATTCCCTAGTATGATAAAATGGACTCTTGACCTCATAATCTACCTCATTATGACCTTGCACCTTATTGTCTGCCTGCACTGCACTTTCTCTGCAGCTGTGACACTTTATTCTGCATTCTGTATTGTTTTTACCTTGTATTCCCTCAATGCACTGTGTGATAAATTCATCTGTAAGAATGGTATGCAAGACAAGTTTTTCACTGTACCTTGGTACAAGCGACAATAATAAACCAATTCCAATTTGCTCGTGAATGGTTAACAAGTAAATGGTTAATGGAAATTTCTATCAAAATGTTTAAAAGATATTTACTGAATTTAATAAACTATCGATGTGATTTGCTTTATTCATATTTTCTTTTCGTCCATAGTTTCTCTCTCATCTTCTGCCTTTCCCTGTTTTTATTTCATTTTTTGCACATAATTTAGCATAAGTCTACAGTTTTCTGGATCTGGGTTTTGGCCCAATGTGCAAAGGATTTCCAAGATAGGAGTAGGGATAAGTCTTCCATTAATTTTAATTTCAAAGCATGGGATTTTTTCTGATTGTTAACTGGAATGCTAGCCTGATTAAGAAGCTTAAGACCCTTCTGGGTAGGAAAGGCTTCACTGGAGGGGACAGCTGTAAATTTCCTACTGTTTGGGATAGAAATTCAGGAATGTTTGGAGAGGTGAGTGGGAGAATTGGATACACAATGGTTTGATTGGTTAGGGGATGATTGGATAGGGTCAGAGCAAGACTGCTAAAGAACTGGGGAATCAGTAATTGACAGGTGAATGGAGATGGGGTGGAGAAAGGTGGAGAGACCGCAGGGAATTGCAGAGAGATCAGGGATTAGGAAGGGGTGAGAAACAGGTTTCAACCCTATCTTAATCCCTAAAGCACTTCTGCTTCTCCTGGCCTACAAGCAACACTACAAGGGCACCAAATATTCCATGCAGCAGTCTTCATCTCCCCTTTGGCTATGCTTTCTTTTGTCCGACCAGAGTTAAAGCCGAAAGAAAGGTAAAACCTGAAGCTTGCTGCCTCATTAAAATAATTAAATGAGAGAACTGCCTGTTGAATACTCCTCACTTCCCCATCATCCCATGACCATTCAAATTGGAATTGTTGGGGATGGAGATGGTTTAAGATAGTTTGGGTTCAAATTTGATGCTTTCTACATGTTACTAAACTACCTCACCCAGCCTATGTATTTGACATATTGAAGTGCACACCTGCATGCTCCTGTAACATTCTACCTAACTGATTAAGACATTTTACTCTTGTTACCTCTTTAGCGCACAGGTCATAAATCCCACTTAGAGGATGCTGCTCTATAATTATTGAATCTTTCGGTGCAGAAGCTTCTGAAAAGACATTGAGCATGTGTAAGTTTAATGAATGACTGCCATCATTTGTTCACTGTTGGCTGTTAAATCCAGACCAATGTGCCCTTGTAGTCCTCATGCAGTAATTAATCACAATTAAATAAGTTTGCATATTCCCAGAGGATATCTAATGCTCTCCTGTTAGTAGATTGCTTTGATGACAAGTACTCAACAAAGGCTAAGATTGAATATATTAGGAGACTTTAGATGAGGAAAAGTTACATTTTATCGAGGGTTTGCTGGTAAAGATCCCTTTAATAGAGAATTGCCCAGACTCATGTATCATTTTCGAGAAAACAATATACCCGAATGCAACAGAATCCTTACCTCAGGATTTTAACAAGATGTTGGTCAAAACATTACGACAGCATACAGGAATTTGATCAAATAACCTAAATAAAACCTCAATAAATAAAATTGTGAAATTACTGGCTTCCACTTAGAAACCTCTTAAAAGTTACTGATGTCTTGTGGGAATTTCCTTATCAGCTACCATAGCTTTGCAGAAATCTTGGATGAATGCACTAATCCTTTGAAAAATAGTTACAGGAGATGATCATAGGATCAAAAGAGCAAGGAAGGAGGCCATTCATCTGATCATGTCCATGCTGGCTCACTGTAAGAGCAATCCAGTCACTCATTCCACTCCTCTATCTTTGGCCCTGTCTTTTTTTCCCTCAGTCAGGGATGTGCACAGAAGTATGAATGCTTTATGAGGGACACATTAAACTTAAAAACATCATACATATTCATAAATGGGCTCTTAGTAATCTTTGACTAGTGTATTGATTATTGTGGGGACAATGTTGCAGCTTGCTGTCCCTCACCCTCCTGTGCATGCTCCTGTCTTCAATAATACCTTCAACTCCCCTGTGAAAGTGACAATTGAATCTGCCTCAGTCACTGTTTCAGTCAATGAATTGCAGACCTAGACCACTTGAGGAGTGAATTGGCATCTCACATCTGGTTCTTTTGGCAACCACTCTAAATCTCTGGCTTTAAGTTCTTAGTTTTTTTCTAAGAGAAAGAATTTCCCATTATTCTATCTAGATCCTTCAAAACTTTGAACAGTTCTATCAAATCAATTTAAGATAAGATGAAATATCTTTATTAGTCACATGTACGTCGAAACACACAGTGAAATACATCTTTTGCGTAGAGTGTTCTGGGAGCAGCCCGCAAGTGTCGCCACGTTTTCGGCACCAACATAGCATGCCCACAACTTCCTAACCCGTATGTCTTTGGAATGTGGGAGGAAACCGGAGCACATGGAAGGAACCCACGCAGACACGTTCAAACTCCTTACAGACAGCGGTCGGAATTGAATCCGGGTTGCTGGCACTATAATAGCATTACACTAACCGCTACACTACCATGCCTGCCCTCTCCTCTCAAGGGAAACGTCCCGAATTCTCTGATATACCAATGGAATTGAAGACCCTCATTCCTGAGGCCATTCTGCTGAATCTTTTCTGCACCTTCTCCAGGGGTTTCACTTTCTTTCCTGGGTGTGATTGGGCCAAAAAAATGTGACTGGATGCCATACTGTAGTGGCAGCTGATCCAGGTTCAATAGACCCTCCTTACCTCTTTTACTCTGTGTCTCTATATATAAAGCTTCAGGTCTTAATTACATTTTAATCACGTCCTCAACCTGTCTTGTGACCTTCAAAGACTTGGGGACGATTCGCTCTGTACTTGCACCCAGGAGAACCTCTGTGGAAACTTTCAGTGCAGCTGTCTTACAGAAAGGCTGAATTTATGTACAGTTTCCTTTATTAACAATGCAGCTGATTGCTGTCATTATGTGAATGCTTACACCCTTGGAAGTAACCAATTGTCGGAAGCTGTCATGCTGTTAGAGGTGCCCATCTGTGCTAAAGAGCAGCAGTAGGAAGACCACTGAGGAACTAGTAGAGCAGTCAATTCCACAGTGGTGGACATAATTAAAGGAAAGTTAGCAGATAAATATATAATGAAATAATTTTAATTTCCGGAATAATTTTGTAACCTACTACTTGTTAGGGATTAGAGAACCTGCCTGTCTATAAATATTCAATTAAAATCAAACTGCAAGATCCCAAGGCAATTTGGTTGCATAATGAGATAGTATATCAATATATGGCACTAATTAGCACATACTTGTGATTCCCAACAGCATTAGCTATTGATCGTGGCCAGCCTGTTTGGGGAAGGAAAGGAGGGAGGCAAAATACAAAGGTGTGTTATATTCAACTATCCTGCAGCACAGGAGTTGTGTGGCATTAAAAGTAGTTTCACTCAGCACCTTGATCATGAATCTTGCTTGGTGAAACACTATCTAAAGAGGGGAGCAGAAATGATGAAAGACTAATCCTGAAGTTGAACTTTGACTGGATTCAGCCCCTAATTAGAGATTAACTGCAAAACTATCTAATTCTCAAATCCTGACTCTGATCTCAAACAGTCTACCTTAAACTCCTCCAGTACCCAGTGTTGTTTACCATTAGCAGGGCCTAAATGATAATCTAACTCTTGATATTTGATGGCTGAATGACCTACTTTCCGGCGCCAGAGCTCGATCTTGCAAGGATGAATGTTGCTTTAGATATAGTCTGCAAAAAAATGTTGGAGTAAATGTATTTATGTCCAATCTTGTGATAGTGAGAGCAGATTGAAAGATTGACAGATTCTATCCTTACGATAAAGGATCTTAGTCGTTCAAGGTGTCCTAATTATGGCAAGTCAGATCTCACCCACATCCATTATTGCTTAAATTGTATCCTAAGGCAATTAGAATTTACTTTGATATTGTCAAAGGACTACTGCACCCCGATCAGAATTGTGAATGATCTAAGGGTCATTCATAATGTACTTTCTCGCCTTCTTTTCCACCGTTTGAGTTTATTTCCTTAGGTGAAAAGAGTAGAATATGCAAGTCTTCAGCACAAAAGAAACATCATTTTGAAATGTTCAACCTGCTTTTTTGATCATCTCCACTGCAAAATGAAGTATTCCAATCCTGCTGTACTTTTGTACCTCAGAACTGATTTTATTTCATAAGCTTTGGTTTTGACATCAGCAGAAAATAAGTGACAAAAGAACACATTCATACTTGGCCTCAAGCTTTCTGTGGGCTCTTGCACTGAAACTTACAGCAATAATGGAGTTGATTTTTGTTATGTTTGTTCTTCATCAAGAGACAACCTTCGAGTGGGTTTAACATCTGAACATTTTATTAACCAACAAGAGGCTGGCTTGTTTTCCCTCTCTTTTTACAGCCACTTCTTGTTCCCCCATGTGACCCCTTGCATTGCCTACTGGGAACTGTAGTTCTTTATTATAACTACAGAATAACACATAATAACACAATTTTCACTAACACATTCAGGCACAAAAGAGCCTCAGATGTGCCAAGGTGGCTCTTGAGCTGCAATGTCAGTTTAGTATAAAACATTATCTCAGTAAGGCTTATGCCAGTAACAGTTGCCCATGGTTACCTAAGGAATGGATTGCCACTAAATTGACAATTAGTGTGATTAAAGAAGCTAAATGACATATTACTAGCTGGGGCTTGTCCTAATACCTTCTCCTAACTGTGCCCAGCTCTTTCGGAGTAGACAATGTACTGATGTGGATTTCAGGCACTACTTGAAGGGATACATGTGACTTTTCATGTTTCTCCAGTTTTGGCACCACTATTTGGGTACTGCTGTTTGTGTGCTGCTGTTCGGCCACCACTACTTGAGCACCACTGTTTGGGTCATCCAGTATAGTCACTGCAGTTTGCGCACTGTTGTTTGGGCACAACTCTTTGGGTAATCCAGTTTAGTCACTTCTCTCTGAACACCATTGTTTGAGCATTGTGGTTAGGCACTGCTTTTTTTTCATTTCAAATAAACTTTATTCATAAAAAATATATACAAGTACAAAAAACAGTGCAAAACTCTGTTTACATTCATAGTGTCTTTCTGTCTATGTATTTACAGTATAATCGGTTTTGTACATTAGTAGTGTTCACACAACCTTGTGTACGTAGAACCCATGCCACTCATGTGACCTCCTAGGATGATACAAACTTCAAGTGTTTGAGAGGCTTCTACATGGACTTATAAGATATCTTTATTAGTCACGTGTACATCGAAACACACAGTGAAATGCATCTTTTGCGTAGAGTGTTCTGGGGGCAGCCTGCAAGTATCGCCACGCTTCCGGCGCCAACATAGCATGCCCACAACTTCCTAACCCGTACGTCTTTGGAATGTGGGAGGAAACCGGAGCACCCGGAGGAAACCCATACAGTCACGGGGAGAACATACAAACTCCTTACAGACAGCGGCCAGAATTGAACCCGGGTCACTGGCACTGTAATAGCATTACACTATCCGCTACACTACCGGGTCTGCCGACCACATATCTAGTGGCAAAAGGATCCTAGACTGCAGTCCTTCCTCACAAAGCCTTTGTGTTGGCTGCACCAAGCTTCAGTGCATCCCTTTGCACATACTCCTGCATCTGGAGTTTGCCAGTCGGCAGCATTCCCCTACGTACATCTTGTGCAAAAAGACCAACAAGTATTGGGCAGATCAAAGAATGTCTTTCACCGAGTTGATGATCTTCCAGCAGCACTTGATGTCTGTGTTGGTTTGCATCCCTGGGAACAGCTCATAGATCAGAGAGTCCTCTGTTGTTCAGCTGCTTGGGATGAACCAGGACAAGGCACCTTGTGTTCCTCCCCAGGTCCATTTTTGCAAATACACAATCTGCAAAAAGGTGGGCGCATGGCTCATCCTGATCACAGCTGTCCTGAGGGTTATGTGCATTGGGAGATTCTGACTATACAGGAAGGATCATACAGGGAGACCCCCTCTCACTGGCAGCTGAGTGAAGTCTTGGTACTTGTTGGTGAACTCTGGTGCTGATTTGGAGAATCTGCTCAGAGAACTACCCCACAGGATCCATCTTGTCTTTGCCCCACAATGCCCCGCATTCCATGCTGACTGGGTGATGATGTCAGTCAAGTGAGATGCTCCAGCTACTTTGACTATGTGGCCAACCTTGAAAAATATCACATTGTGAATAATCTTCCTAGTGTCCAAGCAGCAAATAATTACTTTGAACATCATTTTATTTTCAAAGTGATAAGAAACTACTCCATCACTAAATAATGGTTTTAAATTTAATACAACAAAAACATAAGAGAGTTTGAGTATCTACAAAATCATATCCATTTGAAAACAATGTTTAGCCTTCTCTCAACATAAAATATTGAACACTTGATTTTATCTTTTTCTTAATATACACAATGCAATTGTGCAAAATGAGAGTGCTAACTCTAGAGTAGTTGTGAGATCTGGATTAAGCAATTTATTCAACGATGTAAATGTACTCTGATAATTGTACAGATAACATGTTGCCATTTCCAAATATTGAGCCACCCAGATTAGTAAATGTCATGTTGATTAATAATCCAAAAATTCTTCTATTGAGTAAAGTCACCTTTACCACTATTGCAGAAGAAAAACTGTTTGCTACCCTGCATATATGACATCTCAATTAGTCAATAGCTTCAGATGCAAACAATTGATACCATACAAAGTGCCCTGTATTCACCAGTCCTGACACATTTAGAGGATAAAAGAGAATCTAATTCAGATTAATTGAGAAAAAAGATGGTAACCCAAATCTGGTACAATTATTTCAAATTTCCTCCAGTGTTTCCCCTCCTAGTACTTGTGGATCAATAGGGGGAATAAAACAATAAAACTCTCATGCATTAAAGTTATGTTCCCCCTTGTCCCCCTGAAACAACTTGTTCACTTTCTTTCAGGGGATCCATTTCTTGGTAATAGGTTCCTTTGAACAGTACCTTTTATTTGCTAGTTATAACATATCTTCTCTTGTAAGCAAGTAAAAACCATCCTATATATTGGGTTTCCCGTTTTCCTATCTTCAGTCCTGAAGAAGGGTCCTGACCCAAAACGTTGGCCGCCTGCTTTTCTCCAAGGATGCTGCCTGGCCTGCGGAGTTCCTCCAGCATCGTCATGTTTTTCAGCAATTCCACTTTTTGACAGCAAGAGAGGAGCCATCCAGTGCTTCACAGAGGACCTTTGGCAAGATATTTGGTGGTCTGGCGTAAACTGCGCAGCCACAATTTCATCAGGGCTCATCCCTTCTCATCAGCTATAGGGCGAAGAGCAACAGACCAGGAGGAGAGTCAGGAAAAGGAAGAGAGAGGATAGAGGCAACGTACTTTCTGACTGAGCTGTCCTTGAACAACTCACTGTATTCTAGTACAATTAAACACAACCCAATTCTCCATTAACCAACCGTTGCTCACCTTCCCTCCCCTGTTGCTCATCATCCTCTTGGCCACAATGCAAAAATAAATGCCAACACAAATAATCATTCCAATCCAAATGTATAAATAAAGCTATGCCAAACAGCATGGAGACATCAGTCTGTGTGTTGCCTCAATGCTTGTTTTCTGTATGCCTCTGTGCATTCCCTTAGTGCCTGGTCTACTGCACGAACACAGTACTGTGTAGTGCATTGCAGTGACTGTAGTACAGCTGGTGGAAGGCTGCTGAGGTTTCAGTGTAGGGGATGTACATAGAATATAGAACAGTGCAGCACAGGAAAAGGCCCTTTGGCCCACGATGTTGTGCGAAACTAATTAAGCTAATGACACCTAATTCCTTCTGCCTGCACATGGTCCATATCCCTCCATTCTCTGTGTATTCATGTGCTTATCTAAAGGCATCTTAAACACCTCTATCATATCTGCCTCCACCACTACTCCTGGCAGCGCATTCCAGAGCACCCGCCACTCAGTGTGGAAAAAAACCTGCCCCACACATCTCATTTGAAATTTCCCTTTCACCTTAAATGATACCTTTAAGACCATCATGTAGATAGCCTTGACCTGCAAGAAAAATGGAAGTGTGTTGGTGAACATTGTTTGGTAGGTTTTGATGATATGCTTATCCAAGTCAAAGTCAAGTTTACTGTCTTTTGCACAAGTGCATTTACGCACAGGTGCAATGAAAAACTTACTTACAGCAGCATCACAGGCACATAGCATCAGATAAGCAGCATTCACAAGAAAAACATAAATTAAACATAAATTATACATATTTCTTTACAAAAAAATACAATTAGAACAAAAAAAAGTCCATTTTAGTGCAAAGTGGCCATAGTGTTGCTAAGCTGTAGTGATGAGGGTTTTGCAGGTTGGTTCAAGAACCGAATGGTTGAAGGGAGGTAATTGTTCTTGAACTTGGTGCTGTGGGACTTCAGACTTCTGTATCTTCTGCCCAATGATTTTATCATAGTTTATGTACTTATCATCTGTGAGATTTTGAGGTGAGGATAGTGTTAGGGCTATGGCTGAGTATATGAATGCTGAGCATGAGTCCTGATCAATTGAGCTTAGACTGATGAATGATGGGAGGTGGTTGGGTTCATTGAACAGTTCAGAGGCTGCTGGTGAACTTAATGGATATGTAGATACCTCCACTGACCTTGAGCACTGAACTCTTCAGGGGAACTGCAGCTTGGTCCTCAAGACTTGACTTGCCATTGATCCCCAGCTATCCAAATGGAAATTAGGCAACCTCAGACCAATTATGATGCCTGATTTTAACCCATTACATGCACAACTTCCACCAGCTGAGGAGTGGAAATAAAATCAACCCTATTCATTCATACAGTACAATAGAATTGTGTTGACAGTGTTGCATTTAAAATATGAAAGAAAAGCAGTGACATGACTCAGTACTTGATTGCGGTAAAAATGAGGTAAAAAAGAACATTTTTAAAATGTCTAACGAATGAAACAAGTTGGCAAAGTCAACCAAGACCATATCTGTACAGCGCAGTTGGTGGCAGCAAATTGGATGCACAATTTATATTAGGTTTTGATGATTCCCAGATGGTGACACATATCTCTACATTTATCATAAAAACTTGGGCTTTGTTCTGAGAAATAACTGCCAGAGCTTCTCCAACTGTGCACCACGGGTATTTTTTCCAAAAGGAAAGACATGGCCACCTGTCCTTCACCATAAAAATTGCTGCATTCATATTAATTAGAATGCACTTTAAAATTTACTGTCCATCACTGTAAAAAGGATAATTTACTCCAAGCTGAATGGCTTAGATAATGCGTAGTAATTCTCCACCGAGTGATCATGCAATACTTGCAAAAGGAACCTGTTGTTCTTTATTCTCAATTAGCTTCAATTTCTGCATTGAATAAAGCCTTATTAGTTTATCATTGTGTTTTTCAGCAGTATGCTGCTACATATACTAATTAATATGACTCTCAAAACCTATGCTGACTTGGCAACTTAATGGAAATTTTAATTAGTCAGTATAATTTCAGGCAACTGGCTATTTGTTAAAATGGTTGTGTATAACAAAGGATTGGTTAAAGAGGCAGAAAATATGTTACAGTATGCAAAATCATTAAAAAAACATGAAATATAATTTTAAAAAATAGTAAACGTTGTTGGAGTTTATGAGTATTCATGTGCTCATAATTTTTCCTTGAAGACAAATTTGAAAAAAAAGACCAGCGAGTTAGGGAATAATTGTACAATAATTCACTTGGCAGAAGATCAACTTCTGAAAACTGAAGGAAGTTTTGCTGTGGTGAGTAGTACGAATACGGGAGTGGGAAGTCTCATTGCCGTGGTACGTACCGCGAGAACTAGAGCGAGAGCGAGAGTGGGAAGCAGTCTGAAAATGTAGGGCCATCGTTGTTCTTGTTGCTGTGATGAGTTGATAGGCCTGTTGATTCGCCAATTAGTCAATAAAAAGAAGTTAGGATCAAGCAGAGTGGCCATTGTTGGAGAGGACAGTGTTAAAGTGGGGAACTGAGGCTTTGGCTAAAGAGGCGGAGTAGGTGAGCAGAGTCTTCCAGCAGGTTCTCTTTCTTTCGCTGTTATTTGTAATTTTCATTGGATAGTACAGTGGGAATGGCAGTCAGGGCAGAGGTATGCTCCTTGTGCAGGATGTGGGAAATCTAGGGAGACCTCTAGTGTCCCTGAGAACTACACCCGCAGCAAGTGCGTCCAGCTGCAGCTCCTTACAGACCGCGTTAGGGAGCTGGAGCTGCAACTGGATGAACTCCGGATTGTTCGGGAAGCTGATGAGATGATAGCAAGGAGTTACCAGGAGACAGTTACACCTAGGCTTCAGGTTGTAGATAGTTGGGTGACTGTTAGGGGAGTGAAAAGGAATAGGGAGTTGGTACAGGATACCCCGGTGACCATTTCGCTTGATAACAAATATATCGTTTTGATGCTGTTTGGGGGGGGATGAGTCACTGGCAGAGAGCCACAGCAGTTGTGTCTGGCGCAGAGTCTGGCTCTGTGGCTCAGTAGGGAAGGGGGGGAAGAGGAGTGTGATAGTGATAAGGGATTCGTTGGTTGGTGGGGCAAACAGGAGATACTGTGGACAAGAATGAGACTCCTGGATGGTGTGTTGCCTCCCAGGTGCTAGGGCCAGGGATGTCTCAGATCAGGTGCACAGCATTCTTAAGGGGGAGGGGGACAAGCCAGGAGTCGTGGTACATATGGGCACCAATGACATAGGTAAGGTAAGGGATGAGGTCCTGAAGAGCGAGTATTGGGAGTTAGGAAGGAAGCTAAAAAGCAGGACCTCAAGGGTAGTAACCTCTGGATTGCTGCCTGTGCCATGCTCCAGGGAGGGAAAAATTAGGAAGATACGGCAGACTAATGAGTGACTAAAGAGTTGGTGCAGGGGGCAGGGGTTCAGATTTGTGGATCATTGGGATCTCTTCCAGGGTAGGTATGACCTGTACAAAAGGAACGGGTTACACCTGAACTGGAGAAGGACCAATGTCCTTGCGTGCAGGTTTGCTCGAGGTGTTGGGGAGGGTTTAAACTGGCTTGGAAGGGGGACGGGAACCAGAGTGTTAGATTAGAGGATGGATCAGTTGGTGTAGAAGTAGATGTGATGTGTGCAGAAAAGGTGAGGAAGGATAGGCAGGGGACAGGGCATAAGTGCAATCAGTTAGATGGGTTGAAATGTATTTACCTGAATGCGAGAAGTGTTAAGAATATGGGGGATGAACTTAGAGCATAGATCAGTACATGGAATTATAATGCTGTGGCCATTACAGAGATTTGGCTGTCGCAAGGGCAGGAGTGGCTGCCTGAGGTTCCAGGATTTAGATGTTTCAAAAGGGATAGGGAAGGGGGTAGAAGGGGTGGGGGAGTGTGGCATTGCTAATCAGATATAACATCAGAGATGTAGGAAGGGAGGACATCATAGAAGGATCGTCTATTGAGTCAGTGTGGGTGGAAGTCAGAAACAGGAAGGGAGCGATCACTCTGTTGGGAGTATTCTATAGGCCCCCAAATAGCCATCTGGAAACTGAGGAGCAGATAAGTAGGCAGATTTTGGACAGGTGCAAAAATAGCAGGGTTGTCGTCATAGGTGACTTCAACTTCCCCAATATTGATTGGCACCTCCTTAGTGCAAAAGGTTCAGATGGGGCAGAATTTGTTAGGTGTGTACAGGAAGGATTCCTGACACAGGATGTAGACAGGCCGACTAGAAGGGAGGCTATGCTGGATCTGGTATTAGGCAATGAACCTGGTCAGGTGAAAGACCTTTCGGTGGGTGAGCATCTTGGGGATAGTGACCGCAACTCCCTGACCTTTAGCATAGCAGTGGATATGATAGGAGTAGACATTATGGGAAAGTATTTAACTGGGGCAGGGCAAATTACGATGGTATTAGGCAAGAACTTGGGAGCGTAATCGGGGAACAGACATTCTCTGGTAAATGCACCACAGAAATGTGAAGGTTGTTTAGAGACCATTTGCATGAGGTTCTAGATGGTTTTTTCCACTGAGACAAGGAAAGGATGGTAGGGTGAAGGAACCATGGTTAACAAGAGAGGTGGAATGTTCCGTCAAGAGGAAGAAGGAAGCATATTTAAGGTTTGGGAAGCAAAAATAAGATACGGCACTTGAGAGTTATAAGGTAGCCAGGAAGGAGCTTAATAAGTGACTTAGGAGAGCTAGAAGGGGACAAGAGAGGCCTTGGCAAGTAGGGTTAAGGAAAACCCTAAGGCATTCTACACATATGTGAGGAACAAGAGGATGACTAGTGTGAGGGTAGGACCGTTCAAGGATAAGGGGGCAGAAAAGTGTCTGGAGGAGAAGGAGGTAGGGGAGGTCCTGAATGAACATTTTGCTTCAGTGTTCAGCAGGGACAGGGACTTAGATGAATGTGAGTTTAGCGTAGAACAAGCAAATGTGTTGGAGCATGCTGAGGTTAAGAAAGAGACAGTGTTGGAGCTACTAAAAAGCATTAGGATAGATAAGTCCCCAGGGTCGGACACGATATACCCCAGGTTACTATGGGAAGCAAGTGAAGAAATTGCTGGAGCGTTAACTATGATCTTTGAGTCCTCCCTGGCCACAGGAGTGGTACTGGAGGACTGGAGGATGGCAAATGTGTTCCACTGTTCAAGAAAGGCAAAAGGGATCATTCCGAGAATTATAGACCAGTGAGTCTTACGTCAGTAGTGGGCAAACTATTGGAGAGAATTCTTAAGGACAGGATTTATGAGCATTTGGAGAAGCATAGTCTTATTAGGGATAGTCAACATGGCTTTGTGAAGGGCAGGTTGTGCCTCATGAGCTGAATAGAGTTTTTTGAGGAAGTGACAAGACAAGCTGATGACGATAGCGCAGTGGACGTGGTATATATGGATTTTAGCAAGGAGTTTGACAAGGTTCTCCCTGGTAGGCTCATTCAGAATGTCATGAGGTATGGCTGTGTAGATTCAGAATTGGCTTGCCCACAGAAGGCAGAGGGTGGTTGTAGAAGGTGAGTATTCAACCTGGAGGTCAGTGATTAATGGTGTTCCACAGGGATCTGTTCTGGGACCCCTGCTCTTTGTGATTTTTATAAATGATTTGGATGAGGAAATGTAACGATGGGTTGGTAAGTTTGCAGATGACACGAAGGTTGGTGGTGTAGCTGATAGCGAAGAAGGTTGTCGTAGGTTGCAACAGGATTTAGACAGGATGCAGAGCTGGGCAGAGAAGTAACAGACGGAGTTCAATCTCGAGAAGTGTGAAGTGATACCGCTTTGGAAGGATGAACTTGAAGGCAGAGTACATGGTTAATGGCAGGATTCTTATCAGTGTGGAGGATCAGAGAGATCTTGGGGTCTAAGTACAAGGCTCCCTCAAGGTTGCCGCACAAATGGATAGGGCAGTTAAGAAGGCGTATAGTGTGCTGGTCTTCATGAGCCAGGGGATTGAGTTCAAGAGCCGAGAGACAATGTTGCAACTCTATAAGACTCTAGTTAGACCACACTTGGAATATTGTGTTCATTTCTGGTCACCACATTACAGGAAGGATGTGGAAGCTTTGGAGAGGGTGCAGAGGAGATTTACAAGGACGCCAGCTGGGTTGGAGACCATATCTTATGAGGGTAGGTTGAGCGAGTTAAGGCTTTTCTCTTTGGAGCGACGGAGGATGAGAGGAGACTTGATAGAGGTATATAAGATTATGAGAGGCATAGACAGAGTGGACAGCCAGCATCCTATCCCCAGGGTGGCAATGGCGAAGGGTCATCCATTTAAGGTGCATGGAGGAAAGTTCAGGTGAGATGTCAGAGGTAAGTTTTTTACACAGAGAGTGGTGGGTGCCTGGAATGCACTGCCGGGGATGGTGGTAAGGGCCGATACAATAGGGTCATTTCAGAGATGATTAGATAGGCACATAGATGAAAGAAAAATAAAAGGATATGGGAGATGAAGTAGAGAGAGGCATAGACTGAATGGGGATAAGGTTTATATAGGTTGGCACAACATCATGGGCTGAAGGGCCCATACAGTCCTGTACTGTTCTATGTTCTATGTTTCTATGAAGTGCATGCAGAGCACATTTTCCATAATCATAGATGTGCTCAAGGTATGTGAATGGAATTTCTTTTGAAATTATATGATCACTGTTGTTTTCACTTTCACACTGTGCCCTGGATCGATTCAAGAAATCTAGAATCTAGATCTTTGTTAGTATCCAAAAATGAAAAACAGGAGCAGGACTGAGCAGAACTCATGCAGGATTTATCTAAGACCCAAATGATATATGGTCTCTCCTCCTATTATTAATGAACCAGTACGTTCCAGATACCTAATGGGCATCGTCAAAGAGGACTCAAAGATTGCTAATGGTAGTCCTCAGGTGAAGGAGTCTCAGATCAGGCTGGGGGTTTGGAGGGTTGGGGGCATTGGAGGTGATTGTGGGGATCAGAGGTGATCTATCCTTGCATCTACTTCTTACTGCATCGTCAAAATCTGTTCCATGTGCATTTCAAAGAAGGGTAGCAATTGTGATAAGGAACAGAGGGCTTGGCTAATTTATATTATAACATTGCTGTGAAGTAAAATTTGAGCCATAAATAACATCATGGATATTGTTAAGAGAAGTTAAGAGCGTTAACCCGATTTTGAAGTCCCACTTCTGTCTGCTGTAAATCACACAGTGCCACAGGTTAATTCAAACGCGTTTATTTAGCAATATATCGCTAGGGAGAAATCTCATTACTCTCAGGTAGAGTCCGCAGTGGGGTTCTCTGAGATACAGAGGGGGCAGACAGTAATTTATACAAACATTGTCATGCACACTTTAATGAGTCAGGCACCAGAATTCTTGGTTGAGCAGGAAACGGACAAAGGGCTACTGCAGATGGACAAAGAGCAGCCTCACACCCCAGGTTCAGCTAATCATTTTGCAATCGGGACAAAGGCAGGTATCACCTTCATTGTTTGAGACAGCCTTCCCATTTCCCGTTAAGCTTGACTATCATCCCTACAGTCAAACATAATGGGAATTCAATTAAGTTCCAGACACAGCAATTACCACACAGCACCCAGCCCAGGAAAGCAGTGGCGTGGCTGTTCTAGCCTGAAGGACACTTTTTAAATCAGTATTTCGAGTAGCCATGATTCTCATCCGTCTTAAGATATGAATACAGTTATAGTTTATTAATCCTATACTTCCTCAAGAGGAATATCAGATGAACTGACTATCTCAGGGGTATATATTCTTACATACTGCCTGAACTTTGAGACAATCAAAGCTGCTAAGCTCAGTGTTAACTAGTTTATATCATTTCTATTAAAGTAGTCCTTCAATGGTAAACTGCTCCCATCAGGACAATCCTTCTCATCATCCACATTCAAGTGGAAATGTGGAGGGATGGATTGTAGTACAACAATAATAACCTTACACTTAGATTTTGAAGCAAGATAATTGTACCTAGAGGGTTTCACTATGATACATCCTTCATGTTTATAGATTGCACATGGGATTGTTATGTATTCCGTTGTCTGTTCCTGATTGCCACAAGCACATACTGAAGTTGTTTTTAATTTCCACTTGTCCATGCTTGCCACAATTTGTGTAGATACAACTTAGAGATGATCATAATTTACATGGGAGATTAAAGCCAGCGTACCCCCATAGATTTGAGAATCCTGTGAGTTCCATTTGGCTTTACAGGTTTCATCAGGTGTTGAATTAGCCTTGGTGGAGAATGAGTGCATGGATCCAGACGGTCTTGCACAACTTAAGATGCTGGTGGGGGACAATAGTGGGTTCCTGGTCAAATGAGCAGTTTCTCCTGAGGGATACTTCAAAATCCCTCAGCCCTTCCTCATTAATAGTGGATGAACTGATAAATGGGCCTCTAGAGCTTCCTATCCAAAGTCTGTGAGGAACCAGTTGGTTTTACCTCAGTCTCACAACACATAATGAAAAGCATTCAGAAATAATAAGAACTTGAAATTCAATGTTTGGAATTACCCATCCCTGAACATTCTTTTTAACATATTACATCTCACTGTATATTAATTATTTCATCTGATGTTAAATGGTTGCCTCTGTACATTATTTTAACAGCATGATAAATCACAGTATGCTGTGTGATCAGCATTGGACATATATTTAAAAAGATATGATGCTACATTGTACTGAGAACATCACATAATGGATCAAAGTAATTGACTGCATCTTCTGTAATAGTTTATCAGAAAAAGTGAGAGGTTATATTAAGTTTAATAAAAATTGGTGCATCTCTTCAAACAGGATTAGACTTGCACTATTATTTGCTTAATGATAAATTAGATTAGTAATTAAATATTTCATGTCAGCAATTAATGGCCTCTGTCAGACTTTGTTGCAACTGCAGGATTAATTATGCATAACTGCCAATCTAGAAAACAATGTTAAAAAGCTTACACTTCAAAAGTATGATCCCTTGGTACAGTCCGACTCCACTGAAATTGTAAGAAAGAGTCATGAATTAAGATGCAGGAGTACTACCATTCCACTGCATGTTTAATGGAAGACTGGTAGAGACTGGAGAGACATTGTATCCTTGTTATTTGTATGAAAATCAAAATTTTTAAATTGTTTCTAGACTTGTTAAATTTCCTTCACCTATTCCTTTTTGTGCTGACATTCTCTTCCTCCTCAAATCATGTTGTCATCAAAACAAAATGTATGAACTATTTAATCAATCTACATTATTATTATGCATGTCATGTCTCCTCAAACTCCTTCTGCGTCTTTAAGCATCTCTGATTTTTCCATTTTATTGTCTCTGTTTAAGATCTTCATTGTTTACCCTCCTTCTAAGCTTCTCACCTATCTCCTTCCAAGGTAAAATCCCTTCTTACCATCATCCACCTTCACACTGTTCTTCCTCATTCTTAATTACTACAAATCCCATGTCCACTTCCTTTGCCATCCTCACCTGTAAGTAGCTTTAATTCTGACCATCACTTTAATTTTATAATGCCATGAGGTATCTAAACCAGAGGCCATAGGTTTAAGGTGAGATTTAAAGGGGATAGAAGGAAGAATTGTTTCACCTAGCAGGTGGAATGACTGCCTGAGAAATGGAGGCAGAGAAGAAATACCCAGATGAGCACTTGCATCACCAAGACAAAGGAGACTACAGACCCAGTGCTGGTAAGTGGGATTAGAACGGATGGTACATGATGGTTGGCATGAACAGGATGGGCCAAAGGGCCTATTTCTGTGCTGTATAATCTACAACATTATGGCACTATGTTTTTCTGGGTACCTAGGGACTCTTGTGTAAGGATTGACTGAGAATATAGCGCACGAAGTATAGTATGGAAAATGTGAAGACATCCACTTTAGTGCATGTAATAGAAACAGAGGATTTCTTAAACAGTGAGTAGAATTGATGTTCAAAGGCACCTCGATATGCTTCTACATAAGTCAATGAAGACTAACAGGCAGCTGTAGTAATTGATTAGGAGGGCAAATGGCATGTTAACTTTTTTCTGAGAGGATTTGATTGCAAGAGTAAGGATGTCTTCCTGCAGTTGTATAGGGTATTGGTGAGACCACAATTGAGATACTAAGTACAGTTTTAGTTAAGGAAGAATGTACTTAGCAAGCCGAAAGTGAAGAATATTCACTGGACTGGTTCAAGGGATGGTGGGGCTGCCATAAGAGAAGTGTGATTGAATAGACCAGGACTGTATTCTTTCAAGTTTAGAAGAATGAGAGGAGATGTCATTGAAACTGGAAAAATTCTTAAAGGGCTTGACGGGCTAGATGCAGGAAGGACGTTTCCCTGACTGAGGAGTCTTGGACTTGGGGCACAGTTTGAGAAAAGGGGTAGGCCATTTAAGACTGAGATGAGGAGAAATTTCTTCATTCAGAAGGTAGCAAACCTTTGGGATTCTCTAGCCCAGAGAACTGTGGAAGCTCAGTTATTGTGTTCATTCAAAGGGGGTGATTGATAGATTGATGGGCATTAAGAGAATCAAGGCATCATGGGAATGTAGGGATAATGGTGGAGAATGGTGCTGAGGTAGAAAATCAACATTGGTCTTATGGATGGTGGAGGGTGTTTGTAGGGTCATATGACTTACTATGTTTTTATAAGGTTATAAGTTGTACTGTTCTCACTTTGTCAATTCACATGATGAGGTTTGTAACTGTTGAGCACCAAATGGCCATCTGACCTGTTCTTGTGGACTGCTTTTTGCATCCTTTATTGCATCAGTGATAGCTAGACCCCTGGGTTTATGATATATGGTCAGACTTATGAAGTTGTTCTGTTCTTTTTCCTTCCAGGCAAGAACCACCAATGCCAGCCAACCTTGTCACATTTTTCACCTGCAGAAGACAATCTCAGCAAAATAGCTTTTGCTTTCAGTTATTTCTTAAAAGTTCAGTTTTAAACTTAATGGGTGTAAGATATTTCTGATCAAATTCTATGACTGACAAATTTTCAGAAATTCTTATTGACCTTTCGAAATCCTTTCAACACTCCCACCATCTCACACCTCCCCTCTGCTCGTTCCTTGTTCCTTTCCATCTTACTAACTCAAACCATCAATCTGCTCCACTCCCCTTAAGTTCATGCTGGTACATATCTCCCTGAACATTCACACCAGTATTCTTACCAGCTGGTGATATATCTCACTGTCCCCATTCACACTCATAACCATGGCATTTATAAGAACAATGTAGGTTGATTTGATTGCTCATATTTCTTCCCCACTGCTCGTATGCCCATCTCTTGGGAAAAGCCTTGCCTATGTTTAGTGATTTGTGTTGGCTGTCACTAGGAACTCATCTTCCGTGACATTATTGCTGCCCTGGCTCCTACCTGATGCTGACGCAGCTTCTCTGGGGAATGAAATTATGCTGCGGCTAAGAAATGCTCATCTTGCAAAATTATTTCTAGGACTGCTGCCCACCCCCCTAAAAGCTGCAGAAGTAAGAAGCAGGAGCAGGAAGGAACTCTGAGGTGTCGAGCCTGAGTGGCAGTATAGGGCAGAGCTGGCAGTAAAGGGAGATACTAGTTCTTGTATGCAAACATAGACCAGCCAGCATTGAAATATGGACTGTATGAGTGAAATAGTAGATATGGTTATGAAAATGTACACAAACATCAATAATACGAGCTAAGTCATTTTGTCATTTTATATTATCAAGCACCGAAAATAACTTACAAAGAGTAATGGGATAACTATGAAAGGTGACACGAGCAGCATCCTCAACCATGAGACCAAGGTTTAAACTATACGTAAATGACATCTGAAGCCTCAGGTGAGATTACTGCCAACTTCTGCTGACTGTGTTAGCTTTGATATATAACGAGTTTGATGTACTTCCTGATCTGTTGATGTTTGCCATCAGTGGGCTAGTAATTACTTAACTGGCCACTGTAACACTTCATTGTAACCAGGCATACGGGCAGAAAGTGAAGTTTAATTCCGTTATGAGGTGCTCTTTAAACAGATGCATATTTTACAAAAATATATGTATCAGGGCACACTCTTAGTATTGGAGAGTTGGGGTGCAGATAGCACCATGTCATGTATGGTGCTATATATAGCAACATTTATTCATGACATTGGCTGGACCGCAGTATTGTGTACAGTTCTGGTTGACACACTACAGGAATGATGTGGTAGCAGTAGAGAGAGTGTACAAAAGAAATTCACTGGGATGTTGTCTGAAATGGAGGGCTGTGGCTCGAAGGAGAGATTGGATAGGCTGCTGCCTGTAAGGAGTTTGTACGTTCTCCTCGTGTCTGCGTGGGTTTCCCCCGGGTGCTCTGGTTTCCTCCCATACTCCAAAGACGTACAGGTTTGGAGCTGTGGGCATGCTATGTTGGCTCCGGAAGCATGGCGACACTTGCGGGCTGTCCCCAGAACATTCTTAGCAACGCAAAAAAACGTATTTCACTGTGTGTTTCGATGTACATGTGACAAATAAATATCTTGTATCTTGTATATCATCAAACTAGTTCTGACCCGCACACCATAGATTGTTCTGATAGACTGTTCTGATTTTAATCTCTCCAATACATCGGTATCCTAAACTTTCTCATTTCTTTTTCTGCTCTGGGTAATGCTCCAAACCAAAATCCGTTACCATTGATACACCCTCATCTTTCCTCTGCCACAACCTTTCAAGTGATTTCTCCCTCCTCTGTTTCTTTGCCTCATCAATTCCTTCCTGAACCCATCACAAGACTTCCACCTTCCTTCTCTCCTGCAGCAGGCTTGACTCCTGTCTCTAACTATTCTCCACCATTTTAATCAACAATATCAGTTTTATTATCTCTGTACATCAATTTCTCTTCCTTCTACTCCTCATACACCTTCACCTCCACACAGCATCTCATTTTGTACTACCCCATTGTCTTTTATTTAAAGTCCTCACTGTTTATCGTCATCCCAAGCACCATCACAACCTTTCATCACATGCCCCATTAACTTCCTCTAGCTGAATCACTCTATTTGCAATGTTAGGATTTTATACAATCACCTCTGTATGCTTCTCATCATAACATTTTTTTAAAATACTGACAGATTGAAAGAAGTTGGTTTTCCAAGGGACATTGATATCCTTATACACAAATCAACATAGCTCAATACATAGGTACGGCAAACAATTAGGAAGGCAAATGGTAAATTGGTTTTCATTGCAAGGGGATTTAAGTAGAGACGTCTTGCTCCAATGCTACAGGGTCCTGGTGCGATGCCACTGGATTAATTTGTTCAAGTTTGGTTTCCTTACCTGAGGAAGGATATATCGACGATAGAGGAAGTGCATAAATGTTCGTTAGATTGATTCCTGGGATTAGATTGCTTGCCCTATGAGAAGAGATTATGCAGACTGGGCTGAAATCTCAAAATAAGTTAAAGAAATTGTTGGAAATGCTTTGCAGGTTGGATAGCATTAGTGGAGAGAGAAGTAAATGTAACATTTCAGGTTTATGACACTACACCAGAATGTGCAAATAGCAAGGACTTTAGGAGTGTTGATATATAGAGAAACCTCAGGACGCAAGTCCATAGCTCCCTGAAAATGGTAACACAGTTGGATAGAGTAACAATAAAGGAATTTGCTTTGCTTGCCTTCATAGGCTGAGGTATTGAGTACGACAGTTGGGACATATTGTGTACATTTCTGGTCGTCTCACCACAGGAAGGATGTGTTAACAATAATGAGAGTGCAGAAAACATTCACCAGGATGTTGTGTGGAATGGAGGGCTGTAGTTATAAAGAGAGATTAGATGGCCTGGATTTATTCTCACTGGAATAAAAGAGGCTGAGGGGTGACCTTATAGAGGTTTGCAAAATAATGAGGGGCAGATAGATGGTTAGAATCTTTCTCCCAGGGCAAGGGAGTCTTGAACAAGAGGGCACAGGTTTAAGTTGAGTGGGGAAACATTTAAAGGAGATCTGAGGGGTGAGTTTTTAACACAGGGTCATGAATATTTGGAACAAGCCGCCAGAGGAGATAGTGGAGGCAGATCTTATTACAATGTTTATAAGGCATATGGACTGGTACTTGGATGGGAAAGGAGTAGAAAGATATGGGCTTAATGTGGGCATTATGACCAGTATGGACGAGGTGGCCTGTCTCTGTGCTGTACTCTTCTATGATTCTACAAGAAGGGTCATCGGCCCAAAACAGTGAACTGAAACAGTAACTTTATTTCTTTCTCCACAGATGCCGTCTGACCTGTTGAGTATTCCCAATATGTTTTGTTCTTATTTCAGATCTTCAGCATGTGATTTTCAGTTTGTGTTTATACTCTCTTTAGAAGATTGATAGCTGATCTCATTGAAACATTAAAATTCTTAAGTGATTGGCCTGATTCAGGGGGGGTGTAGAACCAGGGGTCACAACCCCAAGATGTTCAGGACAGAGATGAGAAGATATTTCTCCATCCAGATGTTAGCAAACCTTTGGAATTCACTGGCCATGATGGCTTTGGATACTCAGTGTCTGTGTTTATTCAAGACTGAGATTGAATACTTTTTAGATATTAAGGGAATCAAGGGACATATGTTAGAGCAGGGAAGTGGTGGTAAGGTAACAGATCAGCTACGATCTTACTGAATGGTGGAGCAAGTAAAAGTGGCAAAAGGGTCCACATCTACTTGTATTACTTATGTTCCTATGTTCTATTCTCCAGCCATAATCACCTCCACTGCAAACCCATCTTCAAATAAAAATTAACTTACTTCATATTTCATAACAACAAAGGAAGCCATTCAGCCTATTGAATCAATGTCAGTTCTCAGGGCAATCTCATTAATCCCATTCCCCACGTGCTTTCCTCTTGAACAGACCTCATACGCTAAAAGATGAACTCTTGAACTCTTGATCTCCCAATCTGCTTTGTCGTGGCCTTTGCTCTTTATTTGTCTATCTGGACTTTATTTGTCTAGGGCAGATAGACAAATAAAGTTCAAGGGCCACTTTCTCTATAACTGCAACACTTTATTGTGCATTCTGTTTTCTTTTTATTATCTCAATGTACTTATGAATGGAATGAACTGCCTGGATGGAACGCAAAACAAAAGCTTTTCACCGTATCTTGGTGAAATAATAAACCAATAAACATACTCTCACATATGCCCATTAACACTGCTCTGATTTTCCTATCATCCACCTACAGGAGGGGGCAACTTGCAGTAGCCAATTAACCTTAGAACGAGCATGTCTTTGGGATGTGAGAGAAAGCCAGAGCACATAAGGGAAACCCACTCAGTCAAAGGGAGAACATGCCAACTCCAAATGGAGAACATGGGAGGAACCCAGGTCACTGTGTTGTGAGACATTTCCACTACCTGCAGCACCACCCTGCCACACTTCTTGACCCACTTAATCACTTTATCTTTATTTTGGCATCCATTATTGTATTATTCTTTTAAAGTTTGTGATGCCTTGAAATGTTTTTCTTCACTAAATGGTGGCAAAGTGCATTTGAACAACCATATTCAGTGCTTCAATGAAGGATTCACACCCAGGAATTTAACCTTTTTTTCTCTACAGATGATCCTAAACAGTTAAATGTTTGCAGCATTTCTATTTAATTTTGTTTTTTTTAAGGCTGGGATCACCTTAACCCAATTTTCTTTGGCATGTCTTCTTTTATTATTCAAATGATTCTTAGGGTAGACATAAGTATCAGGCGAGCTTGAGAATTTTTATAATCAGAGAGAATCAAAGCCAAATGCTTTTCTAATTTCCTTTTATTTCTCAATTTCTTAAATGGAGAATATAAATCATTTTGAAACATAGCGCTTCAATGGGCAAGTCGTCAATTTCTAACATTTGCAAGAACTTGTCAGGATGAAAACTAATGCATGACTCATCTATTCCGTCATTATAACCATTAAGTTCAAAACCAATTGTATAGATTTTTTAAAAATATATTACTGACTTTGTCTTGGAGTCAAAATGAGAGCTTTTCCATGTCTAGCCCTCATTTTAACATCAAACATACATAATCATGTACAGGAGCTGGTTCAAAATTTTCTTCATTCTGCTTCATAGATGACCTGGGCTTTCTCCTGAAATGCCGGCAGTTCCATGTGGAACTGACAGTATTTTTCCACTTAAGTACCAAAGAATTCCACATAAGCAGATTTAAATATCCTCTGATATTTAAGTGAAAAAAGTGCTGTTAGACTGAGTGGGCTCTGATCTCCAGAAGTCCATGGAACTCAGGAGTAGACTGTCAGCTTCCTGCAGAATCTGATCCATTACTCAAGGAGATGTGTCCATTGAACCTGCATCAGGTTAGCCCAGCATGGGTTCAGCGGCTCCAATACTTTTGATGGAGAAAATTGGCTATGAGATATACAAATAAACAAAATGGGAATCAGAAGAAATATTTTACAGGAGGTATGAAATTAAATGCAAAAGTTAATAGAGATGTGAAATGTGTCATGCGTGGAGTATTTAAGAGAAAAATTGGACATTGAACATGTTTCTCTTGGCTTCATATTTTCCTCACCTCGTGTGGATCTGTTGTAGACTAACTGATAGGGTTTGATTGTTACAACTAAAAAGCTCTGTTATTAATTTAGTATCTTCCTGGCTGTATAAAGCAAATTAAATGGAGTGTAACTTTGAGTTCTTCTGGCAATGTTGTTAAATAATATGATGGGGAAACATGGACATATAAAAAGAATGACTGGATCCATATGGCAAATATTATGAATATATTCTAAGTTAGTAGAAATTGCATATTTGCTTTTTTTATTTGTAGTGGGATCCTATTGAGAACCTGAAGGGGGAGAAAACTACTTCAAAAATAGTTAACAATGAGAAATTTAAAGGAAAATCAAAATACTGCGGACATTTGAAACCTGAATGGAGGATTAGTGATGGCTAAACATAAAATAAGATAAGATTTCGTTATTAGTCACATGTACATCGAAACACACAGTGAAATACATCTTTGCGTAGAGTTTTCTGGGGGCAGCCCGCAAGTGTTGCCACGCTTCTGGCCCCAACATACCATGCCCACCATACCAAACTAACCCGTACATCTTTGGAATGTGGGAGGAAACCGGAACATCCGGAGGAAACTCACACAGACACGGGGAGAACATACAAACTCCTTACAGACGGCGGCTGGTATTGAACCAGGGTCGCTGGCGCTGTAATAGCGTTACACTAACCGCTACACTACCGTGCCTGCCTACATATTAAACTACAAGCTGAAATAGCTATGATACAAAGGAAGCTTGTATCCAAGGTTAGGTCTTGGGTTGCTACAGAGAGAGCTGGACTGGCTGGCACCATCTTAAGATGAGACATCCATAAAACTTAGCAAATAATAAGTGCAATGAAGTAACACTAAACTTGGAGCCAATCATGACCAATGCATAGTTAAGTCATGCATCAAGGGAGCAATCATTAAGATGTCCATCTGACAAATGTGAAGAACTAAATGACAAATGGGTTAAAAGATTATAAAAAGCCAATTAATTTATAGTTCTTTCACTTACAAGGGTCTTAATCTAACAGGAGAAGATACGCAAAGATTCAAAATGTGAGCGATTGTCATTTGGTCAACTGGGCTCTTGCAAACTCCAAGACCAGACTAGATGTGCTTCATGTTTAATCCAGTATTCATGTTTAATAAAGAGAATCTTTGTGGCATATATTGTATCTAAGAATTTTATAAAGGTAGATTCAGACATATGGATCCCAATATAATCTCTGATTTAGGAGGTATTAAAGAAATAATCATTCCTGCACGTCTAGAAATTTGAATTTTGCAAGACAAGATTGTCCCATTCACAATCAATCAAAGTACAATGTCAAACCCAGAATTTTTGCAGTTCATTCCACAGATGGTGCTTCAGCTCCTGATCACTTGCTCAGCTTAAAAGGGCATTAGTAAACTGCATGCACACCAGCTGAAAAAATAACACAAACCGGCAGCCTCATTATCAATAGCAGTCAAAAGTGTAGAACACTGTCAAAACAGTTACGTACAGTGACATGACTAATAACTATACATAGTGCATTTTGCACCAGCAGTGTATACCAATGGGATGTTTCAAGCTCCAGGGCAATACTGTGTTTGTTTCATTAGTTCAAATGTAATTAGTCTGCACTTCAATCATCCAGAAGTAACGCACCGTTTTTTGAAAATTAGTCATGATTTTTAGGTGGTGCTGACACTTAGCTATTTAAATGATTTATTATTTACTGAGGGACACTTCTTAAGGATGATTGCAGAACACAGAGGTTGCCTCTTCAGCACATACAAGATAAAGCCTGAGAAAGTTTTGAATCCCTTTACTATGTACCTTCATTTTCCATTAAACTAATAAACTGTCTTGCTGGAAAATTTTATTCACATTTCTGTAGTATTATGCACAAGTAATAATAAACTGCTTTTATTTGTAAATCATTTGCCTTTAATAATCAAGTCAAAATATTGCAAGCATTAATGCTTTTGCACAGTTAATGCGATCAGGCTGAGCACGATTGATAAACTGTGTAAATAATAAATTGGAATAAACAACTGCACAGATGATATTGATAGAACCCATTTGTACCTCAGATTTGCTGGGTGGTTTGGGCAAAATTGGTGACCTCTGGCACTTCTTTTGGAGTAGTCTGGTGTTAACATACTAGAACAAGTCCCTCAGACAGTTCAATTCTGTTACAAGCAATAGGCTCGAGGCTGGCATTCAGCAATGGATTCTGAAATTACTGCCTAATCTGTGCTTGGAGAGATCAGTCTTTTCAAACATGCCACCAGGTACATGCATTACCAGGCCCAGACAATGCATACTGCAAGAACTTAGCTGTTCTGATATTTACTCTTAGCAAATTCTCATCCTCTGCTATGTTACACATCCAACACCATATGTAACAATATTTCTCCCCATCAGCAGCAATTGCTTAACTAACTCCTTGTATTCACAGAAGATGCAATTTGTGAGTATATATCTTATTGCTAACATTTTTAAAATAAGCTGTTCCAAAAAAAACTTGAAAAACTGCTTATTATCAACTCAAGAAAATTGATTTTTCTGTAACTCACTATAAAATAACAATAATATTATGCCACAAATCGAATCCAATAGGGCATTTTCAATAGCCTTTCTACTGTATCTGACAGCCCACAAACACATGATCCACTGTCTAGCATCATCTCACATGAGACCAGAAACTCGCTGTTCAGGTAACAGTGCAACTAATCTCTCTTCCAACCCTTGCATTACCTCAGTGTAACATCAAGAAGGTTCACTGAGGAAGCATTTGAGATCAGGAACATTCACATTACCATTATTAAGTCTTAGCGAGCTGAGTTTCGGTCACATTCCTCAGCCATTTCCAAGTATATCTATTCCCACCTCCAACACCGCTGCAGCTCAATTGCACTGAAATACTCATCCATGCCCTTGCAATCTCTCATTATTCCACTCAGACTCCAAGTCAACCTCTCTCCTACTCTTGTAAATTGTAGGCCATTCAAATATGTGCAGATTCTGTCCTACTTTACACAAAGTGCTGTTTACCCATCAATCGGTTTTTGCTGACCCTACCTTTTCTCCTGAGTAAGACATGCCTCAATTTTAAAATCTGTGTTCAAATTTTAGTACATAGAACAGTACAGCACAGTACCAGCCCTTCGACCCACAGCGTTGTGCCAACCAATGTAAACTTTATCCCCATTCAATCTATCCCCTCTCTACTTCACTTCCCATATCCCTCTATTTTTCTTTCATCCATGTGCCTATCTAATCATCTCTTAAATGACCCTTTCCTATTGGCCCCTACCACCACCCCCTGTAGTACATTCCAGGCACCCACTACTCTCTGTGTAAAAAATTTACCTCTGACATCTCTCCTGAACTTTCCTCCATGCACCTTAAATGGATGACCTCTAGTATTGGCCATTGCCACCCTGGGGATAAGATGCTGTCTGTCCACTCTGTCTATGCCTCTCATAATCTTATATACCTCTATCAAATCTCCTCTCATCCTCCATCACTCCAAAGAGAAAAGTCCTAACTTGTTCAACCTTTCCTCATTAGACATGCTCTCCAATCCAGGCAGCATCCTCGTAAATCTCCTCTGCACCGTCTCCAAAGCACCCACATCCTTCCTATGATGCGGTGACCAGAACCGAACACAATACTCCAAGCGTGGTCTAACCAGAGCTGCAACACTACCTCTGGGCTCTTGAACTCAATTCCCTGGCTAATGAAGGCCAGCACACCATACGCTGTCTTAACTGCCCTATCCACTTGTGTGGCAACTTTGAGGGATCTATGTACTTGGACCCCAAGCTCTCTCTGATCCTCCACACTGCTAAGAATCCTGCCATTAACCATGTACTCTGCCTTCAAGTTCACCCTTCAAAAGTGTATCACTTCACACTCCATCTGCTACTTCTCTGCCCAGCTCTGCATCCTGTCTAAATCCTGTTGCAACCTACGACAACCTTCTTCATATCTACTACACCACCAACCTTCATGTCACCTGCAAACTTACCAACCCGTCTTTCCACTTCCTCATCCAAGTCATTTATAAAAATCACAAAGAGCAGGGGTCCCAGAACAGACCCTGTCGAACACCACTAGTCACCGACCTCCAGGTCAAGTACTCCCTTTCTACAACCAACCTCTGCCTTCTGTGGGCAAGCCAATTTTGAATCAACACAGCTAATTTTCCATGATCCCATACTTCATGACTTTCTGAATGAGCCTACAATGGGAACCTTGTCAAATGCCTTGCTAAAATCCACATATACCACATCCACCACTCTACCTTCGTCAATTTGTCTTGTCACTTCCTCAAAAACTCTATTAGGCTTGTGAAACACAGCCTGCCCTTTATAAAGCCATGTCGACTATCCCAAATAAGACTATGCTTCTCCAAATACTCATAAATCCTGTCCCTAAGAATCCTCTCCAATAGTTTGGCCACCACTGATGTAAGACTCACTGGTCTATAACTCCTGGGATTATCCCTCTGGTACAACTCCTGTGGCCAGGGAGTCAAAGATCATTGTTAACGCTTGTAGTATGAAAGGCCAGGGGTCAAGTGACAGTGACAAAACTACTGACCCCCATGGTCGGATGATAGTATTGCCTATTAGGTCGGAAGCTACACCACTGTCAATCAAGGTTTGGCTCCACCCCATTAGGTAAACACCTTTGTCCTTGCCGGACCACTCAGATTGGTCTGTGCGAGCACCTTTGTTCCTGGGCACATCTACTATTGGCCCATTTAAAACACCTTTGTCCTTGCTGGGCTACCCAGCCCCCCAACAGCATAAAAGTGCTGCATGTTTGGTTTTTCTCTCTCTCTGTCTCCGAGGATGTTGAGGTAAGCTGTGCACTACTTCAGGGCACTTAGTTAAGAACTCTCGAGACCAAAGAGCCAATGTTTGTCCAGAATCAGGGTGTCCAAACATTGTACTGTTTATTCCTTGATCATTTGTACCCAGTTATTGTGTATGTGTGTGTGTGTGTGTGTGTGTGTGTGTGTGTGCACCTCACCCTCTGTCGCGATTTCCCTCCACATTCGTGATCTCCTGCTTGAGAGTGTGTGAGTTTGCATCTGTTCCCATTCATTCTGTCCCCGCGTTTGTCTTTGTTAATAAACCATTTTTAAATTACAAAGACTGTGTGTCCAGACCTTTATCTTTAAGATACCAAAAGAACCTTTCTCACAACAACGCTCCAGCAATCTCTTCCCCCAATTCCCATAGTAACTTGGGGTATATCCTGTCCGATCCCAGGGACATCTATCCTCATGCTTTTTAGTAGCTCTAGCACTGCTTCTTTCTTAACCTCGACATGTTCCAACAAGTCTGTTCTAGGCTAATCTCACATTTGTCTAAGTCCCTCCCACTGGTGAATACTGAAGCAAAATATTAATTTAGGACTTCCCCTACCTCCTTTGCCTCCAGACACATTTCTCCTCCCTTATCCCAGAGCAGTCCTACCCTTACCCTTGTCATCCTCCCTCACATATGTGTAGAATACCTTACGGTTTTTCTTAATCCGATTTGCCAAGGCCTTTTCAAAGCATTCTGTGGATAAACACAAATTGTCATCAAAAAGTATACATCTAAAAATAACTTCAGAAACATGCTTCTAAGAGATTACTTATTTAAACAAAAAGAAAATCCTCTGTGATAAATAAATATTCATGTGCAGCCATACATAACAGGCATCTCTCATTGAATTTACTAATCCAATCGAAAGGTTCAGATGACAAACCAAACCACTCAAAGCTTTGATCTGCTGGTGTGTGACATCTAAATTCTTTGATTGGATTACTACCTTGTAATTCACCAAGAAGTATCCATTAGGATCCATGTAATTTGTGACATAAACACGGCAATATTTAAAGTAGGTAAAACAAACAGAAAGTCATAGATCAGTAACTTGCAGCTTTCAGCTAGGGCACAATATGTTGATGGTGTAATGCGTGTTTCCTGGAAGTTTAAGGATATGGGTTGACAAGACTTGTTCTCTACATTACAAAAAACAAATCTCACAGCAGCAGACACCTGGGTTCAGTCCTGACCTGGGGTGCTGGCTGTGTGGAGTTTGCATGTTCTCCCTCTGACCATATGGGTTTCCTCTGGGTGTTCTGGTTTCCTCCCACATCATGGGTTGGTAGGTTAATTGGTCACTGTAAATTGCCCCTAGTGTGTAGAACTGAGCTGTAGAATCTGGAAGAGTCGATGGGGATGTGGAGAGAAGTAACATGAGATTAATGTAGGATTAGTGAAATGGGTGGCTGATGGTGCATGCAGACTCGGTGGGTTTAAAATCTTGTTTCAGTGGTGTATCTTGCTATGATTCACTAAGATTCTATAAGGCACATGCTGAGGACATAGGTTCTGGCTTTGTTCTCTGTTGTTCTACACCAGATTATGCAGTTGAAGATTATGGTTGCAGAGGTGTAATCACATCTCTCGCAGGTATGCCTTCAATTCAAGGTAAACCAAATTGGACAAAAAACTTTCTGTCTCACATGCCATGAGAAACCAAGGAGCTGTGGTAATGATATTTTATAACATGAGTTAAGCTGAAAATTAAAATCAAGGTCAGACCTGAAACTTTCCTCTCCCATCTCAATCCAGCTGTATCCAACCTTTGCTTACTGTCTTTCTCGACATAAATCTAAACAGTGAGTCATTGAAGCTACAATGGTGAAATTATTTCCACAGAACTAGGTGCCTGAAAGAGGTAACAGATTTAGGAGAAGATAATGTGATTAGGAAGGAATGGAACAATGATGGTATTCATACATGGCCAAAACTAAAGTATGAATTCCAAATCCTGTTTTATATATTTTATGCAGTTCATAAACAATTGTGCACTTAAATCTGATGAAGGAAGTTGAACAAATGCAGTAAATTTGTCAAAAGACTTATAGGCTACACCAACATTGTTAAGATCAAGAATGTCAAATGGTACATGGAGACACAAGAAATTCTGCAGATGCTGGAATCTGGAGCAATACACAAAAAGCGCTGGAGGAACTCAGCAGGTCAAACAGCATCCATGGAGGGAAATAAACAGTCGACGTTTTGGACTCAGCCCGAAACATCGACTGTTTATTTCCCTCCATGGATGCTGCCTGACCTGCTGATTTCCTCCAGCACTTTTTTTGTTATGTCAAGTGGTACATCTGGCAAATTTGCAGATAATGGCCTGAAAGTTATTAACTTGCATTGCAGGCTTGTGTTATTTTAAAACCATGTGGTAACAGAAAAACCTGACACCAAATGGTCTGCTTCCATGCAACTCTTGTCTGGTGCTGCACTGGTTCCTGATACTCTAAAGAATTCACCCTTGCAAGAGTAGTCAGTTTTCTTCCTTTACTGAGTGTAATTCTTTTCTGAGTTTTGAGATGAAGCTAGCTTTAATGGACTAAAACCATCAGGTGCTAGAAAACATGAGCAATATCCTTCCACCAGTGGAACAAACATTAAGTTAAATCCCACAAAGTAACAAGACTGCCACTGGTGATTTGCTCTTGTTGCAACTGTACAAGCTGTTGGTGGGACCACACTCTTTTGTGAGTATTGTGTGCAGTTCTGGTCGCCCAGTTATGGGACGTCATCAAGCTGGAAAGGGTGCAGAAGAAATTCACAAGGATGCTACCAGAACTGGAGGGCTTGAGTTATAAGGAGAGGCTGGATAGGCTAGGGCTTTTCTCCCTGGAGCCTAGGAGCCTGAGAGGTGACTCTTTCGAGGTATATACAGTATAATCATGAAGGTCTTAGATAAAGTGGATAGCCACAGTCTTTTCCCCAGAGTTTGTTTTTACCTGTACTCCATCAGTGCACTCTGTACTAACCCAATGTAACTGCACTATGTAATGAATTTACCTGTACAATCAGTATGCAGGACAAGTTCTTCACTGTACCTCAGTACAAGTGACAATAATAAACCAATACCAATACCAATAAAACTAGAGGACATGGATTTAACATGAGATTCGAAAGATATAGAAGGAACCTGAGGGGAATCTTTTTCACAGAGGTTCGATGACTCTAATCAATAATAAGCCACTCCTGTTTTTATTACACTTTTTAAAGGTACAGGTTTCTAAGTAATCTATTGATTTCTCCTGAATGAAAATAAGATAAGATAAGATATCTTTATTAATCACATGTACATCGAAACACAGTGAATTACATCATAGCATGCCCACAACTTCTTAACCTGTACATCTTTGGAATGTGGGAGGAAACCGGAGCACACGGAGGAAACCCACGCAGACACAGGGAGAATGTACAAACTCCTTACAGACAGTGGCCGGAATTGAACCCGGGTCGCTGGCGTTGTAATAGCATTATGCTAACTGCTACACTACCGTGCCTGCCCTATAATTCCACTTTTGAGTACACCATGTATGGACTTTTGGAATGTAGGCCATTCTGTTCATTATGTCTGTGCTAGCTCTAGAAAAAACAATTTAGTTAGTGCTGCAACCACCCTACATGGCCCACTGTCCTTCGCCACTGCAATCAATGTTTATTTTCCCTTTCAGATGTACCTATTCAATTTCCTTTCTCAAAGGTTGTTGCTGAAACCACTTCCTCCAATCTCTTCTCCTAGGCCCTTTCAGTTCATAATACTTAGCTGAACAAAAGAATTTGATCACCTTTATGATTTTATTCTGCCATAAATTGTAAATCACTGACCTCTCGCTGGTGCAAACACTCTTTATTTACTCTGATTTTGAATGCCTGTCAACATTTTGGGTCAAAATCCTGCATGATGCAGGGTTTTGACTCAATGTGGACAATTCCTTCCCCATCCCCCAATAGATGTTGCTCAACCCATTGAGTTTCTCCAGTAGATTCTTTGTTGATTCATGAGAAAGTGGTTGATCAGCAAGGTTTGGCTTCACATTGAGTTTGCAAGTGGTTCAGAACCTTCAATAAATTGGTTTACAGGTTAATTTATGGGCAAGTTACACTGGAGAAATAATTGCATCTTGTCTCAGGATCATTAACCTGAAATGTAATCTGTTTCTCTTTCCACAGCTGCTGCCTGACCTGCTGAGTATTTTCAATACTTTCGGTTTCTTTATTTCAGATTTCTTCTCTTCTTTGCTTCAGCATCATGTACACAGCTAAACACTACTTTTGATTAGGTTAAAATTAAACAAAATATTTTGGTGTTTTATTGGTGATTGTCAAACTCAAAAGATGTGACCCAGATAAAACATAATGGGACCCAGAATAGCTTGCCTTTGCAGGTGACCAGAGAGATGATAAATCCAGAAAACAGCCTTGAGATGAACACGTGGGTGCAGAGTGGGAGCCGCTAAGAATAGACTAGATGACAAACCAAACAAGAATTTCATAAATGTAAAAAGTTATGACAGAAAGCGTGACAAAACCATGAAAGAGATGAAATTCTGGAGACAGAAAGAGTATGAAGATTGACTTTTTTATAAGATATGGATTAGAAGTCAATCATTCACAGTTTTCACAGTTACACATCCTGAAATTCCTCCCAATCAGTAAAACTAAATGTGTTATTTCTTAGTTATATAATATTTGTGTTTAAAATAGTCAAATTGTTGCATTGGTATGCTCTAGGGCAGTAAAAAAGTTTTTGACACATTGAATTCCCATTGTCCTGTAAATTTATATAATTCCTTTCAAGAACTATTTGCAAGAAAGCTCGGTGGTGGTTCTAATGCCTTGAGGCTATGAATTAACGTTACACAAGGCTGCTTTCTTTGAAAAGCCTTGAGATGAACACATAGAATTCCTATTATTGTCAATTCAATTTTTTTTCCAAGCAAACAACATGACAATAAGCCTGAAGTGACAGCAAACCAATAGCATGTCATTAACTCAAAGAAGTGTTTGACCATTTTTGCAATAAAATCTCTGCAAGCAAAGCAGTCACTTTATTTTGCAAAGCCTGCCATTTCAGTTCTGATGTAATTTTTGATTACTTTGCAAATTTAAAGGTAAACACAAAGACTCAGCTTTGAGTGTTGTGGCATAAAAACACTCAAGCTTATGAACCTGCATGAACATCTCATTTAGCAATGTGCAAACTGATAATTTTTTCAAAAAGGTTATTATTTCCAAAGACACAGAAAAGGAATCTGTGAAAGCAAAGAATCATCAAGGAAGATTGACATTAAATGTTAATGGTTGTTATATTTTGCACTTCACTCAGCTGTTTGACAGGTAGCTGCGTTCTTATATTAATCCAAAAATTCCAAAGCCTAATAGACATTTAGGATAACTTCTCACACATTAGACAGAGAATGCATTTTATAAATACATTGATTATACTTGGGTTACTGAACATTATAACATTTTGAGATTTTTGTCTATTTGGTTTAGAGTTTATACTGTGATGTTACCTACAAATAAAGGTCTAATTTTGACTGCTGGCATGTTCAGGGCAGGAATCCCTCAGATAAAGTTCAAGGTGAAACCTGGGCTATTTGAACCCACAATCGAGTGCTGAGCTCCACAATGATTGAAGTTGGGGAAGTTCTTGGAGCTCCATCTTCTCTTAACTCTTTCCATTGCTGCCACCGATCGTGACTAAATGTGCAACAATGCAGATCCATATTATTGATTATAGGATCATTTAGCTCTGTCTCGTGGATGATAATTTTACTGTTCAGCAGGCATGTAGTCCTGCACTGCAACTTTGTCCGACTGGGACCATATTTTGTGATACGTTTGGTGCTCCTTCCAACAAGTCCTTCATTGACCCAGGCTTAGTCCTCTGGCCTGATTATAGTGGTAGGGTGGGGGAAATGTGAGGACATGAGGTGACAGCTTATAGTGGACTACAGTTCCGTTGCTGCTAATGATCGACGTAAATGGTCAATTTTGAGCAGCCAGATCTGTTCTTGTCTATTCCATTCAGTACCACAAAACTTGAAAGAAGGCTCTCACAGGGTGAAGTCAGGATTTTGTCTCAGTGAGAGTTGTATAATGTTCACTGCTGCTGAGCTGTAGTGGGCAGATGCAGCTACAACAGTTAGATCACAAAACCATAAGACCATAAGATATAGGAGCAGAGTTAGGCCATTCTGCCCATCTGTGGTAGAATCTAGTGGTGGGGAGTGGGGATGAGGAAGAATAAAATAGATAGAGGTAGAATTAGTATAAAAATGGGGCTTTATTACTGGTGCAGACTCAATCAGCTGACAGGCCTGTTTCAATGTTGCATTTCACTATGACTCTATGAGAAGTAAAGGTCAAAAAGTAAAAAGTAAGCTCTCAGCAAAAGTACCCATAAAGAAGTAAAAAAGGAGCTCTAATTCTTAGTGCAGTATTTACTGAAACTGTTTGTCATCCATTAAATGTCACTGTGGTCCTGTTTTGTTTTTGATGAAAAGTCTTTGAAATCCAAGAAAACCCATGGATTGTGGATTAATCTAAAAACTCCCTGCTACTATCACTCTGACTGAGTAATTGGTGTTTGTTCATAGACGAAGGGAGTTAACTACTTGGAGCCACATGTGGCGATAATTGTGGAATTCAGTTGGTTGGGGCCAGGACTTTGTTATTATTTTTCCAGTTCCAACCCTTTCCCTCCTACAGACCCAAACTCTTCACATTAAAATCACTCCAAATTTTCCATGGGCTGCTCATAGGGAATTGTAATGAAATTTGGTTTGGAACTTCGAATACCTCGGGAGTGCTGGCAAGCTCCATCCATGGTAATAAATTAGGACACTAGGAAGTTCTAGGTAAGGGTATGTACTTTGTTCCATTAAAAAAACAAGGCACACAAACATGTGGTATTTACTTCGTATGTGCACAAGGTGATGTCATTATGTTCCATAATCGCATGGCCTATTTTCCCATGGTATATAAAAACACGACAGGAATGTTTTGTGTTGCTATCTTGTGACAACAGAAATGGAAATATTTTAAATCAATATGCAATGAAGAATGAATTAATTTCCTTTTGCCACACTTCTCCATTTCCCTCTTTGAAAGGGGTAAGTTTTCCCAACCGTGTGGCTAAGCACAGCTCCAATCCCATCTTCAAATTTGCCAATAACACTACTGTTGTTCGACGAATCACAGGTAGCGATGAGTCAGCTTATTGGAGCGAGATGGGACACCTGATTGAATGGTGCCACAACAACAACCTTTCGCTTAACATCAGCAGAACTAAAGACCTGACTGTTGGGTTCAGGAAGGGGAAGGAGGGTGAACATGCACCAGTCTACATTGGGGGATCAGCGATGGAAAGAGTCAGCAGCTTTAAATTCCTGGATGTTAACATATCGATGACCTGTCCTGGGCCCAGTACATAGATGCAATCATAAGAAAAGCACGCCAATGTCTTTATTTTCTTAGGAGGTTAAGGAAGTTTAGCTTATCACCGAACACTCTAACAAACTTCTACAGTTGGACTGTTGAAATATCCTGACTGGTTGCATCATGGTCTGGTACAGTAATTCAAATACACAGGAACATAAGAAGCTGCAGAGAGTAGTGGACTCAGCCCAACACATCACGGGCACATCCCTCCTTGCCATTGCTAGTATCTATAGGAGGGACTGCCTCAAGAAGGCAACATACATCATCAAAAATACCCACAATCCAGGCCATGCCATCTTCATGCAGCTACCATCGGGCAGGAGGTACAAAGCCTGAAGTCCCACATCACCAGGCTCAAGAACAGCTACTTCCCTTCCACCATTCGGTTCTTGAACCAACCGGCAAAATCCTAATCACTACAATTTACTAACACCATGACCACTTTGTACTAGGACTTATTTTTGTCCTAATTGTGTTATTTCTTATAAAACTTGTGTATAATTTATGTTTAATTTATGTTTTTCTTGCGAATGCTGCTTATATGATGCTGCTGTAAGTATGTTTTTTCATTACTCCTGTGCATACATGTACTTGTGCATATGACAATAAACTCAACTTTGACTTGAAAGGAATGATTGAAATTGGTAGCAGGGTATTTTTAAAAAATTTTGCCACTACTTGTTAAAATTTTTGCTCAGCCTTTTTAATAGTATTGATGCCAATTTTTTTAAATAAAGCTGTCAGTAGTCCAAATTTTCACTCATATGTGCTCAATCACAGAAATTGTGAAACTGTAATCAATTTATCACAATTTTACAGGCTGTGCTCTCCCATTGAAATTACCATGAAGCTTAATGAGGGAATGGGAGATGGTTCAGTAATTACACAGGTAACTCACCTCAACATCTACGGAGCAAAAAGGAGGATTCAGAGAGCAGATTGAATAGCAACTCCCGCAGGAGACCCATGTAACAGATTTTTAATAGCCTGTGAATTTAGAAAGGCTTCTTTTAATCTCTCTCTCTCTCTCTGATGACTTTTAATTTAGAACTTTAAAAGAATTTAAATGATTTTAAGTTTTTTCATAAATTTATGTAACATCTTTTTTGCAGTGTTAGGTGTTTTTGCTTTTCTCCAAATGCCACTAACTCTAAATGGGTCCAAAAGCTTACAACCTACCTCCCAGTTTTTTGAATTTTGTGGAGGATGCTTTAGCTGCCCTTTGTAGGTTATGTTACTATCCTTGTTGCATGACACAATGTCCGTGAAGGGTAAGTGTGGAAAATGATCACAGTTTTCACTAAGTTCACCCTGCAAAGGTTGTTGGTTTTGCTTAGGAACCGGGAAGTTTGGTGCTGTGAAATGTTCAATTTTTATCAAATTGAGTGATGAGCGCTGACCGCTAAACCCGGCCCCAGATGTTCTTTTGTGATAGATGTTGGAAATTGTAATGAGCTGCTTTGAAGTGAATAATTGACCTCCATATAACTGCTACATTAAGCAACCAAAGATAAGAGAGCCCAGCCTCTGCTGAAGTCAACATATCTACCCAGCCAATTCCAAATGGCTTCCAACTAGTCTACTCCACTGTATTCACCAGGACTTTAATTAACCATACACTGCTCCACTCAGAGCACTTAATGCAGAAATGCAGATTAACAATAAACTGGGAAACCCAGATGTGCAATTCAACTACATGTTTTATTACTCCCTCAAATAAACACTAAGTACTAAGAAAGCTAGACTAATTAAGAAGTCATTTAATGATAATTTTCAACAAAATCTCTATAAGCAGACTATCAACACAATTTTTACAAGTTTTATTCTTGATGTCAATGGTTATCTCCAGATCCACGGATAGCCTTTTTATAATTTGAAGTGGCTTTTTCACTCAATTGGGGTGTACAAGTTCACTGCCCTGCTTCATGTCCTGCAGCTTCCTGGTCCCTGGTGGATTAATGTCCTTGCCCATCACTGGACTGGTTAATTAGACGTCGAGACACAAAAATAGGTATTACTGGAAGCCAGGTTTACCATTATAACTTACAATATCAAATAGAGCAGTCACCCAGTAGTAAATTGAAATGAATAAATTGTTTTCTGAAATCAAAATAAGAAAAAAAATCTTTGATTACGGGCAATAAATGCATGTGAGAGTATCAAACATTCAGTTAGTATATTCTCATAGCTTGTTATGATGTAGGTCATAAGTCTCATTCCCCATCTATTCCCTTGTAACCTATCCTCTCTCACATGATTGTCAACTTTCCCCATTTTCCCTCCACCCATCTCACAAGGAGTAATTTACATTACCCAATTAACCTACTAGCATGCCTTTGGGAGGTAAGAGGAAACCAGATCACCCAAGGGAAACCATACGGTCACAGGAAGAATATGTAAACTCTACATGTACAACACCTGAGGTCAGGATTGAACCTGAGTCTGTGGAGCTGTGCAGCTGCAGCATTAACTGCTGTGACACCGTGCTGCTTTGCTCCACATCATTTTTCACCTCCACACGAACAGCTTCATGGAACTAAAAATTTCTCTTCTTTGGCAGTCCCTCAAGGACGAAGTGGAAGGCGACAGTGTGTGAGTCCTTTTAACATGGAGGAGGCTTTGTCTATCAGCTGCTACACAAATTTGGCCGAGATGGGTCTTAGCTCAATGACAAAGGATTCCAACACAATTGGAGATGAAATTCACCTTCACAGCCACTCAGGATTCAAGTATAGACTTCTGACTGCTTTGCCACTGTGGGACTTTATCCCATTCTCCATTAACAAGCTGTTTTCTGGGTTCCTGATATCCCTTCACAGCTACCTAGATAGCCTGGAGTTATAATCTCAGCCATACTTCATCCTGTCTGGCTGCCCCCTACTCATGTATCCAGTTCCCGGGTTTCCTAACATGGGCTTGGGTTGCATTTTGGAACCCAATTGGAAATGTGGAGGCAAGTATCAAGGCAGTTGATAATTTCACAGTCATTTAGCGCTATCAACCAAAGACAAATTCCTACATCATGATTGTGAAATAAACATCACAGTTTCTAAACATAGAATTTTTTTTGCATTCAAATTTACTTCAGCATTCTTGGAGTTGTCTCAGTATCTTTTCTTCTTCACTTTCTTAGATACTGGATGAAGCTGTAAGTTAAACTAACACAGAAGGGTATTTTTTCATAAAAAGACATAATGAGGAAAGAAGCACTTCTTACAATGAATTTCTCTAGAGATAATCAGCATCTGGCTGTCCATTGTAACAACATATAGAGAACTGTGGGTCACGTTATAATTCTTATAAAGGGGTACCAACTAAGCATTGTATTGTTCCTTTAATAACAAATAAAAAACCATAGAAATAGTGCATCAGAAATAAGCCCTAGTGCAATATTTTTTAGATGCTTGAATCTATAGACAGCCCTTTCAGATCTGGTTGAGGCCCTTCTGGTGCCCATTGTTGTACTGTTGTGTTGTGCTTTGTGGAGTTAATGTGGCACCCTGATATTGCCATGTCTGCTTTTGTCAAGATTGCCTGGTCAGTGGTCTGCCTAAGATGGTGACTGTTCATCCAAAGTGGGACACATTCCTGTGTGATGACCCCTTGTCACATGTGATGTTTTGGCGTCCGAGTTGTCACTGCTTTCTACAACATTGGATGTCAGTCTGAAGCAGTATTCAGCCTCACTCTCTCTGGAACCCCCGTGGTAGCAGTGCGCTTGACTTCTTTTGGCCAAAGCAATTGTCTTGCTGCAACATTTTGCTCTTCTGGAGTTTCCCTGATCCAGGAACAACATCTGCATCTTCATCTGTGAGCTGCACGGCTAAATTTATTGCCCATGCATGTCTGCCTGTTTGCCTGCACTGCACTTTCTCTGTAACTATAACACTTTATTCTACATTCTGTTATTGTTTTCCCTTGTACTACCTCAATGCACTGCTGTAATGAAATGATCTGTATGGATGGCATGCAAAACAATTTTTTCACTGTACCTGGGTACATGTGACAATAATAAACCAACTTACCGTGCTGAAACAATCTTCATGACCTTCTCATGATGCATCTTTATCAATCCCACTTGCTGTGCTGATATATTTGCATGAGTAGACGTGACTTATTCCTGCAATAAAATCGATATCATAGCTTTCTTGATTCTTTGGGTTTACCACCATGCATAACATTCCCCCTGTTGCCTTCAGTTGTCTCTTTGTACATTGACAGCACATGAATGATTGGTATCAATTGCTTGACACTGCCTTGAAATTGATGGCAGTTGAAATGTCACTGGTTGCCCTTGCAATAACATCTAGGCGGAATTATATCCAGTAGGTATTCCTTCTACTGATTAATCTTGTTTAGCTTCAGGTACATTAATTTCATCTGGTACTCTGAATCTGACCCTGTCTTTATCCTTGTATGTTCAACTCACCCATGGACTTTCAACGTCCTCTTCATTGTGCACTATTTATACCAATCCATATCGTACATGTTTTTCCTATATGCTGTCCACAATACTTGCAACACCTAAGCAACCTTTACTTTCCCATTCTGCCTATTGTCTCGTGCTTTCTGTTGCTGTCCGTCCAAAATTTCTAGGCTGGCTTTGGATAGATACATAACTTTGCATGCCTGTATGTACTCTATTCAATCTACTCCAATGATTGCTGGTATACAGTCATGTCCCATCATGATGATAGGCAAATGGATCCCTTTGTCTCCACTGACAATTCAACAGTTCAACTTCCCCATAATTCAGGGAGTCCTGTCTGCATAAATGTCCATGTAACACAGCAGTAAGACCAGACTATCATTATCTTCACTGTGGGCTTGTTCTCTGCTTACATATCAGAACCATGCAATGAGCGAAAATGCCCCAGATATTTAGTGCCATTTCCACACAGACAACTGTCCAATATGCTCAGTCAAATCCAGCAAGCTTAATTGTTTTTCTTTGAATTCTCTTGTCCATGAGTCTGCGAACTTATCCCGCAATGCCCACTCTAAAAACGTCTGGAATTGCACCTTTTCACTAGCCTGACCATGCTTGCACCCACCATTCCTCTACTACCCAGTTGCATGTGCCATACTTGTGGCTCTTGAAAATCTTTGACAGTATTGGATTAAAATATGCCTTCATGGCCCTCACTGTGTTCTTATATGACATCTTGCCTGTAGTTGATGGCACTAGTAGATCTCACAACATCTTACAGATCTCTATAGATCAGGACGTTTTTAGATATTCAGGGATGCAAGGGATGTACGATTGGTGTAGGCAAGTGGTGCTGAGGTAAAAGATCATGTATGATCTTATCGAAAGGCAGATCATTCCTGCTTCTACTTCTTGTCTTCTTATTTGCAACAAAATTGCCTTTATTTTCTGACATGGTACCTTTCTGTTCTATATCCTTGATGGCATGTCTGCAATGTTGTTTGCGTTCAAGAATATTTCCACTCTTTACAGATACAAAACAAATTGCTGAGTCCACTCATATCTCTTAGTCATAGAGTCATAGAATAATACAGCATGGAAACAGGCCCTTCAGCCCAATTCATCCATACCGACCAAGATGCCCACCTAAGCTACTACTATTTGCCTGCATTTGACCCATATCCTTCTCAACCTTTCCTATCCACAGACTTATCCAAATGTCTTTTAAATGTCGTTATTATACCTGCTTCAACTACTTTCTCTGGCAACTTGTTCCATGTACACACCACATTCTGCATGAAGTTGTTACACTTCAGGTCCCTTTTAAATCTTTCCCCTTTCACCTTAAACCTATGCCTACAAGTTTTTGGTTTCTTTTCTCTGGGAAAATAAACTGTGTGCATTCACCCTATCTATGCCCCTCATAATTTTATACACCTCGATAAGGTCACCCCTCAATCTCCTACATTACAAGGAATAAAGTCCTAGCCTGCCCAGCCTTTCCCTATAACTCAAGCCCTCTGGTCCTGGCAACATTCTCGGAAATCTTCCAGCTTAATGACGTATTTCCTATAGCAGGGTGATGAAGACTGTAAGCAATACTCCAAGTGCAGCCTCACCAACATCTGGTACAACTGCAACATGGTGTCCCACCTCCTATACTCAATGCCCTGACTGATGAAGGCCATATGCCAAATGCCTTCTTCACCACCCTCTCTACTTATGATGGCAATTTCAGTGAACTATGTACTTGTACTCCTTGGTCCTTCTGTTCCACAACACCCCCCAGGGCCCTAACATTCACAGTATAAGTCCTACCCTGATTTGACTTCCCAAAATGCAACACCTTGCACTTAGCTGAATTGAAAGCCACTTGCCAATCCTTGGCCCACTTATCTAGCTGATCAAGATCGCCCTGTAATTTTTGATAACTTTCTTCACAGTCTACAATACCACTTGTTTTAGTATCATCTGCAAACTTGCTAACCATGTACATTCTCATCCAAACTTTTTATATCAATAATGAACAATAAAGGTCCTAGCACTGATCCCTGTGGCACACCATAAGTAATAGGCCTCCAGTCCAAGAAATAACCTTCCACTATCACCCGACCATCAAGCCAATTATGAATCCAGTTAGCTAGCTCTCCCTGGATCCCAAGCAATCTAACCTTCCAGACCAACCTACCATGCAGAACCTTGTCAAAGACCTTGCCAGAGTCCATATAGACAACACCACCATTCTGCCCTCATCTATCCTCTTGGTTACCTCTTCGAAAAACTCTAACAGATTTGTCAGACACAATTTCTCACACACAAAGCTATGTTGACTATCCCTAATCAGGCCTTGTCTATCCAAATGCTGGTAGTTCCTCTGCCTCAGAATCCCCTCTGGTAACTTACCCATCATTGATGTCAGGCTCACTGTCCTCTAGTTCCTTAACTTGTCTTTGCTGCTCTTCTTAAACAATGGTATAACATTAGCCACCCTCCAATCTTCCAGAACTGTGGCACAAATATCTCTGCAAGAGCCTCTGCAATTTCTTCCCTAGCTTTCCACAAGGTCTGAGGATGCACTTGGTCAGACGCTTGGGATTTATCCACCTTAATGTGCTTTATGTCTGCCGATACCTCCCCCTTTGTAATTCATATGTGGTCCAAGACATCACAACTCATTTGCCTCAGTTCCTCAGTATCCATGCTCTCCTCCATGGTAAAAATTGATGAGAGATATTCATTAAAAATCTCACGCAGCTCCTGTGGCTCTACACATAGACAGCAATGCTGATCTTTAAGGGGACTTATTCTCTCCCTATCCACCCTTTTACTCTTAATACACCTGTAGAATCTCTTGGGATTTTCCTTAACTACGTTTACTAGATCCACCTCATGCCCTCCTTTTGCCCTCCGGATTTCCTTTTTAAATGTCTCTTAAGTAACTGACATACCATTTACATTTCCTGCCATCATTTACTTGTACTTAGTAAATACTATTCTTTACTTGCTTCGCACTAGATCACTGGAAAGTGCCAGACTTCACACTATTGTAGTGTATGTAAACTCTATAGTGTTGCTGGTGACAAAAGCAAAAAAAGCAAAAAAAACAAAATAGAGATAGCATGAGAACATACATTATTAAAGGCAGTTAAACCCTCAACTGACAACAACGTCTTGTATGATAATGTATTGAAAGTAATTTCTCCGTAGATTACTAGTAATTTAAACTAACTAGCAAAGGTGTTTTATTTTTGAAAGAAGTAAAATTATACAAATCTACATTTCTTAAAGAGTTTTCTCCATAGAGACTGGCAGCCTTTGGAAGCTTCTGCACTGAAACACTGTAGCAAATTTCAGAGCAGTTGCTACCAAGTTACCGGAGTCAATTTTAAGGGCCTTTTTCTTTAATGGAAATAATCTCAAAGTGGGGTTGATAGGTTTCCTATTCAATTCGCGCTAACAAGAGGTGGTGTTCATTTTGAAAGTGATCTATTGTCTTGTTTGCAATATGATATATGTAGGACCACGATTTCCATTTCCATTGAGAAACATTGCACAGCTGAGTCTCCAAAAGGTTGAAGGCAGCAGCTGAAACCAAGTGTTGATTTATTTTTGTGGCTCCAGTGTAACAGTAGAACACATCCTGCAAAAATAATATGGGCCAGTCTTGGCCATTGCCTGAATGTGGTCAAAGGCAGTGACGGCTGAATTCTTACCATCACCCCTCCCAGTGCAGTTTTAACTGGAGTAATCGCCCTGATATTGGGATCTCAATCACTGGGTAGATAACAAGTGACGTGCACTTCACCAGTCACTTATCCAAAAATCAAGAAAAACATAATCCCATATACTGCTAATTCTTTAGCTTCATCTTTAACATTATACAATTCCTTCAAAAATCTAGCATTTTTATTGCTGATATTGCTTCTGCAGACACATTGAGTAATGTTAATGCCACATGATGGAGCAGAGCTTCTCAAGGTTTCAGTCTCACCTGCAGATGCACTACTTTGCTGCTTTAATTTTCTTCTCTATCCCGAATTAAGAGGTAAAAACAAGCTGGATTGAGGTAATCTTAAAATCAGGCACTCTTCTCTCTGTGGCTGTGCACTGCTTTTGTTTTCTTGCTGATAAAACATCAATCATCCTCTATATCAAATATCGCACAACCTGCCAAAAATTACCTTTCTCTTTTACACAGACCCAGGTCACTAGCAACCAGCTATGGGCTTTAACTCAACCTCTGTTATTTCAATGGCACACTTAATGCTGTTCTGCAAACTCAGTGTTATTTTAGGCAAAATGGAACCTTTCGTTGTCATTTTATAAGAGTTCCCATGGCTTTTAATGAGAACATTGATATGAACGTGAGCTGAAAGCTATGGTTGGTAGTCACTTTCGGAGGCTAGCGTCATTACAGCAGTAAACTAGATAATTATGCAGTACTCAAAAAGATCAATCTCTATTGCAGCATCTAAAGTCACAAGCACTTCACAAGCTTTGCTGCAATTGAGGGCAACAAAGCATTTTCAACTGAAGGGATGAAAGGAGTTTCAGTTCACAAAAGGTAAATGGTCAAAAATATGTTGTTATTTACCTTAATTTGTAGTTGAAATCAACTGCAAGGTTTAAGTGATGAGGAATCACTGATGTATCTGCCTGAAATAAATGGAGCAGCACACTCTGTAAGCAGCAAGATTGTAACTGACATTAATGGAAATTTCATTTGTACAATATATATATTTCTTTATGACAAAGGAGGCTATTCAGCCCATCAAGTCTATGCAAGGTCTCACTGCAATCCCATCAATCCCATTCTCCACTTACCTGGGTGTAACTGTTTTCCTTCACATACCCATCAACTCATTCCTGATTCTCCAGCTATACACCAAACTAAGGGTAATTTACAGTAATGAGTTAACCTGCCAAACACCTTGTCATTAGGATGTGCAAGGAAACCAGAACAATTGCAGTCATTGGGGAAACAGTTGCAGTCATTGGGAGAACATGTAAGCTCCATACAGACTGCACCAGACATCAAGATCAAACCCAAATGACTGGAGCTGTGAGACACCAGTGGCAAATATAGGCAACTTCCACTATTATGTTCAAAGTGGCTGAGACTGTATAGGAGAAATGACTGAGAATTCTCAATGGCAAGAGTGTGCATCTCAGAAGCCACATATGTTTGAATCCATTCCACAAGACTAGCCTTTAAATTAAGCAAAGTTTCCAAATGGACATGACAAGTTTATGATGTATGCGTGCCTTTCTTTAATGATATATATTCTTGCCCCGGTACAAAGAGAATTAAGTGTTCTCTTTCAATGATGACATACTTAGATTGAGTGTTGTTTTAAGTCTGCAACTGGGCAGAAATATCTTAAATAGCCAAGTGAATTTAGTTTGAAAATATCAAGACGGCAGAGTGTCTTGTGTCGTAGTGCATGGGTCAACCGTCTTTTGCCATAGACAGGGACTGAAAACTAATTGATCAGACTAATTCAAGTTGCATAGGCAATAATTTCTTCTTGAAACCACCACTCTCAAAACATTACCAAATTTCCCCAAACCAGAGAAATTAGGTGAACTATTCATTGTGCAGTACTCCTGGTTTTTTTCCATCTAAAAGGTTTAAATTATTTATAGAAAAATCACTAAGTGTTAATTTTTCATATGATACATGGTATGTTTATCAATCTATTCTGAATTATTTAATCCTCCAGGATTTCCTTCAGAGTTAAATATTACATTCATACTCTAGTCTTTTGCACTTACGTTAAATAAAATAAGCTTAGTCTTAACATGAAATGAAAGGCAGAGAAAAGCCAGAAAAACAGCACTCTCAGGGCCAATTTGCATCAATACATTTTTTATGTTCTAAAAACCACATTCAGCTACCTTCAGTTAGGATTCTGTTGTTCTGAATCAAATATATGTCTTTTGGAAATATTAATGGGTGGAGGAGATTGGAGGTGAGGATGTTTTAAGTTGGTGGGGAAAATGGATCCTAAGGCCTTCAGAACTCCCCCACTCTACCTACTTAAATCATAAGTTATCTCAGTCACCAGGTTCTTATGCTACATATAATTTAAGGACACATGCAATGAAAGAAAGAGCATTTCAATCTCATTTCTTCTGTAATCCATGTATTTGCTCTTAAAAGACTTACTGAATCACCAAAATAATCACATAAAACTGCAGAATATTTACATGTTCAGTCATTGTCACTATTGAAACTTAAAAGTGTGCACAACTTATAGTTGGATATTTACATCAATTTGCAAATTAGGCTCAAAGCCACTTTGTTTTCCACATTCTTAGAGAAACAAATGTAAGGAATTTGTGTCCTCTGTTTACTTTGCAAACCCATAGCAAAAGTGAAATGTACGTTGCACAATACCGAATAATAGTTTACAGATAGGGCTAGAAGGGGTTACTAGATGACTGTTACATAAACTTTCCTCTGATTACTGTTAGCTCAATGTCAGTGGTGAAGACTCAAGGCTGTCAAGAACCCATGCAACCTTTTAACCTTGTACTGCCTTCCATGCAAGTGTATGCGAAATAGGTATAAATTTACACACAATGTTTCACACTGATGTGATTGGTCACTTCTATCAATGCTTGGTCAACACACCACACCAATGGATTGGGACTCCAATAAGATAATTCCCCTAGCAACCTTGCATCCTTCTGCGCTCCCATCCCACTACACCAACACTCACTCACACATCCCATCCATCACGGTAACAGGCCTTTCTGGCCCAATGAGCTCATGCCGCCCAATAACACCTATGTTAACCTACTAACCCGTACATCTTTGGAATGTGGGAGGAAACCGGAGCACCCGGAGAAAACCCACTCAGACTCGGGGAGAACGTACAGACAGCGGCGGGAATTGAACCCCGATTGCTGGCGCTGTAACAGTGCTACGCCAACTGCTACACTACCGTGCCACACTGAGCCCCCGATTGGAAGACCCAATCGTCAAACCCTACCCCTACCCCCACCTTGGCCACTTCTTTAATCAATCCTTTGGGCCCTCAATTCCAAACCTCATCATCCCTACCTAATCCTCAACTCCTTTATTCCTTGTGCCTCCCACTCCAGCAACCTTGATGAGAATCTCACTTTGTCTCCCGCCCCCTCCAGTCACCCTCATTCCAGGGCCTCAGATTATACTAAAATTTGCAGCCGGCAACAGAACTGCTCTGTAAAGCCCCCCCCCCCCCCCCCCCCCCCACATCATGCCTATTTGGGCCAGTGTTTCCTATCCCTTTGAACACTTCCTTTCAGGACATTGCTATTTATTGCATTTAAAAGAAAAGCTCTTCTATAATTGTGGTTAATTAAACATAGTGATTGATGTGTATAAGTGATGATTTGATGGCTTTATAAAATCCTTAGCCTAAGGAAGAACTTAAGGTAAATAGATGGCTTATGTTTCCTTGTGCATTTGATTATTAATGATGTGCTTCACACTAGTTTTAATATTCAGTGTGATTCCAAGGAATTTCAAGTTTAATTGTTATTCTGACAGTTTCAAACAGCTGCTACTTGTAAGGTAGAACAAAAACCAACATACATATCAGTATTAATAAGGTCAGTAATTCCAGGTCTGCTATCAAGTGGGTGAAGAGCTTAAAGAAAATAGTAAAAGGCACACAGTTGTTATTAAGTAGAAAGGAAAAGTCTCCATGAAAACGTAGGTCATATTTTAATCCTTGAAACTAAAAAAGATGATTTAATAGGGAAGATTGTGATTTTCATACACAGTCTGATCTCCTGCTGAATTAAAATCTGCCTCTTCATTGTTGCATACTAACAGCAGTGTAAATGCTTTGTGTGAAAAGACACATTGTTTGTCCTCGTAGTACAGACAATTGACTTCTGGATACTGGTCCAATGCTCTACAGTGATGAAAGAATGGGGATATGTGTCTGGGTTAAAGTATTGTTTGGCTTGCAGGGTGAAAGAATGCTGGTGAAGAACTTTGGTGTTTTGCTACAAAGATCAAGAATAAGGATGATAGATTTCTTCCCTCGAAGGACATTAGTAAACCACGAGGGTTTTTCTAACGATCTGTTAGCTTCACCATTAATGACAAGAGTTTTCTTTAATTAGAGGTGCACAAGGTTGTTATCGGGACTGGAGGGTTTGAGTTATGAGGAGAGACTGGATAGGCTGGGGCTTTTTTTCCCTGGAGAGGAGGGGGCTGAGGGGTGACCTTATAGAGGTAAATAAAATCATGGAGGGCATGGATAAGGTGATGGTCACAGTCTTTTCCCCAGGGTTGGGGAGTCTAAAACTAGAAGGCATAGATTTAAGGTGAGAGAGGAAAGATTAAAGGGGACCCAAGGGGCAACTTAATCACACAGAGGGTAGTGGGTAAATGGAACAAGCTGCCAGAGCAAGTGGTGGAGGCAGGTACAATTACAACATTTAAGCGACATTTGGAGAGCTACATGGATAGGTAAGGTTTAGAGGGATATGAGCCAAACACAGGCAAATGGGACAAGCTCAGGTAGGCAACCAGGTTGGCATGGACAAGTTGGGCTGAAAGGCTGTTTCCATGCTGTTTAACTCTATGACCCTATGGCTCCATTTAATAGTTCAGATTTAAATTCTCCAGCTGCCATGGTGGGATTCAAATCCATGTCTCTAGATCACTTGTCCAGGCCTCTGGTTGCTGGTGCAGTAACATAACCACTGTGCTTCTCTATCCTGGCACACCAATGATGACAGACTTGTATCTGTTCAGATAAGAATATTGCGTGGCTTATAGAGGAGAATGTAGATTATAATGTTCGATGAACTGGCTCCCGATGTTATTTAAAGTAACAGAAATTTACAGGGTGCTGGTAAATTGCATTGGCACATTGAATCACTGGCTTCCTGTAGTTCAAACAAAGTGAGTATGGAGGAAGTTAGATGTTAACTCTGGTGGATAAAGTGCTGGTTGATGAGGCCAATGTTGAAGGTTATTGTAATTGCACTCATTCTGCAACTGGAGATTATTCCATTAGCTTTCTAATTTCGGCCTTAGAAGGTAGAACGTCTTTGAGGAGTGGGAAGGTTGAGACACTTGCCACAGAATATTTAGTCTCTGATTTGCTCTCCTAAGAAAAGAAGATCTTGCAACCAGTGCCAGAGGCAATCTGTGAAAACACAGTTCAAGCTAGCTCCACAGGATTTTAATGATTTTGCTGGTAGGAAGTTCCTAAATCAGGAAAAAGGGGCTTCAACAATTACAATCAAATTAATCTCTCCTGGTGAAAAGCTGAAAACTGAGGGAACAAAGCAATTTAGGACTCCAATTTCATAAATCTCTAAGAAATACAAGGTGACTATGAAAAATAAATAAAAGGGAATTTTGGCCCTTATCTCAATTAGGAAAAAGATGAAAGGCTGGAACTTGTGTGTCAGTTGTATATATTCTGATCTGATCCCACTTACAGTATTTTTTCAGTTCTTGGTACTGTACTTCAGGAAGGATACATTGGCCTTCAAGTGGGTGTGATGCAGATTCACTACAATTATATCAGAGATGAAAGAGCTAAATACAAGAACAAGCTTCCAACACCAGACTTGCATTCCCTTGAGTAGAAAAGATTGAGGAGTCATCTAATTGTTTGGAACAATTAACTGTTGAAAGGGTGCAGAAAAATGATTTTTGTTCAGTGAGGTGATGCAGAACAAGTAGGTAAAGCTGTAAAATGAGAGCTAAGCTTGAAGAGAGTGATGTTAGGAAGCATTTCTTCACACAATGATTAGTGGGAAACTGGAAGTCTCTTCCTGAAAAGTTCAATGCCAGAATGGTTGCAGATTTTTTTTTCCTGCACTGTCCTAAAAAAGAAAATAAAAATTGCAGGCTTTCCTCTCACAGCTTCAAGTGGTCAATAATCCAACTCATATCCGAGAGATTAAAAAGAAATGTTCAACTTGTGCTTCTGACAGCATTTGTTTTGGAATCGCAGACAATCAAAAAACCTGTCATATCCTTTCTATGCCTTTTGCTTTCAATCATCTACTTCATATTTTTTGTAACTAATTTAAAATTCCTTCATCACTTTAAAATTGGCTCATCAATTTCTATTACATTGTGTGCTACTTATTGAATGATAGATAATTTAGTGACATTAAAGAATGTTTCAAGAACATAGACTTCCAGAATTAATCCACATTCAGTGATCTGCAGTGCAGGTCGGATGAAATGGCTTTGCCATTAAATTTTGACAATCATTAACCATTTTGCAAAGGCAATACCTCTGTTTGATCTTTGCAGGCCTCCTTGGTTATTATGCTTTCATCAAAAATGTTGAAATCATTCATATCCATAGCATTGACACGTGGTGCCCTTTGAAAAGAATTAATATGACTCTCAGGTAAACACTAATGTGCCCACAAAAAAAGGATTACAGCATTTGGCTGATCCCATAGGATTAAGTTTGATTGATGGGAGGTTGAGTGCAACAATCTTCTCTACTGCTGGCTCTCAATGAGACAGTTCTATTTATGTGTGTTGGATACTGTTAGCACAAGCATATGTCAGACACTTTGATCGGATTCACACATAATTTTATTCCCTGTTAAATTGCAAAGTTAGACAGAACAGAAAAGGGGAAAAGTGCAAGGAAATGAAATGGGTGATAATGGAACACTTGTGCTGATATATGTTCAACTGATTATTGTCACTGATCTTGAAAACTGGAGCCTCTGAGTGCACTAATCATTTACTAAAATAAGTTCAGATCACCTCCATCTGTAGGTGCAGGTACCAGAGGATGGGCATGGAGGATCTTTTGGCAATGTACTCTCACTGAGATTTATTGGTGTCCATCTTCAACCCAGAGTCACCAACAGGAGACACTTATTGGGAAATACATTAATGTCAGAACAACTGAAACAAAGATTAATGAGAAGCCATGTGACAGATCAAAATATGTACTCGGAAGTGGATTGTGATTGGACTTAAAATTAATAAACTAAGTTATTTAAATCTACAGCAAAACACAAAGCACTGGAGAAATTCAACAGGTCAGACAGCATCTATGGAGGGAAATGAACAGTCGAAATCTATTGTGATGTAATACTAACAGTCCAGCAACCTAAGATGTCTGGTTCCATTAAATGTTGCTCCCAACCTCTCAAAGACACAGAAAGACACAGAAATGATCAAAACAGACTCCTGTAAATATTATAATTAAGATACCACATGTTTCAACAATTGTTTGGAAGGGTGAATCATGTCCATTTTATGCAATTGGAAATAAAACCAGAAAATACTGGAAACACTTGGCAGGTCAGGCAGCATCTGTTGAAAGAGAAATAGTGTTAATGTTTCAGGTTGATAAACCTTCATCAGAACTGGGAAGGAGAGAAAACAAGTTCAGATTAAGTTTAACAGAGAATTGGAGATAAATGGAAAGGACAAAGGGAATATCTCTGATAGGATGAGGACAGGGTTGCCCTGGAGATAAACATGGTCAACTGATCAATGGGTCAGTAGTGGGGTGGTTAGGGAGAGAAAACATGGCCTTTTGTTTATAAAGGCTAAGAAATAATAAAAGTACTTTGCTGAGTGCCTGCTGCGGTACCATTTTTGTTTTATAATTTCTTGGGTTAAGCCAACAATATTGATCGAATATTGAAAAGTCAATGATGATTTCATGAAGCCACTTCATGAATGTAAAATGGGTGCCAAAACATCAGACATTGCAGGCACAAATTCTGAATCAAGGGGATGTCATATTGGTGTAAGCATCAAAATAAGCGTCCAGGACACCATGTGAAATGACTATTAAACCTTTTGCATATGGCAAACTGGCTCCCTTCAGGAAAGTCAGGTACATATGAAACTGCGTCAGCAACGCTTAAACTGTCACACACCAGCACATCGAAACTTAAGTTAAAAACAAATAAGGACCTGAATGTGAACACGACAACATACAAGAAAACAGGAGGAGGAAGAGGCCATGCAGCACCAATCCCCACCACTACCACCCCCTTCCCTAAGTCTGCTTCACACTCAACAGAGTCATACAACATGGAAGTAGGCCTTTTGGCCCACCACATCCACTCCAACCACTAGGCACCCATCCTTATTAATCCCATCTTCTAACACATGACCAAGTCTTCTATGCCAGGCACTGTAGTGTATAGGGCAGGCACGGTAGTGTAGCGATTAGCTTAATGTTATTACAGTGGCAGCGACCCGGGTTCAATTCCTGCTACTGTCTGTAGGGAGTTTGTACGTTCTCCCCATGTCTGCGTGGGATTCCTCTGGGTGCTTTGGTTTCCTCCCACATTCCAAAGATATACGGGTTAGGAAGTTGTGGGCATGCTATGTTGGCGCTGGAAGCATGGCGACACTTGCGGGCTGCCCCCAGAAAATTCTACACAAGAGGTGCATTTCACTGTGTGTTTTGATGTACATGTGACCAATAAAGATATATCATCATGTCATATCATGCCTAGGTGATTCAAATGCTTATCTCAACACTTGAGTGCTGTCAGGGAGCATAACCTCCCTGCTTTTGTATTCATTGCCCTGACTAATGAAGGCCAGTATCCCATATGCCTTCTTAACCACATCGTCTACCTGTGCTGCCATCATCAAGGATCTTTGGACTTGCACACTGAGGTCCCTATGTTCTTCAATACTCCCTGGGACTCTATCATTCATGGTGTATGTCCCAGCCTCACTAATACCCCAAAAATGAATATAATTATGGCTGATCTACCCCAGGCCTTAACAACTCCTCTGTGCCAGATCTCTATGGCCATTAATCCCTGTTATTTCAAAAGTTTATCTGCCTTAAGTGCTTCTAATGAGCTAGCCTCCACTATTCTATGGATGGAGCCAGGGAGTGCTTCAGTTCATTTTATTTTCCAAGAAGGACACCTAACAAACCATAATTTCAATGACAGATTTCCCACCCCATCTCCCAGCTGTGGAGCTTTCCCATCTTCTTCCCCACTGCCATCAGGTTCTTGAACCGACCTGAAAAACCCGAATGCTCCCTCAGAGTATAGTATATTTCATTTTTTATCTCTCTCCCTCAACTTGCACTAAAGTCATTATGTTTATTTTGTCATGTAAATTATGTATAACGTATATTAATTTAAGTTTATTTTAACTTATATTTGTCATGTTTGTAACATACTGTGCTGCCGCTGCTGCGAGAAGCTAATTTTCATGGCATTTATACCCTGGATATATGTACCCATGACAATAAACTGGAACTTGAACTTGACTTTGTTTTTGCCTATTGTGTTCTTTCTGGTAAAAGTTGTTTACAATTTATGTTCAATTTATGTTTTTCTTGTGAATGCTGCTTATCTGATGCTATGTGTCTGTGATGCTGCTGCGGGTAATTTTTTTCATTGCATTTGTGCACACATGTACTCGTGCACATGACAATAAACTTGACTTTGACTTTGACTTTGACGCTTCCCCTCAACTATCCTGGTCACCATCTACACTCACTGCTCCATCTGCAACTCATGAAGCCCCCACACACTGCACCCTCCCCTCAAGTGCTGCCGTCTCCTCCCTCTTGATCAGGATCCTATTCATTTGTTAACTCTCCATCTCCTGACTGCCTGTCCGCACACTCTGGATTACACACTATCCCTTCACATGAGAATCTCTGCATTGGACTTTAAATGGTCACCACTGGCTAATCTCCAAGGACATAGTCTAGGATTCATGAAGACCAAAGACCAATTTTAAGGTGTTGGCTGTACCTATTGCACTGGAGATCTTATTTCTCCTAAGAACATAAGAAATAGGAGCAGGAGTAGGCCATCTGACCCATCGAGCCTGCTCCGCCATTCAATAAGATCATAGCTGATCTGGCCGTGGACTCGGATCCACCTACCTGCCTTTTCCCCATAACCCTTAATTCACCTATTATGCAAAAATCCATCTAACTGTGTCTTAAATATAATGAGGTAGCCTCTGCTGCTTCCCTGGGCAGAGAGTTCCATAGATTCACTACTTTCTGCGATAATTTCTCCTTATCTCCACCCTAAATCTATTCCCCCGAATCTTGACGCTATGTCCCCTAGTTCTAGTTTCACCTACCAGTGGAAACAACCTTCCTGCCTCCATTGTATCTATCCTTTTCATAATTTTATATGTTTCTATAAGATCCCCTCTCATTCTTCTGGATTCCAGTGAGTATAGTCCCAGGTGACTCAATCTCTCCTCATTGGCTAACCCCCTCATCTCTAGAATCAACCTGGTGAACCTCCTCTGCACCACCTCCAAAGCCAGTATATCTTTCCTCAAGTAAGGAGACCAGAACTGCATGCAGTACTGCAGGTGCAGCCTCACCGGTACCCTGTACATTTGCAGCGTAACTTCCCTGCTCTTAAATTCAATCCCTCTAGCAATGAAGACCAACATTCTATTTGCCTTCTTGATAACCTGTTGCACCTGCAAACCAACATTTTGCGATTCATGCACAAGCACTCCCAAGCCCCTCTGCACAACAGCATGCTGCAACCTTTCACCATTTAAATAATAATCTGATCTTCTATTTTTCCTTCCAAAGTGGATGACCTCACATTTGCCAACATTGTACTCCATCTGCCAGACCCTTGCCCACTCACTTAACCTATCTATATCTCTCTGCAGACTCTCTGCATCCTCTGCACAATTTGCTTATCCACTCAATTTAATGTCATCAGCAAACTTAGGTGCACTATACTCGGTCCCCTCTTCCAAATCGTTAATGTATATTGTGAACAGTTGCAGGCCCAGCACTGACCCTTGCGGCACCCCACTCACCACTGATTGCCAACCAGATAAACACTCATTTATCCCAACCCTCTGCCTTCAGTTGGTTAACCAATCCTCCATTCATGCTAATACATTAGCCCCAACTCCATACATCCTTATCTCATGGATAAGTCTTTTATGCAGCACCTTATTGAATGCCTTCTGGAAATCCAAGTGTACAACATCCACCTGATCCCCCCTATCCACTGTGCTCATTATATCCTCAAAGAACTCCAGTAAATTTGTCAAACAGGACCTGCCCTTCCTGAATCCATGCTGTGTCTGGCTGATGGAACCACTTCTATCCAGATGTCTCGTTATTTCTTCCTTAATGATAGCTTCAAGCATTTTCCCGACTACAGTCGTTGAGCTAAATGGCCTATATTTACCCACCTTTTGTCTACATCCTTTTTAAAAAAGTGGTGTGACATTCGTTGTCTTCCAATCCGCCAGGACCTGCCCAGAGTCCAGAGGATTTTGGTAAATTGTCACAAACGTGTCTACTATAACTGCCCTAAAATAATCAATTTTAATGTTATTCAGGGGACACTGGGAATTACATTGGCTCTTCCTCCTGGATTCTGTATATCAAGTGCTGCAGCAAAACATTTATCTTTTAAAGATATTTAAGAGACGACTCTGCAGTTCCATCCTCCCAAACAATTTTTGGCTTCTTGTATGGGCAAAATATAATGTGGATTTTAAAGAAAAGAAGAACTGAAAAAAATGTTTATGAATCCACAAATTGCCTTGTTTGGAATTATTCTCTGAGTCAAGTCTTTCTACAGTCATTTAATATTGTGAGATATGTTTTCTTTTAATATTATTCTCTTGCAGTAACTAACATACAGCTGAACACAAGATATTTTTCTCTATAAGATTTTAGCCTACAAATTAGCTAATAAGAGAAGTACTTCATTTATGTAGCATTTTTTAACAATCTCAGGACTTCTGTTCCAACACATCAGGCACAAAGCGAGAACTTTGATCGATGAAGAAGGCAGGACATAGAGAGGATCGGGCAGATTGAAGAGGACTTGTGATCTGCAAGTCCACCAGGACATTAATGGCATTCAAGTGAAGTAGCTTAATTGCATGTGCTGTATGCTGCAGGGAATTCTCTCATATCAGATCCTTGGGAACACATTTATTCCAAACAAACATTTCATCACAGATACAAAAATTAAACTGGCTTAAGGAAAAGGTATTGTTATCTGAGCAGGATAAGTGTGTGCCTTGCACACAGACACACTTTGTGTGTGTGCGTGTGTGTGTGTGTGTGTGTGTTTGTGTGTGTGTGTGTGTGTTTGTGTGTGTGTGTGTGTGTGTGTGTGTGTCAAAGTTCAACATCACATCACATTTGAATTTTCAGAACACTATTTCATAGGTTACCGACTTCAGACCACTAAATCTCTTGGTTACGCAAGATCACATTGTTACTTACTTATATTTTAACCTTGCTGCTTTCCTGTGTCATATGACAGCCAATGAAGTACTTTAAAGATGTAGTTGTTGTTGTAATGTAGAATAAGCAGCAGCTAGGTGAGTTCCCCTATTAATAATTTTCTTGCTCATCATTCCCCCTCCTGCCCCCAATGCCACTGAGGACATCAGTTCCCCATGTTCCCCTCTGCCCACTCCAATCATCTCAGCTCCCAGATCCTCTCTACACCCATTCTACTCAATCCCCAATCCTCTCTCCTACTCTCCATGATCCACTGTACCACTGAATTCCTTCATGAACTCCACAGTGGCAGAATATTACAGGCAAACAACCTTGCCTGTAATCATGTCAGGCCTGTGTGTACTCCTCCTCCTCCCTCCACCTCCTTATTCTGGCTTCAGCCCTCTTCCTTTCCAGTCCTGATGAAAGGTCTCGGCCCGAAACGTCGACTGTTTATTTCCCTCCATGGATGCTGCCTGACCTGCTGAGTTCCTCCAGCACCTTTTGTCTATTACCTTGGGCCTTGTGGACCCCACGTTATCACTGCCCACAGTCCTCACACAACATTTGCACAGGGCCCCACAGAGTACCACATCAATATGTCTTCTGAAGTTTTCCTCTTCCTTCAATGTCGTATTTTCTGAGTACTGCACTCAAATGTCAGCCCTGATTTTTGTGCTCAAGTCTCTGGAGTTGGACGTGAATCCACCACTTTCCAGCTCCGAGCCATGAATGTTGCCAAGATGGCCTGCAGCCAAAGTCCCCTTCTAACTCCCCTTAATGGGCTAAAATCAGCATGGTTTCCTTCAGGGGAGATCTTGCCTGACAAATCTGTTGGAATTCTTTGAGGAAGTGACAAGCAGGATAGACAAAGGAGAGTCAGTGGATGTTGTTTCCTTGGATTTTCAGAAGGCCTTTGACAAGGTGCTGCACATGAGGTTGCTCAACAAGATAGGAGCCCATGTTATTACAGGAAAGGTACTAGTATAGATAAAAGATTGGCTGACTAGCAGAAGGCAAAGAGTGGGAATAAAGGGAGCCTTTCCTGGTTGGCTGCCGGTGACTACTGGTGTTCCTCAGGGGTCAATACTGGGTCTTCTACTTCTCATGTTATATGTTAATGATCTGGATGACGGAATTGATGACTTTGTGGCCAAGTTTGCTGATGATACAAAGACTGGTGGAGGGGCGGGTAGTGTTGAGGAAGCAGGGAGTCTGCAGAAGGACTTGGACAGGTTGGGAGAATGGGCAGAGAAGTGGCAGATGGAATACAGCGTAGGGAAGTGTATGGGCATGGACTTTGGTAGAAGAAGTAAAGGTGTAAACTATTTTCTAAACAGGGAGTGAATTCAGAAATTGGAGGTGCAAAGGGACTTGGGATTCTTTAAAGTTTAACTTGCAGGTTGAGTCAGTAGTAAGGAAGGCAAATGCAGTGTTAGCATTCATTTCGAGAGGACTAGAATATAAAAGCAAGGATGTAATGCTGAGGATTATAAGGTGTTGGTCAGACCACATTTGGAGTATTGAGAGCAGTTTTGGGCCCCATATCTAAGGAAGGATGTGATGACATTGCAGTGGGTCCAGAGGAGGTTTACAAGAATGATCCTGGGTACGAAAAGGTTAACATATGAGGAGCGTTTGATGACTCTGGGTCCGTACGTGCTGGAGTTTAGAAGGATGAGGGGGGATCTCATTGAAACCTACTGAATATTGAAAAGCTTAGATAGAGTGGACGTGGAGAGGATGTTTCCAGTAGTGGGAGAGTCTAGGACCAGAGGGCACAGCCTCAGAATAGAAGGATGTTCCTTTAGAACAGAGATGAGATGCCAGAGGGTTTTAACCAGACGGTGGTAAATCTATGGAATTTATTGCCACAGACGGCTGTAGAGGCCAAGTCAGTGGGTATATTTAAAGCGGAGGTTGATAAGTTCTTGATTAGTAAAGGCATCAAAGATTATGGGGAGAAGGCAGGAGAATGGGGTTGAGAGGGAAAAATAAATCAGCCATGATCGAATGGTGAAGCAGACTCGATGGGCCGAATAGTCTAATTCTGCTCCTGTCTTATGGTCTAACTCAGACTAATTGAAAAACTATCCCTCCTTGGATCTGAATTGTAAGAGAAGAAGATGCTTCTTCACATTCCTGGTGCCACAGATTTCAACCATGCTTATGAGAGGCCGTGAGGATGAGTCCACCCTCCACGTTCATAACTGGATCCTCTGGATCCCAACTACCCCTTTTGCTGTAACTTTAGGAAAGCCAACATTGCACAGGCTGCTTCATCTCAAAGGGCATCCATAACCAGTAAGAGCTGAGGTGGAGAAAGAATTTCGGCTTCTTTTGTTAGTGATTCAAAGATAACAGGACAGAATGGCAAAATGGAAAGAAGAACAGCAATAACAATGCAATTCCTTAATATTTATTTATTGTCGCAAAATACTTTCTTCTCTGCATCATTTACTTGAAACCTTGCAACAGAAATTAAATTCAACACTGTGTAGCCAGTCGTCTAGGGGTCCTGAAAATTATAAAGCCAGATGCCAAGATGAATGAGAAGCAGGTCTGGGTGGATGAATCTCATTGGTCTTTGTTATGAATATCACGCTGAACAATTGTGACTAGAAAAACATGCTTTAATAATCATGGCTTCTTTAGATGTTACTTTCCAGTCAAAGAAGCAATTTGCAAAGACCAAAGTGGCCAGTTCCCTTTATGGGAGGTTGCTGAGTTTACAAAGTACAGTTTTTCTGTACTTCAGGGTAGAAAACTCCAAACAAGGAAGTAAATAATTAGAAACAAAGCAGGAAGTCCTCGAGCCTGCTCTAACATTCAATAAGACTATGGCTCAATTTTGATTTCCATTTGAACTTTCCCACATTGATTCCTTTAGTCACCAGAAGATCTCAGTCTTGATTCTGCCCGTTGATTAACTATCCAGTACCCACTGGGCAGAAAATTTCAAATAAATTTCTTTCAAGTTCAGCCCTTAACAACTGACATGTTAGCCTGAGACTGACATCTAGCACTGGACCTCTGACCAAAAGAAACTGCCTCAAGGCACCTTTTGGAAATCAAGGAGAAAACTCAGTAAGTGATCCAAAGTTGCTAGTTCCACATGGGATTCTACGGGGTTGGGAATGAATAGACTCCAAGGGGGGCCTATTCATCATCTTTTTACAACAAATATGCACTCTGTACAATGAGAAGGACAGCCTGGTAAATACTCCCATCACAAAAAAACTATGCATGTAGTATCATTAACCTGCTAAAATCTCCAAAGGCACTTCACACGAGTGTTTACAAATAAGATTTGGCTCCAGCTTATATCATAGGATATTAGGATAGATGACCAAATGCTTAGTTAAAGAGCACACTTCAAGCATCAAGGGAAAAAGATGCAGAACCTTAGTGATCAGAATCCAGTCACCTTAATGCACATAGTAAATTGAGGGAATTCAGAGATGTTGGAGTATGCTGCTCTAAAATATAGCAATGGGCCTATGTTTCCCAGATCGAACCTTTCCTACATTGCGTTGACATATTTGCTTACAACTGTAATCTAGTTCTATAGAGCTTGACTATAAGTCCAATCTATATGAATTGGATGGAAGTTTTCTCTCTGTAAGTGCCATAAGTGAAATGAGATTCAGCAATTCAGGCCCTGTCCTTAGTGAATAGAAGAACTAACACAGGTTGGCAGTAAATTGGTAGACTCAGTCAGAGCAGCCACACGGATGCCTGGTGTGGTAAGTGAAATGTCACACAGTGTGACATGGGCTCAAGGCAGATTGTTGGAGAAGAGTAAAAAGAAGCTTTTGTCTGTACAGCATATTTGCTTTACTTGTGCTGGGACTGTTCAATGCCAATATTCCAATTGCTCAGCATTGTCCCTTCTCATCTTCATGGATGCAAAATACTATCAAAAATAATTACACATATATGTGTGTATAATACAATATATAAATCTCTGCCACTTAGAATGGTTAATATATAACTGCCACTCAGTTCCCCAGAGTGTTCTCAAACAGAATTTAATGAATCCCATAGATTCCACTGAATAACATTTATACCCAATTCTGTATCAACTTTACATCATTACAAACTAGAGCTTTGCCACTGCCATTAAAAATAGATGTTCGAAGAATATTTTTCTTCCTACCTTTATCTTCATATTGGCAGTGATGTGCTCCTGTAATGAATTCACGTTTATAAAAGTAGGCAAGACAGATTGGAAAAGCTGTGCGTTGGGAGACAGTTAAGTACAGTTTCAGCATCAGCCTTAGGCTGTTATGTGCAAGGCCAGATTACACTGATTTATTGTAGTCACACATGTTGCTTTACAATATACATAACCCTTTTTAATCTGAAGAAGTTGGATTTTACACAACCCATACAGTTTACGGGAGGAGAAACTTTGATGGATTATGAGTAAGTCTTTGTGATCCACCCCCTATTACCAAATTGCACTACAAACTGATTGATGTAAATCTGTTCCTTTGAAGTTACACTGCCAATCAAAACACAATGAACCTAAGCAGATATTTAGTGCTCTTGAGCTCTCCCTGATACATTGTCATACCTCCAAGGGAAAGTAGGCGTAATGCTTGTGAGAGGCTTTATGTTTGAGCCCACAATGGATTTTGAAACATATACAAGTAGGAAACAGTAAAATTATTTCCTGACCTTACTCATGAACTAAATTATAAATAATTCAAAAATGTATTCACTGAATAAATGTATGGTGTTATTCTGTTCTAAAGTCATGATTATACTTGCCTATGCCTTCATAAGTGTTATGGTACATCTTCATATTCATGAATCATTGGATTTCTATCATCTTATAGAATTTGAAAATGAGTTAAATGCATTTTAGCACAGTTGTTATTAGTTATTTGCTTAACTAAAACAATTTATAAAGCTAGTTTATACCACTCATCTTTACAATGATCCTTTATTCTTAATTAAATGACCTTGTGATTCTAATTTTGCTGGGAACTGTGATATTTGTGTTTTGTATAACTTGGTTTTCCAAAGGGCCTCTTGAAATCCCAGACCACATGAAACAACAACCTTGTTAATTCAGAGTTTTTAGATTAGGACTTAATTAAATTTCCATTCAGGTTGAATGCACTGTGTATGTAGTTAGTGATTCCTTCTGAATGTAAATTAAAACTCACCTCTCTCCCAAGCTGCACATCAATAATTAAACTTTGCTGAATCCCATTTACCTATCCTTCAGATACATAGGGATAAGTTCACTTCTGGCCGTATTTTCTTTCTGCTCCAGTGTATAAGAAATGACATCATATACATTGAACTTGCATTACTGTCTGGCAACATTGGTCAGAATGAAACCACTGTGAAATCATTTCTAATAAATAAAGTTTAAAGGTGCAAATGTAGACAATAGAAGAAGTGTGAGGTATAAACTGGCATTGCTCATCACATGAATTAACTACCAAAGCTCTGACCTTACAAGAATTTGCAGAACAGAGACTTTACTTTGCTCATTTATATCGCTTTGAGCCTTTTGAAGTTGAACATAGTTGGATGTCTTCTCTTAAGCCAACAGGATAACATTATTCAATGTACTGAACAAAGAAAATTCCGGAAATATTATAAGGGTCATTTGTGATCATTTTTCTATAGAAGAACGAGTAAGTAAATTTTAAACACAGGGTAATATTTTGACAGGATCTGGCAGGACCAAAATAAACATGTTTTTTAGTTGCCTGAATAAAGGGTGCATGACTTGGCTCAAAACTAGGGGAAAACTGATTTCAATATTCAGGCATGACAAACCACCATTGTAAATAATTCACAAGGAGCTTGGTTTTTAAACCTGGATATCTGAGGTGCTGCAAGGATTTAATGTGCTGCAGCAGCTGTTGAACAGGGAGGGTGCTTTCGAAGAAAGCAGTTTCGGTACACATAAGCAAATGGAGAGAGGCCAAACAAAGCAATATGTTTCATCTTCCATTAAAGATCTGGGCAAAGTGATGTCTTACACTATCCAATGGCTTTTTAATTACTTACCATATATTCCCATTCAGTAACTGAGGATGCATATGCCAGTATCTTGCACAAACAATTGTTTTCCTATTTATATCCTGAGAAGGTTTCACACCAAAACCAATTCCATTTCAACATTGTTGCATGATACATGTCATGAATAGTTGCTGGTGGTATCACACAATTTATTGTATAAGTCCCTGACAGCTATCTTATCAAATTTTTCACCTTAGCTTGCAAGGTATTATACCAGGAGTTGAATAAAGAAGGACCTTGTAATGTCCTTGACCTCATCAGAAGATTCTACCTTGTAAATCACTAGGACGACACGAATGGAGGAAAGCTCTGATACTCTCCCACCATCCCTGGCTATCCATCTGTGCTGAACCTCTGTGACTTCTCAACTCTCCACCCATAAATTGGTGCCCATCCGCACCCAAACTCACTGACCATCAATCAGTACTGGGCTCCTTTATGCAAAAAACAACCACCATCCATGAGTGCTGCAGGCAACCCCGGCTCCTCACGCCCCATCCTCCATCTGTCTGACAGCATTGTATTTCTGCACAGAAGCCCAATGACCATCTATCATGTTGGCTTATTGTATACAAACTCCTAATCAATCCTGGGTCCCTCTGATCCTTCCACCCCCTGAACACACATCTGTGGTGGGCTCCTGAGCTCTTTCCACCACCCAGACATCTATGGGTGATGGGCTTCAATCACACTTACATCTCCCCCCCCCCCCCACCCCACCAACCATCCATCAGCATTGGGTTCCTGTGCTTCCCTCACTCCTTCTCAGTCACAGTGTAGGTCTAAATGGACTCTTGTGAACAAATCCCATGACTATGGCATCCCTCTTGTGGTTACCTGCCACCCCGTCCCCATGCTGGGTAGTACATTTTCCAGCTCAAATATGGGCAATGCCCTGTCTGTAGCACTTGAAGCCTGGTGTCTTATACCCATAAGGTGCATTCTTTTGGATATACAGGATTTCTAGGCCAGAGATATTGGGAAAAATGTCTATGCAGAATAGTACTAAAAATAATTTTGTCCTTGATAAATCATCCAAAGTCTGTACCATAGTTTACAAGGGTTTCCAGGCTTGAGATATTGGAGAGACTTTTGTAACTAGCATTAACCTTTATATCAATTTGGAGAATGTGGCACCATTGAAGCAATTATCTTTGCTGCTTTTAAGGTGTGGCTTGAAGCTTAAATGAGAATGATAGGAACTGAGGTATGTTTGGGCAGGACATTTTTGAGTGGGAAGAGGCTAGTGTGTATCTAAACACATTATCGACGTGGGCCAACTTCTACTAAGGTTAGACTGCAAGAATGGACAAACTCCAGCAAAAATAGATGCCACTTACATCTAATATCTGGTATGTGTATGCAAAGGTTGAGTTAAACAATGCTTTTGCACAGACTTTGGATGATTTAATGAGGACAAAATTATTCTTATTGCTATTCTGCATGCGTGCTTAATAAGCCTACTGTTCAATACAGGCTTAATTGATTAATGCTGGCATGTAGCTCCAACAGAATACAACGACCGGTGGAATAATAACAGGAGCCATGACTGTCCAGACGCCTGTTCCCCGTACACCCAAACCCAACTGACGTAAGGTTAACACCAGCGAGAAAATTCTCTCCAGTATTGCATAAATTAGCATAATTCTTATAAAGTTGTCGTAGAACAGGTGTAAAAAAAGGCTTGGAATACAAATCATTGTTAGTAGCTTAGCTGTGGACTAAAATGTTGAAGAACAATTTTGAACAGATGAATTGCTTTGTTTTACTTTCCAAACAGTTCTAAAATAAATCTTATAATTCCCTGGCATTTGAAAACAATTTAGTGGCAAATTGTCACTTAGTAGGATTGTTGTTCTTGTTAAACACTTTCAAAAATCATTATGATCCCTACAATGATTACTGTGACAGATGAGATAAGTGTCTTGAAATATGTTTGACATTAATGCTACTTCACGACAATCAGCATGAAAGAGCGCACTTATTAACCTGTCAGGTTACTGCTTTTATAGACTTGATAATTCTAATACAGTTAGTTTACTGTTACATACCTGACTCTTCCATTTCTCTCCATGTGTATGGAAGCCTTCAGTAATCTAAACAAAAGTTATTAACCTTTATCCATTCATTTAACTATGAAGATGAACACATTCATATTCATTATATGTTGACTAGAGATGGAAAACATGTGTGGATATTGAGTTAGGATATCTTGTCTTGCAGAGTCAAAGAACCTGCCAAGACATACACCCTGATTTTAAAGGTGATTTTGAAATGGGCTGTGTGTTCAAGTACTGAGAGACTGTGGCAGCACCAATGATCTTATAACATTGATAATGATCGCTGGAGTCCATTCCAATCTTTGTCCGACATCCAATCAAGAGTGGATAGTTGCAAATTGTAGACCGGCCCCATTGTTGGAGATACCACTCTTTCTCGTAAGTCACAGTGGTACACTCCTGCCATTCCTGGCCAACAAGCAATCTCAGCCCTCTTGTAGGCCATGATTCACCCCGGATTTGGTCTGATGGGACTTCATCACCCCTCTCACTCTCAAGCAATCAGACTGAAATATCAGATCAGATGCTAATAATGACTGTTTAATATTACATCTAAAATACCAATGAGAGCCCAGTACAGATTAATATCAAATGCATTCAAGTCTTGACACTGCTGCTTCCAGGTTAAAAGCAGGAGTGCCAGAGACATTCACCAACATTTACACTGAGGTCCTGCTTTAACCGGCTGTTCTGTGAGATTTATAGTTAAATGGTGTTGTGCTTCCTAGGGTCACCAGGTCAGAGCTGGCTTCATTTGGGAATGCTGCCTCTCCTACTGGGCAAGGGAACAGGGCACACAGCAGCTCTGTATCCCCTGGAAATCCCCAGTGTGTGAAGAGATTTATTCAGATCCCTGAAGTAAATAATGTCAGTTTTTTGGGGGATAAATAGTCAATGAATGGTGCTTGTTGTTGTTAGTTTTGCTTTTATTGTGACTTTGCTGAAAGTGCACAAGATGGAACTCAGAAGGCAGGCTCGATTATTTAAAACTGGAGTAAATTGGAAAACCAATTGGTCATCACCTTAACCAAACAGACTAAAGGATTCTTAATGAGCAATGCAGTCTGAATCAATAGCGTATGTTAGCCTGGATGACTTCAATCTCAAATCAGGTAATAAACATTAATAAAAAAGTAACGTTAGATTAAGAGAGAGAAAAAGAAGACAAAAAAGAAAGGATAACTTTTCATTACAATTTAAAGTACTATCTCCAGTAACAATTTAAACATGTAGGGATGAAAAACCACACATTGTAGTTAATTTTCAATGGCAGGGAGGTTCACAGGCAGTAATAACTACTATTCCATTATTAGAAAGGTACTTAAAAATTGTTATTTCAAATCTATGGTGGGTTTTCTCTGTATCTACAATGCAGGTAAAGGAACTTCACAAGGTTTGGTGCATTTGAATGGGAAGCTAGGCAATGCAGTGCCACTTGTGTAAAACTGACAGTTGAGCAATGTATCTCCAACAACAAATTTTCAATTTCTGCACACATGGGTTCATTTGAAGATGCTGTGCCAAATACATTTAAATAATGGCAAGGGCCATTAGCCTCACTGTTGTTTTGACAGCAATTTTTGAGCCACTATCTATTGGGGTTGTAAGTACTATTACTTGTGTAGTTTCGGCTGTGCTCCTCTGCTTAAAAAGTCTGCTCGAAGTAAAAAGACACGGTTCATTTAGCTTCATTAAAAAACAGACCTTCCTCCTTGCTCACAACCTTGCCAACATGTGACAAGAGATTTATGTGTTTGGAGTCCTGTGTCTACAGAGGACCAGCACATTACAGCAGTCTTGTCAAAATCTGATGGTGCTTTGGGACTGTGCGCACAATTGGAAGGGAGCGTTGAAGCAAGATTTGCCATTCAAGCAGCCATCCTGACTTTTACTTATAGTCAAGGGCTTTTGAATCTCCAATAGAATGTGTATTCGGGTGACAAGGAAGGGAAACACATCATTACCCTAGAAACAGATATTTGAAACTCTGGCCAATACAATTTTCACACTTAGCAAAGTCTCCTTCCTGTAAGTTAATGAGTCCTCCAATTACAGTGTTCCCAAAATCATTTTGCAATACGATAAGTTGAACCATAATTTATTGCATACTAGTCTAATTCTGAAGATACATAAAAAATTATGCTGGGAAGTTTTTATCGTGTCCATACATTGTAACACAAAAACCTTGTTAAGTTATAAAATGCTATTCCCTTTGGAAATACTCCCTCTTGAAGTTACTATTAGTTCTTCTACCAAGGTGTTGTTCTTAGATTTTGTGAAGAAGATTAAAAATTCATATTTTCACTTCTTCTTGATTATTCTTTAAATTAACCCAAATTAGAACTCATTTAAATTAAAATAATCAATTAATAATTTGCAGATTTATCTTGATCTTGGTTTGTTAAAGTATGATTCTATTCTACAGAAATATTTCAAAAAGCAAACTGAATTGATTTGGTATTTCTCATATTCAATCTCACAAATTATTATCAGGAATTATATTCCTGTGATTATGCTTCAATTTTTTCTGGTATTTCCCAGAACCATTCATTCATTGGCATTCAGCAGTTCAACTTTTTCACAACCCTAAGCTTCATAATCGACCTTGCATAGTCCTGGGGATACCAATGTTCAGCAGGCTGTGTGATAATCATTGGGCCATTATTCACATGCAGATTAACACTGAGGATTTACATAGGGAGGAACAGACATTTTGAGTATGAGGAGAAGATCTGAGAGTTTCAAAATCCAATTACCAACCCTACATTCTCCAGCTCATTAAACAAGGGGTATCAATTAAACATTCATCATAATCCATGCCTTGCAACGACATGTTATACCTTTAAGAACATATACTACTGAGATCATTATTAATGCCTTTGGTGTATATGCTTTAATGCTTGAGCAGCTACAAGCTCCTGGGCGTCAACATCTCGGACGATCTATCCTGGGCCCAATGCATTGAAGCAATTACGAAGAAGGCATGCCAGTGGGAGTTTGAGGAGGTATGGTATGTCACCAAAGACTCTTGCAAATTTGTATAAATGTATGGTGGAGAGCATTCTGAGCATCACAGCCTGGTATGGAAGTTCCAAAACACAGGATCGCAAGATGCTGCGGAGGGTTGTAGACTCAGCCAGCTCCACCATGAAAACAACCCTCTCTGTTATTGAGGACATCTTCAAGAGGTGGTGCCTCAAGAAGGTGGCATCCATCACTAAGGACCCACAATATCCCGGACTTGCCCTCTTCTCATTACTACCATCGGGGAGGAGGTACAGGAGCCTGAAGACCCACTCACTTCCCCTCCACCATTAGATTTCTGAATGGTCCATGAACCCATGAACACTACTTCATTATTCTTTTTTGCACTACTTATTTATTTTGTAATTTATAGTAATTTTATGTTTTTGCACTGTACTGCTGCCACAAAATAACAAATTTTATGACGTATAAGTCAGTGATAATAAACCTGATTCTGATTTTGAATACTTTGGTTCTTTTCTAAAGATATGAACTTGCTCTATTCATAACTCAACCTCTTTGTAAACCCAGTGAATGACTCTACCATAGATTACAATTGAGCCACTTTGCATTTGCTACTATAGAGTGGAGAAAATAATGGGGAAAATTTACTACTACACACTGAGATCTGAGGTGCTGACTACTTATAAGTTTCCCGGTGATACCATAGATGTGGATCTAACAGCCCATTAGGTTTAACTATCACAACAGAAATCACCTACACGTTGTTCATTCTTGCAGTTTTCACAGTGCAGATCGTAACACAGATCCATGCAATTTTATGCTTAAATGTAACAATTTTGCAAAGAAAATTCTAAATTAAATTATCCACATGTTAATATTAAGCACAAGGATAATTAAGACATGTCCAATTTACTTCTGATCAAAAAGAATCTATGATATCTGTTCTCCTGAATAGTGACTCTGCATGAAACGCATTTGGAACAAATATACAAGCAGACCCATCTTGAAAATGATTGAAAGATTCTTGAGGTAAAATGATTTTGCATCATATTCTGAAGAAATGGTTCACATTACTCAACAAAGAATATGCTATAACTCTAACACCAAATGACACCGTCTCCCGAACCATCAAGGAAAGGTAACATGTTCAATCAGATTGGCTTGAGCTATACAAATGCCCATTGAAAAGGAAGAGTTATGAGGTAGTTTTGATGGAATAAAGAAACCAAATAGCTCCTTCATTTAAGAAGATTATGCCAGCCACTCAAATCTCAAAATGATAACAAATTAAACATTGGTCTAATACTGTCTGAAAGTTTATTCATGAAAGTATTGTTTCTGAAACAGCACTAAATGTGGTTTCCAAGTTACAGACCATCTGGGAGCTTAATATAAAAAATGAACTTGAAAGTGTATTCACCTTCCTATCACAAGGAATTACTACAGAATAAAAGGTGGAATCTGGCTGAAGTAATGAAATAAAGGGGACAGACCATACATTTTTCACATCTTATTTGCATGTCATAGGGAAGGAGAGAAGTTAAAATAATTTCACTCCGCAAAAAATAGTTCATCAGAATGATAGCAATAATGATAGGTAATTTTTTTAAGTGTTGCTGGCTATGCATTTGCATGGATTGTTCTTAAAGAGAAGCCAGGGACTTATGGATCCGTTACCCTAATATTTATCATCAGAAAGTTTATAATTAAGAATAAATGACTGAGCAGTTGGAGTGTTCAATTCATCAGAGACTGCCAGATTGCCAGATATCTCATAGGTCATGCCTGACAAACCTAACTGATTTTTCTTTGAACAAGTAATGAATGCAAGGGTCAAGAGAATATCTGTAGATTACCTACAATAATGACATATCATTGATCTGAAATCTTAACTCAACTTCTGAGCATTTTAAGTTTTTACTTCAGATTTCCCACGTAGATAAAATATTGTGTTTGCTTGAATGGAAATGGATCTTATTGATATAAACTTCTAGAAGGTACTTGATAAGAGCACATTAGCCAAAGTTGAGATTCTTGCAAGGGAAAGCAAATTATTTACCAGGTTTAGAAAGTGTCTGATTGACCAGAGGCAGAGAGTAGCAGTAAAATAAGGCACTTAGATTTGCAAGGAGTGACTGGTGATATTCACCAAGGATATTTTTTGGAGCCACAGCTATTCAAAATAAGTAGCTCTGGCTGAGCTGATAGAAAAGGGAACCACATAATGAAGCTTGGAAATGACACATGCATTGATTTGTTGTCAATAGTGTACATGGAAAGATTATGTTATAAGTTATGTTAGAAATACATTAAAGCAGTGAGAAAAATTATGATGAATGGGGTTCAGTGTAGGAAAGTATGAAGTCATTCAATTTGGACCTCAAATTAGAACAGAATACTTCCTGAATGATGGAAAACTACAAAAAGTAGAGACCTAAAGAGAACTAGATATTTGAAAATTAAACTATCATGGAAAAACACAAAGAAAATCACAAAACCTCATCAAATGCCAATCTTTATTTCTGGAGCAGTAGAATATGGAGGTGCAATGGTTATGCAAGCAATATTATGGCCCGGTTAGACCACAGCTAGAATTATTCTGGGAACCATAGTTTATGAAGAAAAATATAGCAAACCTGCAAGAATGATACCTGGAATCCAAGAGTTAAACTAAAAGGAGAAAGTACACAAACTGGGTTTGTATTCAGTTGAATTAAGTAGGTGAGTTGATTGAAGCATTCAAGATATTAAATGGAATCGATAGAACATAGAACATAGAACATTACAGCACAGTACAGGGCCTTTGGCCCACGGTGTTGTGCCAACATTTTATCCTGCTCTAATATCTATCTAACCCTTCCCTCCCACATATCACTCCATTTTTCTATTATTCATATTGGTATTGGTATCGGTTTATTATTGTCACTTGTACCAAGGTACAGTGAAAAACTTGTCTTGCATACCAATCGTACAGGTCGATTCATTACACAGTGCAGTTACATTGAGTTAGTACAGAGTGTATTGAGGTAGTACAGGTAAAAACAATAACAGTACAGAGTAAAGTGGCTATCTAAGTGTCTCTTAAATGTCCCTAACAGATCTGCCCCCACAACCTCTGCCGGCAGTGCGTTCCATGCACCCACCACTCTCTGTGTAAAAAACTTACCTCTGACATCCCCCTTAAACCTTCCTCCAATCACCTTAAAATTATGCCCCTTTGTGTTGGCCATTTTCACCCAGGGAAAAGTCTCTGACTGTCCACTCAATCTATGCCTCATCATCTTGTACACCTCTATCAAGTCACCTCTCATCCTCCTTTTCTCCAAAGAGAAAAGCCCTAGCTCACTCAACCTATCCTCATAGAGCAGAAGGAGAGAAATTATAAGCAAAAGCGACGTACTGCAGATGTTGGAAAGTTGATTAAAATGAAAACTGCTGGGAATATTCATCAGATCAGGCAGCAGCTATGGAGAGAGAAACAGTTAACACTTTGGGTCTGTGACTTTTGTTCAGAACCAGGCAGAGTTAGCAAACAAGCAGTGAAAGAAAGGCGGAGAGAACAAAGAGAAGACATGTTATGGGGCAGAGACCAAGAGACAGTGAGTAATACAGAAGATGTTGGTGCTGGCTGATAAGAGGGTGGTGAAGCCTACTTTGAACAGCAGTGCTTCTGAGATTTCTTCCTTTGTTCTTAACTATAGCTTCCCCTCCACCATGGTTGATCGACTCTCATGCAGGTCTGTTCCATTTCTGGTATCACCCTTCTTCTCTCACCAAGTGCACAGATAGTGCTCCTTTTTTCACACACCACTGGCCTCCATATTTAACGGTCGTCCTCTGCCATTTTCATTGAGATGCCAACACCAGAGACAACTTTCAACTTTCCCTACTCTACTTTCAGCAGTCATGATAGACCACTCCCTCTACAACTCCATGGTTCACTCTTCCATCTCCTCCAAAATTCATTTCCCTTTACATGCACTGCAGAAGATGGTCGTAACACTTGTGCTTTCACCTCTTGCCTTTCCATCATCCAGGGACTCAAAATGTTCTTCCAGGTAAAGCAAAGATTCACTTTCCTTTCTTCCAATTTAGTGCACTGCATTTAGTGATTAAGTGTGGTGTCTTCTACATTGGACAAACCAAACACAGATTGTGTGATCACTTTACAGAATACCTCCATTCAGTCACAAGCAATTCCACAAGCTGGGAATGTTTCCGAACACCAGGGCTGAATTATCCTGCGGAACTGTGCAGGATGCAAGGATGTGGTTAAAAGAAAGTGAAGGGATTAAAGAGGAATTTGCATCTGACTTCATCATCTGGCCCTATGATTTACACCTCGGTTTTCCAAACTGATAAGTCCATCTATGACAGTGCAGCATGGTAAAGTAACTGAGCTGTCCTGACACTTATACCATCGTCTTTCAAAGAAACATAGAGAAGTACAGCACAGGAACAGGACCTTTGGCCCACTTTGCCTGTGCTGACCATGGTGCCAAAATAAATTAACGCCCTCTGCCCGAACATGGTCCAATCCCTGCCTGTTCATGTGTCTGTGTAAATGGCTCTTAAACATTGTTATCATAACTGATTCCACCAGCTCCCCAAGCAGTGTGTTCCAAGCACCTACCATTCTCTATGTAAAAAAGCTTGCCTTGCTACCTTTCTGCCTCTCACCATAAAGCTATGCCTTCCAGTATTTGACATTTGGAAAAAAAAGGCTCTAACCATCTACCATATCTAAGTCTTTCATACTTTTATATACTTCTATCAGAGTGCCTCCGACACTCCAGAGAAAACAATCCAAATTTGTCCAACCGCTCCTTATAGCTAATACATTCCTATCCAGGGAACATCCCGGTGAACCTCTTCAGCACCCTCTCCAAAGCCTTTACATCCTTCCTAGAGTGTGTCAACCAGAACTGCATACAATACTCCAAATGTGTCCTAACTAAAGTCTTATACAGCTGCAACATGACTTACCAACTTTTATATTCAATGCTCCAACTAATGAAGGCAAGCATGCTGTATCACTTCTTGACCACCCTATCCACTTGTATTGCCACTTTCAGGGAGTTATGGACCTACACCCCAAGATCTCTCTGTACATCAATGCTCCTCAGGGCCCTGCCATTTAATGTATACTTTTGACCTCCAAAAATGTAACCCCTCACACTTATTCAGATGAGCTCCATCTGGAATTTTGCTGCCCAAATTTTTAACTGATCTATGTCCTACTGTATCATCTGACCACCTTCCTCATTACCCACAACTCCACCAATTTTCAAGAGATCTGCAAACTTGCTGATCAGAATCAACAGCCATAAGTTATTAACACGAATGAAGGGTCACAGTACTGAAGAAAGACCTGAGAAATAAAGATATATACCAAATGAGAGTGAGAAAGTGAAAGACATTTAAGAGAAGAGCCGAAAGAAAATTGGAGTATAAGCAAATGGTGTATGTGGATCTACCTGTATACATGCATTTTGTTTTATTATCAGTTAACTCCTTTCCTAATCCCTTCAATAGCCTAATTATATTACATTCTAAAGTTAATTATGATGCAGATGCAGTTTCTTTACAGGACAAATTTGTTTTAAACTTTTCTTCTTGAACCCTCCTCGAAGAATAGCACTTAAGGCCACAACTTTGAGAGCAAGTAGGGCTGGACATTGAATGATGTCATAGCGATTCGAGTGGACTGGCATCTGTTTTGGTCCTAGATGTCAGCCAAACATTACTGAAAACCTAATCAACACTTACCTTTGTTTTGATTTAACAACTCTCCCATTAATAGAAAACTGTTGAACAATGGGAACACGTAGCTGATACCAACTAAATGGCTTTTCAGCAGCTTTGAGAACTAATGATGTTATAATTTGTTTGTTATTGTTTTCATATTTCCTATTGCGATCATTACTTTCCTACCTTCTGAAATTTCTTTCCAAAAGAACAATAAGTTCATAATATCTGAAAATCGAATGCTGATGCTGGAAATCTGAAATCTGTTCTGTTGAAGGGTCTCTGACCTGAAGCATTATCTATGATTCTCTCCTGTTGTTGGTGGATGATATCTATTTGAATTACTGTAGGTTAAACAAGCAATGATATGCTTATAAAGATAAGAGAAGGTCACCAAAAAAAAGCACGGGAGTAAATGTATATATCCAGCTGTCCAACTGATAGATCAGGTAATAGGAGCTTTAGAAGTCATAACTTTGTGAAGCTCCACTACTTTAGAGAGTGTTATTCTGATGTTGTTGCACCAGCAAATGTTTTCACTAAAGTAGCAGCATAACCAGTCCCTTGGGCCTTGATCAGAGTCTGGAAGATGCAGTGTGAGGTCTGCTGGGTCTGTAGAGTTATAGCCCATGTAGGATTTAACATGGCATGGAGCAGCCTAGCATACAAATCCTCATGTGATCATTTGGACCCTCCAATAGAACTATTCTGAAATATTTTGAGGATATTGGCATCTGAACCCTTAACCATTCAAGGCTTTCAATACTATTTTGCCCTCATGACTATGGTGGCCAGGACTTCCAGCTGCCAATCATTGTTTCTCTAACTACTTAGGGGTACTTAAGTTGTCTCCGATTGTGTCTTTTTTTTGCACTAAGCTCTTGTTCTTGCAGCCTTTTTTCTCTTTCTCTTCACTGTCTTGTGTAATCTATATATAATTTTATGTATAATTTATATTCTGTGTGTTGTCTGTATCTACGTGCCTGTGATACTGCTGCAAGTTTTTTTTTATTGTACCTGTATCTCACTGTACTTATGCACATGACAATAAACTTGACTTGACTTGTTTTTTTTATGTGAATGGTGAAAAAAGAAGCATGGATGGAAAATAATGGGGATTCTGAAATAGAAACAGAGACAACTGGATACCTCACATTTTCTCATTCTTCACAGATGCTGCCTGTCCAGCTGAATGATTTCTGCTTTTATTTTTAAAGGGTAAATTGACTGTAGAAGGGGAAAAAGAAACAGTTTAAATGCCCTTGATGACAAATTACCACCACGGAGAAACAAACCATCTATGTCACCAATATCTAACCAGTGGACCTCAAGGCCAAACCCCTGTCATGCTGGATGGCTTCAAATGTTCAGGCGCCTATTATTCCCATCGTTGGTCTGTTGAAAAGACTGTAAAGCACTTTCTTGTGATGTATTCATCTTCTTAGCAAGGAGACTTTACAATCCCACCCCAAATGTTGCTTATCAGCTGAAACCAGCACAAGCAATGCAAATGCTGCACTTTGCAATGTCTTGGCTTGAGAATTCAATAAAGAACCAGGAATTATAAATCAGAAGCTGCCAAGCTGGAAGCAGTTCTGTAGCTACCTGTCCCAGACCAATGGCAACTGTATAAATGCGGCCTCCAAATCACTGCAAACATTGAAGCCTAACAGGCACGATCTGTACATGCTCCCCAGAGAACTATCCAGACACTGCCAAACCAGCACTTGTTAGCTAATGAGATATGTTAGTCCTAGCCAAGTATAACTGCTGCTGTATTGAAATATGTTTCAGTCCTTCCATATATTTCTTGAGGAATTTCCATTCTTGAAGATTTGCAGAAAAAAAATGTATTGGAGACCTGCCACTAAAATGCAGTGGAAAATACAGAGCTTCTGGAGGATTCTAGCAATGATTTGTGAATGCTGGATAGATTCCATAAAAAAAACTTCTTCTGTCATGTAAAAAATTGTTTCATAGTTTTAAAAATGATTTCTCACCTACATAATAGAATATGTAACCAAAGTTAGTCTAAACCCATAATATTCATCACAAATAATGCCAAACTGGGTAAAAATAAATATTTTTAAAAACTGAAATTTAAAAAATGCTTATCATTGATGAGCAGAATTTAACTGGATCCACCCAAAAGTGAATCTTGATGTTAATATTAATTAGGTTGGAAATAGAACATACTTTCTGTCTCTATATTCTGCCTGTTAGTAAATATAGTTTTTCTCTTTGGTTATTAAAATTTCTATACATTGCACCAGTCATATCATATACGTGCACTAAACTTCTGTTCACATCAGCATCCCACCATTCATTTACTGCAAGAAACTGCGGATAGTTGTGGACACAGTTCAGCACATCACGAAAACCAGCATCCCCTCCATGAATTCTGTCTATACTTCATGTTGCCTCGGTAAAGTAGCCAACAGAATCAAATATCCCTCCCACCCTGGACATTCTCTCTTCTCCCCCCTCCAGTCAGGCAGAAGATACAAAAGCCTGAAAGCACATACCACCAGGCTCAATGACATATTCTATCCCACTGTTAGAAGACTATGGAACGGGCATCTCGTACCATAAGATGGACTCTTGACCTCATAATCTACCTTGTCTTGGCCTTGCACCTTATTGTCTGCCTGCACTGCACTTTCTCTGTAACTGTAACACTTTATTCCACATTCTGTTATTGCTTTTCCCTTGTGCTACCTTGATGTACTGATGTGATGAAATGATCTGTATGGATGGCATGCAAAACAAAGTTTTTTCACTGAACCTCAGTACATGTGACAATAATAAACCAATTTACCAATTTATTTATTTACCAATTTTATTGGAAGAAAATAGTCCCTATGTTGACATGTGCAATGATGCCATCTAATGAAATATGCAGCAAGTTAAAAGTGAGAGGAGTCCTGCAGCTGGCATCAAAAGAACCAGATAAATGTTGGGTACACCGATAGTGCTGCTACTGATTGAACAACTTTTTGATTAAGAGGCTAACAATGATCAGGCACTCCAAAAGCATTGAATGATCAACAACTTATGTGGCATTTTGAATCTGGTAGAACATTCCAAGGGGCTGCGCAGTCACAATATAACATTTGGCAGGATGTCCAAAGCATTTGTTCTGATGTCACTATCGTTTACACCAATGTTTCCAGTAGATCTTAATTTTTCCCTTAATTGTGTTTTCCTCTCCATGGCTGACAGGACTCTCAACCACATCTGTTCCATTTTTACCTCTGCTCTCAGTACCTCTTCTCTCATGCAATCCCATCACCCTCACCTCCACATCATCCTCTATAACTTCAGATACCTCTGATGTGATTCCACCACCAAAAAGAAATCTCTCCTCCTCTTCTGAAGGGACCATTGCCCCTGAGGTGACTTTGTTAACATAACGTTAAGCAAAGCCCTTTATACACAAAATCCTTTGTGTATTGATTTTCAGGTTTGTGTTGATGACCAATCGGAAAGAAAGTATGTTATGCAGTTTTGTTGCAGTTGAAACTTGGGAATGTTTGAGAGAGTGCTGCAGCTGGAGGTATGTATTACATTAGCCAAGAAAACGTTCTGCCAGACATGTACCTTTGGAGTCGTATCTCAAGACCTTCAGCAGTGAAAAGAAGAGCACAGCTAGTCACTGGAAGATGGAGAAGGAAGAATAAAAGAAGTATTCTAAGCAGGAAAGCCCATCCTCTTTATTTTCCCATTCAGGGGGCAGACCTACTCCATCAGCTTGACTGAGTAGCAAGGATATCCTGACAGTGACCTGCCACAGGTGCAGTGTAGCTGTGTTGTAAACATTTTACAAACTGCATTGTTGCTACCCACCAAGGTTTCTTCAATAATAACTATCCAAATCAGAGACATCACCCAGAAGAAGAAGGAGAACTTCTGCCTGCTAATACTGCCATCTGAAAGTTCACCTCCACATCACACAGTATCTTGGCAGTCAGAATAGAAAGGTGACTTAAAAAGGAAGAGTTAACCAAGTCACCCCAGGGGCAATGGTCCCTTCAGGAGAGGAGGAGAGATTTTTTGGTGTTGGAATCACATCAGACATATCCGAAATTATAGAGGATGATGTGGAGGTGAGAGCGATGGGATTGTTCTGCATGAGAGAAGAGGTACTGAGAGCAGAGGAACAGATGTGGTTGAGAATCCTGTCAACCATGGAGGCGAAAACACAATTAAGGGAGAATGGAGATCTACTAGAAACATTGGTGTGAAAGGTAGTGACATCAGAACAAATGCTTTGGAGGTAGCCAGAGTAAATGAGAAAATGGAATTGAGTCTGTACCAGAAGCAGATTGGGAGGAATTGCAATACTGCTTATCATCTCAGCAACAGCTAACCATAACTGATATATACAGAATTAAGGCAAATAAATCTTCAAAACTTTATTTGTTCATCCAATCAAAACAAGTCTTGGAAATATGAATTAATCCTCCTTGGTGTGACTCCTCTGTTTACCTTTTTTTGTCCTACTGTTGCTAAGATATGTAACTTCTGTGTCTGAAGCATATCTGATGGGAGGCAGTTGAGGGAGTGGAGGAGAGGGGAGATGGTCTTGGAGGGTGACTTCTGTAAGGTTGGGCCTAGAAAGCCTGGATTCAGACCAAGCCATTCTGCCACAAGTAAATACTTTCAAAGCCTTTAGGGTTATATCTTTCAATAACAGGTCTGAAATTCCCTGATCTTTCCTACCTCCTCAGATAGAAAGCGTGTCACAAGTAGAACAGTGTGAGAAATCATTTTAATATTATGTTTCAAAAAGGTGCAACAAATAGCCTTCACAGTTGAGTGATGCCTAAAATATTTGAAGTATTTTAAAAGTTGATTATAACAAAAACTGCATTATATGTTGGTTAAGAGTTCAGTTTTCCATCAACTTTCAACCACAATATCGGCTGCTAAAATTTTTGCAGGTGTAGTCATCACTCGGGGGTAAGGATTCTCCGATAATGAGGCCCTTTGATGGTAAAAAGAATCATTACCTCCTGTAATGTGGTTTCAATACATTCACATGTATATTTTTTATTAAAAGTAAAGCAGCTGAACCAAATGACTGAAACAATTATTCCTCATCAGCACTTTTTGGCCTTGAATAGGAAATTAATTTTTCAGTTGAATATTGATGCTTGTATGGCTAATGAGCTTCCATAATTAAAGGTACATTGAAAATGATCATAAATTTTATACATTGCTGACTGCAAGTGAAAGAGGGCAGAGATAATTTCCATGGCATCTAGCAGGTAAAACTCTATTATAAGCAATTTTTTTAAATGCACTGAGACACACCAAATATATATTCAAAGAAGTGGAGTTTATTTAAGAGACTAGATATGAATATTGGGGCTGTACTGTAGCACAGCTTGTAGAACTGCTGCCTCACAGCTCCAGTGGTTCAACAGCATCTCTGGTGCTAACTGTATGGAGTTTAAACGATCTCCCTGTAATCTTGTGGGTTTCCTCCGGGTTCTCTGGTGTCTTCCCACATCTCAACGGTGTGCAGGGAGTTAGGCTAATTGGTCACCTTGGTATATCAATGAGTATTGGAATCTAGTAGATTTAATGGGAATGTGGGGAAATAAAATGAGAATAGTGTTGCATTAGTGTAAATGGGTGCTTGATGGCCCATGAGGACTCTGTGGGCCAAAGAGCATGTTATCATGCTGTTTGTCCCTATGGTTCTATTAATGTGTTGCAATTTTAAGAATTGCTAGCAGACTTCCTTGGCTTGGCCTCTACCACCATTGAGAGCATTGTCAATCGAGATTGCACAATTCCCTGCACTTCTGCTCTTATCCTGTCTCCTCTCAGCCAGAGTAAGAATAGACACAAAATGCTGAAGGAACTCAGCAGGTCAGGCAGCATCTATGGAGGGAAATAAACAGTCGACATTTCGGGTCAAAACCCTTCATCAGGACCCGAAACGTCGACTATTTATTTCCTTTCATAGATGCTGCCTGACCTGTTGAGTTCCTCCAGCATTTTGTGTGTGTTGCTCCAAATTCCGGCATCTGCAGGATCTCTTGTGTCAGAATAAGAATAGAATTCTTTTCAATCTTCCTCACCTTCCACCCTATCAACCTCCATCTTCAATGGATCATCTTCCATACTTTCTGCCATCTTCAGCAGTATTCCACCACCAGACACACCTTCCCTCCCCTTTCAGCACTCTTGAGGGGACTGTTCCCCCTGCGACTTCCATTTCTGCCAACCACTCCCCTTCACATGGCACTTCCCCATACAATGGGGGGAGATGCAATCCCTGCCCTTTTGCCTTTTCCTATCCTTCTACCCAGGGACGCAAACTGTCCTTCCAGATGAAACAGTGATTCGCTTGCACTACTTCCAATCTATCATCATGCATTTGGTGCTCACAAGGTGGTCTCCTCTACAATGGAGAAAACAAACATGAATTGAATGATTGTTTTGCAGAATAGTCAGTCCACATGGGCGATCCCAAGCTTCCAGTCATCTGTCACTTTAATTCTCCCCGCCACCTTTACTTGGACATATTCCCTATCCTTGGCTTGTTCACTATCCTCGAGGAGCAGCACCTCCTCTTCCATTTGGCACATCTCAGCCCTCAGGACTCGATACTGAATTCACTAACTTCAGATCAATATTTTATTTTCAGTTTCAATTTATTCCTTTGCTTCTTTTCCCATAGAGTCATAGAGCAATACAGCATGGATACAGGCCCTTCGGCCCAACGAGTCCATGATGACTGTGGGGCCCACCAATCTAGTCCCAATTTCCTGTGTTCAGCCGATATCCCTCTAAGCCCTGCCCCTGCATGTACCTACCCAAGTGCTTCTTAAATGATACTATTGCACCTGCCTCAACCACTTCCTCTGGCAGCTCATTCCATATACTCACCACACTTTGCGTGAAAAAGTTGCCTCTCAAGTCCCTTTTAAATCTTTTCCCCCTCTCTCTAAATCTATACCCCCTAGTTTTGGACTCCCCTACCCTGGGGAATAGATTGCTACCGTCCACCTTATCTATGCCCCTCATGATTTTATAAACCTTTATAAGATCACCTCTCATTGTCCTACACTTCAAGGAATAAAGACCCAGCCTGGCCAACCTCTCCCTATAACTCAGGCCCTCTAGTCCTGGCAACATCCTCGTAAATCTTTTCTGCACTCTTTCCAGCTTAACCACATCGTTCCTATAACAGGGTGACCAAAACTGTACACAGTACTCCAAGTGCGGCCTCACCAATGATTTACTGTATACAATTGCAACATAATGTCCTTACTCCTATACTCAATACCCTGACTGATGAAGGCCAGCGTGCTAATCACCTTTTCCACCACCCTGTCTACCTGTGATGCTGCTTTCAACGAACTATACACTTGTACTCAAAGGTCCCATTGTTCCATTACACTCCCTAGTGCCCTACCATATGTAATGTAAGTCCTACGCTGGTTTGACTTTCCAAAATGCACCCATTGAAATCCATTTGCCACTCCTCGGCCCACTCCCCTAACTGATCAAGATCCCCCTGTAATCTACAATCACCTTCTTCATTACCAACAACACCTCTTAATTTCGTGTCATCTGCAAACTTAGTGATCAAGCCTTGTGCATTCGCATCCAAATCATTTATATAAATAATGAATAACGTGGATCCCAACACCAGTCCCTGTGGCACACTGCTAGTCACCGGCATCCATTCTGAGAAACAACCTTCAACCACCACACTCTGCTTCCTACCTCTGAGCCAATTTTGAATCCACCTTACTAGCTCTCCCCGGATTCCATGGGACCTAACTTTCCAGACCAGCCTACCATGCAGACATAAGATCAGTCTTCCAGAGAGTGAACCAGTGGAAAGCAGTTGGCCTGGATGGTGTCCCTGGCTGTGTCCTCAGATCCTGTGTAGATCAGCTGGTGGGGGTATTTGCAGACATTTTTAACCTCTCCCTGCTTCAGTCTGAGGTTCCCACTTGCTTTAAGAAGACCACTATCAACCCGGTACCTAAGAAAACAAGGTAACATGCCTTAATGACTGCCGACCGGTGGCTCTGACATCCACCATCATGAAGTGCTTCAAGAGGCTGGTCATGGCATGCATTAACTCCTACCTCCCAGACAACCTGGACCCACTGCAATTTGCCTACCATCAAAACAAGTCTATGACAGATGCCATCGCCCTGGCCCTACACTCATCTCTGCAGCATCTGGACAGTAAAGACGCTCATGTTAGACTATTGCTTATTGACTACAGCTCCACCTTCTATAGTATAATTCCAAGCAAACTCACCACCAAACTCCGTGACCGGGGAATCAAAACCTCCCTCTTAACTTCCTGACCAACAGACTGCAATCTATAAGGATAGTCAGCAACACCTCCAGCACGATTATTCTCAACACTGGTGCCCCACAAGGCTGCGTCCTCAGTCCCCTACTCTACTCCTTATATACTCATGACCTTGTGGCCAGATTCTGCTCTAACTCCTTCTGCAATTTTGCAGATGACACCACCATATTGGGCTGTATCTCAAATAATGTTGAGTTGGAGTACAGGAAAGACATAGAGAGCGTAGTGACATAGTGATATGGCAACAATCATTCCCTCAATGTCAGCAAAACAAAAGAGCTGTTCATTGACTTCAGGAAGTGGGGTGGTGCACATGCTCCTGTCCACATCAACAGTGCTGAGGTCCAGAGGGTCGAGAGCTTCAAGTTCCTTGCAGTGAACATCACCAGTAGCCTGTCCTGGTCCAACCACATAGACACCATGGCCAAGAAAGCTCACCAGCATCTCTACTTCTTCAGGAGGCTAAAGAAATTTGGCATGTCCCCTTTGACACACATCAACTTTTATCGATGCACCATAGAAAGCATCCTATCTGGATGCATCACGGCTTGGTATGGCAACTGCTCTGCCCAAGACCGCAAGAAACTGCAGAGAGTTGTGGACATAGCTCAGCACATCACAGAAATTAGCTTCCCCTCCATGGACTCTGTCTATAGTTCTCACTGCCTCAGTAAAGCAGCCAGCATAATCAAAGACCCCACCCACCTCAGTGTTACGTACCAGCAACAAAAGAAACATACTGAGTCATGGATAAGTGTTAGAAACTATTTTATTAATAACTACTTATGATAATAAGAAAAATAAAAGTAAAAAAGTTAGAATGTTAGAAGTAAAAATGTTAGATATCAAACATTAACCCAAAAACTAAACCCGAAGTGTGTGTGTGGCAAATTCCCAAACTCCAAGTCCAGGAATAGTTCTCTAAGTTCAGTTCCTCAAACCATAAGGTGAAACATGAGCAAAGGTTTCTGCAAAACCACAGTTGACTGAAGAGAAGCTGTAGAGAGAAAATAGAGAGTAATTACAAAATCCAAATGTTCCACGATGGAACCCATATGACACCTCGGTCACTGATGATCTCCATTCCTTTGTTCCGAAGTACCTGCCACCCCGAAGAGCATTCGAGACATGGCCGTCCACAAAAATACCTGTTTCCTTCTACAGTTTAACAACAAAGTGGACTCCACTGGATTATTCCAAAAGTCTATATGTGGATTATAGTGACAGATACAGTTATTGTTTTTCATCCATCAATACAGAGACCAGCAGGCAGGGTGTCTCTTTCCCTCTCTGTCTTCTCTATCTGTCTGCTCCAAAATGTCATCACGTCATTATCTCCTGTTGTTGTCATAATCATCACACACACACACACACACGCACGCACGCACGCACGCACGCACGCACGCACGCACACACACACACACACACACAACTGTGCTATGCCTTAAAAGGACATTCACCAATAGTAACCTAATCTGTAACACTAGACATTCTCTTTTCTCCCCCCTCCCATCGGACCTGAAAGCATGTACCACCAGGCTCAAGGACAGTATCTATCCAGCTGCTATAAGACTATCGAATGGACCCCTTGTATGATAAGATGGATTCTTAGCCTCACAATCTACTTCATTATGACCTTGCACCTTATTATCTACCTGCATTGCACTTTCTCTGTAGCTGTGACACTTTACTCTGCATTCTGTATTGCTTTACCTTGTACTACTTAATCTGTATGAATGATATGCAAGACAAGTTTTTCACTGTACCTCGATACAAGTGACAATAATAAACCAATCCCAATTCCAATTCCAACCTTGTTGAAGGCCTTGCTGAAGTCCAAATAGACAACATTGTCTTTAACTGCCAGTATTTGCTACAGATGTATTTAAAATAATGGCAGTCTTCAGACTTTGGTGTCTAGCCTGGGTCTTCATTTTCTACACCTTCCTTTCCCCATAACATAAGACATGTTTGTTTTACAGTCCTTGTCCTGAAACATAAGCTCCGTTTCTTTGCCAACAGATACAGCCTGACCTGCCAAATGCTTCCTGCATTTTCTATTTTTGTTTCTGGCCCACTGCAGGACTGTTACATTGTTTGAAAAGCAGGCACACCACATGGCTCTGCGGTCCAATGGGATCACATTATAAACACATAGAGACACACAAATACACACACACACACACACACACACACACACACACACACACACACACACAAATACACACGCACACACACACACAAATACACATACACAAACGCACACACACACACACACACAAATACACACGCACACACACACACAAATACACATACACAAACGCACACACACACACACACACACACACACACACACACACAGAAAATAAGAAGTTCATTACTTGTGGGAACAGTACATGTGATCATCTGAGCTGACTGGATTTCTCTGAATTTTTTTCCCTCATTAATTTTGTTTTAATTGCTCTTTTTTTCACCTCTTTGTGGTTGTGATGGTCGGGAACGAAGGACGGTAGGAGGAAATAAGGAAATGCTTTGTCATGATACTCCAGCCTCCATGAATGTGGAATCGGTTTGAAAGTCCAACTAGTCTTCTCTTTGCTGACAATTTTGTCCACTTGTTTATCTGTAAAGACTAGAACCAAGACCATGAAAAGTATGAACATGCTCTCTTCAAGTTCGAGTATTCCTGCCTTTAACCATTCTACCAGTTCACATCAAAACAAATTAGAGCAACTTGAACATTAGTGCACTTCTTCATCAAGCAATAATTGCTGCTCCGTCTATACCAGTAGGATAAAGCATCACCATCCACAACAACCGTTCAGTTTTACACTGTGGCTTTAATTTGACAAAGAGACCTAGACTTTGTGCAGAAAGGTACAGTGATAACTTACAACCTGACATCATCAGAAGTAAAAACAAAATCAGGAGAGGTGAGGGATGAGCTGCTGGATCAACATTTCTACATTATTGCTCAAATTTAAAATCTATCTCATTGTACCTACCCACTCAATTAACTCTCAAAATTAACCAATCAATAGCTTGTTCAACTGAGGATGTTATTATCAAGTAAAGAATTTTGTGGACTCATTGTTAATGTCTTAATTTAGTTTTCCATTCTTCTTTTGTGTCACTTTATCTTTGCTGTTGTGCTATATGAGAACTTAAGAAATGGAAGCAGGAATAGTTCATTCACCCCTTGTGCCTGCTCCAGCATTCAACAAGATCATGACTCATCTTTTACCTCAGTTACATTTTGCTGAACTATGACCATATCTCTTGATCCTCTTAAATCCATCATTCTCTGTCTTGAATATAGTCAGCAACTAAGCCACTGCCCCCCCCCCCCCCCCCCCTTGGATAGAGACGTCCTGGACAATGAGGTTTCAACCACTTTCATCTCTCTCTCTCAGCTGGTTACCGGAGCTGCACACTTCAGGACAGAGCATTCCATCACATCGGCCTTGTAGATGGTGCACAGGTTTCAAAGGGTTAAGAAGTGAGTCAGACATACATCACAAGATACACAGCTGCTGAAGTTCTTGTTGAGAATTCCAAAGATTTACTTTTCCTCTCATTTCTATCATAAATGGACAACCCCTAATTTTCTTCAATGTGTTTTGCACCTTCACTTCAATACTTTTTCATTACCCAGGAATTGAGATAGAAAGTGCTGGCATTAATTGCAAATGGAAAATATAATACAGCTCAATTCCATCCTCTTCCAAACACTTGGATCCATTCAAATGCATGGGGTTTCCCTGGATAGTGACAGGAAGGGGAACGGGCTGGAACTTCTTCAAAAAATTCATGTTGAAATGTACACAGCTCACCAAAGCAAAATCTGCATGGGAAGCAATGCATAGTGGGTAGTAGAATGCTGAATCCTAAACATTTTCAAAACAGTCAAGAATAGAACAAATATGTCCCAACGTCAGATGATATGTGTGAATGCCCCGCTCAGTGGGTTCTTAAACACGCTGAATCACTGCTTCAAATACTGGGTTTGCCTTGTGGCAGATTTGCCCCTATTGAGGGGTAGATGCGGTGTTCGTGCCTCTATCAGTCAATAGGATGTCATACTCAGGACAAGGACGTGCTAGTCAAGACTTCCCTAGAAAGGAGAAGATGTCAACTTCCAGAAGTTCAACCTCAGAATCATCTGGGAAGAATGAAACCGTATCTTCATTTCCAGGTTCCCCAGCAGTAGCTAACTTTGGAACTTGAACCAGCAGAGGAACTGGACTTCATCTTCCAGGCAAGGCTTCTAGCTACAGGTTTGGATCTTCTCTTATGTGAAAATTATAAAAGAAACATCAAATATGTGTTCCATGCTAATTGGTATCACTGTACACAATCATTCAGGCATAGGCATTAAAAATCAAGCTATCATTTTGTGCGAGCATTGTGTACACACAATATTGTCAATTACATTTAGCCATCAGATTTTAGAATAGTGAGCAGCACTGAAGAACATGGTGCTGCATTTCAGAGTTTCTAGCCTAATTTGTGCAGAACAGAATCTGTTGAACCTCATTGCCTGATCTTAAGCCCAACTGTTCTGAAGGTTCGTGGTCACATTTGGAAAGTGCAGCTCCCAACAGATGTTTGAAATCCTGACATTAATGAATCCTCTCCAGGTTAAAAAAAAATGGATCATGTCTTCACATGGAAGCATTCCAAGGAGGTTGGGGTAATGGAAACAAACCTTCAATAGCACAATCAAATCAGGTTGACATAAGTCCAATATCTACATTGTGCTGAGTTCCTGAATACAACTGTGTCACTGTAGATATGGATCTGAGATTGATTATTGTAATAAATTAGGAGATTTTTATATCATATTTTCAAGAGAAGTGAACTTAAGGTGGGGGCAATTTTCCTTCAAAATGTCAATGCATTGACCAGAGTCCAGATATTTGAAGATTGCATCCAATTCGTATGAACAATATATGAGACAGAATGTTAGTTCTAGATGCTAAATAAATATTAGTCCTTTGAGAAACATGTATTTTATTCGTAAAACTCTAGTAACAACCCATCAGACATACAAATGGTTTCAATTGCTGACAAGTGTCAAAGTAAATTGCATTGCAATTTAATTACAAGTTGCCGAACTACCAAGAGTACTTAGCTCGAGGGAAGTTCTGAACAAAAATAAAATTGTTGACTGCATTAACAAATCTTGGTAACAACTGACTTGTTTAGCACCATGAAATGCAAATATCTCCTTCCACTTTTCAGTTTGAATGTGATTGATTGACAGCTCCATACATAAAGACCTTTTAGTGCAGAATAAATGCTACAGACATTTCTCGATATCTTCAGTTTAGTCTAGTTTCTGGATCTGTCACTTCTGACATTGAGGTTGTACAATTTACATTCAGCATTGTATTACTGAGAGTCAGTAAAAGGCTATTTTAATGTCAAAAAGATTGTACTACATTTTGGAAAGGGCATGTTAACTCTTTCCCTCCCTGGAGATGCTACTTGACCTGTTATTTGCTGTATTTTCTGATTTTATGTTAATTATTTGTGTTTAATTCTTGCTGCCTGTGGCCAGTAATTCTCAAGTCATTGGAACTCAGCTGTTTGAACCAAAACAAGCCAAAAACATATGTACAAGCACTTGCAGTGTGAGACTTCCATGTATTTCCATATTTCCTATTTACTGACAAGATGAAAAGAGGCCAATTCAGCCCATCAAACCTACAATCGCTCTCAGAACAATCCCATTCCCTGCTAACTTTCCCTTGAACCTGTTCTTCCCACATTCCCATCAACTCCCTTCAGATTCTACCACTCATCTACACATTAGGGAGAACTTACAGTGACCAAAATATCTGCCACGCTGCACATTGTTGGGATGTGGGAGGAAACTGGTGCATCTGGAGGAAATGTATGCAGTCACAGGAAGGATGTACAACTCCACACAGTCAGCACGAGAGGTCTGAATTAAACCTGGGTTGCTGGAGCTGCAAGGCAGTGGCTCTACCAGATGTACCACTCTGCTGCCCTTACTGGCAGATTTGAGGATGCCAAATTTGTTATCATGTTCTGTCATTTGACTTCCCAATGGCAGAACCTTGTCTTGACTGGATTCCTAAACATTATATTTCTCATGACACAGACGGAAGCCATTCGGCCCATAGAAAATATTCCAGCTCTCATCAACGCCATTCCCTTATTTTTCCCTGTGCCCTATTCACTCTCACATAACCATCAACCCCATCCTGACCCTCCTGCCCTCATGTACACTGGAGATAATTTGTAGTAGTCAGTTAACCTATCAACCAACTCATCCACGCGGGGAAATCCACGTGGTCACAGGGAGGATGTGCAAACTCCACACAGATAGTAGCAGGAGTCAGGGTCAAACCTGGGTCAGAGGAGCTGTGAGGCAGCAGCACTACCTGCTGTGCCATTGTGAACAATGGTGCAGAATGAGCACTCAGGTTCAGTGCCAGGTCAGGCCTGGAAAAGCACTAAATCCTCATTGGTTTTAAAGGGGACTGTAGGATGCAGTTTGGGAGGCAAAGGGAAAATGAGTTTTTTTTGTTACTTTATTTATTTTAATATTTTAATTACTTCCAAATTCTTTTAATTATTGTATGCTTTATATTTTTGTAACCTCAGAAACATTACTTAAATGTTAGTATTTTTTGCTGAATGTCAGAGATATTTAAAAACTATAGAAGTCAATGACGGCCTTAACAGAAAATCCATCCCCAGCTTTGTCTTCTGCCAAAGATGGCCAGTAATGCTTTATGGGTGGGATCTCTGCGCAATGCTGAGTTATTGTGGAGACCTCACTGCCCAACCCATGGGTACAGAGGGCCAGTGAAACAGGACTTCCAGATCCAGCCAGATCTATAAAAGATATAGATAAGCATTAATCCTACCATTCACAGCATACACAAGTTACAGATTTCTATTCATATGTAATGTGATTGTTCTCCTAATGGAAACTACATTTTATAGTGAAATGTGTAGGGAAGATTCTCAGATTGACCAGTGTCATGAGGCTATTTTAATCATCTTCTATTCTATGTTCAAAATATTTGATAACATACCTGTCATATTTTATCAGCTCTACGTTGAGTTAATATTTCCCATATCTGTATTGATACTAAACAACAAGAAAATAAGGCATATGGAGAATGATAGGAATCTAGAGGTTCTAACTGACAGTAAATTGAAGCTATTGGAACAATAATCAGAGGGAATGTGTGTAAAAGTCAATATTGAGTTAAATTAACATATTCATGCCTCGCAATAACATGCATGAATATTATATAAAGATTCCAGAATGGTTGAGGCAATCAATTATGAGGAGATATTACATAAATGATGCCTATTCCCACGGAATAAGTGGAGGCTGGAATGTTATACTTTTTTTTCAAAGGGCTCATTAATACAAGACATGACACACCCTTACTGTTTGATCAGAATAGTGGAACTTGAAGAAGAGAGTTGTAGGCGGTAAATGTAGGAAGCCAATGGAATTGGAAAATACTAATTTATTCCATGTAAATCTTTATGAAATCATTTAGGACATTGTACTTAATTAATTTGAAACATCACAGGATAACTATATTAAGACAAATTGTTGACTCAGAGGTATCTGTGTTCACAACATGTTCTGTGCAAGGTTCAGAGTTGTTTAGTTGGTGATTGCTATTGTGGTGACTATCTTTCAGTGTGACCAGGGAATTTCGATGGTGTCCCTGTCCTTCTTGGCGCTAGTTGTGCATCTATCTAAATGTACCTTTCCAAGTCACGACATACTGTATCTCCTGCTGAAGTTTATTGTGCTTTTCTATATTATGACAACACTCTTAGACCCACCTGAGGGGCTTAATTAATGCTTGCGTTACTACAGGATTACTTGGATTTAAAACACTCACTTAATAATATGAAAGAAAAGAAGGTGCATTTAGATAGAACCTTTCATAAATTTAATACATCCCAAAGCACTGTACAGTCAATTAATTACTTTTGTATGTGTAGTCAGCAGTGTAATGTCAAGAACAATTATATGAACCATAAACCCACTTCTAATTGTTTTGTTGTTAGTATTGTTTGCTTTCAATCCAATTTAGATTGAATATTGCGCTACACAGTTGTAACAGGAAACCACACCATTCTGCAAACTCATTAAAGTGAGAATTGTGTTATACTGCCCCTCTAGCCTATTCTGGTATTAACTAATGTCTTGGTTGGTTCTCTGCCCTTTCTTATACCCACCAGATATCCATACAAATATGCATTTACTTCAAATCACACATCACCATACCTCTTACTCTCAGCTTCTTACTTCTCCCTCCTCCCCCTCCCCCACCCTCCAACCTTTTCCCTCTCACCTGGACTCCCCTATCACCTGAACTGACTTCTCACCTCCCTGCATGTACTCCTTCCCCCTCCCCTGAACTTCTTATTTCGGCTTTTGCCCTCTTCCTTTCCTGTCCTGATGAAGGGTCTCGACCCGAAACGTCGACTGTTTATTTCTCTCCGCAGATGCTGCCTGACCTGCTGAGTTCCTCCAGCATTTTGTGTGTGTTGACCCAGATTCCAGCAACTGCAGAATCTCTCGTGTCACCATACCTCTCATCAACATATCAGCAGTATCACAAGATACCTGCATGAAATGTTTTCTAAGTTTCTTGACTCAGTCCAAGCAGTGCACGTTATTTAAAAGACATTAGGATACCTCTCTACAACATTATTCACTTACTACTTAATTAAATTTATTCTAACCCAAATAAATATATTCAACCAATGCTGATAAATCATCTTGCCCCATCCAACCTTGACTTCTACATTCTGAATACTTGGTTATGTCAAATGTGAGCCAACACTGAATTCTACAACTCATTCCCTGTGTTGTATCAGAACTTGTTCAGTGCATCCATGATATTGGCTCCTTTTTTCTCTCTTTGTTAGCACAGGTGTGCCGGGATTGTCCTACAGCTCTGAATTCCACACCTTTTATGTCCTTTCTTTGTGTTCCCACTCTCAAACTGGCTTTATGTTTTTTTTTCGGAATCTCTCTCTCTAACTGCCCCCCTTAACCCATCAACTGGATGACATTCACAGTTCATCATCATGACAACCCTGGCCGTATCTTATTAAAGATGTTCCCTTTGTCCTATCCATCCAAACCCCACTCTCTTTGCACCTTAAAACCAACTTGTTTTCCCTATTTTCTAGTTCTGACAAAGGATCTTTGACCTGAAATATTAACTCTGTTTCTCTTTCCACAGGTGTTGGCCGACCTGCTGAAAATGCTTCGATATGAACTAATGGTATATGACTATCAGGTGGGGATGAGAATGTGTGGAGCACCAGCCATAACATTAGTTAATTGCAGAGTAGGTTTGAGGGGTTCTATGATCCAATACTTGTTTTAATGAGCTTTCATTATTTGTTTTCAGATTTTAAGTATTTCTATTTTTTTTTGCACTAACATTCTTTCAATGCTGACTGGAACATTTAGACCACTATTACAGGTGGAAAAACCTTAAACCATTCTGTCCAAGCATCCTCTCTCCAACAAATATCAGTTCAACAATATCTAACTTTTTAATTGACCTATTACTCAAACAAAGCCAAGTTCCAATTTGTATCCTGACTTCAAAAGAAGCCAATAATTGACCTAACTTATAATTTCATCTATAAGTCCTACTTCGAAGGTATAATATTGCTTTCATTAAAAAAAAGCAAATCCTTTGACTTCTGACTCACTGTGAGAAGTACCACACACACACATGCTCATGTACACACGAGCACACTCATATTCACACGCACACATGCACACACATAAACACACACACACACTTAAGCACACATGCTTAAGTGCATATAATGGTTGGCAATTATCCTTGGAAGAAAAATTATTCACCTCAGCTTTCTCTTCAGGGTCCAGTTTTGATCTGCTTTAATAATATTTATTTCCAAAGCACTATTTCATTCTACTATGACTACCAAACATTTTGTCCACAATCCTTTTGTTCTCTTAAATCTGCTCTACTTGATCCTTGTGATTCTCTCCCACCACTGCAAGGATATCTGTCTCTAACTCTCACTGTTTTATAAGTATCTCATACTGCCAGTCTTCCTGTTGTTTTCCTTGGCCACTTCTGTGCATTCACCTCACTCTAACTGTTCTGCTGCTACATTCATTCTTTCTGTTTGCACCATGTTCAAGAAGTGGCCCAATTAATTAATTGCATGGTTTTGCCATATATTTCTGTTACACAAGTGATATTAAATCATTTATAAATGCACAGTGCTGATTTATTTAAAATAAAGACCAATGTGATTATTCATCATGGGAGATGATGGCAAGAGCAGAATTTAATGTTCATCTTTAATAAGCTGGGGACAGTTTAAGAGTCTAACATATTCCTCTGGACTTGGAGTTACCTATAGACTAGACCAAGTAAGCACAGCAGAGTTACTTCCCTATGGGGCATTAGTGAAGTAATTTTTTTAATAACAATCTGGTACTTTCATGGCCACCATTACTGATGCTAGATTTTTACTGCAGGTTTATTTAATTAACTGAATTTTAATTCTTTAGCTTCAGCAGTTACTTTTTATCTCAAACCTCCAGCTCAGGCCTTTGGATTATGAGAACAGTAACATAACCACAATGTTACTGTCCTATCAAAACGCTTGACCAAAGTTAATAAAAGGCTGAGTTCTATGAGTGGAAAATCTGGTTAAGAATTCCATTGAACTAACCACGCAGGTCAATATTTGTTTACATCTTCTTCTAAAATATTAGTGAGGCCCAGTTTCTGGGTTTCATTAATCAACCAAACCAATTCATTTAATTATGCATTTCCAATGTATTCTGCATTTAAAACATACTTCTGTATGAGAAGCAATATCAAACTTTGGCAGAAGACATTCCAATCACCAGATGTTGGTGTGTTATTCATTTTTAACCTATTCTGCTATTGGCATACAAAATTCACTACATTTTAAAATAACTACATTTTTAATTCATGCAAAAATAGAATATATTAAAAATGGATAACATACATGCAGCCCATGAATGAATATATTCTGCTCTGCCAAAGCCTTCTACATTAGTTCTACCCATAGATTAGCACCATCCACATCAGGATTCCACAACTATTCCTGGACTATTTCAACATAAATTGGAATTAGAGACAGTTTTTCACTATTAGCCAATTTTCACTGGAAACACCAGTGACACGAGAGTCATGGTGTCATAAATTTGTAGAGAGATAAAGTACAGAAACAGGCTCTTCAGCCCACTGAGTTTGTGCAGGTCATTAAAGCCCCATTTACAATAATCCTACATTAATCCCTTTTCTTTCTTGCCCATCATACTCATCAATTCACCCCAGACTCTACCACTCACCTACACACAAGGGGCAATTTACAGTGACAAATTATCCTAACAACCCACATGTCTTTGGGATGTGGGATAAACCTAGGGTTTATCCCACATCCCTACCTAGGGGAAACCCACATGGCCACAGGGAGAATACACAAACTCCACACAGGCAGCTCCCAAAGTCAGGGTTGAACCTGGATCTCTGGAGCTGTGAGGCAGCAGCTTCACTAGCTACACCAACGTGCCAACCTTTTTCAATTTTACTACACTGCTTGATTTTACTTCACCCAAGTCACTTGCAGTCTTTAGATGGGAACTGTTATATAAATTGAATGGTTCCTTTGAACACACATTAATAGGGCAATTGTCTAGGATACCAGTGAACATTTTGTTTCAGGTATTGCCATTGTAAGATTCAGGAATGTCCAATAAAGCACAAGCAATTGCACACAGCAGGAAAGGCCTTGTACTCACTAAGGGTTTTCCTTCACATTCTCTGGCATTTCTGATCCAGATCCTGCTCTCATGAGTGTGTGGGTGGAAGAGAAAGTGTACAAGAGTCTAGCCCTGGGAGATGTGACATCGGTGAGGAGGAATCAGATATTGAGGGTCTGGTAAGGTCCCCGAAAGAAGCAGTTGCAATCATTTGGTTCAGTGAGGCTCAGGGGGCAGACTGATGGGAGAGGGAGGCTCTGAAGAAGATTGAGCAGCAAAACATTGTGGGGTAGGAACTGTGACCTTATAGAGGTGTATCAAATCATGAGGGGCACAAATAGGCTGAATGCACATAGTTTTTTTCCCAGGGAAATTGAATCAAAAACTACAGTTTAAGGTGGGATTGGAAAGATTTAAGAGGGACCTGGAAGGGGGGGGGAACTTCTCCACACAATGGGTCATACGTTAATGGAATGAGCTGCCAGAGGAGATGGTAGAGGCAGTACAATAACAACATTTAAAAGACACTTGGACAGCTACATGGATAGGAAAGGTTGAGAGGGATATGGGCCACAAACAGGCAAATGGAACTAACTTTGACGGGCAACTTTGTTGGCTTGGGAGAGTTGGGCCAAAGGCTCTGTTTCCATCCTGTATTATTCGATGACTCTATGAATCAATGAGGATTGTCAATAAGCAAACCAGTGTTGGGGCAGTCAGGTGACGGATTGGTAGCGGACCACAGATCACAATTAGGGAGGGCAAGGTGTCGCAATGTAGGGGAATGGATATCATGAAAAGGGAGAGCCACCATAACGGTGAGTATTTTAATTAAAGAGACCGATCATCACATCACTTCATGTGTGGCATTTATCAATAGCTCTCATTGCCTGTTTCTTTAGTGGCTTTCTTTACCCAATTAATGAAATATTAGACCTGTTATTGAACATGTTGCAAGGTTGTCTCGCATTAAGGTTGAAGCAGCTCCTATTTCGCTTTTGTGTGACACTATGGTTACTGTTTTGAACATGAGTGCTTGACTCCAGGCAGGTTCCCTTTAAGTAATGATGATGGAGGCTTCATAAGTGCAGTGATGGCTTGACTCTGTATGAGTAGCCCACAGCATACGTGAGCCACATGTGTGTGGACCAAAACTGCAGAAGGAAAAATCACAGATTGTGTTAAATAGTAAGCCATGATTTTCCCTAGTGATTGATTTTTTTTAATTGAAATTGACTTGCATAGTACACATAAACGCTACATTATGTGATCAAGTTTTTAGGCTACCATCATTAAGGGATGAATTTAATCATATCTGAGAAATGACTGGACTGTGCTTTGACCCACTGGAGATTTCTATTGTTGGCGTTTAAGATATTATCTCCTCCTGGCTGTTCTGGGAATCAGTCCACAGCACAATCATCGCTCTATTACAACCTGGAAATGTTTTAAACAGGTCTATCAATTTTCTTTTCAGTCTGTTTCCAATGGCTGATGACTGTGGTGCTGTGATTGTAACTCTTGCTCCCATTGAGGACTGTGCGCTTGCAAGTATTATAAATAATACAAAATGTCTTGCAGTGGTGTGCAATGATCTGATCTTCGGGCTACAGTTTATTGAAATCGCAGTGATGCATGAAAAAGCAATGGTACATACACAACACAGCTACAAGTTCTTCCCCATGGCTTATTACATCACCTTTTGGTATGGCATTGATTGATAGCTCTCATTGCCCTTTTTTTTGCTGTCTTTTTAGGCCCAATTGGTGAATGATTAGGGCCTTTATTGCACAGTTTCTCGTGTTTTTGGAAATATCTCCTATTTTCTGTTTCTGCGATACCTTGGTTACTGTTTTTCATTCATGTTATTGTAATATTGTTACAGCTTATTTTCTCTGGGTTAATACATATTACGTGAAGACTAAAAGCAGAAGAATGGGAATAGTTCGGCACCAGAGAAGAGCAAATGACCTTCTTTTGAGCTAACATTTCTGCAATTCTATTAGTATCTACTCCTCAGATGGAAACTACTTCTGAAATGAATTTAGCCAATTCAGTGTAATTAAATTTCTGGGCCTCCTTCCCATCACAGCCACTTGTCAATCAGAATGTTGTAAAAATCCAGGCTTTCATGTTTCCCCATGGGAAAACACTGATTGAATCTAATTCATTGCAACTCACTAATAAACTTTTAATCCTCCTTTTCAAATTTCAAACTGGCAAGTACCTGCTTGCAACAATGTTAGAGTATGATCACATAAGTTATATCTACATGCAAACTTCTCTTCTTCATCAAAAGGTTGATGGAAGATAGACAGCCATGATGTTGGTAAACATTGTAAACAAACTAATAAGAAGTTAATGATACTATTAATGACAGCTTCTATATTTAATTTGAACTGGCTCAGAAATGTGATTAAAATAAAATCAAAACAATTGCTTTAAAAATTGGGATGTTGGAGGCACTGCGAGTTGGCATATCAACAGAATGGTAGAATGCAGGTTTTGATGCCAGAGTTTCTGGTTTCCTTGGAAGTGCATTAAAGAACAGAAGTGAGTAGACTTGCCCATCTCCCACCATCACCAGAGATCAACTCCAACCCTTTTTAAATAGTTATATAGAGAGCAGAAAAATGCAAAGAAGGTCATTAGAATCTGAGCACTGTTTTCATGCAGCTTTACTTTAATAGACCACTATTAAAAAAAATACCTTGAAGCATTTTGAAGCTATTTCTTTGTAAGGAACAGCTGCCTAGAAACTCCGGTCAGTAGCACTGTATGTACTAGAATTAGCTACAACATGTTGTATTTAACTTCCAAAATTTATTCTATAGACTTCAGTGGAATGAATTTCAGAGTACAGCATGCTAACCTTACCATCTAACATGTTTCACATTACCAGTCGGAAATGAATATACTGTATATTTCCATGAATTGGTAATATTATTGGTAACTTTTGCCTTTGTTGCCGGTGCAGTAACGCAGCAGAGTTCCTATTCAATTTTAATCTACTTAACACATATTGGAAAGAATACGCAGAGTGTGGGTGATTGGCAAGCCAGGCCATTAACCAAGTTGAGTGACCCTGAACGGAGTGACAAAAGACTGAACTTTTTTACATAAGGTGAATTTTCAGTGGATACCTGTCGCCTTGCAATCACAGCTCTTAATTCTGTTTGGAGGATTGAGTAGGTTGTTGAGGATTGAGTGTTAGAGCATGAAGAACCATGGCATTCGACATAGTATCTTGCACAAACCTCACTGAATCACAGAGCGACTCAGCACAGAAACAATACATAAAAAGTGCTGGAGGAACTCAGCGGGTCAGGCAGCATCCATGGAGGGAAATAAACAGTCAACGTTTCAGGCCGAGACCCTTCACCAGGACTGGAAAGGAAGAGGGCAGAAGCCAGAATAAGAAGATGGGGGGACCTTCCTTATTCCTCCCCTCTCCATGGATGTTGCCTGACCTGATGAGTTCCTCCAAAACTTTTTGTGTATTGCTCCTGATTCCAGCAGCTGTAGAATTTTTTGGCGCTCAGCATCAACCAACCATTTACACTAATCGTACAGTAATCCTATTTTTTAATTCTCCCCGCATTCAAATCAACTCCCCCAGATTTGGCCACTCACCTACACACTCGGGGCAATTTACTGTGACCAACTAAACCACAAACTCACACGTCGTTGAAATGTGAGAGGAAGCCCATGCAGTCACAGGGAGAACATGCAAACTCTGCACGGACAGCACCAGAGGTCAGGACTGATGCTGTGAGGCTGTGATTCTACTAGTTGTGCTACTGTGCTGCCCTCAGACGGAGAAACATCTTTCTTTGCATCCTTATGCACATCAATGGAATGAAATATTTTCCAGTTGATGCAAACTCCAAGTTGTGCTGAAAAGGCCTTCATTGGCAAATGAACCCCTGTTTATCAATGCCCCATACAAGAATGTAACAGATGTGGCCTCTCATTCTGGCTGGCACAATCCTGTGAAGTCAGTGTATAAAGCATTCATCAGATGAAAGGCATCTGTTTCCTGCCTTATATATTTGTGACATCCTGTAAATGTCTCCAGCTGAGACCCAAAATGAATGCAAAATACACCACTGGTTACACTGTCCGCAGTAGACTAAGGGTGTCCATCAGGTCTGGTAAGGAGCAGGTCTTAGACTTATAGAGTCATACAGTAATACAGGATGGAAACAGGCCTTCTGGCCCAACTTGTCCATGCAGACCAAGATGCCAATCTAAGCTGGTTCCATTTGCCCCCATTTGGCCTGTATCTCTCTAAACCTTTCCTATCCATGTACTTGTCCAAGTGTCTTTTAAGTATTATTATTGTACCTGCATCAACCACTTTCTCTGGCACCGTATTCAATGCACTCACTCTCCTCTGGGTGAAGAAGTTGCCCCTCAGGTCCCTTTAGAATTTTTCCCCTCTCACCTTAAACCTATGCCCTCTAGTTTGTGATTCCCTTTCCCTGGGAGAAAGACTGTGTGCATTCTCCCTGTCTTTGCCCCTCATGATTTTATACACCTCTATGAGGTCGCACGAGTCTCCCACGCTCCAAGGTATAAAGTCCAAGCCTGCCAACCTCTCCCTATAATTCAGGCACTGAAATCCTGGCAATATTCTCATAAATTTACTCTGTACTCTTTCCAGCTTAATGGCGCCTTTCCTATAACAGAGTGACCAAAACTATACACATTATTCCAGGTGCGGTCTCACCAATGTCTTGTACAACTACAACATAATGTCCCAACTCCTAGATTCAAGGCCCTGATTGATGAAGTTCAAAGAAGCTGCAGAGTCCTGGATTCACTTCAGGGGGATTCTGAAACACTGCCATTTTGGTCCACTGTGTAAACAAAACCACTGTCTGTATCTCAAGCATAGAATGTATGACCTTCTGCAACAATGTCATGAACCTTTCTCTGGTGAATTGGCAGTGGCCTGAGGCTTCTATGGATGCCATTGTTCATCTGCTCTGGGTTCTACTACAGCGCTGCAAGAGAAGGACAAAACCTTTAAATCTAGGTGGAGGCCTGCTAACTGCAGTTAGCATATAAACAGATCAGATATGTAGACACTGAATAAGAAGGTTAGCATTAATTCATTAAATTGTTCCTGTGAAGAAAAACAATCAATGTGTCAGTAAGGAGAGCAGTTGTGAAGCAATTGTGCTTATTGTGTGAGACAGCTCCTCAGACCAAGTCTAGCACCAATCTTCTCTGGACAGGCCTTCGCCAGTGAGTTTCAGAGAGCTTGAGAAATCCCAAAATTGACATTAAATTGAGAGATTAGCATTTTAAATCCATAAATCATCTAATCTGCAGGGGTTTCCAAATCACTTAGATCCAGAAGATGATGAATCTATCCTGAATTTCTGTCTGTTGTCCAATTTAGAGATTTAACCACCTCCCTCCACCACTACCCTTTCAAAAAACTCACTTTCTAAGGTCAAACCAGGTATCCTCTCAGATCAGGTAATTCAATATAGAGCAAATATCTTTACCATCATTGGGCAATGCATTACAGCCTCATTTTGAGAGGAATGTTCCTAATGAATAATAGGACATGTCTTTATTTGCCACATCATGCATCCTGTGGTCAACTGGGTCAAATCATTACAAGGCATGGTCAAATAAAAGGTAGTTCTTTCATCATAAATGAGCGATGAGCAATGCAAAGAAAAAGAGAAAACAAATGGAAGAGTGAACAGAGAAATGTTTGTCCAGAAAGAAAATAATGCACTGGAGAATTTAGGGGAAGATGATTTTTGAAGAGTAAGTACTTTGATTTTGCTATGATTATATGTTATTTCATATAATTGGAATTAATCAAACTGAACAAATTCTGATATTGAGATCCTCAAGTTACTTCAAAATTTATATCTAACACACAACTCCTAAGACATTTTCACTTGAGTACTTTTTAAAAATGTTGTTCTTGAATGTTTTACTTCAGTCAGAGTAATAGAGCTATTCTGTAATTCATTGTCATAATGGTATGTGATGAGTCAAAGAGATTGTATTATTTAATTTAAACATTTAATTAAATTAGCCACATCAGAAATAACGTTAACAATGGGTACCTAGGTGACTTGTCACAGTTATATGAATGGCTTGACATGCTCCAGTTATACGCAGCAACAATAGTAAAAAGGAGAAACTTGACTGTGTTATTTCACATTTTAATGCATGAGTGTAGGATGAGCTTAAGGCAGCTGTGTCTTGATATTTGCCTGAGGTTTAGCAATCATCACATTGGTTCAGTCATCCTGATTGGCCAGTGCAGTAACTGTCGCAAACTATTATAATGTGTAGGCAAGGCCCTTTAGACATTCAAGTGAGCTTCACTGCAAAATTGGAATGAGACGAGTAGATTCACTCACTTCAGTGATTCATGGCACAAGCCATCACCAAGCTTGTTGTACTGGTGATACCTAAAGGGACCTTCATCTGCATTTAAGTTTGTCTTTGTTCATTTGGTTTAGGCTGGAGTTTTTTTTGTTTCCCTGGTGGGGATATTTGTTTGGGGGTGTTTTAGAGAGAGACCTTTTGCTGCTTTATCACTTTAACCATGCATGGGCTTGTCATTTATTCTGCCAAAAATAAGTTTATTTCTGGCTCTGCCTTTGGGATAAGGAGAACAGATAGCAGCAAGTGAGACACTGGAGATCAGCAGATTTTTTCCCTGAAGGGCCAATAAATGAAGTCCTAGTGTTATCTTTTCGCAACAGGATCTCTCACCTCAATGTAAATGGACCTCTTTCACCAGAGATGCTCCAAACATAATGTCTCATTTATTGCAACAGGAAGCCAATAACAAGGAATGCTAAGAATTCCTTCCAGCTGGCAAAGCAGCAGTAGTTTTGAGTGTTTACAGATCAGGGTCATTCGAGGCTGCAACACACAAAGTGCTGCAGGAACTCAGTGGGTCAGGCAGCATCAATGAAAGGAAATCAGTAGTCGATGTTTCAGGTCGAGACCCTTCATCTGGATTCTCCCTGTCCAGATGAAGGATCTCGACCTGAAACGTCGACTATCCATTTCCCTCCATTGATGCTGCCTGACCCATTGAGTTCCTCCAGCGCTTTGTGTGTTGCTCCAGGTTCCATCATCTGCAGTCTCTTGTGTCTTCATTCGAGGCTGCCACAGGTGATATCAATAGAATCAGTCCATTTGTAGTGCACTACTATGGAAGGCAGACTAAAACTGTGATCTCCAGTTTCATCATTTTCCCTGTACTTGATGTCAAGTTATGGGACTCAGCTGGATTACTGGTTTCCTAGCCGTCCAGAAGATAATTGACTTCTCACATATTGTCCTGTATGCTCAAACATATGAAGATTCTGCAGCATTTGTGGAGGGCTACAGTCTATGAAACTGTGATTAGTACAGCTAGTAGCTGCTCACACTTCCTGGCACTTATCTCAATGATTCCATCCTACACCAGTGTTCCACGTGAATCACATGCTCTGTATCTGGCTGCTTGGAAACACGTGACTGCAGAATCCTAACAGAAACCTGAGTACAGATGCTACAATCAAAGCCTCGTTGCTCTTACAGAGCCAACCACTGGAGGTGAGAAACAAATTTACAGCTCTCACTCCATGAATAAATGAACAGCCAATAAATAGCAGGAGAAGCATGAGCAGCTCATCTTGATAACCAAGATGAGACATTTGTAAAATTGGAACTGGTAACATCAGGTATGCACTTTCGACCCTGTGCCAATTTTATGTGATAACTAAGTTTTTCATCCAGATTCTGAAGCAAGGATCTGACATAATTAACCAAAGATTATGCTAAGTAAAAAAAGCATCTAACACTTAATAATCATCACAAGTGAGATTATTCTTGTCATTTTACTCATAATTATGCAATTACGAATTTTTATTTTGCTATGTCTTTTAGGCCACTGAACCTGATAGCAGTTCCAGGAATGATACATCCCTCTCCAGGAAACACCCTATGATCCAGCTGGGCCCATTTTATAGCACATCACACTTGTAGCACACCTTACTATGCAAGGCAAGGAGAATTTCTGCAGGTGAATATTATTGCTTGTGCCTTTTAAGCTGCGTATTATGAGTGTTAATCAATTTTTGCTTTGGCTCCTCAGCTCAGAACAACACCAAGAGTAGTAAAGGGCAGGTGGCATCAATTTTAACCTAATTTACTTTTTAAGAAATGGGTAAAATTGGTTGCAGTGATGATTTACACCAGATTTTGCTTTGTATTGAATTCAACGGATGCAAAGCTTCAAGCTTTCTGCCCACTGCAGTAAGTTTCCTAATCAGCCGCTTGGGATAAAATTGATCCTCTTGTGACCCTTATTTTAACAAAAGGAATAACCCCTGAAAGGTTCAAAGCTAAAATGTGGAGGTTGAGAGAAAACCAGAATGTGGCTCCAGTAATTCAAAAGAATGTTCTTTTTTGTTAAACACACCCAATGAGCAATATATAATTTTATTTTCTGTTGTTTGTTACTTTTTATGGGTAATCTTTCTTTATTGCATGTTCACTTATATAAAATAGAATTCTCTTATCTCCTGTCAAAATCTCTCATTTAATCCTTCCCTTGTGAAACCTACCCCAATCCAAATAAAAACTCAATGTTTATGCATCAATTCTCATTTGAGAAGTCAACTAGACTAGTGTTCCTTTTATTGTTTCCTTTCCCCCCAATTTCCTGTTTCTATTCTGCAGATCAGTCAATTGGCTGTGAGTGTCACACACCCAGTCAACACACAAAAAATAAAATGAATTCAAATGCTGGACAGTACACCATGCCTTGTGTTTATTCATGGGTTTGACCCAAAGTTCTTGGTTCAGACTTCATTAAAAGCTAATTATTATCGTGTTTTGTGACAAATAGATAGGAAATGAATGACTATGTAAAAAGCATAATATAATAGAGACATGTTGTATCAGACTTTAGAGTGGTGAGATTCTGGTTTAAAACTCAGATTGATGGCCCTACTCAATAATCATCACCTTGTGTCTGAAAGGTCCTTAAAGTTAACAGGAGTACTAAGAGGCCTAAATCACAAAAGATGACACAAGAAAACATTCCAGAAATACTAGAGAACCAAGGGTACCATGCAAGTGAGGAAATAAAACAAAACATGTTATAAAGAAATGCCAAGAGATAAGTTAATGAGCCTGAAACTGATGAATCCTAAGGACCTGACATCAACATCTCAGAGTTTTGATAGATGTTGCCTAAGATGGAATTTTCAGTTACGAGCAGAGACTGAATGAGCTGGGTTAGTTTCCCTTGCAGAGAAGACCCGTGGGGGAGGATCTAATAGAGGTATAAATTATGAGGGGCATAGATAGGTTAGAAAATTTTCCCCAGAATACGGGTATCTGAAACTGGAAGACAATGGCTTCGGATAAGCCTTCGGAGGTTTGGCGGGGATTGAAATCTGCAATACACTGCTTAAGTGGGTGGTCAAAGCAGGTAGTCTCACCACATTTAAGAGGTGTCGAGATGAACATTTGAGTTGCCAAGGCATAATAGGGTACGGACCAGTACTGGTAGGTACTTGATGGTCAGCATTGACATTGTTGACCAAAAGGGTGCTCTTGAGCTGTATGATTCCATGACTCTACAAAAATAATTTGAATCTAATATTGTCTTAAAGGAATATTGGCAAGGATCAGATCTTAATGAAATGGTATTGACCCAAAATTATTTCTCTCTCCACAGATGCTGACTGACTAGCCAAGCATTTACTATTTCATTTCATATTTTCTGTATCTGCTTTGCTTTGCTTTGATTTGCCAAAAAGGGAAACCATCTACACTGGTGCATACTACACTGCTTCTAATTAATTTGAGAAAAATTAGATTTTTTTTAAAAGTAAGCTGTTGTAATCTGGAACCCACTTGTTGAAAAAGATGGCAGAAACAGAGTCAATGGGAACATTCAAAAAGGTACTGAATATTTAATTGAAAAGATAAGAAATTCCAGGGCAGTGGTGATAAGCTAATAGGATAATTCTTTCAAAGTCACGGCACAGATATAATGGATCAGATTGTCTCCTTTTGTGGAACATGATATAACAAATTAGTAAGTTACTTTTTTTTTGCCTTTTGCTGCTTAGTTAATTGAGAAGCCCACAGTATTTTAATTTCAGAAAAGTCTGGCCATTTTAATAATTAATATTTTTAAAGTAGAGAGGTTAAACTAAGTTTAAGTGAACCATAGAAGAATTGATTAGTTAGGATTTTAGAAAGCCCTTAGAAGAATGTGATAGATATCTTATCAATTCATGACCTAAGGGACAGAAACCAAAACTCAACAATCAAGTTAAGAATGTTGCAGTAAGCACTGCAAAATTTTTTAATGGTGTGAAAAATACAGATGCCCCAAAGGTACATAAAGCTGAAGAAACCTTCTCTGACCTGTGAAGAACATCAACAATTCCAAGGAGTGCTCTGGGTAAAGATTATTGTAGTAACAAGTCCCGCAGTGCAATCTTAACAGTGAGTAAAAGGGGATAGTTCAGTGAATTGAAAAGAGGCAACATTTATCAAAATCAATCAAGTGTGTGTTTTTTTTAAATAGCTGCAGCCCTTGACCTTGATTATTCATGGATTTCCACAGCTAAATTGCACAGAGCAAGGGATTCAGAATTAGTTGCCAATGGATTAAGAATTAAAACCAGAGAATGTCTCCAATGTGTGATCTGTCAATTCAGAAGGACATTCTCCAGCCAAATATTTTTCAATGAATGTTCACCTTTGAAAAAGCATTGTTTAGTTGGTATGTGTCTTCAGGTATAAAAGGGATGAGTCTCTTCACTGTTCCAAAATCACTTCTACAATACATTCATGAAATTATGAAGCATATTATTCTGTTTTTCATGTTGGCGATGGTGTTAGCATATGTAGAGTGAACTGATGACTGTGAAGTAGGCAGAGTATGACATCAATCGGCATGCAATGTAAATGTGACAAAACACTGTCATTCTGGACCTCAAAGCGTAGACTATGCATTCATTTAATATTGAACACACAGTCAACAGTAGGATTCTTCACCACCAGAGACACTAAAAGAAATCATCCCCAACTTGTATGTTATTTGCAGGATGACTTCTGGCTGTTGCTATGATTCCAAATAATTTCACATATTTGCTGCTTTCATTAATTGCTACAGACTGCAAAGTCTGTAAGATATGGCTGGTATTATCCTGACTTCAAATGATCTTAAACATCTCAATTGCTCCCAGACACTGGATGCATTGTTAAATATCACCAAAGATAAAGCATGACAACTTTTCAGGATCTGGAGCAGAGTTCATGAGCCTTATTAATGTAGGTGACTTAAATTAGTTTTTTTTCCAGTCTGATAGAAAATTTCCTAAATTAGACATTGAAATTGTCTAATGTGAACTTGAGCATAGTGGAATCAACACTGATGGTCTGAAAAGAAATGTTTCCAATGTTAATTTTAATTCAGCAAAAGCCAACGTTGAATTTTCTGTTACACATGAACATACAAATCAGGAGTAGGCATAGGCCACTTGGACCCTTGAGCCTGTTCTGCCATTCAAGATTACAGTTAATCTGATTATAACCTCAACTCTATATTCCAGTCTACCCATGGAAAACTTTCATCATTCTTGCTTATCAAGAAGCTATTCACCTCTCCCTTAAAAATATTTGAAGGTTCTGCTTCCACTGTTCTTTGGGGAAGAAAGCTCCAAAGACTCATGACCTTCTAAGAGAAAAAATTTAGCCATGTCTCTGCCATACACGGAACTCTTATTTTTTAACCAGTGACCCCTAGTTCCAGATTCTTACACAAAGGTAAATATCCTTTCAGCATCCACTCTGTCAAGACTCCCCAGGATCTTATATGTTTCAATCAAATCTGGTCTCACTCTTCTAAATTCTAGCAGAAACAAACCTGGCCTGTCCTAACATTTCTCACAAGACATCCCACCCATTCTATATAATAGTCTGGCAAACTTTCTCTGAACGGTTTCTTGCACCTTAACTTCTTTCCTTAACTAACAAAACCAATGTCTTATATAACTGAAGCATTAGCTCCCTACTTTCTATCCAATTCCCCCAGCAGCACATTCTGTTAGCTTCCCTAATTACTTGCTGTGCCTGCATTTCAGCCTTTTGTGAATCATGCATTAGGACATCCAGAACCCTCTGCATCTCAAAGCTCTCTCCACGTCAGGCAATATCCTTTTTTAATTTTTCCTGTCAAAGTGGGCAATTTCATTATATTCCATTTTCCAGATCTTTGTCCACTTACAAAACTCATTGTATCCTCCTTTTGTCATCGTCACAACAAATCGTACCTTTGGTGCCTTCATCCAAGTCATTTTGACAAATTGTAAAAAGTTGAGGTCCCAGAACAGATCTCTGTGTCACACCACCTGTTACATTTTGTCAACCAGAGAAATTAATGTCTACTGTTTGTTTTATTTTAGCCAGCCTATATTGTATCCATGGCAATATGTTATCTCCACGAGCATTTATTTTTTGCATTAACTTTTGATGATGCACCTTATCAAACGCCTTCTGGGAATTTAAATAAAGTCATCCACTAGTTCCCTTTTACCCACAGAACATGTTATTTCTTCAAAGAATGTCAATAAATTAATTAATTAAACATGATTTCTTTCATACTTTCTTGCCAGTTAGCAGAAGGCAGAGAAAGTGCATGGCTTCGCTGGGACTGTGATTTCTCCAAGATGCAGGTAATAACTGCACACACATTCTTTTCAGACATCACAGGTCAACTTTGCTCTGCACCAGAATATGAGGGTATTTTCAATATCTAGTTGGTGTGCGATCATAAGCAGTGGATCAGGCCCGGTATCCTGGCAACATTTATTATGTCTCTATCTGGTAGTAGTCAAGTTGTCTAGGGGAAACCACAGAAAAAAATTCAAAAGGTGTAAGAATTGTCTCTCAGTGGTCATCTTCTGAATGTTTTCTATGGTTTCTCCCAGACAACAGGAGGTAACCACAGGTGCTGTTACCTGTGTGAACATCTTTCACATATGTACATGTCATGCATTCAATGAAAGTCATGCTGGTACACAAAATACAATTCAAAGAGTGTTGCTTTATTGATACAACACTTTCACTGGAGTGCTCTGGAGGTGTCCTGCAACATTCAGCAAAGCAATGCTAAAGTTTGTGATGGTTTGTTGTATACATTCCTGAGGGTGCAGAGCGTATCACTACCCTGATGGAAAACAGCTGATGAATTAGGTTAAGAGGTGGCGAAGAAGGAATAGGAGGAAGAAGACATGTGGAGGTAACCTAGATGGTCCCCCGTGCATCCTCTTTGTGACTCTCTTCCAAGTGCCTTGCCTATTCTGGTCCACCTTTGCAGTACTATCCCAATGGCTGGGGGAAAGTTGCTGATTTTTGGTGGAGGAGACTCCCAATGGCCTCAGAGATAACTACAGGCACCTTAAGATGCATAAAGTTCAATTGTGGACTACACAATGTCAGCTTTGGCAGCAGCAGGTAAATGGCGGAGTGGGGAGGGATTAGAACAGAAGTTACGGCACTGTAGCGGAGCTCCCAGAAAGGCGGCATGGTGGTGTAGCAGTTAGCGTAACGCTAGAACAGTGCCAGTGATCAGGGTTCAATTCCTGTCGCTGTCTGTAAGGAGTTTGTACGTTCTCCCTGTGATTGCGTGGGTTTCCTCCGGGTGCTCTGGTTTCCAAAGACGTACAGGTTAGTAGGTTAACATAGGTGTAATTGGGCAGTGCGGGCTTGTTGGGCTGGAAGGATCTGTTACCGTGCTGTATAAATAAAGTCTTAAAGTTTTACTTTCTTGAGATAGTCCAGCCTGTTCAGAAGAACCACTGCCATAACCATTGGGGCAGTCTCCCAATAATCCTAGTAAACAAATGGAAGATAGATTGTTGGGTTTATATGATATACTGCAAAAACATTTTTGTACACAATATTCCATTGTTATGCTAGGTGCAGTATGAGTTTTCATGACTGTAAGCTGACCTTGCACAACAACAGTCAGTGGTGCCATTGATTCCTCACAGACATGAGATGATGTAATGTAAGCAGCATATGTAACCATGGATTGGTACCGCCTTAGGAATTGTATCATGCAATCAAATGCTCTCATTATTTCACTGTGGAGTCTAGCTCTATCAAAGTTTCCAGAAGCTATCTCTCTCTATATATAACACCATCGTAACATGCTGCTTTGCACAATGTATGTTCTTTTAGAAATAAAGTACCTTTGTCTGTTAGCTTGAATTATCAGCTATCCTCCAGTATCTTCGAGAGAGATATTGAGATAGGTGGCTACAATCTGTCTTGCAATGGAAGCTGCAACATTAACCTTCATGGCTGGGTCCACATCTGTGTGAGAGTTGTTGGCAACCTCTCCTAAAACTGGGTGCAATCTCCGTACAAAGCTCCATGCCAAATTGATATTTCTGGCAAGTTTCCCAATGCACACGTGCATTTCATTGTGCATACCCAACAGCCTTCTTCCGTAGCCTGCCCCATCAATGTCCTCATAGTCCTCCACAGCAGACATCGAGGGCAACAACATCTGGCATGCTGGCACCTGCAATATCCTCATCTGCTGCCCTGGCTGTAGGCCAGCTGTACTCTCTTGCAGATTTGACTTCCACGCTATCTTCTAAATTCTGATGTCTGAGCTGGTGATGTGAAATCAGGTGGCAATGTATCACCATCGCTCTTTCTTCCTCTCAATCTCCTGTTTCCAGCTCAATCAAATTTAGCCACCAACGCAATTTAATGTACTTAACAGTTATCAGCATTTTTACATTCAATATTTACCCACATGTAGGACATTACTTAAATTACTTCCTGAATGCAAAGTCAAAGGTAAGCTGTTATGTACCCTTTTGCCAAAACAGAAGGTCCAGTACTCAAAAGTCTGTGACTAATGTCACTTAAACTCACTTTCCTCTTTCCATTGTGCTTTATCCATTTTAAATTGGTACCATGTGAAGCTGAATTAAAATTATATCCACAGTAAAATCAAATATGTTAAGAGAACAATATAGATTTTTAGAGGAAACAGGAATGGACTGTTAATCAATATTTAATTTAGATACCTCTCAAATGTACCAACCAATTGGCATTGCAATTCACAAAGCTGTCACAAATTTCTCATGTACAAGCCACAATATTAAACTGAAGTAGTTTTAAATGTAGTTTCAATGGAAGTACAAAAAGGGTTGATTATAGTTCGCAGGAGTAGAAACACACAAGTGAATTTAAGTTGGTCAGTGTGCTGGGAGCAGGTTGATGGGATGGGTGGAGTTGAGGGTTCTGCCCAATAGTCGACAACTCAGAAGTAAATGCTGTTGGCATTTTCTAAACTGCTAGATTGCCATTTTATTGCCAGACATATCAATCAATTAACAAGCAAATGATCTGCTGGAAGAACTCAGTGGGTCGAGCAGCATCCATGGGAGGAAAGGAGTTGTCGACATTTCGGGTCGAAACACTGCATCAGGAGGTTTGCTTTAGCAAAAAGTGTAACAGCAACTAACAAATAAGGCAGTTTTCTGAAACTATGACAGCAATTCCTAATGTAGATGTATGCTACCTTAAACGGTGCAATTTCAAACATGTTTTAAAACAAAAATACTAAATTTGGAAGCTCCAGAAAGACTGGAAAAGGATTCAAACTCCATAACCCAGAGTGTAGTATACGTGTGGAATAGAATCACAATAACAAAAGCAGTTAAGAGGACTGAAGGTTGCAGAAATAAGTACAGACATAGGTAATCAAGTGAATATGAAACACAATGTTTTCTTGTCACTCACACTGTGGAAGCATGAAACATCAACATGAACAGAGCAGAATAACTATTAATCCCATTCTGTGGTCAGTGCTACCTTATTAATGCCAATTTAAGCATGTTAAAATCAGCCCCAAATAGTTTAGAGCCTGAGGAATCCTAAATCCATTCTATTTTCAACCAAGCCACACACTAAGCAGCCTTTGGGTGTGTTCACACCATGAAATAAAACCACAATGTTGAAGAGTCTTGTGTGAACATACAACATTGCCATATATCAGAGGTCTATCAAAGTGGCTCCAAATGAAAGAGGTCAGGTCATCAGAGCCAAAGCCTTCTGAGGTTCTTGAAGTAAGGTATAATTTTCATTTCTTTCCCATGGAGCCTTTGCAAGGCCAGTATGTTACTCATCATTCAGAGGCAAATCCAAATTGAATATAGAATTTGAGGTACCAATTAACTGATAAGCATGTAGGGTGTCAAGGTCATGATTTATGTCCCATCAGAATCCTGGAGATTTGCCATTAGCAAGCAATTTTGCACATCTCATAAAAGTTGCCACTTTAACCTACAAAAAGTTGAGTAATTTGGGTGGAATTTTAACCTTTTGACAGTGTGCAGAATGATTTATCAACTGGGGATTGGAGACAGTGAGGGGTGATCCTGTGGCACATAGGAAATTGAGAATTTTCTGCAGTATTTGTCAGTCAGTTTTTAATCCAGACATTACATCATTTCCAGGTTTCCTGACAAACAAGGTCAAGCAGAAGGCTGACTTTAGCTCTAATATTTAAAAATGCTTTCCGGTCATGACATTTAATGGAATCTGAAGTTGTTTGGATTATCATAATGACACATTCAATCCATTCAAACATCAAGTAAAACATCGGTCATGATTCTGTGGTTAAGACATGTGCTGCTCTGTATAAGAAGCCATTTTTATTTATGTGCACTCATCCACTGAATGGTATTGCTGAGAATAGGATCACAACGCAAGGATCCCCCAGGGTCTTAAAATGTCCTCTAACACAGGATTATCACCGCATTACAGCTGAGAATGTAGAAAAGAGTACAAATGAAACCATACTGTGAATTGCAAGGATCCATAGAGACATAATAATACCGACTAGTGGAATAAGAGCTCTATTATGACACAAAGAAACCTTGGCTGGAGGTAGCCCTGTAAATGTGGATCAAGATTGTGGTGCATTACACATGGATAGTCCAAAAGCAATGTATTTACCTCATCAGGCCGGGGAAGGCGAGGAAATGTCATATTCAGCTAATGGAAGTTTTGCTCCTATCCTATGATTCTGCCCATGTCTGCTCCAGTACATTATGCGTTCGACCTCAACTTGCAGAATACCCACCAATCTTTATATCTGCACTTCTTCAATTCACCATTTATCCTGCCACCAGTGACAATCAAACTCATAATTATGCATTGCCATGCCTCTTTCTCATCATCATCATCTCCCAAAATCCCTCTCCATCCTTAGATCTCATTCTTCTTCCCCTGCAGGAGGATGGCACACAACTCTGTGGAGATGCAGGTGATCTTTCAGCCAAATTGCCATTTAACATTGGGAGGTCCAGTGACATATGTGAATGAATGATCATTCGATAATGGGGTCAGGGTTCCACAGCTTTATTTATTCCTGTCCTGTTTTAAACAGTACTCATTTATGTGGGTCCATTGTCAACAGTGAGTGAAAGATGGTTTGCACAACGATAACCTCAAAGTTGTCCATTCTAATGCATCCTTAATCTCCCACAGGGGCATGTCGCATTATAGAAACACATCATTAGTTTCTTTGCACTCTGTGCGCAGATCTGATGCTCACACTTTGATGGGTCCTGTAGGAAATGTATTCAGATTTTCTCCTAATAATCACATCACAAGTGAAGAAGGACACCATAGTGAAGTCTTCAAGGACAAGGCCTTGTTCACTTGTGATGTGATTACTAGGTGAAAATCTGAACACATTTCCTACAGGACCCATCAAAGTGTGAGCATAGAGTGGAAAACTAGGGTCAGTGTGCACAGAAATATCCAAGTGCTGGTCATCGCAATGTAGAAGCTGCTCCTTGAAGACTTTCATAAACCTGAAGGACACTTCTGGAGCAGCAGCAAAGAAAGTGTAATGTCCTGGCATACACCACAGAAGCACGGCACAGGTTGAATACAGGGAGCTGTCTCAGATGTGAGTTCCATGATAGTGCTGTCCTTTGAATTGATTTCTTTGACCTTGAAAAGGATGGTCCTATCTTCATGCAACGTCATGTTTGACAATCAAATGACCACATGTAGACATTCCCAATGGCTTGCACTCCACAAGCACCATTTGAATAATGAGGCCCAAGTGTTGACTGACTTCACCCCACTGACCTTCAAACAAAATACTCAGAAGCTTATCACGAGCAGGGTAATGCGGGGTACAGGACAGAGTGTGGGATTCTTGGAGGGGCTGTTGATCAGTTAGGACATAGAAATGAGGGCTTTGCTCAAAGTGAATCTACCTTTCATCCAATGCCCCTCCTCAGTCACCATCCCACATGTTGTTTCATGTCCTGATGGCAAAGTCTGCCCTGTATGGCTGCAGGTGAAACAGTGTCTGGAGGACCTTACCAGTTCTGAGTGGTCTTATCACAGGTAAGGTTGAAGCTCCACCCCTGTCCCACACCACACTCCCACAACTGGCAAGCAAATAGTTAATTATCTGCTCTATACAGTTAACCCTGGGGTTTTGCAAATGTATCAAGCACAACCTATGAATGGTTCTAAGGCAAAGGAGTTTAAAGGAAGGTGTGCCTTTGATCGCCACTGGTAACCATTGACCACTAGCCAACAGATCATGATACAATAAACTGCAAAGATCTGCCTTCATCTGATGAGATGCCCTGAGCTCCCCAGACACTGGTATTCACTTAAGTTAAGGAGACTTATCTTTGGCCTATGCACCATCTGTGTACAGTATGGCCACCAACAAGCTGTGCCTCTCTATTGATTCCTTCCCTTTTCCATGGCTGGATGTATGTGAGGAGCAGCCTGCCTGTTGCATGAGGCTTCTGCTTATATTCATCATGGATCTTAACTGATGAGAACCATCCCAGTGCACTTGTGGAAGCCTGAAACATGCAGTTTTTTTAAATTTGTAGTTCAACATTTGTTTAGAAACCACATTGTTACTTATGGCATTAGCCCCAGTTTTCACCACATTCACTTCAAAGATTTTTTAAATGACCTCCCACCAAAGATCATATAGAATAGAGTGGTGACAAAGCATCGGGTATAAATATATAGAGATTGTTGACATTTCACAAACATCAGAATATAATTAAAAGCACGGCTTGAATGATGGTCTTTTGACTAAAACAGTGAAATACTATGGGATATGAGACAGCTATACAAAGTTCTGGAGGTACTACCTCTTGAGTACTGTGATCAGGTCTGGGTACCACACTTTAACAAAAGATATGTTAACCTTGAAGGGAGCACTGTATAGATTTACTGGAATGATACCTGGATACCTAAGGGTTAAACTACAAGGAGAGATTATATAAACATTGTATTTTCTGGAATTTACAAGTTTAAGGAATGATTTGATTGAAATTTCCAGGATATTTAGGGGTAATTAATAAAGTAGATAGAAAGAAACTTTTTTTCTGTCAGGGAGTCTGAGGCAAGGCAATATATTCTAAAAATAAGAATAGACTTTTCAGGAGTGAAATAAGGAAACATTTTTATTCAAGTCACTCAAGAAAGCAGCTGTGAAGTTGCCTTATTGTCAGATGTGCCTGCCAAACCATCAGCTTCTGTCCAATACTGCTGTCCCTCCTCCATGCTTTCACTGTCAGGGATTCTGGGAAGCTCAGAAAATCTGTAGATGCTCAAAGTTCCTGTTAAAATTGCGCTGGAGGAGTTATTAATATGTTAAAATTGGCAAGCTGTCTCACAAGCAGCTTAATTTGCACTGGTTATATGTGGGTTGGAGGCAGCTTCCTGGCACACAGTCACTTTCAGAGTCTTAAACTTCTGACCCACTCCCAATCCTTCATAAGTTTTGTGTTGTTATGCATTATGATATCAATCACAAAGACTGTGAATCTTGTGAAGTAGCAGAGGCTGCATTGTTTCGCAAAGTAGAAGCTCTCTCCACTTTTAAGTTGTTTATTTTGATCTATTTATTCTCCTGAATGACAGTAACTTTGTCCTGTAAACTAGAAGAAATAATGTCAGAATAAATAAAAACTTCTTTCAAACAAATGTTATGCCATTGATTTTCTTATAAAACATATTATTAACATCATTTTTCAAATTGCCTCCTTAAAATTAACAAGATTTCTTGATGTTAAATTCTCACGGCTAATGATCAGCACATCTTAGCACTTGAACCACAGAACGTATAAGCAACTAAACTATAAGCAGAACTTTATCACAGCATTTCAAGCTGATGAAATGAAGTCGCTCGTAATTTAGTCAGCACCTATAGATCCTGTCTGAATTACATGAAATCATTAAATTCAAAATATGCTGCAGGCTATTTCCATTTCAGACAAAATGGAAATCAAAAGCAAGTGCAGACACTACAGCAAAGGAATCTCCTTTTATTAATAGGAATAATAAGACACATTGACTGATTCTCTCGGGGTCTCATTGTGCAGCTACTAACTAACATCAAATCCTAGCATTCGTTCTTATCCCCTACTAACATTTATTTAACCATCAGTTCATTGCTGGGAAAAAATGGTTTATTTTTTAAAGCTTTAACAGGGATTTCTTTTAAGTGGCAGGTGCTACATTTAAAAATTAAGAACTTTAAGTGGGACATGTTCGGCACAGCTTTGTGGGCCGAAGGACCTGAATTGTGCTGTAGGTTTTTTCTATGTTTTTTCTATGTTTCTAACTTTATTTGTAGCTTGCAGGAACTGCTGTTCTGTTAGTCATCAATTAAAATCCATACAAATGTTAATTTATTGAAATTGCTGGTTATCAAAGAAATGAAAGAAAACAAGTTCTATTTCTACAGTGCCTTAAACATCACGAAAAACACCCTCAGATGCTTCACAAAAGATCTCAGGATGTTTTATTGCTGGTGTTTGAGGCACTGTAGTAGCAGATAACCAGAGGTTTGTTCAATACCTTGGAAGAGTGCTGGAGAGGCAGTGAGATTTAAAAAAAGGAGTACCAATGCCTTGGAAGCTAAATGCATGGCAACCAGTGGCAGACTGTTTAAATCAACATAGAACAAGATAGCAGGAGTAACAGAAGCAGAAAAGAGATATCTCAGAGGGACATATGATGGGAGGATATTAGAAATAAAGAGCAAGACCCATGGAGAGATTTGGCTGGGAAATTTTAAATAAGGGCTTTGCTGAACTGAGAGCTAAAGTAGGTCAGTAAACAAAGGCAATGGAATTTTGGTTGCTCCTGTCCAGTGGAGCAGAACGAGGGGAGGCAAGCATCAATGCAATAGAATAATCAACTCCAGATGGGTCAGGATTTCAACAACAGAGGAGAGCAGGATGTATGCGTCAGGAAATGTGGCAGAGGTTGAAGTAGGTGGTCTGGGTGAAGCCACAATTCAGTGGTATGAAGCTCAAAGCGGCTAAATATGACGCCAAGGCTGAGAAGAATCTGATTTCAGATCACTGTAAAGGCAAGGGATATGATATCAGTTGATTAAAATATTTATCAATGGATCAGTACACAGTTCCTCGGAAGGAAGCTATTGATGATATTTCCAGGCAATTTGTTAAGCATTAGTCCATTCATACAGAAACAATATTGCCAGACCTAATTACTTAGGATGTTGCAGTGACATTTTAAAGTAAGCTGACTTTACATTGTAAATAATATTCAAAAGTCTGCAAATACACAAAAACACATCAAATCACATTGTGTTGTACAAATTCAGCTACTGTGTGTTTATTTAGAGAAGAATTGGCTTCTGAAAACAGAGACCTGTATTTCCTTTTTGTTGCTGCTATAGCCAGCCATTAGAATCAATGCGTCAAGCGATGTTGGTGTTTTTAAAAGCTTTGTTGCTCGTGTGATGGAGTTAGAAGAAACAGGCCTTCATCTCTGATTTTTCCCTAATATAAGACCAGCTACCTATGGAGACGATCATAAGAGATATTGGAAGACTAGCCTTTCTAGGCTGGTCTTTGTGCATGGGAAATGGCAAATCTAGGGAACAGATTCCTAGTTTGGGTCACTTTATCAGAGAAATAAAACAATGTTGATCTATTATCTTCTGAATACAATTCAATGTATACTAAAGCCTATGTGTTGCTCTGCTAAATCAATCAAACATTGTGTCATCCAGATAACATTGGCCTTCATTCTATCTCAGATAGTCCCTTTGTTCTCTCCAGCCCTCCTCTTCTCTGCAACTGAAAACATGCTGGTTTTCCCACTTATCCAGCTCTGCTGGAAGGTCTTCAAACTAAAAGTGTTAATCCCGTTTGTCTTTCCACAGTTGTTGTGTGTTTCTAGAATTTTCTGTTTTACTTCAGATTTCTAGCATGTGCAATTTTTTTTGATTAGCTGTCACCTCATTCATTGTTGGAAAACCAGCCTTGTTCTGTGGAATGGTCCTCAAAGTCCCTTTGCTGACTTCCGATTGTCCCCAATTTTGGTGGCTGTCCCTTGGATCAGTGTATCACCAAAATCATCTGAACTTATGCTGCCTTTTCCCAGACTGGTACAGCTTACACCCTGCTGTGTTGCCAGCTGAGAGATAAAATTTTGAATCTAGTCCCTCAGCTTATCACTTCTTTGTTGTGCACCATAATATATTATTGGACCCTGTCACTCCAGATGAAATATTTTTCTTGTACTAATTTATCCTTTGCCTGATGTAATAATTACAAGTGACCCCCACATTACTGAGGCGTAACATTCCTAGAAAATCATCCACATCGTGATTTTCCATAGCACAAAACCCTATTCCCCACTGAATATCTTATTATAAGTGGAGATGCATTCCGACAGGATGTTTTTCTCTGAAGAGTAATGATGAGTACCGCAGTCGCTGTTTCGCAGTGGTGGGCCGCTTAAGAGATTTGCTTTGGAAACTGACGAGGCAATCTCTTAAGTGGCTGGCAGTTGTGTTTGGAGACACAAGAGACTGCAGATGTTTATCACCTTCCAGCCTTCAGTTTGAATGGAGACATACACTTTTAAATACATATCAAGTATAGCCAAGATAGTTTAATGGTATAATTTTAAAAAACTGTTAGACAGCAAGATGGATCTACCGCTCTAAAAAAAAAGCCACATTATCTGCGTCAAGAAATGTGAGTTGAAAAAAATTAAATGTTTTGGTTCTTTCGCATTTTGCGTTTTTTTTCCCATACAACTTCTGTAAGGGTGAATTTTATTTCTGTAAGGCGAATTTCCGTAACCCAAATGACTGTAACACAGGGGTTGCCTGTATAAACACAATTAATGTAGAGTGAAATGCCTTTATATAAACTAAAGGAAGGATAAGTTCTTTTATTAAATCAAAATTAAGAAATAAAATATGAATGAAATATTACAGTCTAATTTGTCAAGTTTCATGACAGTTGCAATGAAACGAATAAAGAGAAATAATTAAACAAATCTAAGTGTAAATCAGAGGTTTACACATTATTTTTGTACTCCACTTCAGAATGATGATTTTTTTCCCGCTCCTTTCCCTTTTTCCACTCTAATTAGAAATACTGAGTGAAAACTATTTGTTTGCAAAAATGAGCCTGCCTTAGGAACAGAACTACCGCCCAACCTGAGTAGGCCTGGAGTATAAATGAAAAGTAGAAGTGTGAAACATTGCAAGCTCAACAGCCAGGAAGACAACAGGCCAGAAATGCAATTCTATTTGAATTTTATCACCCTGCCTGTGGGGCATATAAATCCAAAATGCACAAATTTGCACCTGGACCCTATATGTTTCTCATGCGACAATGCACAGAGTTGCCGGAGCATTGTCCTTCAGTGCATGCATCACATATCAGTACAATGCACTACATTTGTTGTGTGCCACACATAAAGTAGGTGAGGCCTATGTTGACTAGAGTAATGAAGAACATGTGAAGTCTAGTGGTATAAGGAATTATCTGACAATTTAATCATCACAGCTCCTCTCTCTCTGGACCCCAACCTCCCAACCCCATCTGACTGTGAACCTGAAACTCCAACCACCAATGCAAATTGGTATTGGTATTGGTTTATTACTGTCACTTGTACTGACGTACAGTGAAAAACTTATCTTGCAATCCGATCATACAAGTCAATTCATTACACAGTGCAGTTACACTGAGTTAGTACAGAGTGCATTGATGTAGTAAGGTAAAAACAATAACAGTACAGAGTAAAGTGTTACAGCTACAGACAAAGTGCAGTGCAATAAGGTGCAAGGTCACAACAAGGTAGATCGTGAGGTCACAGTCCATCTCATTGTATAAGGGAACCATTCAATAGTCTTATCACAGTGGGGTAGAAGCTGTCCTTAAGTCTGGTGGTACGTGCCCTCAGGCTCCTGTATCTTCTACCCGATGGAAGAGGGGAGAAGAGAGAATGTCCCGGGTAGATAGCATCTTTGATTATGCTGGCTGCTTCACCAAGACAACGAGAGGTAAAAACAGAGTCCAAGGAGGAGACGCTGGTGTCAGTGATGCGCTGGGCTGTGTCCACAACTCTCTGCAGTTTCTTGCTGTCCCGGGCAGAGCAGTTGCTGAGCAGAGCAATCCCATCACCGCCCAGTCTTAGCCTTGACCAACCTCAGCATCCCATCACAAAAACCCACTCATAACCCAACAGACCCCTGAGGTCCTGTTTCTGCCCAGCCCCTCCACCACTGGCACCTCAATCCTTCACCACCTCCTCTGCCCACCGACCCGCACCCTACAATGGGTTTCTCTACTCCACACCACTTCCCACCACACACCAGGACCAGCACCACCAACAAGGCCAGACGAAGTAGCGCCAGCAACACCAACAAGAACAAGAGCTATACCTCCAGCACCCCCAGCAGGAGTCAGAGCTGCAGCACCAGCAGGAGTAGCACCAGCAAGAGCAGCACTGGCAGGATTAGGATTAGCACCAGCAGAGACAGCAGTATCCTTCCCTCCATGGAAATGCAACTCCTAAGAAGGAAGATGATTATAAAGTGCTACAGCTCAACAGGAATCCATACCCAGCACCTTGAGTGTGCAGCAACAGATCCTCAACATGCTGAACCACCAGTTTTCCAGGAGGCTTGTCACCGTCGTTGATGACAGGCCCTTGTAGGCTGCTGGAATAAACCCAGTGGAGCCGTTGGCTATGGTTAACCAATGTCCTCACTGCCCTCCACCTCCTTGCCTGTGGATCGTCCCAAGGTTCTGCAGGAGGCATCTGTGGCATCTTACAGTTGGTTGTACATTAGGCAGGTGAGTAAGAGACTGTTTCCCAGGGAAATCAATCATGCATACTTTTATTGCAATCAAACCAGTCGGGTTTGACTCTCTGACTGATTCTCCACGGGTGTAGGTTGCCATTGACCATAAAAAAAATGGCAATTATGACACCATGTGACTATCTAGTTCCTCAACTGCGAGTATGTCCATTCCTCCAAATGCACAATGAAAAGACCTTTCTGTAGGTGCGGGAAGGTCCTGGACACAGGCCATGTTGCATTCATCCTCCAGCAGACAACTGTCTGTACCTGGACCCAAACATACAGGCTGGTTGCTTAGGGATAAGAGATACCCACTTAAAATGTCCTCATAATATGCTCGTGGAACCTAACCAATGAGGCACAGAAAAAATAGAGTGAAAGCCTTATCTGTCATTGAGCAAACTATTTGCATATACAGTAACAGGAATAATATATTCAATGAAGTGGTTAAACATGCACATAAGAACTAGTTTTTAACTGAATTCAATCTGTTTCAATTTACAGTGAAGTCTACTGATTGAAGGATCATTGTTATGCTGAACCATTAGCACAGATAACCACCAGCATTCCTGTAAAAAGTGATGGTTGAAGGACCTGCTTTTCATCCATGTTTCAATATGACGCTTCAACACAGATCACACTTTGCAGGCAGATTTCTTCTAAAAAGCTACGAGAATCTCTAGAATATGAAATTAGTTTCTGCATTAATTCTTTCAAAAAGAACAAAGGCTGGCCATCAAAGTTGCCATCTGCATTTGATAAAAGAAGGACTTGCCTCTGTAAACTGCTGTGTTATGCTGTGTCTTAATGTATGCTACACCAGAATGCACTCCCAGTGAGTTGCAGTAATTGTATGTGAACAAATGTTGCAGCCCCCTTATTCATGGCAAAGGCCCACAAGATCAACATAATGACCACCCAGATAAACTACTTCCAGTGATGCTGGCTGGGGAAAGAATGCTGTCTCGGACATAAGGGGAATTCCTTGCCAGTTTTCCAATTGTGTCACAGAAATATTTACATCCACAGAACAGTCAGAACAATAAATCTCATGCTATTTTGCCTGGAAAGCAGAGGTGCAGTTAAAAGTTCAGCAGGAAAAGTCTGGGAGTATGAGCTGCTGAGGTATCCTTTGCATGTAAAGTCCCGGATGTATTTAAAACATTTTCCTTCAGGTCTTCTGCTTGACACCCAGTCTATTGGCAGGCTGGCTACCTGTTATGTGAAGGCTTGTGTCATAAGGTTGCATTAGAGGAAGAGAAACTGGGACTGGAAGGAGAGATTGTGTTTGGTAAATGTGGTGGGGATATCTCGTGGCATCACTGAGGGATCTGGTGATGTGTTAGTTTGGAGGGAGAAAGTGGCAGTGGGAGAAAATGCAGAGAGCTCCACTGCAGATTCTGATCTGGAGGAAAGGTGATGGCAGGGAGAGAAGAAAGTGGAGATGGGTAGGATGGGAGGAACAAAGCTAATGGAGATCGAAGCAGAAAGGTATGTCTTGCTGGGGGCCATAAGAATCATACGACCTCACACTTAGGCTCCAAATTTCATTTCGCTGAGAAGCCCTGCAACGTTCCAAACTGCACCTCTATGGTCTCCCTCGAACTAATGTTTCCTTTATGAGTAGACCACAAAGGAACATTTCGATAAAAGTCACTGACTTCCCTGTCTGCTGAGCCCCTGGGGTAAGGCTGTTAATGAGATTTCCAAACAGCACAGCAGGTAACAACCAGGCTCCTGCAAGTTCAGAACCTGGTCAGTCACCTCTTGGAAATGCTAATATTAAAGTCTTGTTTGAATGAAAACCACTTAGCCATTCTTTAGAATGACAATAAACCTGAAACTCTTGGACATCAGCCCAGCTATTTTATGGTAATAACTGAGCACTGGGCAGGATGAAGGTATTTTCTTAAGATGCCAGAGGACTTTTCAATGGACCAGGAATGTGACATAACTTCACCTTAACACCCAAACCCTCCCTGACTAAAGGACTTGACCTCTACTTAATCAAATTAACCACTTCTATAGGTTTGGGTACATATTTAGACTGACTCACTCTCTGTATGATAGAGTTGTTCTACCTGAAACATTGACTCTGCTGCTCTTTCCACAGATGCTACCTGACCAACTGAATATTTCCAACACTTCTTGTTTTATTTTAAGATTTCCAACATTTTTTGACTCTCAAACATACTCTTGTAGGATATAAAAATCAACAGAGTGATTGGAGCTTATTGCGGGCTATTGATCAACCAAAGTCCTGAATATCAACACCAACACCTCTCAGGCAAACCAACTGATTCACTGCAGTTCATTTATTACATTCATGTTTTGAAGAGCCAAAAGCAGAAATACTGGAGGTGTACAAGAGAGAGAAACAGAATAGATGTTTCAGGCCAATGACTTTTCCCCAGAGGTAGACTAAGTTAGCATAATGAGAAAACAAGCACGTTTTAAGTTGCAGAGAAGGCAGCGGGGTGGAGAGAAGCAAGGGAATGTCTGCAGTAGGGTGGAGACCAAGAGAATTTATGATGTAAATGGGAGTGGTACCAGCCGAAAAATGATGGAGAAGGTATGTTAACTATAGGTAGTCTGTCTGCTTGAGATATTAATTGTTTATCTCCACATAGATGCTGCCTGACCTGCTGAATACTTCCAGCATTTTCAGATTTTATGTACCCTCAAATGTCAGCTCATCTACCTTTATGTCTGTTTATCCATTCAGCCTACATGGGTTCTCAGGGTTCAGGATCATAATAATGATGATAAAAGGGTAAGGTGGGCAGTGACCCATGAAACTTGTGCTTCTTTTGAAAGAGGCATGGTAATGTAGCAGTCGGCATAACGCTTTACAGTGCCAACGACCCAGGTTCAATTCTGGCCGCTGTCTGTAAGGAGTTTGAATGTTCTCCCCATGTCTGCATGTGTTTCCTCCAGGTGCTCCGGTTTCCTCCCACATTCCAAAGACGTACAGGTTAGGAAGTTGTAGGCATGCTATGTTGGTGTCGGAAGTGTGGCGACACTTGCGGGCTGCCCCCAGACTGGGGACATCAGGTGAGATGGAAAGTTTCTTTCTGAGTCCATGTCTACAATTTCCATCTAGTTGCCTTTGCATCAAATGTATTGAACAGTTATTCTCAATAATATACTGGGATAGTGGGTTCCTTACAGGAATTCCCATTTTCTTCTCTTGGAGGAAGGGGAGGAACAACTTAAAGTTAGCTTAAGGTTACATCAGAGGTGGTCTGTGTTCAAGGGCCAACAATCCTGTGCTCAGATTTACAGGTGGGTGCAGTTACATAATCATAACTGCATTGAATTGGTATGCAGGTTTTCAGATAGAATTTGGACAAATACAGAGCTGCCACAGCTGTAGCTATTGTGTGCACAGTGCTGTTGCAATCAGTTCTCGAGTTCTTTTTCTGCTCATCTTTCCAAACATGCTATGTTTTACATGTGTTCTAAAATAACGGGGACAACATGGTGCGGAACATAAATCCACTCTTCATCATCAGTTCAGACTGCCATACCATTCCAACCTTGTCAATGAAACTTACAAAATTATTAATGGACTTGCCAGCCAAGATGCAAGGAGGCTGTCTCCCCAACTGGGAACCTAGGACCGGGGTGTAGTCTGAGAATAAGGTGTACGTTGTTTCGGAATAAGATTAGGAGAAATTTCCTCACTTAAAGGGTGGTAAACCTTTGGAATTCTCTACTCCAAGTAGCTGTGGAAGATCAATCATTCTGTTTATTTAAAACAGGGATCAAAGGATTTGTGGACATTTGTGGAACGAGGGATGTGGGGATAATGCTGGAAAATGGCACAAAGGTCGAAGATTAGCCATGATCTCGATGAACAGCACAGAGGCACAAAGAGCATTATGGCCTACTCCTAATTCTGTTCCTTATGTTATTATTTTACTATGTTCTTAGTTACATCTTTGTTTTCTGCCTCCCACACAATGGCCAAGCATATTTATTTCCAAACAGCTTTGCAAAAGCTAAAATACACACCAAATGAATCAACAACATTTTTAAATATTGCTAAAATGTTATCTTCTTGTTCAGCTGCCTGTCTTGGAGTGGCTGCCTCCATTTAATTCACTCATCATCCTTTAGGAGCCTTACATCCATTTGCCAGTAAGTCATCTGGCCGGCTCCCAACACCAAGCTCACCAAGAGCTGAGAACTCAGCCATGTAATGTAAATGAAGCCAACAACCAGAAAATCACGTAGAATCAATGAGTGTTAATAATAAGGACAAATTGGAAAATCTAACCCATATTATGCGAGGCCAAAACCAAAATTGTGCTTGATCTTTCGATCTCACAATACATTCACAGATAATAGATCATGCAGATTGCTGTTGTGTGCCTGTATATATTGAGTATTACACCTAATCTCCCACAATAGCTTTTTCTTTAGGGAACATTGATCTTCAGCTAAATCAAGAAAAAAAACACAAAAGATAGAATTTTCTCAAGCAGCACAGGGATTTATAAATCATTAAAGTCACTCTAACTTTAACAGGGAATGTTATCACTCCATTTCATTTGGTATCCTGAAAACAGTGGCTGCATTTTAACTCATAAAAGGGGGAGATTGTGGTTATGTCAAAATACCAAACCTCTAAAAGCAGTAATCAAACTCTCCTTAAACCCGCACACTTCCGGTTCTAGTTTCATTGGATGGGGTGCTGGGCAACCAACCTACTTATAGCTAGCAGGTTGGTCATTATTTTAACGCTTCATTATTTTAATCCGTTTCAGTCCTATTTAAGAGTCTCTTCGTATCAGAAAGTTGAAAGCAGTTGAACATGAAGTTGACAACCACAAGCTGTCAAAGCTCATCAAGGCAGCGTAGGGGGCAGGGCCTCAGTTTCCATTGCCGGGGGTCTAGTCACCACATGTGACCTGCTCCATTCTGCAGAAGCGCTGTGGAGTGTCAGCCCCACTTTGTCACACAGGGGTGGTTGCGAGGTGGTGGAGGGAGGTGGTTGGGAAATGTGCAGTTGTGGCTGTATTGGTTGATAGATTTCACTCTCAACCTCTTCTGTGAAGATGTTTTATAAATTTGTCATTATTGAAGGCCAGTGAAGAAAATTGTTTCTTAATGGTCTTGGTGAGTGTGCGCTCCTGTTGGGTGACATCTCTCTCTCCTCCTGTCCTGCTCTGTATTTGCTGTCTTCATATTTCCACTTATGTTCACTCCTTAGATACAACACGACCAGGCCTCTTGTGTCTTCAAAAAACTTCTTCCAGCAGCACTTTAAATAGCAGAACATGTATCGCGGGATTAGCCAGATTTAAAATTAATCCAAGTATAGGAAACCTTCAAAAGCACTTACAATTATATAACCAACAAGAAAAAATAATCCAGCATCTAACTTGTAAGTATTCATGATCTTTTTAGCTGCTGTTATTTAGTAGGTGGGTGAGGGTGTTATTTTATGCATTTTAATATTTTGTTTAATTGTGTAAATTTAAGATTGTAGTATGGAGTTACAAAATGCATTCCAATCAGCAATATGGACTAATTCATATCATGATCCTTCTACTCTGTGTTCTATTTGAACTCAGATCTCTTTACCAAGATGCCATCTTGCACATCTCCCATTGGATATCATTTTGAAGTCTCAAATGGCCACTACGTGCTGAAAATTACAGCTGTAATTTGGTGCAAGGTGGCCCGAATTACTCCCTATCCAATTATATATTGCAAGATATTATTTCTTCTTATTTGATCATTTCTACTCATCAAACATTCAAAGTACTTCATATTTTAAATTGGTCACTCTTCCCAGGGAGCTTACCAATTCTTTGAAAGCTCACACAAATAGCCTTGATACAATAAACTATCATCATTCGCCATTATTATTCTATGAAGAGGATACAGATTATTGAGAAACCACCTGCTGTTCTTAGTGACCCAATGTGCCATTGTAAACTGTACTGCTTGCAGCCTTCTCTACCTTATCCAACCTGAAATCATTTGGAATGAAATAATTACACCTTTTAGATACAACATTCTCAGCTGCTTTAAACAAACTAGTTTCACTAGAACCTTAGGAAATTACATGAGTGTTTATGTGATTTTGTTTCTAACACTATCTCTAAAACCATACTTACTGCTTAACAAAACAAGATTGGTCTTAAAGACATGAGCAAGCTTTGGAAAAGTGGAAGCTCTCACCTCAAAGGTTGCTAGATTTTTTTTCCACTCAGCAGCAAGTGCTGTGGCTTTCCCACTGACAATGAATTCTCAGCAAGTGAAAAATTATGATGATTTTAGTACATTATAACAAAATGTGAGACTCTGGGTTGAAATTTGTTAGAGAGCAGATCATGAGTGACAATGAACATATTTCCTGACCTTAACATGACACAGTGGCGACTCACCTTACCGGTATCGAACCGGCTCCCAAGATCGCAAGCGTCGTCGGAGGCTCTCCTTCTTCTCCATCGTTGGGCTAGGAAAGCCCACGCACAGGAAGGTCAGGTGACCCACGCGTGACGTCAGCGCGGGAACTGAAGCGCAGGAAGAGTTTCAGTATTAAAAGGCGCACAGCACCCCTGTCGATCAGTCGACTTCTGACCCCAAGCAACAAACTCCATGTCTTTATTCTATAGCAGTGTAGCTAGCCGCTACATTGGCAACCCCGACGGGCCCAAACGTTTTTGGACCCACGATGTCTGCGCAACAAGAGGTACAGGCAGTAGCCCTTAAACTGCCCACCTTTTGGACCCTCCGGCCACATGACTGGTTCGACCAGACCGAGGCCCAGTTCCAGATTTGCCAGATCACCAGGGACAACACCAAGTACTACTACATGGTGAGCGCCCTCGACCAAGACACCACAGCCCAGGTCGAGGACTTCATCCAGGTGCCCCTGGAGGATGAGAAGTATGATAAGTTCAAGACCCTCCTTCTTGAGACTTTCGGCCTTTCCCGATGTGAACGGGTCTGTTGCCTTCTCCACCTCGCTGGGTTGGGTGACAGACCCCCCTCTGCGCTTATGGACGAGCTGTTGGCCCTGGCAGACGGCCACAAACCCTGCCTGATGTTCGAGCAGGCCATTCTAGAGCAGTTACCCAACAACATCCACCTGGTCCTGGCGGATGCCGACTTCAGCGACCCCTGGAAGGTGGCCGCCCGTGCTGATGTCCTTTGGTGGGCGAAGAAGGAAAGCGGGACATCTGTCGAGCGCATTGCCATCCCAGCGGCCCAGCAGGCCAGACCCGGCAATCGACCACAACCCACCCACCACCAGGTCTGAGACACCGACTGACCAATGGTGTCTCTACCTCCAACGGTGGGGCGCAGACGCCCGCAGGTGCCGGCCACCATGCAGGTTTCTGGGAAACACCAGGGCCAGCCGCCGCTGATGGCTACGGCAGCTGGCCACCCGGATAGCCTCTTGCATGTGCGGGACAGGCGTTCCGGCCGTCATTTCCTGGTAGATACTGGGGGTGAGGTCAGCGTCATGCCTCCCAACAGCCACGAGACTCGCAACCGCACACCAGGACCCGCTCTCAGAGCCGCCAACGGCAGCGTCATCCGGACCTTTGGCACCAGTTCAGTGCAACTCCAGTTTGGCACCAGCAACTTTACCTGGATATTCACCCTGGCTGCCGTTGCGCAACCACTCCTCGGGGCAGATTTCCTTTGCGCCAACAGTCTGCTGGTTGACCTGCAGGGTAAGTGTTTGGTACATGCCAGGACCTTCCAAACGTTCTCGTTGGGTGAGGCCAAGCTACCGGCCCTACACCTTGACTCCGTCACCATGTTGACCAACGAGTTCGCCAGGGTCCTGGCAGAGTTCCCGTCTGTACTAACACCCCAGTTCTCCACCACCTTGCCCAAGCACAGCGTCCAGCATTACATCCCCACCCAGGGCCCACCCCTCCACGCCCGTGCCCGACGGCTACCCCCGGTCAAGCTCCGCCTCGCGAAGGAGGAATTCAAGAAGATGGAGGAGTTGGGGATCATCCGCAGGTCGGACAGCCCATGGGCCTCTCCGCTACACATGGTCCCCAAGGCAGCCAGAAGTTGGCGACCCTGTGGCGATTACCGATGCCTGAATGACATAACTACCCCGGACCGGTACCCTGTGCCATATATTCAGGACTTCGCTGCCAACCTGCATGGGCAGTCCATTTTCTCCAAGGTCAACATTGTCCGCAGTTATCACCAGATCCCAGTGCATCCGGACAACATTCCAAATACGGCGCTGATCACACCTTTCGGCCTCTTTGAATTCGTCTGGATACCCTTTGGCCTTAAGAATGCAGCTCAGTCCTTCCAACAACTGATGGACACGGTCGGGCGCGACCTTGACTTCGTCTTCATATACCTCGACGACATCTTGATCGCCAGCAGCAGCCACCAGGAACATTTCACGCACCTCCGCCAACTCTTTTCTCGCCTGAGGGATTTCGGCCTGACCATCAACCCAGCCAAATGCCAGTTCGAGCTTGAGACAATCAATTTCCTGGGCCATCGGATCGACAAACATGGCGCTTCGCCCCTGCCTGCAAAGGTCGATGCCATCCGCCACTTCACCAGACCCACCTCCGTCAAGGGCCTACAGGAATTTCTTGGTAAGGTAAACTTTTATCACCGGTTCATACCATCCACGGCCCGCATCATGCACCCATTGTATGCTCTCCTGTTGGGCGGAAGCAAGGACATTGTTTGGTCAGAGGAGGCTGACACCGCATTCATCAAAACCAAGCAGGCCTTGGCAGACATAGTCATGTTGGTGCATCCTCGTACGGACGTCCCAACTGCCCTCACGGTGGACACCTCCAGCACAGCGGTCGGAGGCATTCTAGAGCAGCTCATCGAAGGGCGTTGGCAACCGCTGGCGTTCTTCAGCATACACCTTCAACCACCAGAGCTCAAATATAGCACCTTCGACCACGAGCTGTTGGTGTTGTACCTGGCCATCAGACACTTCCGATATTTCTTGGAGGGTAGGCCGTTTACAGCTTTCACTGACCACAAGCCATTGACCTTCGCTTTCAACAAGGTCTCAGATCCCTGGTCAGCACAGCAACAGCGGCACTTGTTGTACATCTCAGAGCACACCACTGACGTCCGCCATCTGTCCGGGAAAAAGAAGGTGGTCGCGGATGCACTTTCACGACCCACCATCCAAGTTTTGTCCCTGGGGTGGATTTCGGCGCCTTGGCAGAGGCACAACAAACGGACATGGAGATGCCCAGCTATCGCACTGCAGTCTCGGGCCTGCAACTGCAAGACCTACTGGTACTGCAAGCGCATCCTGCTCTATGATATCTCCACTAGTAAACCTCGCCCCATCATTCCAGCTGCCTGGTGTCGACAGGTGTTTGATTCCATCCACGGCCTCACACACCCAACCATCCGGACTACTGTCCAGATGGTGTCCGACAAGTTCGTCTGGCATGGCCTGCGTAAACAGGTTTCCGAATGGGCCCAGTCCTGCACACACTGCCAAAACTCGAAAGTACAGCAGCATGTCAAGGTCCCTCTGCAGGACTTTCAACCTACCCGCTGGAGGTTCGACCATATCCATGTCGACCTTGTCGGTCCCCTCCCAGTCTCTCGAGGAGTGCGGTACCTCCTCACAATTGTCGACCATTATACCCGCTGGCCTGAAGCCATTCCCCTCGTGGACACCTCCACCCTGTCCCCCGCACGGGCCCATTTGTCAACTTGGGTGGCCCGATTCGGTGTCCCAGCCCATATCACCTCAGACAGGGGAGCTCAATTCACCTCCGGCCTGTGATCTGCCATCACAGACTTGTGGGGTTCCCAGATCCACCTCACCACTGCCTGTCATCCGCAATCCAATGGGCTGGTGGAGAGGTTCCATCGACACCTGAAGTCGGCACTCATGGCTCGCCTTAAGGGGCCCAACTGGGTGGACAAACTCCCCTGGGTCCTGCTGGGGATACGTTCCGCACCAAAAGAGGACCTGCATGCCTTGTACACGGAGATGGTCTATGGAATACCTTTGGTCATCCCAGGCGAGTTCCTACCAGCCCCTTGGGGGACAGAGGAAGAACCTGCTGCGACACTTGACCAGCTGCGCGAGCGGCTTGGCAACCTGGCCCCGATACCCACCTCGCGACACAGACAGGCCCCGACCCATATGCCGACGTCCCTTCAAGACTGTAAGTTTGTCTTTGTCAGGAGGGGCGCGTACCGAACACCACTGCAGCGGCTGTACAAAGGGCCATTCCGTGTCATCAAGAACAATGGGTCTACGTTTGTGCTGGACATTGGGGGGGACGCGAGGAGGTTTTTCCAATTGACCAGCTGAAGCCGGCTCATTTAGACCTGGACCCACCGGTAGTGGTCCAGTGAGCGCAACGCAGGGGCAGGCCACCCAAGTCATAGTTTATTTAATTCTGGCTTTCGCGACGGTATCGCCAGTTCTGGGGTTGGGGGGGGGGGGTGGTTATGTGGTGACTCACCTTACCGGTATCGAACCGTCTCCCGAGTTTGCGAGCATCGTCGGAGGCCCCGACCCAAGGTGGCGCGGGGCCCTACTTCTTCTCCATCGTTGGGCTAGGAAAGCCCGCGCGCAGGAAGGTCAGGTGACCCACGCGTGACGTCAGCGCGGGAACTGAAGCGCGGGAAGAGTTTTGGCATTAAAAGGCGCACCGCACCCCTGTCGAGCAATTGACTTCTGACTCCAAGCAACAGACTCCGTGTCTTTATTCTAGAGTAGTGCAGCTAGCCGCTACAACACCAAATTTTCTTCTTTTAGCATATCATATTTGTTTCCATCATTAATGATCCAGTGAATTTACCAGAAATTTCTCTCCTAGAAAGTGGTTAAACTAAAGAACTCACTACCAGTAGAAATAGTTGAAGCAAATAGCAAAGGTACACTTAAAAGCATTTTCTATAAATCAACAGAGTTAAGAATAGAAAATATAGTGATGAAGTTGGGAGCATCATCACATATTAGGCCTTTGTGTTGTCAGTATCATTGCTGAGGATGATCTAAACTGAGGACTTTCACAGGATCCAAAAGTAATCTCTAAAAGTATAGTTTTAGTCATAGCTCATTAAAGAATGAAATAGCTATTAAAACAGCAAGTTTACCAGAAATATGCTGTACAAATCTACTGGATGAATGAAATAACCTAAAAAACACAATAGGTTGTACATTTGCTTCTCATCAAAATGCATCATTCAATTTTTTAGATAAACTATCCACTTTCATTTCAAGAGATATTGAAAGGTAGTGTTAGAAACTCAAGGCAGATACTACAGTGTCTGAAAACATCAATTAAAAATTTGGATGTCTTGAGAAGAGAGTACGTACTTCAGGTCTAAATTCTCAACTAGTAGTAAGAGTTGATCGTTCTCCTCCAAGCCAGCTGCGGCCATGGTGTTTTGAAGATTTCTCTTGTGCTACTTTTTTGATCTTTGGAAAATTTCATTTTGATTGATCTCTGTAAGATTAACATTCGAGGGCATGTAAACTCAGCAGGCTGGTAGAAAATGAATAAACTTCCGAAACAACACTCTACTTCTTTGTAGGTTAATGTGTAAAACAACTGCGATAAATAAAAACATGCATTTTAGGTGTTATCCTCCTTCGTTCCTGTAATTATAATTAAAATTTGAACTGACTTCACAGAGGCTGAACAAAAAGATGACAATTCTGGAACTATTCAACAGATCAGGTAGTATGTGCGGAGGGAGAATCAGGGTGAAGATTTCAGGTCAATAACATTTATAAGAACAAGGAAAAGTTAGAAATGAAACCAGTTTTAAGTTGAAGAGAAACGGGGAGAGGGCTGGGAGAATATAGAGGAAGGTATGGGGTGGGGTGGATGGCAAGAAAAAATGAATTTCGCAGGTAGTGGTGTTGGCTGAAAGAGGGGGTAAAGCTATGTTTGGAGCAGGTGTAAGCAGGAAGACACAAAGGAAATACAAAATACCAGAAAAGGACAAAGAAAAGAGTGAATGCCAGAAATGTGAGATACAAAACTGGAATGGTTGGTTATCAGAAGTTGTTAAATTGTTCAGTCCTGAAATCTGTGACGTGCCAGGTCTAAAGATGAAGTGCCATTTACTGAGCACTTATTTAGCTTCTTTGAAACATTGCAAGGATGGAGAAGTCAAAATGGGAGTGGGACAGAGATTAAAATAACAAATAACCTGAAGCTCAGGATCATCCTCATGAATTGCTTTGGTTGATGTGTATTGTTGCATTCAGAGCGGCTTGTCTTTCATGCTTTTTTCACTTTAACTCTTTTCAAAACAACTTTGCAGGTTTCACTTGCAAGTGTGGTGAACATTTCACAGAGTTAAGCCTAAACTTTCAGAGGTATATTCAAAAAGAAATGTCTTGTTGTTATTTTTTTTCTTATGTCCTTTTATACATTGTTTTTTTCTGCAGCACTGCAAGTGAGTGCTTAACTTTGGATCCATCTAAAGCTACCTTCCAGCATACCAATAAAGACTCAGGTATACTTCTAATATTGCTTGTTTCTTTTCACCTTCCACCAGAGAAGCTTCAATCCAGGCTAACAAAGACTTAAACCTTGTAATTCATTACCAATGAGGAATAACTCAATTAATGCAAGATTAAGAAAAGGACCTCTATATATATGAGAAAGTATTAAGTTCAGTTTAATTTTAGCTCTGGGGCAAATGTAATTGACACTCATATTAGTGGATAACCTTTTTAAAACGTTATTGCAATTGTACTTCCAATTCTTTTGAAGGTAGTACGTTTATCAAATGTCTTCCTCCAGCAACACGAGGAGACTAGAATTGGAGCCACACAATGAGAATTAACCAGTTATATATAGCCTGACACTGTTGAACCTTACGGTCTGATTTTTCTTCTTTATTTTACACATTTAGATTGAATATTGATGGGTTAGGTGGAGTAAATTGTTTCATAATCCCTTCTTGCGCTTTCAAGATTTTACAAAGCCTAATGTGATGTTTGCAGAAATTGTAATGCTAGTATTTTGAGTTGCCTCTGCTGCTTGCTAAATTTACCAGTTACCTCAAAAAATGGCTTATTAGGGGAGAATTGCTTGCTATTTGCTGTTTAGAATTAAAATGTAAATATGTCCTTTACGATTTTGGTATAAATAGAAAACACTGGGAATTTTCTCCTTCACCTTTTAGATGCTGGGTTTGAATATAATCTTGGCTGATTCAGTGAAACTGTATTCTCTCTGATGTCTCTGTCAGTTCCTTGTGCAGATAGTTTGGACAACAGAAACCTGGATTCATAATGCAAATTATTATTGTGTTGGCAATTATATACAGCAAATCCATAAAGATCATTTGATGTAAGAAATAGAAATAACAAATATAGTATTTTCAGTTGGAAAAGCAGTGAATGAGTTTATAGTGAATAGTTAGCACCTTTTATAACATATGTCCATACTTCCTTACGACATAGAAGGAGGCTATTTTGACACACTGTCTATTGCCAACTCATAGACCAATCCTATTCCCCCACTATTTTTCTCTGTTCCATATTCTCCCTTCATTCCTATCAGTTCCTCCTCAATTCCGTCATCCACCTAAATACTACAATTTACAGCAACCAATTAACCTACCAAAATGCATGTCTTTAGGGTGTCGGAGGAAACCAAAGCACCCGGATGAAATCCCGGGTGTCACAGGGAGAACGTGCAAGCTCCACACAGACAGCACAAGATGCCAGGATAGAACCAATGTGACTGGAGCTGTGAGGCAGTAGATATACTACCTGGTCTATTATGCCTGTGTGACTCAATCTTTTTTTCTCATGAAAAAGGAAATCAGTTGTGGTGCAGAACAGGCCACCAAATGAACACATCTATAATGCACAACTAGAATTGGACCAATTTCACTCTCAATATCACTGGAGCAGAGATATCTGCATTCTTCATTTAGATCACACTACTCCTAATGTAGAAGTGGCTGACTAAGGACATTTGGTGATAACATTTATTTTAGTCTGCAGTGCAAAAAATAGAATTGGTGACAGCATTCACAAAAACTTAAAGGTACCCTCATGGATACAGAAAATGTTCATGGTACCATTTTTCAAAAGTGTATTCAGTGTAATGATTATATATATTTAATGATTTTATGTTCTAAATTGGTCCCTGAATATGTGCAACCAAAGTGACTATGTTTCTTGTGTTTAGGTGGATTTAGCATTCAAATTCATTCCACTTGTCAATCTACTTAATTAATTCTATAGTCATCCAATTTATGTACTTCCATTGCTTTGTTATGTCATGCTCCTTTTCAAACTTTATAACCTTTTCCAAAGCCCCAACAGACCATGTGAGTTTGTTCTTTGTTTGCTGAATGGATAACAAATTGGTAATGATTCAGACACCTCAGAGGAACAAAGTGGGGCAAGTTCTAATAACTGCCTTTGCACAAGGAGCTGTGACAGAGGGGAATAGGATAATCCCTCACACAAAATGTAAATGGGAAATGGAGAATGAAAGGAGAAATTTACACTGTAAAGGTATACCACTAAACTGACAGAACAATTTAGGACCAGTGTTTCTGCAGAAATGCATTGGATGTTGAATGATAAGTGGGTTGGATATCCACTTTGCTGTCTCTGGAATGCCCAATAACTTTGCTGGTTGGATTTTATCTGGGTTGACTAAGCAAACTACAAGTGCCATTTGCACTGTTTGTAGGCAGCCATTTCAAAGAGTTAATAATCTGGTGGGACATCATCGCTTTCAACAGAACCTCACAGAGGAAGGGTGATAGTGTAGCGGTTAACATAACGTTATTACGGCGCCAGAGACCCGGGTTCAATTCCAGTCACTGTCTGTAAGGAGTTTGTACGTTCTCCCCGTGTCTGCGTGGGTTTCCTCCGGGTGCTCCGGTTTCCTCCCACATTCCAAAGACGTACGGGTTAGGAAGTTATGGGCATGCTATGTTGGCATCGGAATTGCGGTGACACTTGCAGGCTGCCCTCAGAACACTCAGCGCAAAAGATGCATTTCACTGTGTGTTTTGATGTACATGTGACTAATAAAGATATCTTATCTTATCACAGGAGTAATATTCTTGTAACACTGACAGATCACAGTGAACAAATATGTAAAGCATCATCACTCTCTATGCAGCATGGTTTATGCACCAATAAAAAATGAGATATGCGAGACTGCAGATGCTGGAATCTGGAGCAACACACAAAGCGCTGGAGGAACTCAGTGGGTCAGGCAGCGTCTGTGCAGGGAAATGGACAGTTGCAGTTTTGGGTCAAGACTCCTCATCTGGACTGAAAGAAAGAAGGGAGATGGCCAGTATAAAATGGTGGAGGGAAGGGGTGGAGCAAGAGCTGGCAGGTGATAGGTGGATCCCGGTGAGGGGGAGGAGAGTGGGAATGATATCAGAAGCTAGAAAGTGATAGGTGGAAGTGACAAAAGGCTGAAGATAATGGAATTTGATAGGAGGGAAGGGTGTAGTATGCGATAAAGGGAGGCAGGTGGGGAGAGGAACACCCCCCCACTGATTTTCTTATTTTCACAATTCTCTTATGACATAGAAGGAGGGAATTCAGTCCATCAAGTCTCTGCCGGCTCCCAGTGCAATCCCATTTTTCCCAATAATTTTCCCTGTAACTTATTCTCTCTACACATCCATCTACTCCTCCCAGATTCTACCACTTAACTACACACTAGACGTAATGTAGAGTGGCCAACTACCTGACCAACCCACACATCTTTGGAAAGTGGAAGGAAAACTGGAGCACCATAGAGGAAACCCATAAAGTCACAAAGAGAACACGCAGACTCCACACAGACAACACAAAAGGTCAGGACAGAACCCAAATCATGGTGCTGTGAGGTATTAGCCCTACCAGCTGCTCCACTATGCCACCCATGTTCTTCGATAAGTGCTGAGTCTGATATACTAGTGATAGTTTTGTCCACATGGAGGGTACACCCATCCACTTGCAAAGCTCTGTATCCAAGGGCCAGATTCTTTCCTCCTCTGCTATCTGCCATCAGAAAATCTGATCCAACCAACCCATGTGTTGACCCTTTGTCCATGTGTTGACCCTTTGCCCATGTGTCAGCTGACTCCAGCCTGATATTTTGCATTTATTTCCCCATCATCCAGAAATTCCAAAGGATACGCTATCTTTACATACATCCTAACATTTATGCAACAGCTTACCGTTTTTTCTAGACCCTCATGAAATTTACAGTGCATTCTCCAGGATTCTGTTATCTGACATTTACTTGAGCTTACCAAACCACCTGAGTCTTTTCTTACTAATCCATGTTCACATCAATAATATACTAGCATAATTTAAAATTTCTAGATTTGTCACCATGTCTTGTGTGTTAGTCGAAGGGTTTTACAGAGACTGACAAGATATGAAAGCTGTTTAATCTTGTAGAATGTTTGCAGTAAGTTTCCTTAGCCATTTGGAATCATAGGGGTATCGATTGGTATGTCAGCAAGTCTAAAGTTGCAGGCAACAGAAGGGAAATTGGATTGAATGGGTTGGTCTGCTCGTACCAGTTGGGCTGAATGGCCTCCTTCTGTGTTGTAATAAGTAAACAATAAACAATGTAAGAGCCAGTATTTAGCTATGCTTCACTGCATTACTTATGTGCAATGTGTCAGCTCTTAGTTTTCATACATTGTCGTTTGCTTCATGCCATCATTTAAGGATTTGACAAGACTTAGGAGTATAAGTGGACCAGCAACAGTACCAAGGCTGAGATTTGGCAGGATAGTAGTGGGCAACGATGGTCTGACAACTCTTAAACTCGAAATTGGCCAAGGCTTTGTGATGACCAGCACCATCTTTGCAGGTAACACATGAAGGAGGTCATTGTGGAAACTCCTGAGGTCCAATTCGTGGATTCAGCTGGACTTGATATTGAAAGATGTACACCCTTGGATCATACCCAACATACAGTCTACTCAAAGCAGACTATGATACAGAGTGTGCCCTTGCATTCATAGCTTAATAGTGAATTTTCAGGCTTGGGTAATTCTCCATAATAAACTTGCCAGACAACCTCATATTGACTTGAACAAATTTATGATCCTGTTAAGAAATTGCCTTTCAATGAAAAGGTACTAAAGACAGTGGAATGAATGAAACTGTATCAGACGCATTGGTTATTTGGAAGCCAAGTAAATAAAATGCAGAAAATAAAATACAATTCTGGAAAGAGTAGGAAAGAATTGTTGTCTGGTTTCGTAGAAGTGTTGTCTCTGAAATAATACATGCTATCACAGAGTCATACAGCATAGAAACAGGCCCTTTGGCCCGTCAGATCCATGCCAACCTTCAATTACACATCTTATCCCACTTATCAGCACTTGGGCCATAGTCTTCAATGCCTTGGCAACTCAAGTGAACGTCTCCCATTGCCAGTGACACCAAAATCCCTAAAATTAAAAGAAATGGAAAAACTCCAAAATAAATAAGCTTGTTCAGTCTCAAACTATATTTCAAAATAATTAATAGGTTGGTAAACATTACTTGTGCATCTTTGGTTTTTCATCATCCTTTGCAAAGAGAAGCATAATCAATATTTACACTGCGTAGAAAAGCAGCCTTCCACCCACCACCACTAACATCTGAAATATTTGGTGCCGTTATAAGGTATGGTTCTCCACTCTAAATTCCTTTTTATTATGTATGGAAAATAGAAACCTCCCTCCACTCCCCAATAAGCCTGGGACAGATCCTGATCCAAGCAGACTGGACATAGAACCAATAATTATTCAATTAAATTAAATTGATTGTATAAAACCCTCTGACCCACATCATAGAAATAATTTATACTGTATTTTTAGGTTGTCCTGAAATGATCAGCACCCATTGAAGTGCTAGTAAAGTGTAATCAATGTCATAATATAGAGAAGCATAGGGGCCAAATTACCCATTGCAGGTTCCTGCAAACATTGGTATGGAGGAAAGACCAGTCTCCCTCTGACCTCCTGCACTAATCCAGCAAAGCCCAATGCAAGCATGAGGAACAACATCTTCTGAATTTATGCATTATGATCTTCTCAACTAATAGGAAGCACGGGACCAATTTAAACAGTGAAATAGTACACATGTCTCGGGACAGTATCTATTCCCACTAATTTTATTGCTATGTTAATAAATGGTACAAATAAAAACAGAAGGAATGTCATGATAATCTCTTTTTACTGAGGTTGGCCGAGGTGGTCATTACACTGGGTGAACAATTCTTCCAATGTAATAAGCAAGGAAACAATTGATCTCTCGAGCCAGATGTTTCTCTGGTGGGTGCAGTTAATCCTCAGTACGTTCCTATATTAAATTATAGCTCAGGAACTTGACTCTACCACAAAAAGAGCAGGTTGCAATGATTCTGCAGCTCAACCACAGCTGTACGTGCAACTAACAAACAACAATTTAAATCCCTGACTAAGTGTGCAGAGTTTGGATATGCCTCACCAGATTAAAGAAATTTGCTCACAAAAGATTTATAATAAACAGGAAAGCTGATGAATCAAGAGTGAAGGGGGAAATTGGATAGAAAATTGGCTTGATAATAAAAGCAGAGAATAGTTCTAAGTGGAAAGAGTTCAAGCTGGATAGTTGTGACTGCTAGATTCCAACAGGGATTAGACCTGGAACCTCTGCTATTTATATTTATTAACAACCTCTAAGAAGCCATGGTGTGCAGAATGTCTAAGTCTGAAGTTGGTACCAAATTGTCTGGGGAAAATAAGATGTATGGAGGAGATCAATATTATTCATAGGGTGTACAGGCTGAACATCTGGGTAATTGAGTGTCACCTTGGCAGTCATCTTAAGTAGAGTGCAGTAATGAATAGAAGTATTAAATACTAAATATAAGGTCTTGGCATGACTGTACAGACAATATAATAGGATAAATAAGCTAGATAACTAAAGCTGAACAATCACTAACACATCACCATTTTGTAAGGTGGTGACTGCTGGACAAACAGAATCTTAAGGGTAGATTTTTTTAACTATTAAGTAGCCAATAAGCAGTGGCGCCAACCCAAAACTGATCATTTTGAGGGTCATGTGCCTCTCTGTTCTACCACCAGGCTTGACAGAGCGGAAGATCCATCTGACACTGTTCTGATTTCTAGGTGATTAGCCACTGACCCTTAACTCCTGTTGTCACTGCTGTTCATGACCTTCCTTCCATCCAGAGCTCCCTCCCCTCCACCACCACTGGCCCAGCCTTGTCTCAGATATTTTTTTCCATATAGGACCGTTTTGTAATTTACACTCAAACATATTTTCATTTCCATCTCACTGTCTTCCTTTGAAACACACCTTTAAATTCACTATTTTGATCACCCCTCCTGGTTCTTCAGGATTCATATATACAGTAGATCTCCATGGGATATTTTTCTGTGCTAAATGCCATTGTTAATGTGGGTAGAAAATTCTTAGAGCCAAGACTTGTTGAGTATTGCCACCAGCTCCATGCACTCTGCTATTTGAATACCTTTAAGTCCCAGACATATGCACACATGTTTTCAAGTGTGGAGCTCTAAGGGTTGCTGAATGACACATGTTAGCACATCTGTCTCTTTGCTCCGTCACTGGACTCGGCATAGTCCTGTAGCAGAGCCCAGTCCTGCTGGGATTCCACAGCATTATGACTCTCAGGTTCTATATTGGGTCTGACCTGGTGTAGAATCCAAAATCCAACTGATTTCAATGGGAAATGTAAGCCTGAGGATTCAGCAGCTTAAGGAAGCTGTTTGTTTAAAGCAGCACACACAAAATGCTGGAGGAACTCAGCAGGTCAGGCAATATCTTTGGAGGGAAATGAACAGTCGATGTTCCCAGCCAATATCCTTCATCGGGACTGGAAAGAAAGAGGGCAGAAGCCAGTCCCGATGAAGGGTCTCAGCGCGGAAAGTCGACTGCTCATTTACCTCCATAGATGCTGCCTGCCCTGCTGAGTTCCTCCAGCACTTTTTGTGTGTTGCTCCAGATTTCCAGCATCTGTAGTCTTGTGTCAGTATTTAAGTAGTTTTGTTTTAATTATATTGTTTATATATTTTTATTAATATTTTACTTATTTTAATTGTCTCTGTTGTATTACATTTTAGATAATTAAACTTACATATTTGCTTCAATTTTAAAAGTTTTTAAATGTCTCTAAATGTAAGGGATGTTTAAAAAAAATTAAAATTCTTCACTGCTTTCACAGCCGGCAAAGGAGAGTGGGACGATCCCACCATGTTATCCAGGGCACAGTCATTATCTGGACCAAACGGCTGGACTCGAGCACAATTGATCATAGGATCATGGTCCATGATGTAGTCCATTGGCTAAAGTGATAAGCTGACATTCCATCAAACCTTGAGTCCCTTTAACCCCTGGTGAGGTCTGAATTTACTGAAATAAGAATGATTTGTGCTTAATCCCCAAGGCCTCTGGATATTTTATTATTCATTCAGAATTGGAACAGATTTGTAAAGGTTTACATTTTCATTTTAAAATAGACTATCACAGCCCTCAGTGGAATACAATTTTTAGAGATTCACAAATATCAAGAGACTTCAATTTCATTTTTAAACCATCCACCTTAATACCGACAGGTATTTTTTTTAAACTCATTGGCCTAGAAAATCTATTGTGTACCACAACATTTGTATGCGCTACGTGACAAAAATTTCTGGATAAGCTGATCATCAGCCATAGTTAAATACCTACTCCTGGTCCTCCATGAGTGTGATGCATTAATGCGTTGTGGTATTAATAAATGCTTAGTGGTGTGGAATGGACAAATGGGAGTCATAGAGTTACAAGCGTGGAAACAGGCCCTTCATTCCCAACTTGTCCTTGCCAACCAAGTTGCCTACCTGAGCCAGTCACATTTGCCTGCATTTGACCCCTATCCCTCGAAACCTTTCCTATCCATAAACCTATCCAAACATCTTTTAAACATTGCAATTGTACCTGCTTCTACCAACTCCTCTGGCAGCTCGTTCCACATACCCACCGTGCTCTGTGTAAAAAGTTGCCCCTCAGATCACCTTTGAATCTTTCCCCTGTCATCTAAACCTATGCCCTCTAGTTTTTGTCTCCTCTACCCTGGGAAAGACTGTGACCATTCACCTTATTCATGCCCCTCATGATTTTATTTAGGTCACCCGTCAACCTCCAATGCTCCAGGGAAGAAAGCCCCAGCCTCTCTTTATAACCCCAGTCTCTCTTTAGAACTCAAGCCCTCCAATGCCGCTATCATCCATGTGAAACTTTTCTTCACCCTTTCCAGCTTAATGAAATAAATAACTTTCATTAATAAATTTAATTGGCTCATACATCCACCCGTGCAGCAACAACTAACAGAGTCATAACCTAAAGGGGACCTGCTGGAGCAGGTCAGTCCAAGGAATCTATCCTAGGAGCCAGCTCCAGATTGGTGCTTCAAATAAAACCTCTACCCCTCATGGTGAGTTTCCCGAGGGACCACCAAACTTTGTTTCCCTAATCACAATCCTACCCACCTAATCCAATCATGATCTCGATCCTACCTACCATGGAAATGCCACAGAGGGCTGTGGAGGTCAAGTCACTGGGTGTATTTAAGGCAGAAATTGATAGATCCTTGATTGGTAACTGGGTTAAGGGTTATGGGGAGAAGCCGGGAGAATGGGGATGAGAAAATAGTCAGCCATGATTGAATGGCGGATCAGACTCAGTGGGTCGAATGGCCTAATTCTGGTCCGATATCTTATGGCCTTATGGTCCTATGGAAGCCAATCACAAACACTCACAGCCATTCCCACCAATGCTCCAACCTGACCTTCGATGATCCAGCCTTCCTTGTAACTGGAGCTCATCACTTCCACCCTGGCCCTCTCTCACCCACAAAACCTTATTCCCAAGGATCTATGAACCAGACCCACAACTGTCTATATTACTTCACGAATGAGCAGGAAAAATGATTTTGATGCTGCCTTTGGCCTTTGCTTCATAAATTTACACCGTGTGAAGCCTACTACCATCATGGTGTTTCTGATCCCGTGCCAGGTCTGACCTAACGTGGGATCGAAGAGACAATTCCCCAGTCTTATTCCCTGGTTTTTGACTCTGTATAGCTCAATCGATGCTGTTCTGATCCATTAGCCCATTCATACAATTCAACTCATTGAAAACTTTCTACCACAGACAATAAAGGAAATGCGATAACAAGCTGCACTTCAAAAGCATTCAGTTGTAACTCAGATATGTTCAGTTACAACCTTCAATATTTCACTGGTGAGCGGTAAGCTGAGATCACTGACCTGGACTTGCAATTCTGCTTTCAAAGCGATATTGAAGGATTAAATAGGATTCAAAGAAGATTCACAAAGACAATTCCAAATGATAGCCCTATAAGTTATGAAGAGATCTTCAGAGCAGTGAATTTATTTTTCTTGAAGCAAACATGATTGAAAGGGATTAAGATGAAAGCCTTTAAAGTGTTGGAAAGCATGGATAATATGAATATTAGTATTAAGCAAATTCTTCGATTTTGGCTGTGGGTACAAAATCGATGGGTGTGGGTTTAAGATTAACAAGTAAAAGATTAGAAATTCCACCACCAGACACTATCACAATCCCATTGGATAACAACAGATCTCTAGGAAGAATAGTTCATGTTTGTTGATTAACTCCTTCCAGAATGGAATTAAGTTATATAAGGGTAATTGTACATAGAGCTAGTCATGCCTACTTTGAGATTTTATGAAGTTATGTAATTAAGATCCAAATTTTGTTGAGGACTGTCAGCAAAACTGCTGATGCATAAGATCAAAGGAAAAAGAAGCAGGCACAGGCCATTTGATTCTCGGGCCTGTTTTATCTTGGCAACATTTTCTGTACTAACTTTATGTCTCCTGATTCCATTAATAACCAAGAATATTTTGATCTCTGCCTTGAATATACCAAGTAAATAAGCCTCCAGAGCCTTTTTTGGGTAGACAATTCCACAGGTACACCACACACTGGGTAAAGAAATGTCTTCTCGTCTCTGTTCTGAATTCTTAGTGCCTTATTTTGAGACCACAACTCTGTTCTAGACTCCCCAGCCAGGCGAAAAGTTATCTACATTAACACGCTTCATCTGTATGTTTCATTGGGATCATTTCTCATTCTTCTAAACTGAAAAGAATATAGACTCATTCTGCTTACTTTCTCTCACAGAACAATCCCTCTTCAGCAATCAATCTGATGAATTTTGCTGCACTCCTTCACATAGTAGTGGGCTCAGCCCAATACATCACGGGCACATCCCTCCCCACCATCGGTAGTATCAGCAGGAGGTGATGGCTCAGGAAGGCAACATCCATCATCGAAGATCCCCACCATCTGGGCCGTGCCATCTTCTCACAGCTACCATTGGGCAGGAGGTACAGAAGTCTGAAGTCTCACACCACCTGGTTCAAGAACAACACACACAAAATGCTGGAGGAACTCAGCAGGTCGGGCAGCATCTGTTGAGGGAAATGAACAGTCGATATTTCAGGTCGAGACCCTTCATCAAGACTGGTAAAGAAGAAGGTAGAACAGCTATTTCCTTTCAACCATTCGGTTCTTGAACCAACTGGCGCAACCCTAATCACTACAACACCATGGACACTTTGATCACTTTGCACTAAAATGGACTTTGTGTGTTTTTATTTGTTCTAATTGTGTTCTTTCTTGTAAAAATTGGGTATAATTTATGTTTTTCTCGTGAATGTCGTATACATGATGTTTTGTGCCTGTGATGCTGCTGCAAGTAAGTTTTTCATTGCACCTGTGCATGCATGTACTTGTGCGTATGACAATAAACTCAACTTTTGACTTTTTTGATACTTAGATTTGCAAAAGGCATTTGATAAGGTGTCATGTCTCAGGTTGTTGTGGAAAATAAAACATAGTGGCTTGGGAGATGACATGTTGGTGGGGATAGAAGACCAGATGGCTGACAGGAAACAGAGAGAAGCTATAAAGGCAGCCATTTTCCAGTTGGTATGACATGATAAGTGGTGTGCCATGAGGATCTGTGCTCGAGTCTCAACTTTTATTATTTATATAAATGATTTGGATGAATGCATTAAAGGAACAGTTGATAAATTTACTGATGACACAGAGATAGACAGGCAAGTAAGTAGTAAGGTTATAATGAGGCAATGAGTGGATACAGATAACATTTAGTGAGTGGGCAAAAATCTGGCAAATGGAGTCAAATGTGGGAGAATATGAAATTGCCTATTTTAACAGGCAAAGTAAAAAGTAGCATATTATCTAAATAGTGAGAGATTACAGAGCTCGGAGATTAAGAAGGATTTGGGTGTACTTGTGTATGGTTCGCAAAAGCTCAGTATGGAGATCTAGCAAGTAATTAGTAAAGCTCGCAGAATGCCAGGGGAGTTGATTATAAAAGTACAAAGATATGATTCATTTATGTAGGGAATTGGGGAGATCTCATCTGGAGTACTTTGTACAGTATGTTAAGTGGACTTTATTAAGGGGGAAAGTACATAACCTTCAAAGCCATCTTATTAATTGTGAATATCATGGTTAAGTATATGTGTTGACATTGTTGCATGTTACTCTTTTATAGTTCGTTATGTGCACTGGAACAGCCTCAAAAACATCCTGTTGAAACGGAGCAAAATAGTTCTCAAGAAGGACACTTTGAGTTATGGCAAGGTAAATTGATGGGTTGTGAATGGAGTCAGAAGTTCAGTAATTTACAGCAGTTATAGGTTAAACGTATATACCAATTATCATGACCATAGATTGGATTCGGTCACTTAGAGTGGATCTTGAGAGAATCACAGTGGTCTGCAGTGAAGAGATTCACATGCCACTTTTGTTCCAGGATGTGCTAGACCCACTCAAACAAACCACTGATCAAGATGGCTTAAGAGGTGCCAAGGAGTCTTGGGCTGACAGCAACTGCCAGACCAGAGTCATCAGCTGTGGTTCTGACAGAGTAAGACACTTATGGCTTTGATTTCACTCGCTGAGAAGGTGAAAGAAATCATAATTTAGGATAACAGTATGGTGAAGATAGATGGACCAAAGCATCAAGCAGGCCAGAAAAGTTTACTGTGGTGAGATGTTCCAAGTGGAGGACAGCCTAGTATGAGTAACCCAAGTTCAGAGTAACATTTGCACAATGATTTACTATTCTCAGAGCAGTGGGAATATTTACCGTCCTCAACAGCAGACAGTCCAGAGAAAGAGTCTATAATCTGTTTGGGCAGTATCTGGACAGCAGCTATGCCATTGCAAGGATCTACAGATGTGGTGGAAGGCAAGAAATCTGATGCAAGTGCTGTAGTGAGATCATTTCAAGTAAATCAGATCATGACGTTGTGGTGGATAAAACCGAGCAAGTTCTGGGATAGAATTTGATGTCGACAGGACTTCTGTTGTTTACAAAATGATTGGTGTGAATCAAGCTCAGAATGAGATGAATGTCTTAAGGGAGAAAGGTCTTGCAATGTGAAGAAAATTTAAAAGCTCAGAAGATCCCCTGAGTGGTGTTACACTAGGCCTGGGCTTACTGATGTCAGATCAGTGCAGTGTAGCCAAAGTACACCAGTGGAGGCTGAAAATATTTATGGACACATTCTGAGCATTGGAAACAATTCAAAGAGGGAGGATCAGAAGCAATGACGTAATAACGGACAGGAACAGCAAGAAAGAGAAACGTCCCGTGCCCACAGGGAGTCAAAATACAAGTCAGCATGCAACCACAGGCAAAAAGATGAGGAGCTTTAAGGAGGAATCAATGTAGGCAATGATCTGCTTGGGTTTACAAGATTTAATAATATTCCGAAAACAATGCATAATTACAACTGGTGTCATTCTCAATAAAGTTAATCAGTGTTATTAGGCTGTTTTAATTTAGTATTACAGACAATGTTTAGAAGGTATTTAAACAACATATTTATGGTTTGGCATAGTTAATGTAACAATTGTAGTATAAGAGATGAGATTAGTTGGGTATACAGTTTTCTGGGGAAGTGATCCATCAGAGTTATCAATGGATATCATAAGATGTTAAGTTAAGCTTTGATGGTGGAGATGGCATTTAAGAGAACTAAAGAAGTGATTGGTTAATTTCAAGACATATGTAAATATCTGTGCAAATCATCAGTTAATTACATAAAATTACATATATATGTCATTAACTGGGGTGTAATTTAATATATGCAGATGGCTTGTAGTTTACATGGGTTTATTGCATTTCATTTAAGGGAAATTATGTTGCAGATGTGAAAAGTTCTTTAAGAACTTTGTGTACCAGGTACCATGATTCTTGTATGAGGCACCATTGTTAGTTTTGTGCTGACTACCTTCAATAAAGGATGTTTTGTTGGAAGTTGTACTTGCAGCTTGCCTTAGTGTCTAATACTGCAACAAGAAAAGTTTTTATGCTTTAAGGGGTACAAGGGAAAGAATGAAGACAGTTGTATGAATTTATTTATCAAAAACATGGCATAAACTTTATGCCACTTATATTGATTAGGTGACTTTACCGAAGGAGCAATAAATATAATTTTTATCATGATTAATCAGTTCATTCCCACTGACTAAATTGTGTTATATGAAAAGTCCCACAACAAATGGTACTGCTGATCACTTTGATTCCACAAATTTAACAATTTATGGTAACATTTATGGTTCCTTTATTTGGAAGAAAAGACAATTTTTCATTGCGCTTGTCTTCACTACCAGTGTACATTTCATTATAGCTAGCTCTATTAAAATCTTTCTGCCATTTCCTATTAAAGTGACTCCTATCTTTTCAAAGTGTTCTATTTCAATTATACTTATTGGACTGAATTATGCGCAACCCGGCTTTTGCCATGTGCTTGTCTTCCAGCGATTGCATTAACCTTTCATGGGCCAAAGATACTGATTGAGTAGAGGTCTTACCACTGTGGCCTTCCCTTTGACTTGCTCATGTTGATGAAATACTTTTGCAAGCATCTCTGCCCAGAGATATTTAAAATCGTAATGGTTTTAAGTAATTAAAAAGATAAGAATGTCTACATTTTTGAATAATAACTAGAAATATCTAAACACATTTAAATTATATACATTACTTAAAACTTTTAATTTTAAATCAAGTTAAAACAATATCTATCTTCATTTACTCTTTCAATCTAGATTGGTGACTCCATTCAAATGAATGGGGTTGTTTAGATACACTGGCCTCGGCTGGTGTAAAACTGAAAGATCAGATACGAAGTGCACCCACCCCCTCATCACAACTGAACTCCCCCAGTGCTGAATCCAGTGGCAGAGAATGAGATCCAATGCATGAGATCCGACATTCAGTACGTCAGGAATATGATGACATGTGAAGAAGACCTTGCAAGCAGCTCTCTTCTGAACTGTTGGCAAAAAGTAAGTATATTTTGGCCCATTACCTTGCTGTTCAATGATCGTACAAACTTGATGAAGCTGCTGGAATTTTTTCTGTATAATTTTTGAATTTACCGAATATTTCTGAATTTACAAAAAAGGGTATTGAAAATAAATCCCTTTTCTATATCTAAATTAATTCACAACCCATCTGCTAATCTACCGTTAATTAGATGGAACTTTATACTGTGCTTCTGATATGATAATGGGTTCATTCACTGGTTAATCTCTTCCTACTAATTTAGCTATGCCATCTTATAGATACTTGAAACATAACTGTTGCTTCTGAATACACATTGATGAGTTTGAAAAGAGCCTGTGAATGTTAGATGAACATAAAACTCTCTCAAATACTTTTCTGCTGCAAATGTTATTTAAAGCGTTCATGGCTTTTGAGTGATGGTTCTTTTTCCAATATGTTTGTTATTCTTCAGTCTTTAAATATTGATCCCATGTTTGTAGATCTCTGTTTTCACAATAAATAATTCTCCATTTCTTTCCTGGATAATTACCAAGAGATATCTGTAGTGTCTGTTGGTTCCTTGGTTACTGAGGACAATAACAGAAGTGGCGCTACTAGTCAAGTATCCTTTATTGAAGTCAGTAAACACAACTACCAACTGTGATTGGTACAATAAGTTATCAAAGGTCATACCACATGTTGCAATCAGTTCTCAATTGTCCACCCACACTCATACTGTAATTCCAAATCCAATCCATTTTCATTTTGTGCAAATTATTAAGCTTTTGTTGTTTTATAAAGTTAGTTGTTAATTTTATAACCATATTTTGTTCCATTTATAGAATTTGCTGAAGAAGTACATGGGAATATTGTATTATTCCACAATGCTCAGAAAAACAGCCATCAAAAGATGTAGTTGAAATCCATATCATTCATATTTTTGCAATGTGTTCTTTTCCCTGATTTGGCATAGAGAATATAACCTGATTTCATATAATTTTAAACTGAACCGCATGTTTTGCTACATCTTATGATATCTGTGTAAGCTGTATGGTATTGTTGCAGCTCGAAAAGACCCTGGTTAGACCACACTTAGAATATTGTGTTCATTTCTGGTTGCCTCACTATAGGAAGGATGTGGAAGCTTTAGAAAGGGTGCAAGGGAGATTTATCAGGATGCTACCTGGATTGGAGAGCATGTCTTATGAGGACAGATTGAGTGAGCTAGGGCTTTTCTCTTTGGAGCGAAGGAGGATGAGAGGTGACCTGATAGAGGTGTACAAGATGATAAGAGGCATAGATCAAGTGGACATCAAGTCCCTATCTAAGAGGTTTTTTTCCAGGGCAGAAATGGCTGACACAAGGGGGCATAATTTTAAGGTGATTGGAGGAAGGTATGGGGGGATGTCAAAGGTAAGTTTTTTTACACAGAGAGTGGTGGGTGCATGGAATGTGCTGCCAGGGGTGCCGGTAGAGGCAGATACATTAGGGACATTTAAGAGACTCTTAGATAGGCACATGGATGATAGAAAAATGGAGCGGCATGTGGGAGGGAATGGATAAATTGATCTTAGAGTAGGTAAAATGATCAGCACAACATCGTAGATCGAAGGGCCTGTACTGTCCTGTAATGTTCTATGTTCTAGAACATCATTTACACACAGTTTTCCTGAAAATTGGATCACACTTCCTGTTTATTAGATATTGATATGCAAACTTCAGTTTTACCCATTTCAGCAAACATTTCCAGGTTAAATTATGCTAACTGAGTAATTAGACTGGGTATTTCCCTGAATGAGAAACAATTAAGCATACTTGACCAGTTCTTAATGTCAGCTGCACACCTAATGATGTCATAATTGAAACAACACCCATTGCTGTGCATGCAATATAAATTGGAACTGAATAGTCTATACTATGGCTGTCACAGAACAGTCTCAGTAGAATGAGAAGTACATTGTGTTGGTTTGTATCACACAATTTAAAAGGTTAATCTGCTGATGCTGACAGCTGACTGGACAGCTTCAGAACTTAATGCACTTCCAAAGTCCACAGATTGTGTTGCAACTGAAGTTTTCTCTTCCAGTTAGTTGTTGAGATAATCATACTATGGGTCACCTGCTAGTAATGCAACTGGAAGCACTTCATTAGGAGTATGGCTGTCCATCAGGATGGGTTGGAAACCTCAGGCTAGGATCAAAGACATGCCTATCTGTGCAGAGTCTCACCTCTAGGGAGACTGCATCCTATCTAGACCTTGCTTTTGAACAAAATGTTCACATGTTTAGGTTTTCCAGCGTTGTCATCAAAGAGACTTGTGACATTCTGCATGGACTGCTCTCTCCATAGAAGTCAGTGATACCATGATGTTCAACTTCCTTGGGTTCTTTCCAAGTAGCAGCAGCAGATTTCAGCTGTTTTATAAATTCCTCCCCCACCCACTGCATAAGAGAAGTCACCCAGGCATGGCAGTTGTAAGAAACTATTTTATCTACTTTAATTTCAGTTGGGCACGGATGATATATCATGGACTGGGATTTTCCAACATTGCTGACCTCTCATCAGTATAGGTAGCCATCAACTCTACTGATGGGCTCACTTAGTAACCAAGACTGTTTTGATCAGTGGGAAAGGTTTCTACTCCCTCAATGTGCAATATGGATTATGAGAAAAAATTCCTCATGGTGAATGCCATGTTTCCAAGAAGTACACATCCCTCCTTCATTCTGAGGGACTCTGTACTCACTGAGGTTTTCAGAAGTTGGCATTGTGGGAACGCGGGCTACCCTCTTCTTCCTTAGCTCCCATACCACGCTCCAGCCACAGAAACCTGAGTGCAGATATATGCAAGTACTGGGATGGAAGTGGTAAACATCACTGGTCTCTTCAAGATGAGATTTTGCTGCCTGCATGAGTCAGGAGATGCCTCTACAGAATATGCTAAGCAGGTGCAGAGGCTTCAATACATGCTGCATGTTATGCAAAGTAAAGGCAGCAGTTAGTACAAAAGAAAGAATAGCAAAGAGATCTAGAATCCGAGGTTACACTCTAATCATTACTACCAACAGAACACAGATAATCAGCAGGGGAGCCAAGATGATGAATAAAAATCCCTCACATCATTCTTTGTTGGTTCACCTGCGTAAATATTAGCATACGAATGAATAAATTTCTGCTTCAATTACATTTCTGTAATATCTGGTGGGTAGCACTTGTTTAAGGAAATCAGATCTCTGCATAAAACACACTTTCTGTAAGGATCACTGTGCAGGTTGTGTTCAGTTACCATGACATGTTTTATGAGGACATGACATTTCTTTCCACATTGTTCTAGTATGAAGGGATTTTCACTTCTGGAGTTTATTACATGAACCACCTCTTGCCAAGGTTGTCTTATGGTGAGCCTAGTGACATCATTTGGCTCACAGACCTTCCCTGTGGCATAAATGAAGCTGGCATCTGTCTTCCCCTCCCCTGAAACCTCTTTCTCCTCTGTGGCAGCCAGAGTGTGTTTAGCTGCAGCCTGGCAAAGCCCCTCTCTGACTGCCAAGAAGAAAATTGAGGTCCCATCAGCATTTTAGCTTGCCCCCTTTTAGTGCTTGTTTATGGGTATAAATCACCATAATGCTTTTTCACACAGGATTATGGCCAACTTCGTGATTTTTTTTAACCTGATTTGGCATTGCTGAATCATATTTTAGAGGATCAAAAACAGGCAAAATCTAATTTCTAGGTAGTAATTTCACAATTAGATCCATTCCATAGATAAATCTTTCATCTCCACATTAGCACAGGGTGATAATCTTGAGTTAATCCAGTGTTCCTGTGCTATAGATTCCCTAGCTCTCCTCCTTGTCCCCGGTATAACATTTACTGCCATTTTCTTGTGTTCAATGCAGCTTATAACAACGTTTCTTAGAAGTGCGGACACAGAACCTCCTAGTGCTTTTAAAAAGCAGGTGTTCTGTGGTTTTCTTCTTCAATTTTAAAGCAATTTACATTTCCTAGACAGACAAAAATATTCATCAGTTAGGTGCTAACTTAGTTGGCTGTGATCGGTTCAAGGAAACATTAAAAATCTGTATGAGGCAAAGTCATCAACTGGAAAATTGGCCCAACCTACCACTTTGCTTTGAGCTCATAAAAAATGTATACGGGTAATTAACACCACTTAAAGAGGAAAATATGAGCTCTAGTTTCTGGAATAAATTCAGAACAAATGTTTTATCAACCCCTGCAGGTGTATGATTCCTGTAATGAAAATGCCAGATGCAGAATTTGTTCAGTTTTCATTCTGCAACACCATGCTATATTTGCATTGCATCTACTATATCCTGGCCAGCCATTATATTTCTCAATTCATTTTTGCTGATTCATCTGATTTTCATCATTCATCTGCGTACATAGCTAAAAAGTGCATCTCTTGATTTCAGTTAACAGCAATCTTCCATTTTAAGCCCTCTCAAATGCGCATTTTACTTCTAAAATTGGACAATGATTCAAAGTAGTCATCACTCCTCATTTTTTTGTATACCCTAAAATATAGCTTCCTGGTCTTCAGGTTATTGGCATCTTTATTCATCTGCTCAGATCTTATTGTATATTTAAATAAATTAGGTTGACCTCAGTTGCTGACAATGTAGATTAGGAAGACTGTGAAACTAGTCCACTGCCTTTTATTTTCTGGAATGGTAATACAAAAGGTACCTGAAATAATTTATGTTTAGATTTCAAGATATGTCCAATCAATTTAATATTCTATAAGTGAAGGCATCATTTTAAACTGTCAATAACATGGGGGAAAAGCTGCTGGTATTCTAAAGATGGGCAAAGAAACAGTAAAGTTGGTGCAATTAGGAAGTTCTTTGAACTCACTTGATTTTAACCTTTCTTCACTGTTGAAGCATGAGTAAATCAGGAAAGCTCTGTGAATTACATTGGAGCTTTGTCAACTTCACCAAGCTCAGGAAGGCAGGTTAAGGAAAGAGGAACCTTTGTTTGTCTTGTCTGGCATAATTGCATTCTTGCTGCAAAGACATGAATTGGAACCCAGATTGGCAGCTTGAGGCGTTGATCGGACTGTCACCAGATATTTGCATTGTCAGGGAAAAGTGATAACATAGATGAATCATGCACATCAGGACCTTGCCAAACTATAAACAGAAAGCTGAATGTGTTACCTGTCAATCAAGACATTAGCACATATCAGAAAGTCAGTTTTATTATTGGTCCACTTGTTCTGGATCTGTTTTTATTCCTGTTTATTTGTTTGTTTCCCTTTGCAGCAACCTTAATTAGTAACATGCACATGTCTTGCCCAAAACTTAGATGAAATGTTATTGTTGAACTCCTGCTACTATCTCCTAATTTAGCTTTAGGAATTACAATTCCTGAGGCCCCACACTTCTCAGTGCAAGTGTAACAGAGCAGAATAGCCATTTTCCTGTGTAAAACAATGTCCTAATGGAGATGGGAATCATCAGGAGGACTGTGAGGTTTCCCAGTACCACACAGTGTGTTTCAGCCACCTTATGTTTTTTATAGGAGAGAAAATTTCTTGCTTTAGAATAGAGTCACATTATTCCTGAAGCAGCCAGAAGAAATTACTTCTGAAGCAATTACCATTGTTCTTCTGAAGCAATTACTATTGTTGGTTAAAAGCCCATGGCTTGTCCTGGAATCTGTTGAGGACATACTGGGAGAATTTCCAAATGGGTCTGGTCCAAGAGGGAAATCCCACAGACACATCCTATTATTTATGATATGGGATGAGGAACCATCATCTCAGTGTCCAATTCCCTGAAACAACTCCAATTCTCATTTCTTAATCACAGGTAGAGCAGTTTCAGAAAGGTGGGGTGGGACTAACAGACAATTCCCCTGCCTGCCCTATCTGAACCTGACCAGAGTCTCAAACTTTGGGTGCTTATTCTTAATTTTCTTTTCTCCAGGGTATTTTTTTTTAGCTTGGTTAGGTTTTGAATGGAAATTCTTTATTACTGTTTTCCTCCCTTCCTGTCTTTAAATCTGGTACCAAGAGAGCAGTTCCAAACTCTAGTCACATGTTAGTCACCAGTAGCGACCAAGATCATTGAGAGAACTCTCCCTCATGCCTTTCCTTCCTCCTGGTGAGGAGTTACTGGCGTCTCCAGTGACCTCTGTCCTACATAATGACTAATATTACCGATTTAGCATTTTCCTGATGTAGCAGCTGAACTCTTAGAGCATTTACTTCCAACAATTGAAAGTGAGATGTAGAGTTACCCAGCCTTTGGCTGCTGTATGGTTCATTTTCTTTAGCAGCCTCTGTGGCATTGATATACCAGGTGGAACAGTTGGTGCAGCAGGTAGAACTGCTACCTCAGAGCTCCAGCAATCTGGGTTCGATCCTGACCTCTGATGCTTTCTGTCTGGAGTTTGTACATTCTCCCTGTGACCACATAGGCTTTACCAGTTTTCTCCCAGTCTTATAACACATGTTGGTTGGGAGGTTCATTGGTAAATTACCTCTGGTGTAGGTGGGTGATAGGAGAGTTGGGGTGGAGTTACAGGACATGTGAAAGAAAATAGGTTACTGAGAAATAAGTGTGGGATGGACTATTGGGACTGTTCTGAGAGCTAGCATGGACTTGATGGGCTGAATGGCTATATGTTCTAGAATATGAAGTGGGTGGCTTCTTTAACCATTTACATCTATTTTCCTTTCCCTGCTTTAAAGGTATAATAATAAAAGGATCATTGTAATAAGCTTAGCGATGCAGACAAAACTTAATAACATCTCCCACTCAGGTCAGAGAGTCATAGAGTCGTACAGCATGGAAACAGGCCCTTCAGCCCAACTGGTCCATGCCAACCAAGATTCCCATCTAAGCTACTCCTATTTGCTCGTGTTTGGCCCATATCCCTCTAAATCTTTCCTATCTACGTACCTGTCCAAGTGCCTTTCAAATGTTGTTAATATACCTACCTCAACCACTTCCTCCAGCAGCTCATTCCATACATGGATCATCCTCTGGGTGAAAAATTTGCCCCTCAGATTCCTATTAAATCTCTCCCCTCTCAGCTTAAATCTATATCTTCTAATTCTTCTGATTCCTCACCCTGGGAAAAAGGCTGTGCACATTTACCTTATCTATGCACCTCATGGTTTTATGCACCTCTATAAGATCACCTCTCATTCTCCTACACTCCAGTGAATAAAGTCCCAACCTGCTCAACCTCTCTCCATAACTCAGTCCTTTGGGTCCTGGCAACATCCACATAAATCTCCTCTGCATTCTTTCCAGCTTTATGGCATCTTTCTTGTAGCAGGGTGAACAAAACTGAACCCAACATTCCAAATGCAGCCTCACCAACGTCTAGTACAACTGCAATATAACATCCCAACTTCTGCAATCAATGCCCTGACTGATGAAGGCCAGCATGTCAAAAGCTTGATTCACCACCCTGTCTCCCTGCGACACCACATTCAGGGAACTATGTACTTGTGCTCTTTGTTCTGCAACACCCTCCAGGGCCCTTTCGTTCACTGTGAACGTCCTACGCTGATTTGTCTTCCCAAAATGCAACACCTCTCACTTATCCAAATTAAACTCCATTTCCCATTCCTTAGCCCACTTACCCAGCTGAATAACATCCCTCTGTAAATCCTGATAACCATCTTCACTGCCTATGACACAGCCTATTTGAGTGTCATGTTAAAGGAACATCTGCTAGGATGTAATGACCAAGCAGATCATGAACAGCTGCACTCATGAGACAATTATGGCATCCTCAATCTTAAAAGATCTTGAAATCCAGCACTATTTAATGACTGAACGCTTCTACATAAAGCCAATATTATGAGTGATGAGCATCACTTACGTCGAGCTTGCACCAGTTCTTAGATGGGCGGTGGACTGCGGTTGGGTGGTGCTGTCAGATGTTCTCCAACTGAAGTTCACCAAGTACCACCAGGCTGTGCTCCTTCTCCCTGCATACAAACAGAAACTGAAACAGGAGGATCCGGTATGGAGAGTTGTGCAGTGCTGGTCTGAGGAAGCAGATGAGCTCCTACGTGACTGCTTTGAGACAGTGGACTGGTCTATGTTCAAAGACTCAGCTGCCAGCCTTGATGAGTATGCCACTGCCATCACAGACTTTGTCAGCAAGTGTGTGGAGGACTGTGTACCAAAGAAGACGATATGGGTGTTCCCAAACAGGAATCCATGGATGAACCGGGAGATCCACTCCCTACTGAAGGAGAGGACAGGACAGCTGCACACAAATCTGGTGATCCTGAACTGTACAAGAAATCGAGGTATGACCTTCGGAAAGCTCAGGGATGCCAAGAGGCAATACCAACTCAAAATAGAGTCCCTGACCAGCCGCCAGTTATGGCAGGGCTTACATGCCATAACAGGCTACAAGACTAAGTCGGGCTGCATAGCTAACAACAGCGCATCCCTTCCTGATGATCTTAATGCATTCTATGCGCGTTTTGAACAAAAGGGAAGTGGATTGTCACCATCCACCCTGACAGCCACCAACGCAGCTGAACCTGTGATCTCAGTGGAGGACGTAAGATCAGTCTTCCGGAGAGTGAACACAAGGAAAGCACCTGGCCCAGATGGTGTCCCGGGATGCATGCTCAGATCTTGTGCTGATCAGCTGGCAGAAGTATTTGCGGACATATTCAACCTCTCCCTGCTTCAATCGCAGGTTCCCTCCTGTTTTAAGAAGACCACTATCATCCCAGTACCAAAAAAAAGCAAGGTAATATGCCTCAATGACTACCGACCAGTGGCTCTGACATCCACCATCATGAAGTGCTTTGAGAGGTTGGTCATGGCATGCATCAACTCCAGACTCCCAGACAACCTGGACCCATTGCAATTCACCTATTGGCAAAACAGGTCTACAGCGGATGCCATTTCTCTGGCCCTACACTCAGCTCTGGAGCATCTGGACAGTAAAGACACATACGTTAGACTATTGTTTATTGATTACAGCTCTGCCTTCAATACAATAATTCCAAGCAAGCTTGTCACCAAACTCTGAGACCTAGGACTCAACACCTCCCTCTGTAACTGGATCCTTGACTTTCTAACAAACAGACCGCAATCAGTGAGGACAGACAGCAATACCTCCGGCACGATTATTCTCAACATTGGTGCCCCACAAGGCTGCGTCCTCAGCCCTCTACTCTACTCCCTATACACTCATGACTGTGTGGCCAGATTCTGCTCTAACTCCATCTATAAGTTTGCAGATGCTACCACCATTGTAGGCCGTATCTCAAACAGCGATGAGTCGGAGTACAGGAAGGAGATAGAGAGCTTAGAGGAATGGTGTCATGACAACAACCTTGCCCTCAATGTCAACAAAACAAAAGAGCTGGTCATTGGCTTCAGGAAAGGGGGAGGTGTACATGCACCTGTCTACATCAATGGTGCTGAGGTCGAGAGGATTGAGAGCTTCAAGTTCCTGGGAGTGAACATCACCAACAGCCTGTCCTGGTCAAATCACATAGATGCTATGGCCAAGAAAGCTCACCAGTGCCTCTACTTCCTCAGGAGGCTGAAGAAATTTGGTTTGTCCCCTTTGACTCTCACCAACTTTTACCAATGCACCGTAGAAAGCATCCTATCTGGATGTATCACGGCTTGGTACAGCGACTGCTCCGCCCAGGACTGCAAGAATCTGCAGAGCATTGTGGACACAGCCCAGCGCATCACGGACACCAGCCTCCCCTCCTTGGACTCTGTTTTTACCTCTCGTTGTCTTGGTGTAGCAGCCAGCATAATCAAAGACCCCACCCACCCAGGATATTCTCTCTTCTCTCCTCTTCCCTTGGGTAGAAGATACAGGAGCCCGAGGGCACATACCACTAGACTTAAGGACAGCTTCTACCCTACTGTGATATGACTATTGAACGATTCCCTTACACAGTGAGATGGACTATGATCTCACGATCTATCTTGTTGTGACCTTGCACATTATTGCACTGCACTTTCTCTGTAGCTGTGACACTTTACTCTGTACTGTTATTGTTTTTACTTATTGTTTCTACTTCAATGCACTCTGTACTAACTTAATGTAACTGCACTGTGCAATGAATTGACCTGTACGATTGGTTTATAAGACAAGCTTTTCACTGTACCTCGGTACAAGTGACAATAATAAACCAATACCAATACCAAGTACAAAGTGGAAGGGAGCTGGCTCAGATTGCTTCAGATGCTGCACTTGAAGCCTTGGTGAGAGGGTAAAAGAGGATGGATATTCTCTGGTGGTAGTGGGAGTAGACAGCTCTGGAGTCCAGTGCCTGCCACGTACACTTGATGTGCCACAAGGCGCCGTAGATATTATAAGATTGAGGCAAGATCATTGAATGGATATTGAAATGCTGAACATTGTTGATGACAAACTGCACTCACCTTAATCACAGCTCAATGCAGCTCACCTCCATCGCACACCTAACATCAATCTCTTTCAATCAGTTTATACCTAACATTTATATGACCACCACAATCTCACACATTTGGCACTACTGCGATGCTCTCCCCATGTGCATCAGCGTATACTGCTTACCATTCAACTATGAGAGTCAAATCATCTGAACGCACCACTCACCATTCCCTGACGACCATCCCCCTCTCAGCAGACAGGCACTCCCTTGCCTAATAAAAACCAAAACAGTAAATTGATAAGAGCAATTATAACCATAAAATAAAACAAACATACTTACACAAATATAAAGTATATATAAAAAAATATAAAAAGGCAGTGTGCAAATGAACCATGATAATAATAATAATAATGATAATCAGCAGCATATCAATATCAATATATTAAATAACACAATGATGAGTCAAGCCGGTAAAAGGGGGAAGACATAGTATGTGTATGTATGTATGTATAGGAGGTGTCAGACTATGTTCAACAATTTAACAGCTTTGGGGGAAAAAAGCTGTGTTTCAGTCTTGTAGTGTGTGCATGTATTGTCCTGTATCGCCTACCAGAGGGGAGTAGTTTAAAAAGGTAGTGAGCAGGGTGAGCTGGTTCTCGAATGACGTTTAAAGCCCTGCTCCAACATTGAGCCTGACAGATGTCCTCCATCGCTGGTAACTGAGTCCCAATGATGTTTTGGGCTGTCTTGATGACCCTCTGCAGAGCCTTCTGCTCCTTCCTAGTGTAGCTGGCATACCAAGCAGTGCAAAACTTGATACAAGTTGGTGCAAAACTTGATACAGCATCAGAACTACTAAAGGGGATGAGAGGAAGATCCTCCTTCACATTCCCCCCCCACCCCCACCCCCACCACACCCCCACATGGCTACCATTGGGACACCTATGGGTTGCGGAGGAGCTGGAATCATCGTAATACAGTTGGAAGAATTCTGCCACCTGCAAGTAATAGAGTTATCTTTAAATGGGGCTGCTGGAGAGATGATTATGTAATTTTAGTTGAACTGAACATTAGCAAGGATACTGTAGTGTTCTTATAGTGTTTGTAGTGTTCTTATAACCATCCTATATTCAATCATTTCCTTTTTTTAAGACTGTTGTGTGCATTTCCTCTTTAAAACAATATTGTTCTGACCATGCCCATGTCTCATGTGTTTGGGAATAGAGGAGAACAGCATTTGCTCTACATCACGCCACAGTGCATATGTCTAATTAATCACACATATCAAGGATTATCAGTTGTAGTTTACACTGGTGATGAAGATGAACAAACAGAAAGTACATTTACTGTCACTGAACTTTTGTGTGTTTGAGTGCTCCCCAGAAGGCATTTTGACTACTCTTGGAATCATAAAGTCATGGAGTTGGGCCCTTCTGCCTTCCACATCCATGCCAACCTTTTTGCCTATCCACACTAATCCCAAATGCCTGCATTAAGGCCGTATCCTTCTATGCCTTATCTATTTAAGTGTCTACCTAAATGTCCCATAAACGTAGTAATTGTATCCGATTTTACCACCTCCAGTGTGTTCCAGAATCAACCACTCCCTGGGTAAAAATTTACCTCTCTGGTCTCCTTTAAAACTCCTTCCTCTCATCTTAAACTTACACCTTCTTGTTTTTGATATGCCTATCATGGGAAAAAAGATTTTGACACTCTACCCTATCTATGTCTCACATAATCTTATATACTTCTATCAGGTCACCCCTCAGACTCCGTTCCAGGGAAAACAAACCTCTCCATTCTCTCCCCATGACTAAAGTCGTCCAATCCAGGCTACACCCTGCTGATTCTCCTACGCACTCTCCCAGGTGCAATCACATCCTTCCCATAATGTGGTGACCACAACTGCACATAACACTGAAGGTACGGCCAAACCAGTGTTTTGTAAAGTTGCAGCATAACATTCCAACTCTTATCCCCTAAACTATGAAGGTAAGCATTCCATAGATCTGCTGCACCACCCTATCTGCCTTTATTGACTCTTTCGGGGAATGATGGACTTGGATCCCTTGGTCTCTCTGTACATCCTACTTGTACATGACTTCACAAAATTCAGAATGAAATTCTGTCTGTCAATGCTCTGCCCAAATTTCCATCTGGTCTATATCCTGCTGTAGCCTTAGATAACCTTGCTCTCTATCCACAACACCATCAGTTCTTGTGGTATCTGCAAGCTTACCTCCTACATTCATATCCAAGTCATTTACATATATCACAAACAGCAAAGGTCCCAGCACTGAATACACCATGAGTCACAAGCTTCCAATTAGAAAAGCATCCTTCCACCACTACCCTCTGCCTTGTATCACCAAGCCAATTTTGGATCTAATTGTCCAGTCTTGGATCCCATGTGTCTTAACCTTCTTGATAAGCCTGCCATGCAGAACCTTGACAAATTCCTTATGAAAGTCCATCTCTACAACATCTACCACCCTGCCTTCTTGAATTTCCATTCTTACCTCCTTAGAAAACTCTATCAAATTAGGAGACTGGGTTTCCTTTGCACAAAGCCATGCTGGCTACCCCTAATCAATCCCTGCCTTTCCAAATGTACTTAAATCCTACCCCTTACAATTTTCTTCAATAATGTTCCTACCACTGATCTAAGGCTCACTGGCCTGTAGTTACCTGGCTTTTACGTGCTGCTCTTCTTAAATAAAGGAACACCAATATTAACTATCATCCAGTCTTCTGGTACCTTGCCTATAGCTAATGAAGATATCAAAACCTCTGTCAGGGCCCTAGCAATCTCCTCCCTTGTTTACCATAGCATTTTGAGATAGATTTCATCTGGCCCTGGGGTTTTATTCACCAAAACATCCAACACCTCTATCTTCTTACTACTAACGTGCTCCAGACTGTCAATGCATCCCTCCCTAAACTCACCATCCTCCACATCCTTCTCTTTGGTGGATACAGGTGAGAAGTATTCATTTAGGACCTCACCCCTATCCCCTATCTCCACAAATAGATTACCCCTTTGATCCCTAAGGTGACCCATTCTTTCCCTATCTATCATTGTTCTGAATATACTCCTAGAACTTGCCCGTATCTATCATTTGCTTCCTTGTTTTTCCTGATCCAACCTTCAATAAACTTTGTCATTCAAGATTCCAGAATTTGCCATCTTTGCCTTTTACCTTTATCAGAACATGCTGGCCCTGAACTCTTGCTAACTCTTTTAAAAGACTCCCACTTGTCAGATCTCTTTTTACCCGTAAACATCTGCTTCCAATCTACTTTCATCAGGTCCTCTCTTGCACTATCGAAATGAGCTTTCCCCCAATTTAGGACCTTGGCTCGAGGAGCAACCTTATTCCTTTCCTTGGCTATCTTGAAACTCACAGAATTAGGTCTCTACTTCCAAATTGTTCCCCAGTTGACTCTCCCATCACTTGCCTGGTTTCATTTCCTAAATCAAGTGCAGCTTCTTCTCTGCTAGGACTATTTACAATTGTCTCAAAGAACTATGTTAAATGCACTTAAGAAATTCCACCACATCTAAGACTTTTGCACTAAGACAATGCAGTCAATATTGGGAAAGTTAAAACCCCCCACTACTATAGCCCTATAACGCTTTTGCTTTTACGCCTTTCAGCAATTTGCTCACATTGTTGATTTGTAATCATGTATTTTAAGATTTCTTGTACGCATTATCTATTACTGCATTATCTTGCCATTTAACCCTGAGGAAACTGTAAATTCCAATACCTATTCTAGTTAATCAGAGGCTAGACAAGCCAACCAACAATAAGAATAAACGTTTGAATAATCAGCAATAGTCATTTCATTCAGCATACCAATCCTTCAGTGGCACATTTTTTATTCATATATGAAATAGGAGAATGGTTCCCTTATTGCACTACATCGGTGAAGAATTACAAGGTATTTATGGAACATTATCACCAATAACTGCTAACCACATTGATGCAAAAACTCCACAAGCTGTATATTTGACCCTACAGCAGTATGAGGTATCTGAGACAATTTTGTTCTCTTACATGAGGCAAGGAGCAAACAAAACAATTGATCAATATTGCAGTCATCTGGGACAACACCAAAAATTACAACTTCTCTGATTTTGAGCTGGAACTGAAAACAAAGACCATTGTAGGATATATATCAAAGCAACTTTGATGAAAATCTCTCCAAAAATGTTCTACTAAGGAGAAATTGTGTATTGCATTTGGAAAACCCAACCATTTCATGAGTTTGTTGTCCAGAAAACCCAGTGCTTTGGAACCCATTAGATCATGTAGCAAGTACTAAAACCTAAGATCAACAACAAAATGATAATCCTGAGTATAAGAGCAGATGGATCAGGAGCAGAAGTAGATGGCTCCTACATGAACTCTGCATTTCCACTTTTCCTTTATAATCTCTCAGTCCTTTGCTTATTTTTAAGTCCTCTGCCTTAAAAATATCGTAATACTTTGCTTTCACTGTTCTTGAGGAAGAGAGTTCCAAAGACACGACACTCTGAGAGAAAAACAATCCTTCATTTGTTTTTATATCCAACCAAATAGAGTAGGAAGGATATGATCTTGTTCAAAATATGAACCTCAACATCATTTCTCAGCTATAAGCCTGAAAAATCAACTTAAATTATGCACTAAATCCCTTAAATGGAAATTAATCCACAATCTTCTAATCCAGAGAGAAGATAATGAGGTTCAAGTTGGTATTTTCACATAACTACAGAACGGTTTTGAAGAAAGTAAATTCAGGGCTGTGCAAAAGCAATATCGGTTAATACATACAACAAGATGTTTGAGGGATATCAAATAAGAAAGTGAAAGAATAAAATATTAAAATTGGTTTTGTGAAAGGAACAGATCACAAAATAACACTTTATCCATGGCACATAGTATGGGTTTCTTTTGTCTTTGAGCAACTTACAGAAAGGCTGACACAAACACAGATACTTAGATAAGGGAGTTACCAGCATGTATCTTGATTAAAGCATAGATGCCAATGGCACAGCTAATCCATTTATTCCAGATATGAAGTGTGGAAACATTAGTTCATTAGAAACAAAATCTTGTCTAAGGAAACTGCCTTCCTCTCGGTGCTTAAGGAAACGACATTATAATGATAACAAATTACCCAAATTTAACATCTTGAAAGAAAATTATATTAAGAAATATGACCAGACAAATAAATGGAAGCCAAACATTCTCCAAATATTGTCTCTGAAAAAACTATCAATTTCAGAACAATATTTTGAAAGGTACTGATTCAATACCCTTATGTACTGTATATTGTTTGATATTTACAAGCAATATGTACTACTATCAGAATAAAATCACACTGCATTTTATTTAACATGCTGTAGATTTATTTTTTTCATAACACCCAATCTGAAATGTAAAATTTTCTTGCATTTTGCTTCAGCTAAGTACATTATTCCTAATAATTTACATGAGACTTTGTCTTATGTAGTAATATTTTTGTGGCACCTCATTAAATCCCCTTGAAAATTTAAATATGCTACATCCACCGGCTCCCCTTATTCTATCCTGCTATTTATATAATCAGAGGTAACTAATAAATGTATTAAATGCTATTTCACCTACATAAACCATTTTGATATCCCTAAACATGTTATGCTTTTCCAAGTCCTCTAATCCCTTAACAGTGGATCCCAGCAGTTTGATAACAGTCCATAATAATGGTCCAAGGAAAATAAACCCATCATATCCAGTGTCTCTACATAACTGAAATATTCCATATCAGGCAATATCCTGTAAAAATCTCCTCTGCACCCTCTCCAGTGCAATCATAAATTCCTAAAGTATGATGACCAGAACTGCACACAATATTCCAGCTGTAGCCAAACCAATATTTCATAAAGTTATACCAGGACCTCCCTGCTCTTATATGCTATACCCCAACTAATAACTGCAAGCATCCTGTATACCCTCGTAACCAGCTTTTTCTTTTAGTGATGCAACTTCCATGGTTGAATAACTGGTGGCAGTCTGTTCTCCTTGAGATGTAGTTGTGAAGGTCACGGTACTGCTGAATGTTTGAACTGTGGACCATATAAAGTGCAGGTATGAGTCTGGATTGATAGTTGATTGAATAATGGGACTGAGAAAATTTCACTGACCATGACTACTCATGGGGTCATTGATCCTCTTATGACTCTGTTTTGAATAGTCTGGGGCTTGGCTCCTGCGTTTACTCTCTGGGATACTAAATTCCCGCTTCCCTTCTAAGTCTACGTCTGGTCCATACAGATAAGCACACCTTCCACTAATGCCTCCAGTGCAGCTTTTGAAAATGATGGAGTCTGCTTTCTCTGTCTTGTGCTTTATTTCCTACGGTGTCTTCAGTAGCCAGACACCTGCCAGCAACTGCTCCAGATTCAGGCTAACCTTGGGCAACGGAGGCTAACTTCATCTGATGTGAAACAGTTATAAACAAATGAACCCCTGCTGAAGCAGCCAGCAAGTGAACAGTACAGTTAACAGTAGGAAGATGGTACAATGATTGGAATTAGCAGCTAAAATAAAGTTGGTCTACTACATGTATTGTACTGAACAGGGGCAGACTGGTTAAGTAGCATCATCGCGGACAAGTGTTTTGCAGCTGAGCAATTTTATAATTTTATTTAGCCCTATATTTAGCCCCCTAAATACAACAAGCCTTTCATTCTTTGCTGGACAGAAATCCCACTGGGTAAGCAGACATATATAAGATATTAATATGACTAGTGGTAGACAAACATAATGGCCTAGATTTTACTATCGCTGCTCACAATTGTTCCTCTCTCAAACCTACCTAATCTCGACCTGGAAAGCCTATCTTGCCTGCCCAAAGTACCCCAGAGTCAAGCAGTGAAACAGACAGCTTACATTTCACTGCTGTTACAAATGAAATAAAGCATTTTATAAAATATGCTTTTGAAAATAAAAAAAACTGAAAACATTCAAAAGCACTTTTAAATATCTGAAGATATGAAACAAGCCACAAGTAATTTAAAAAAGTAAAGAACTTATCTTCTACTTCCTTCCTCACAATTGCAACTGAAGTCAATAGATGTTAAAGCAGGATGTTAGAGCAGCTTCCCCAATGTAAATATCAGAACATGGAACATAGAATAGTAGAGTTCAGGAACAGGCCCTTTGGCCCATGGTGTCTGTAGAGACCATGATGCCAATTTAAATGGCTGATCTGCCTGTCCATGGTCTACATCCTTCCATTTCCTGCTTGTTCATGTGTCTGTCTAAATGCCCCTTAAACTTTGCTGTGGTGTCTGCTTCCACCATCTCGCCTGGAAGTGCATTCCAGGCATCTACCACTCTCTGTATAAAAAAAACTTGCTTTGTAAATCTCCTTTAAACTTTCCCGCACTCACCTTAAAGTTATGCCCTTTTGTATTTGACATCTTCACCCTGGGATAAAGACTCCAACTATTTAAACTTTTTAACCTCTCATACTTTTATATACTTCTACCAAGTTGTCCCTCAGTGTCTGACATTCCAGAGAAAACAATCCAAGTTTATTCAATCTCTCCTTATAGCTAATCCTCTCTCATCCAAGCAACATATGGGTGAGCCTCTTCTGTACCCTCTCCAAAGTCTCCACATCCTTCCTGTAATGCGGTGACCAGAACTGCACACAATATTCCAGAAGTGGCCTCACCAAAGTTTTATACAGCTGCAACATGACTTTTATACTCATCGCCCCAATCGATGAAGGCAAGTATGCCGAATGCCGCCTTTACCACCCTATCTACTTCTGTTTCCACTTCCAGGGAGCTATGAACTTAGACCGCAATGCTCCTGACATCCCTGCTGTTTACTGTGATATTGTAAAACTTAGGGAGACAGAGATCCAACACTGGGCTCCATGGACAACTTGGAAATCGTCGATGACTTTGGCAATTCTGCATCCATGTGGGAATTAAAATCTTGCTGCCAGTTACAATGAGGAATGTAGGTGGCTCAGTGAAAAACTTCTGGCATTTCCCAGATATCCTTGAAATGCAAAACATATAATTTGTTTAAAACTAAATATTATATTTCATAAATGCATGAGAAGATTTTGGAAATTTAAAAGATGAGCCTGAAAGCACCAGAAAAAATGTATATGTTTTTTGAGCTGATCCTTCAGCAATTTTGCATTTGGAAGGTTACACCTGAAATACTATCCATTCTCTTTTTAATTCAGCATGGACACATCGAAGACTTCCATCCTTTCAGATTTTATTTCAGTTTTTCTTAATTCAGAAATTTTGTTTTATTTTTACAGACCATAATTTCTTAACACTTTGCAGCTTGCAAACTGACTAGATGTAATCATTATAACCTAATTGTGGTAAAGGCTGACTATTCCAGAGTAAACCCGTTCTGTAACAACAACAGATTTATTGATGCAAGAGCCCAGTCGTTTCCCAAGTTCTGCCACTTTTATAAAACAACATAACATTTCATTAATTAACAATGACACTGAACTGCCACAAGCTGCTATAGTTTTAATACCACTGTTTAAATGCAAAAGTGTTCTATGATGAAATAGCCTCTATTAAATTTCTTCCTCCTAGCTAATAAAAATCTCATTAGTGCTGTTGGCTGGAGAATACTGAATCAGCATTTCTGTTTCTTCTCCAAATTCTTATTCCTGTATAATAGCATCCCAAAATCTTTTTAAAAAAATCTCAAACCAACAAAATCATCCATCTTAGTCTTAATTTCAAAATAGCCTATACAGCTACTATTTATTTCCTTTTTGTGCAACACACAATTTCAGAAAGTATTTCATTTAAGACTAAATTACAGTGGACAATTTTGCTTTGGACAATTTCCTGATATGATTCACGTTAAAGCAGTTTGAATTTTTTTTAACCTTCATCCTTAAACTATGCTTGAATGTTATTTTTCAACTAAATGAATCTGATATATTGTCATAATTAGATCATGCTGTTCTTTCTGGCCCTAAACTAATTTCCTTTTAAGTAAATTTGCTTGAACTCAGGTTATCCAAATTAATAAGTTTCGGTTGTAAGTAGGTTGCAGGTAAACAGAGAATATACTTCCCTGCAATATCAAAGATCAGTATCCCCTCCAATGGTGAATGATAGAAACTAATCATAACAATTTGCCTCACTACATGTGGGCTAATCTTGTAGCCTCCTCCCCTACAGCATGTGCCATTTGGCATTTTGTTTCAGACTGAATATAAGCAGAACAATTCAAATGCATTCAATTAAATTAATTACCGTAGAGTGAGAAAGTCATAGAGACATACAGCATGGAAACAGGCCGACCAAGATACTATCTACACTAATCCCATTTGCTTGCGTTTGGCCCATTTACCCCCATACTTTTCTATCCACGTAGCTGTCCAAATGTTTTTTAGACATTGTAATTGTATCACTTCTACCACCACCTCCTCTGGCAGCTCATTCTATATACCCACCACTGTCTGTGTGAAAAACTTTCCCCTCAGATCCTCTTTAAAGCTTTCTGCTCTCACCTTAAACCTCTGACCTCAAGTGTTAGATTCCCCTACCCTGGAAAAAAGGCTACAACTATCCACCCAATCTATGATTCATAGATCACAATTTCTTAAACCTCTATAAGGTCACCCCTCAGCCTCCTTCCCTCCAGGGAAAACTGTCCCACCCTATCCAATCTCTCCTTGTAACTCAAGGCCTCCAGTCTCGGCAACATTCTTATGAACCTTTTCTGCACACTCTCTAGCTTAATCACATCCTTCTTATAGCGTGGCAACTGGAAAAGCACACGATACTCAAGCACTGTATGTATTTCAAAAACAATTTTGATGTTGCTTTCTTGCCTCGAGAATTGCAATAATATTGAACTTAATTCGCCAAAGAAGGCAAAATCTTGTAAGATTTGACTATAAGAGATAACTTCAAATAAATTATATCAATAAAAAGATGTAGGAAATATCGATCTGTTCTGATGTGCACTCGATATTCCAAACACAGCAAAAAGCTGTTTCTTTCTGGATATTCAGGAAAAGGCTACTTACTCATTCTGTTTCTCCCACTTACAATACCTCAAAGATGATCTTTTGTGTCTTTACTTGACTCTTTGCACCATCCCTTTGGTCATTTAATTTCTCCGGCACTCTTCCTTATCACTGCCCTGCTTTTATTTTCTCCTCTTCTTGCTAGCCTTCTCATTCTGCATCTTAAAATTTGATTATCTCCAACCTTTCCCAGTCCTTTTGAAAGGTCATTGACCTGAAACACTAACCCTGCATCTCTCTGCATGACCTACAGAGCATAAGCAATGCGATCCATTTTTACTGCATCAAGGCTTTTATTAGATGAATATTTAAAAATTTTATGAATGCTTGCTGATTCTGTGCCGGAACAAGTGCTAATCCATGAGCTAGATCTTGATTCATTGAATTGCTCTTTGGTGAGAGCTATTCTTGTTTCAGATTGAACCAGATGGCTCTTCTTACAGTAGATGAGTACATCTGAACCAGACCCAAGGTCCAATTGATAGGTGGATGAGATGGTAAGAATTTCATAGGCCATTTTTCCCACATTGGCTAAACCATCTGTTTTTTTTTAACTTGTCCAGTTATCACATAGTTGTGGGTAAGATGGAGTAAGTATGTATTGTCAAAATCAGAATCACAATCAGATTTACTATCATTGACTTGTACAATGTAAAATTTGTTGTTTTGCTGCAGCAGTACAGTGCAAAGAAAGAAAATTATAAATCACAAAAATAAATAGTGCAAAAAAAAAGGAATAGCGAGATAGTGTTCATGGGTTCATGAAACATTCAGAAGTCTGATGGTGGAGGGGAAGAAGCTATTTCTGAATCGTTGAGTGTGGGACCTCAAACTCCTGTACCACCTCCTGATAGCAGTAATGAGAAGAGGGCATGTCCTGGATGGTGAAGGTCCTTGGTGATGGATGCCACCTTCTTGAGGCACTGCCTCTTGAAAATGTCCTTGATGGGAGGGAGGGTTGTGCCTGTGATGGAGCTGGCTGAGTCTATAACCCTCTGCAGCATTGTTATGTGCAAAGTATCACAATGAGATGATCCAATGGGAGCAGAAGGCCTTTCATTGCTTGAGCTACAAGAGACTGTAGATGCTGGAATCTGGACCGACAAACAATCTGCTGAAAGAACTCAGCGGGTCGAGCAGCGACTGTTGGAGGAAAGGAATTGTCAATGTTTCAGGTCAAAACCCTGCATCAGGACCTGCTGAGGTCCTCCAGCAGAATGTTTGTTTCTGCTTTAATTGTTTGTCCTTGTTTTATCGGTGCAAGCTGTGGAGCAATCACAGTTCTGATATCAATTTCAATTAAAATGAAGTAGCGTCAAGATTCAATGTTTTCTTCATCTGAATTGGAATTTTCTGGTTGAACAGATAACTTGTCCAGATTTTGGCATCTTACAATATCCATCTGCCATTTGTTGGTCAGGAACAGTGTGGTTAGAATTGGTTCCTAAGAGCAAACATGTAATTGAGAAGGTGGTACAAAATTTTTGAGCTGCTTCCATTGGAATCAATTGGCATTAGGACTGCCTATTTTCAGAGGCTATCCATTTAACTTCTGTATTTAACGTCTGATCAAAAACAGAAAGAAAAATGAAAGTAAAATTGGATTAAAATAGTAGGATAGGGCATATGGAGGAGAATTGTAAAATAAATGTAAAATTTTAGAAATCTCTAACTGCAATTAATATCTGAAGGAATCAGAATTACCATCGATAATTATTAATCTTTGATGCCAGAAGGATTCATTGGTAATTATTAACCCTTAACATGTTGTAAAAAAGACTTACAATTGGAATGAATGGAGTTAACTTTTACGTGGAATTTAGTTGAAATTACCACAGAAAAGCAGTAGCTTTGCTCTATTCAGAGTCTTCAAAAGTGGGATGAATCTTGAGGTGTCATTCTTACAAACCTAACAGCTGAGTGGTGCAATTCGGACACCGACAATTGGATATCACCAATAAGACATGTATCAGCTCCTCATCTGAAGGTGATGTAACACTTATACATAAATAGTGGAGAGTGTCATTGATATCATCACTATTTTCATTAACTGACCCTTTATCTTCATCCAAAGGAATATTCAGTCTGGTTATGAAATGTGAACAAAGATCATTGGGTTAAATTTCACCATCGGGTTCATTTGATTGTTAGTCATGACTTCAATAAAAGATACACAAAAACCTTGGGTAAACATCATAGCTGCAAGTAACTATAAGTTACAGCAACTAGTTTAGATCATAGAAACTAATGATGATTAGAATAGAATAATCCATCCTTTGGACTCCTGGAATTATATGTGATCATTTGTTTGTTTTTCACGCACTTGTTCAATTTTGTCTTGAATATACATAAGCAACCTTCTCTGCAAAATACCTCAGGTATTTAATAACTATCATCCTCTAAGTAAGATTTCCTTAATATTGTGTCCTGCATAAATTCATCATTTCCCATGCCCTCTAATTCTGCAGTCCTTTGCCAATGGAAATAGTTTTCACTGATTTTCAATATCATGAACATAACAGCCCATAAGATCTTTTGACAGTTGCCAGAAAACTTCAGGGAACCCATTCACTCTGACCTCAAGCCTTCTTTCCTGATGTGACTTGGCCAGTCATTTCCTATTAATCATGTAATCTCTATTCTGTCTCTAAGTACATGGCTTTAAACGTATCCATGTACAGCAGCTCCATCGCTGCATAAAAGAATAATTCTCATCAATATTTTTAAAAACCTGGCAAACTAATCATTTGGAACATCACAGTATTCTACACATTTTCAGCTTTCATATGAATGTAATAAGCAAATTCTTTAAAGCAGGGCTAAGTAATTTCAAGCCAAGGTTCAATTTTTTTTTGGAATACAATGGCTAAATTATTTTAGTAACTTTTCAATGTCCAAACCCATTGTGGTCATTCTGACCTTTTTCAGATTAAACTGTGCTTTTATAAAGTTGATACAAATTTAAAGAAAAGAGTTTTTGTTTTACTTTGTATTCACTCTGCATGAACTAATTTTCAACATCTATCTCCTGATGCCCTTGAAAAGATGTTGCTAGTTAACCTGCCTCTGGGAATGAGGTGATGATATTCTCACAATATTGTTAGGATGGAAATCCCATGGTTTTCTCTCAGAGGCACTGATGCAGAGGCGATTTATGGCCAAATCGAGATTATGTGCAGCCTTGAAGGGAATTTGAACATGAGGCCATTCTTATGCACCTGCTGCCCTTGTCCTTCCTGGTGTTGAAAGTCACCGACTTGGAAACTCTTGAAAGAGTTTTGGGAAGTCTCTGTGCAAATCAAGAATACAACTTTGCCTTTGATGAATTTACATTGTTCTTGAGCACTATTGAATCTGGACCCTTCTAGACAATTGGGAAGTTTTCCTTTAAACCATACAAGATCGTTTGACGTTAGCAGATCAGTACCACTACAGAATATATCCTCTGAAGTGCTCTTGTGGTCATAGTATATTCTGACTAATCTGGTTGAGGTTCATTTGCACTCAATAATGGCAAATCTTTGAATATCAAATGGAGATGTCATATCATATCCTGGCATTTGTGAGGTTTGAATCTTGTTTGCTGCTTATCAACTGAAGCTGGAAAGTTTTTCTGGCATGGTTGCATCAAGAACTGTTTCCTTTTCTGAGGAGTTGCATTACTGCTGAGAACAACACAATCATCAGCCAGACATCTAACATTATGATGAAGGAATTAGATGATGTAATTCTGAAGCAAAGTTCAGGGACTGATGTGATTGACTTCCAGCCCCAACTTTTATCCTTTGTGCCATGTATGGAAAGCATGGTCCTGATTCCCTTGCTCTATTTTAATTAGGAACTCTCAGTAGAATGGTGCTTTGAGTTGAAGGACAATTGAACAGTTCCCTTATACAATGAGATGGACTATGACCTCATGATCTACCTTGTTGTGACCTCGCACCTTATTACACTGCACTTTCTCTGTAGCTGTGACTCTTTACTCTGTACTGTTATTGTCTTTACCTGTACTACATCAATGCACTCTGTACTGACTCAATTTAACTGCACTGTGTAATGAATTGACCTGTATGCTTGGTTTGTAAGACAAGCTTTTCACTGTACCTTGGTACAAGTGACAATAATAAACCAATACCAATACCAATAATTCGCACTACTCTTCTGAAATTCAGCTCTTTACTGTACAATGGGATCAGTAACCAGAAAGATTCTAATCTGGAAATATTTCCACACTAAAAGGAGCATCTTAAAAGGTCTGTGCCAGTTTTGTGTGAAGGGACAACCAGCAGCCAAATTCCATTGTGAACAAAATGCAATAGGTCACATCTGACAGAATAGACTGGTGAGGAGCTAGTGGAGAAAGCCAGGTAAGTTATTGGTCATGAACAGGTGTAGTAGAGGGGAAACCAGGGAAAGCTGCGAAGATCAGTCTTGGATTTGATGGAAGGAGCAGCATTGGGAGCAAGCACACTAGGGGAAGGAGCAGCAGTGAGAGAAGGGATATTGGAGAAGAAGCACGTGATGGGGTGGTGAGAGTTGGTGGACTCATCATTAGATGCTCACTGCCTCCAACACACCAGAAAAAGCACAGGCAGTCTTTGACAAATACCAAAGCAGGTTCTCTGTTCAAGGCCTGCTACACTGTTGTGATTTTGGACCTTGAATGAGCAAAGTAATTGGGTTTTATATAAAAATTTATTCATATAATGCACAAGTATATTCTTTGTTAAAATAAAGCTTCTAGCCCTCCTACTGTGTCTCAAAAATGTTGTTAACTAACAGAATAGTGTTCTAGCTGAAACCAAGTCATTGCTTTTCAAATTGGCAACATTATCTTTCCTTTTGCATCAGATTATGCTTGTTAAAGCATCTTATTAGTGATAAATTATGTGCTGAAAACTTGTATCTACTCATAATTTGACCAAAACCATCCAACTTTGTTCCACTTGGAAATATTACAGGAATTGCACAGGGAGAAAATCAAAAATTAGTGGGAAGATCGAGGATTGGAAGCTTTTAAAAACTTCAAAAGGCAACTAAGAAGGTCATTAGGAAGGAAAAGATGAACTATGAAAGGAAGCCAGCAAATAATATCAAAGAGGATACTGTAAGTTTTTTCAAGTATATAAAGAGTAAAAGACAGGCGAGAGTAGATATAGGACCGATAGAAAATGACGCTGGAAAAATTGTAATGGGAGACAAAGAGATGGCAGAGGAACTGAATGAGCATTTTGCATCAGTCTTCACTGAGGAAGACATCAGCAGTATACCGGACACTCAAGGATGTCAGTGAAGAGAAGTGTGTGCAGTCACATTACAACAGAGAAGGTACTCAGGAAGCTGAATGGTCTAAGGGTAGATAAATCTCCTGGACCAGATGGAATGCACCCTCGTGTTCTGAAGGAAGTAGCTGTAGACATTGCGAAGGCTTTAGTAATGATCTTTCAAGAATCAATAGATTCTGGCATGGTTCCAGAGGACTGGAAAATTGCAAATGTCACTCTGCTATTTAAGAAGGGTGTGAGGTAGCAAAAAGGAAATTATAGACCTGTTAGCCTGACATCAGTGGTTGGGAAGTTGTTGGAGTCGATTGTCAAGGATGAGGTTACAGAGTACCTGGAGGCACATGACAAGATAGGCCAAACTCAGCATGGTTTCCTTAAAGGAAAATTCTGCCTGACAAACCTATTGCAGTTTTTTGAGGAAATTACAAGCAGGCTAGACAAAGGGGATGCAGTGGATGTTGTGTATTTGGATTTTCAGAAGGCCTTTGACAAAGTGCTGCACATGAGGCTGCTAAACAAGATAAGAGCCCATGGAATTACAGGAAAGTTACGAGCATGGATAGAGCATTGGCTGATTGGCAGGAAACAGAGAGTGGGAATAAAGGGATCCCATTCTGGTTGGCTGCTGGTTACCAGTGGTGTTCCGCTGGGGTCTGTGTTGGGGCCGCTTATTTTTACGTTGTATACCAATGATCTGGATTATGGAATAAATGGCTTTGTGGCTAAGTTTGCCGATGATGCAAAGATAAGTGGAGGGGCAGGTAGTGTTGAGGAAATGGAGAGTCTGCAGAGAGACTCAGATAGACTAGGGGAATGGGCAAAGAAGTGGCAAATGAAATACAATGTTGGAAAGTGTATGGTCATGCACTTTGGTAGGAGAAATAGACGGGCAGACTATTATTTAAATGGGGAGAAAATTCAAAATTCAGAGATGCAAAGGGACTTGGGAGTCCTCATGCAGGATACCCTAAAAGTTAACCTCCAGGTTGAGTCGGTGGTGAAGAAGGCGAATGCAATTTCTAGCGGAATAGAATATAAGAGCAGGGACATGATGTTGAGGCTCTATAACGCATTGGAAAGACCTCACCTGGGTACTGTGTGCAGTTTTGGGCTCCTTATTTAAGAAAGGATGTGCTGACGTTGGAGAGGGTCCAGAGAAATTCACTGGAATGATTCCAGGAATGAGAAGGTTAACATATGAGGAACGTTTGATGGCTCTTGGGCTGTACTCCTTGGAGTTCAGAAGAAAGAGGGGGGACCTCATAAAAACATGTGGAACGTTAAAAGGCCTGGACAGAGTAGATGTGGCCAAGTTTTACCCATGGTAGGGGAGACTAGTACAAGAGGGCATGACTTCAGGATTGAACAGAGATGCGGAGAAATTTCTTTAGCCAGAGAGTGGTGAATCTGGAATTTGTTGCCACGGGCAGCTGTGGAGGCAAAGTCATTGGGTATATTTAAGGGAGAGATTGATAGGTATCTGAGTAGCCAGGGCAACAAAGGTTATGGTGAGAAGGTGGGGGAGTGGGGCTAAATGGGAGAATGGATCAGCTCATGATAGAATGGCGGAGCAGACTCAATGGGCCAAATGGCTGACTTCTGCTCCTTTGCCTTATGATCTGTGTGTTTGATTTAAACCTGTTCAAGTGATGAGAAGTGTTCCACCTTAGAGCACAACCCATGTCCCTTCTGGGATTCTACTTTTTAAAAAAAAAGGTGATGACTGCGTAAATTGCATCATAGATTCAACCACTTCTATCTTCTCATCATTTCAACCTTCTTAAAGGTTCAAGTTCCAGTTTAAGTTCAAGTTTATTGCCATGGGCATACAGTACTGACCCAGGGTATAAATTCCATGAAAATTAGCTCTTTGCAGCAACAGCAGAGTACATTATAAACATGACAAACATAAATTAACATAAACATAAATAACATAAATTATACATAACTTACACGACAAAATAAAGAAAAATAAAGATGGTGACATTAACGCACATAGACCAAGGTAGAATTAGGGCTTTTCAGGTCGTTCAAGAACCTGATGGCGGTGGGGAAGAAGCTGTTGTTGAACTTTGAGGTGTGGGTCTTCAGGTTCCTGTACCTCCTGCCTGATGGCAGAAATGAGAAGAGGGCATGGCCCAGAGGGTGTGGGTCCTTAACGATGCAAGTCGCTTTACTGAGACATCACCTCTTCTCCTCAGTGGTGGGAAGAGCTGAATCTGTGATGGAAATGGCTGAGTCCATCAAAGGTGGACTCACCTCTGGCATTTTAGGTCAGCATTTGCAAGCTTGGACAGAGTGTGCATTTAGATCATGTATGCATCTATTCACTTGCATTTAAAAAGTATGAGCAAATGATGTTTTGAGATGTCCATAAAATAACTTGGGAAGTTTTGTAGGGATGTGGAATTAGTAACTTTCTGCACATTGCCAAAATATGGCACCTTTTTCAGCAATGTAGATTACTCCAGATTTCCTCTGCCACACACATGCTGGATGCATTAATAGACATTTATTCATTAACTATTATATTAAAAGGTCAGAAATCAGGACTTAATATAAATACTGCAACGACCTTCTCTGAAAGCTGTGTAATGGTAAATTTTCAACCATTGTACTGTGACAGAGGGATAGACAGTAATTTTGCATTATTAATCTAGCCCAGTGACAGCCATCTTAATTCTAATTAGCATTACAGAATTAACATAGAATTTTTGAACACAATCTTAAGAATTAAAAAGGTAACCTTGTAACTCTATTCATTTTCTCTTACCCATTCATACATTTTGTATCCTGCAATTTTTTTTATTTAAATTAAATTTTACCTACTAAATCTAAGCTTTAAATTCTACCTTCATGAAATATCAGTTAACACTTTTGAATTCATGTCCACAATGTGTATCCTGTTACACAAAATAGGTTTAGATATAGGGTTTAACAGCATGAATAGTGTTGACACATGGTAAGAGAATATATTGAATTGATGGTTACATGAATGTAAAGCATGTCTGGATTGTATTTATTGTACATATTATGAATAAAGTATAATTTTGGGAAGAAATATTGGGACTTACGCAGTAGTCATGAGGGGTGAAGTAATTGGGAAAAGGAATAACATTGCCAGAACATGTTTCACACTGGGGCTAATCAACACTCAATGACGCAAACCCTTAATACTCATCCCCAAGCCCGATTAATCAGTTGAGGAGCTGCACCAACCGGCAGACGTGGTTGGCCTGCTCAGGGTGCTACAGAGCTTGACCTTCAAAATCTCTTAGCAAAAACCGCCAAGGTAGATTGAAAATCTGTTTAGAGCTCAGTAACTTCAAAACAAAACTATTAATCATGTAAAGCCCTCACAACACTGATTGAATAGAACTCAGTGCTAAGGGCAGCACACAAGAAATCTAGTGGAAGGCTACTCTGTGAGCTAATAATTCAAGCAGGATTCATTAATTCTCATTGTGAAGATAAGTTTTCAAAAGTACTAAAATTCTTCTGCACTCTCTGCACTTTTCCTTTTGTTTTACCTGCTCATCCACAACACAACAGGATAACCTGGGTCTGGAAGCTCATAAAGCTTTGCATAAATTACAGCCTTACCCTTGCCCAATGATGCAGTTCACAGCAGCCGGGCCAGTGAGGATATAACTTTTCTTCCTCTGTTGGAAATACAGAGGTGGGTTTTCACAGCAAATAAACCCAAGAGAGCTGATGTTGCACAGCATTTATTTGGTCTTTAAGACTGCATGGTATGTTTCAGTACAACGAAGGCTGTGCTGTACAGAAGGAATTAGATGCCAGGGTTTAAAAATATGATGCCACATGGGACAAAGTGATTCCATCAAGCATTTTTGCTACAAACACTGACATAGAGCTACCTACTAAATTGTTTCCCTGGGCAAAGTGCAAGTCAGATTGAATTCAGTACCTGTCCTATGTGCTTCCTTTGACACCTAGAGGTTCTTGATGCAATAATGATGGGCTAATCATTTACCTGAGGTTACTTTCAATCTTAATTCCATTAGGCTCCGACTAGTCTAATGAAGACATTTTAAGATAAAATATTGCCCCCCGGCCAGTAAAACTATACCATGATTTCCAACTTCATGACAGGCAAGAAATCAGATCCTTGTAGCATTTTATATCCTTTGAGAATCTCCAAGGTAACAAAAATCCATCAAGAATAATGGTACTGGTGTATGCCTGGAGGGCAACCATATTATTTCTTACTCCCAGCAAGGAATCTGCCTGGGCTGTCCAATAGAGGTATACCCTTGCTCAGCACCTCGACACCGTTTTCAATAGAAAATGTTGCTCATGAATGGTTTCATGCTCTATTTAAGGACACACGCTTTCTGGCAGTCTGCATCTCTGGATCTAACCAGATGTGTCACAGCACCAATACCCTGCCAGTATTAATGGACCCTTATCTGTAGTGCAGATGTTTCAGTTTTGCGTCCGCTGTCTATTTAACTTACATCAAGCAGTTGAACAGGTCAGGCATGTCATAATAATCATTTGAACAAGTGGAAAAATATTTCTTGAAAATAAGTGATCAGATTGGAAAAAAGATTACTTTGGTTTTAAATGTTAACTTTTAAAATTCAGCATTGCCATTTTATGCTATTACTTACTTCACAATCTTATCTACGTTTTGAAACAGTTTAATTGACTGGAAGATAACTTAGGACATCCTGAGGTGCTATATAAATGCATTTTTATTTTGTTTATTGCTTTCATAGATAAATAACTACTTTGATTATATTAACACTGATGCACCAAGATGGAAGTAGTAAGTAGGTTGTACTTTAATCAAGGAACATTACAAACAACAAACTTTTTGTTTAAGATTCTGCATTTTTGATTCTACTTTCAAGATGTATTTTGTGATTATTATAAAGTTGTCAGTACCAAACACTTCTATAGATCTAAAACTGAGATTGGAATTGCAAGCTGCAAGGTTAAAGATGCAGAGGAAACACACATTTGCCACAAAATTCATGCAAAGTGACTTGCCTACAGCAATGAAGTATTTCTAGCCACCTACATCCGGCTTGAATAAGCACTGGTTTTTTTCTGCCTCTGAAGGAACTAAAAAACAGATATTTTTAATTGGCGTGCATTCAAAGTACTAGCAGTCTTTGGACATTTGAAATAAAATATGTTTGAAGATCAAACCTAGATTCAGCATACAAAACATGGTTTACCCTGCCCTCCAAATGTTTCCAAGACACCTCAAGGCACTGTAAAGATACCACCAGTGCTGTATTTGCAAAAGCCCCAAATACACTGAAAGGATTAAAGTGAACCAACATCAGTGTGCTATCCCAGGCCAACATCCCCAATTTCAACAGAGACACAACAGACTGCAGAGGCTGGAATCTGGAGCAACACACAAAGCACTGGAGGAATTCAGTGGGTCAAGCAGCATCAATGATGGACATCTATGACGGACATATATAATGGACAGTCGATATTTTGGGTCAAGACCCTTCAGCTGGACTCTATCTGGATTTCATCCCCAATGTCAAGGCTCTAGTTACACTTAGTCGCTTCTGATGAGTAGGCAATGTCATTTGTATTGACATCACCAGACTTGCATAACAGACATTCTTTTGTGAGTTCTGTCAAGAGAAGAGTGGACAGAGGAAGGAGATCAAAAATGGGCTCAAAACCTTCTTGAAAAATACAACATTACCAAACACAACTGCCCGACTCCTGGGAATATCTGGCCCATCATCACTGAAGGTGGAGAAGAAGCATTTGGAATTGCACTGAGAACCTTGAGTTCATCCACAGGATCACACAGCAGCCTCCATAAGTGGCAGAAGGAGTGCACTGCCTCAGAAACTACCCATGTGTCTGCCCGATCTACCAAGCATCTATTGCCCCATCTATGAAGGATCTCTAATTCCCACATTGGCCTTATCAGTCACCTCGGAACCCAAGAAAACTCAATAGAAGCAAGTCGTCCCTGAGCAATCGCCTAAAAAGAAGAAGGCATATTAACAGGTAGAAACCTTACATTTGGCAGAGAGAATAACAAATAGTGAAATAATAAAGAAGTATTTTAAATGTTGCATTTAGTTATCAGCGACTATTTTTTCTGCCCAAATTCAGTTTGCAATTTATCTTTCCATTGGCTGTTTTCTAGTTAAAATGTATTCTATATAGAATAGCCAGAACTCTGATCAGAAAGTAATAATAAATTCTGCACTTTTAAGGAAATTAAGAATAACAGACTACATGAAGAATGAGACAGTTAAACCTGCCATTCTTCAATATTCTACTATTGTATAGCTGGTTGCACATTACAACCCAGTTCATCCACAAATCTTGTCACTGTGATTCATTTCTTTCCCGTATGGAGATCTTTGAATGAAAGGGGTCAATCCTATAGTCGATAACTCCTGTTTTAATTTACATGTATAATGCTAACTAACTATGGTAGAAACTGAAGACAAAAATTTTGGAAAAAAAAATGCAATGAATATTTTCAATGATCTCTGGAAAATTACTTTTGCTTGTTTCATTTCAGCTTACATGCATCAAGATTAACCAAATTAAGTCAGCTGCTTATTAAAAAGAGATTTGTGGCTGCGATTTCTGAATATCTCAAAAAGACTGTCTAATGTAGAAAGAAAACTGACTTGAGCTTCATAAACTCAGTTCTAAAAGCCTTTGATGACGTGAAGAACAGAAGCAACGTCTGTTGTACTCTAACAGTGTGACATTCTGAATAAGAGTGTGTGCAGTACTGCTAAGTATTTCCTTTTTTGAATTCATTTATGTGATGTCACTGGCAAAACTGACAGTTTATTACACACCTTCATCCCTAATTGCCTTTGAGAAAACTAACTGCCTTTTGTTAACTACTGCAGACCTTGTGGTAAAGGCTGTTGTGTAGGGTGTTTCAGTATTTACATCCAGCGATCATGAAGGCAAGGAATTCACCATTGATATTGAATGTGCACAATGGTATCAAAGTACTCAACAAATGGGGCTAAGTATTATTTTAACCTGTAGCTCTGGTCATGGGCCAGAGATTCTCAGAAGTCAGTGTAACTGTTACAATTTTTTCAAGAAAGCATTGTAGGAAACGTCAGTTATTTCTATGAATATGAGAATTAATATCACATGGGTCTTGTACTGTGTTACAGTACTATGTCATTAAAGTTATTACTAATATATGTAAATAGTAGGCAGAACATTTTAAAATTGCGAAGGTACAAATATATACTGCCACATAGATTTAATTTGACGATGCCTAAAGCAATGCCATAGGCAAATGAGAAACATTCCAATAAAGCTTACGGATCAGGACCAATTAAAATTGCTCTACTGCTTCCATTCTTTTGGATTCCACTCATGTGTAGCATTTTTTCTTTGTTTTCCTCTTTTCCTGTCCTTATTTTCAGAGAAGAAATTGTATCTCTTCTCCCTTGTTTAGAACTCTATGTCACGTCACACTGCCCAGTTGAGCAGACAAACAGCTCACCTCTTTGATACATTTAATTGGAACTGTATCAGAAGGTGATTTGCCCTTCACGTATCCTGGGGCACATCACCTGCTTATGCACTTCTATTGATGTCATAGATGAGATGTGAAACTATTTGGTATTAAAGTTTGCATTTACATCTCACTGTTTCATAATCCAACATATTGGAACATTATTCTACAAAGGATGTAAGACTTGTTCTTCTCTTGCACATCCATACCTTTGATGTCTGCTACATAATGCCTCTCCAAATAATAACAATATTGTTTCAATAAAATATTTTGCATTATTAACAGAAATCCTGAATACGAGTTTGTATGTATTATATCCACCAATTCTGCTGTCTTACTGAGCAAGCATTTAATTATCACCTACCACAACTGAAAATGTACCAAAAATTATAATTAATACTGAGATTTTCACATGGTTATGCTTTCCTTTGACATCATTTTCCTAAATGTAACACACTCTATTATTAACTATGGGATACTGGTAAAATCATAGTAATGAAATAACATGGCAGAATTGTTTTATAATGATTATCTCAAAGAAATCTACCACTGCTTCACTTGGTAAATGTCCAGCAAGCTACTCTGATGGCTCAGCTGGTAATTATTGGAAAGTGTATGTGAAAGAGTGTTGGATGAAGATCAGGGATGATCACGATGCCTCCCTTGGTCTGCCCACTTTCTCTGTCTTAATTCAATCATAAAAAGAAGCCACTTGGTAAGAACAAAAAGGTTTCCAGTGCCTATTTGCCTTCAAAGCTGTGACAAATTGAGAAATCCAGCAACAGGAAATAAAGCAGATTAAATATTCTTAAAGTATATTCTTTCCAAACGGGACAAGATTTAGACTGCTGCTGAAATGTCAGTTCTTATGTTCACAGCATAAAAATTCCACATATAAATGCCAATATGACTGATGCATTGTGTCCTTCACACATTCTGCATGTGTACATTTTGTGAATATGTATTGAATATTATGAGAGAGCAATAAAAATTCCTCTCTGAGGTAAAAGATTGACAATATTCTGAGGTTAAGCTAGTAGCTACCTTCCTTCTGTTTGGGAACCAGTTGGTTAAATGTTCATTCCCATGAGTGATTCACCTTTGATGATGATTGCCTTGTACATACAACTATACATTATTCTACATGAAGGCAGATTGCACTGATGGTCAGACATGTAAGGATGAAGATATTCTGCCTCTCCTGAAGAGTTTTAGATTCTCGCTGCTCTAAAGTAAACTCACCAAGCTATCTAAACATCTTCTGTGGGTTTTGAAGGCAAGTGTTAGCAGGCTATTCATCTGCAGATGACATTGGAGGCCTAATATCCACACATATCCACATATAAATACTTACAGCAGGGATCATTGGCTCAGGATCAATAGTAATAAATCTGCCAAGCTTTCTGCTCTCCGGTCCAATAGAACTGAGGCTGATTGACATGCCCCAACCAAAAGTCCAGCAGAGATCAGCTTGCTCCCAACAGTCCAGGGATTGAAGTTGAGATCGTCCTTTTCTATGTGGCTTAATTACTCTCTGAGCAAACTCACAAAGCAATTAAGGGAGTCTTTTTATGGGGATTTATAAAACTGCGCTCTGAACAGCTGCCAATGGATTTCACATGTTCTCCTGAATCCATGATACTTAACAAGTGCAAGATTAGAAATGGCTGTGACTTCATATTCGATGTATCAATTGGTAACAGAGGGAAGGAACAAATATTTGAGCCAAAGCTATTCTTTGCTCAAAATAAATAAATGTGGTGAGACAATTTAACTCTTGTCACCGATATTGGTACTGAATATTTTTATAATAAAGATGCCTGCGCAAACCATATCATCGAACATGACTGCATATCTTCAATAGAGATCTAAAGAAGCAAACTAATAAGCTATGTCAACAGTGAGGCTGCAAAAGATATTTATGTACAGCACCTCTTTTCAGAAACTTCCCAACTTCTTGAGGACGAACCGATGAGGAATGTCGCCTGATGGGACTAGTTCTATGACTTTCTGTTCCTGTTGCAATGTGAAGTCAGAATCCAAGCAGAATGAAAGATGCAATTCTTTTTTTACAGTCTTTTCTTTCCTGTGGGGCCTTTTTGGAAACATGGTAACATGGCATCAAATTTGCAAAGCTCTAATGATTCAAAGTCCAATTTGGGATAGCCTTCACCAACATCTTCATGTTTTAGCTGCTTTTACAGGGAAAGTCTGATACCAATATAAACTCAGAGGCAGAATCAAGTTAACAGTTCAAGATAAGGTCCTTCCTGATATGGGTTCATCCTGACCTAATGCTACCAATATCTTGACTGTGCATGATTCCAATGAATCTTCTTTAATGCTTTTAAAAACTCAACTTAAGTTTTCTATAAGTTTTGCCCGGTTCATTTATCTGAAGTCACCTTGAGGGTGATGTTGGTAGTGACAGATTGCCATTGGAGACTGACAAAGCAATTTCCAATCATGGAGTATGTTGTGAAGACACTACTTCCAGATGACGATGTGATTGGAGGCAGGCAGTAGCTCAAGATTAGGGGGACTAATTTATTTTTGAGAGGGGTTCAAGGTGTGGTTGGTGGAGAGACGAATGACACTGAAACCTCATAGCCAAGGAATCTTTAAATAAAAACTAGGCCTTCTTTTGGTTCTCTTCTGCTTCTGACCCTTCTTCCCTGCTGCTACATTTGGCAAGACCATCACAAAACCTTCCTTGCTTTGATGGTTAAATGGACCCAATGATCTACCAAAGCCCAATTCGTATATTCAATAGTCTCCACCCGTTTTGGTGCATGTCCTTTCAGCCTGCCCAGAGACACTGATCAAAATGTGATTATAGAAATTTCCTATGTAATCTTAAGTGCCCTATCATCTGTTTTCTACTGAAGATCACTGCGATTCTCTCGTCGACATGTTGGTTCCCAGGGCTCTGTCAAGGGAAAAGATTTCTGTCATACAGCATGGAAACTTGTCCTTTCAGCCCACACCATCTGTGCTGACCATTAAGCACCCTAATCTTGCACTAATCCCATTTTATGCTGGAACATTGGTCCTCTCAGATTTGAGATGTGAAATATCCTGAATGCTCCTGAAGGTTGTTCATCCCCTCCCTTGAAAGTGGCACAGGAAGGAAGATTCTTCTCTCTGAGAGAGAATTCCAAGAGGATTTACTTAATTTTCATTACAACACTGAAAGAGGCCACTCAGCCCATTGGCTCCATGCTATCTCTGAGGAAAGCAATCCCATCAGTCCCACTATTTCCCTGTTCCCCTCCAACTGATTCTATTACATGCCCTTCGACTCCCCACTGATAATTTGTCATCTACACCAAGGGCTAATCTATCCAATTAACCTGGTAGCACATATTTGGGATGTGGAAGGAAACCAGTGTACCTGACAGAAACCCTAAGAGTCATGAGGAGAATGTACAAATTTGACCTAGACAGATCCAAGAGCAGGATCAAAGCCAGACCTCTGGAGATGTAAGGCAAAGGCACTCCCTGCTCTGCCAGCATACTGTCCTTTTCAGAATGAAACATTTGCCCACCTTTCCACATTCAGCAAGAAGTTGGCCAGCAGTTACTTCAGAGAAGCAATGGAAGAGAAATTCTAGCCAAAGGCTCTGAGACATCAAGAAGACCCAACACATATTTCCACCCTGCTTCCAGCTAATTTCCAATGGAATCACTCAGCATTATTTTTCCCATCCCCCAATGTCAGGCAGAAGCATCAATTAAATTGACTATTTAGGTTCATATTCAAAGACTTGGCCAAGGCCTCAAAAGTAGTGATGCACCCGTGATCCATATTTCTAGTAAAATGAAGTATTTCTTTGTCAAAGAAATGTTGGGGAAAAGTCATAAAGCAATCTATGACTCTACTGCTTTCTGACCAAACACAGCATTGATACAGATGAAAACTATAAGCATAGTTACAATTATTCAGCCTATATCGCCTTCAAGTTTTCTTTCCAGCGACGAGAGAGCGGAGATTGCCGGAAAATAACGAGGTTTTTTTTTCTCTTTCTAGCGTTCGGGACAGCGGCGAGTGACTGCGCAGGCGCATGACATCACCCGGAAGCGCGCGGGCGATTTAAAAAGCAGACGAGCATATCTAGCGGGCAGCGTCGGAGCGGGCAGCTGAGTGAGAGGGAGCAGAGTGGGTTCGGCTTTGGCTCAACGGGCTTCGGCGAGAGCGGGAAAGAGGCGAGATTATAGAGAGGGGTGAGTTATTAGTTTAGTTTAATGTTGAGCTCAGTGATATTCAGCAGTATGCATCTGGGATTAGTGTTGTGTTTGGAGTGTCAGATGTGGGGCCCCTGGGAGACGACCAGACTCCCTGATAACTACATCTGCGCAAAGTGCACCGAGATGCGGCTCCTCAAGGAACGGATTGAGAGTCTGGAGCAGCAGCTGGATGACCTTCGGTTGGTTAGGGAGAGCGAGCAGGCGATAGACAGGAGTTATAAAGATTATGTAGACAGCACCTCAGTGGCGGTCCCCCTCAAAAACCGATATCTCATTTTAGATTCGGTTGGAGAGGATGACTTCATAGAGGAAGACCTCAGCAGCCAGGACCTTGGCACCGTGTCTGATACTGTGGTCCAGCAGAGGAAGAGACATGCAGTGGTTATTGGGGATTCGATAGTAAGGGGTACAGATAGGAGATTCTGCGATAGCGATAATGAGTCTCGGATGGTGTGTTGCCTCCCTGGTGCCAGGGTACGGGATATCACAGACCGTGTCGAGAATATTCTGAGAGGGGAGGGTGAGCAGCCAGAAATCTTGGTACATGTAGGTACCAATGATGTAGGTAGAAAAAGAGAAGAGGTCCTGAAGGAGGAATACAAGGCATTAGGGAGAAGGTTGAAAAGTAGGACCTCAAGGGTAGTAATCTCAGGACTACTACCCGTGTCGCGTATCAATGACAGGAAGAATAGAAAGCTCTGGCAGTTAAATGCGTGGCTGAGTGACTGGTGCAAGGGGCAGGGCTTCAGATTCTTGGATACCTGGGACCTTTTTTGGGGGAGGCAAGACCTATTTGCTAAGGATGGGTTGCATCTAAACTCCAAAGGGTCCAATATCCTGGTGGGAATGTTTAATTTAGTTGTAGGGGAGGGTTTAAACTGATCTGGCAGGGGGATGGTAACCAGGATGCTAGGTTACAAGATGCTAAGGTGAGGGAGAAAGTGTATAGAAACGAATCCATTGAGGATGGCAAGAATGACAGGCAGGTGATAAGTCAGGATAATTTACTGAATAATAGAAGTACAACAAATCAGGATGTTAGGATACAGAATGTTAGGATCGGGGATGAGGATGTTCGGATACCGAATGTTAGGATAGGGGATGAGGTCTACACGAACATGTCTAAGATAGTAGGTAGCGAAGATAGTAAGAAGGATGGACAGGTAGAAAGTCAGGATAATCTACTGATCAATAGAAGTACAATAAAATCAATAGCAGATACCAGTCTAAACATACTATATTTAAATGCACGTAGCATCAGGAATAAAGTAGATGACCTAGTGGCATAACTACAGGTTAATAAATATGACATCGTTGCAATCACTGAGTCGTGGCTTCATGATGGATGTGATTGGGAACTGAATGTCAAGGGGTATACAGTATATAGGAAGGATAGGAGGGTAGGCAGAGGGGGAGGTGTGGCCATGATGGTTAGTAGCGATATAAAATCAATAGAAAGGAAGGACATTGGGTCAGAGGAGGTGGAATCCTTATGGGTGGAGCTAAGAAATAGCAAGGGTAAAAGAACAATAATAGCAGTCATATATAGGCCCCCGAACAGCAGTCAGGAAGTGGACCATAAGTTGCAGATTGAGATAGAAAAAGCGTGTCAGAGTGACAATGTGAAGATAATTATGGGGGATTTTAACATGAAGGTGGACTGGGAAATGCAGCAAGGCGGTAGTACTCAGGAGAGTGAGTTTGTGGAATGTCTAAGGGATGTTTTTCTGGAGCAACTTATTGAGGAGCCCACCAGGGGATCGGCTGTTTTGGATTGGGTGCTGTGTAGTGAACCCGAGGTGATTAGGGAACTAAAGGTAAAGGAACCACTGGGAACAAGTGATCACAATATGATTGAGTTTAGTTTCAAGTTTGAGAAGGAGAAGCTGATAACTGGTGTATCGATATTTCAGTGGAATAAGGGAAATTACAAAGGTATGAGAGATGAGTTGGCCCAAATTGATTGGAGGAGTAAGTTAGCTGGAGGGACGGCAGAGGAAAAATGGAAGAAATTTCTACAGGAAATAAGGACAATGCAGGACAGATATATTCCAAGAAAAAAGAAGGTTTTGAATGGAAAAAAGGCACAGATGTGGATAACGAGGGAGGTGAAGGATAAAATAAAAGCAAAAGGGGCGGCGTACAAAGTAGCAAAAATTAGTGGGAAAACAGAAGATTGGAACGATTTTAAAAATCTGCAGAGAGAAACTAAGAAGGTCATTAGGAAAGCAAAGATGAGTTACGAAAGGAAGCTGGCGGACAACATTCGGAAGGATTCTAAGAGTTTTTTTAAATACATAAGGAATAAAAGAGAGACACGGGTTGACATAGGACCAATTGATAACGGTGCAGGAGGTATTATAATGGATGATAGTGAGATGGCAAGGGAATTGAATGAATATTTTGCATCGGTCTTCACCATGGAGGACATAAGCAATGTGCCCGTTAGTCAGGAGTCTCACGAATTGGAGCTGAGTTCAATTGAGATTAATAGGGAGAAGGTGCTTGGAAAACTAAAGGGACTTAAGGCTGATAAGTCTCCCGGACCGGATGAGGTGCATCCCCGGGTTCTGAAGGAGGTGGCTGTGGAGATAGCGGAGGCATTGGCGATTATTTTTCAGGAATCGATAGATTCTGGCATGGTTCCGGAGGACTGGAGGGTAGCGAATGTAGTTCCATTGTATAAGAAAGGTGGGAGGCAGCACAAAGGCAATTACAGACCTATTAGTCTGACATCAGTGGTGGGAAAATTATTGGAGTCTATCCTCAAGGAGGAGGTTACCGAATACCTAGAGGCGCAAGGCAAGATAGGACCTAGTCAACATGGTTTTGTGAAGGGGAGGTCCTGTCTGACCAACCTATTGGAGTTTTTTGAAGAAATCACAGGTAGGGTGGATAAGGGAGAGGCGGTAGACGTTGTGTATTTAGACTTTCAAAAGGCCTTCGATAAGGTGCCTCACAAGAGACTGATTAATAAGATGAGAGGTCATGGAATTATGGGCAGGGTAGCAAAATGGGTGGAGAATTGGCTGGTTGGCAGGAAGCAAAGGGTGGAAATAAAAGGATCTCGTTCTGGTTGGTTACCGGTTACTAGTGGTGTGCTGCAGGGGTCGGTGTTGGGGCCTCTCCTTTTTACCTTGTACATCAATGATTTGGATGATGGAATAAATGGTTGTGTGGCTAAGTTTGCGGATGACACCAAGATAAGTGGAGGAGTAGGGAGCATAGAGGAAATAGAAAGAATGCAGAGGGACCTAGACAGTTTAGGAGAATGGGCAAGGAAATGGCAGATGAGATTCAATGTTGAGAAATGTGCAGTTGTACACTTTGGAAGTAGAAATAAGCGGGTAGATTATTATCTAGAAGGAGAGAAGATTGATAGTGCGGTAGTACAAAGGGACTTGGGGGTACTCATACAAGATACCTTAAAAGTTAACCACCAGGTTGGATCGGTGGTTAAGAAAGCGAATGCTATGTTGGCATTCATCTCGAGAGGTATAGTGTATAAAAGTAAGGAAGTGTTGATGAGGCTCTACGGGGCGCTAGTGAGGCCTCATTTGGAATACTGTGCGCAGTTTTGGGCCCCACATCTTAGGAAGGATGTGCTGACGTTGGAGAGGGTTCAGAGGAGATTTACGAGAATGATTCCAGGAATGAAAGGGCTTAAGTATGATGAGCGTTTGTCGGCTCTTGGACTGTACTCGCTGGAGTACAGAAGGATGAGAGGGGACCTCGTAGCGACATTTAAAATGTTGACAGGTAAGGATAGAGTAGATGTGGCTAGGCTGTTTCCCTTGGTGGGCGTGTCCAGGACCAGAGGGCACAATCTTAGAATTAGAGGGTACAGTTTCAAGACAGAGATGAGGAGAAGTTTCTTTACCCAGAGGGTGGTGAAATTGTGGAACTCCTTGCCACGCACAGCAGTGGAGGCCAGATCAGTGGGGGTATTCAAGGAGGAGATAGACAGATATCTAAATAGTCAGGGTATCAAGGGATATGGGGATAAGGCTGGCAAATGGGATTAGAATAGTTTTTTTTTTCTTCTTTTTTTCCCACCCCATTTCTTTTTCCCTTTTCCTTGGAGCAGACTCGATGGGCCGAATGGCCTGCTTCTGCTCCCTTATCTTGTGATCTTGTGATCCTAACCACAAAAGTCCTGTTCATCCATTAGTCTGAACATGCTGACCCATATCAGCTCCCAGTCCACCAGTCTTTTCATAAATCTTTCCTTGTGGTTCAAATTCCTGCACAACTTCATCACTCCTTTCCTATGGAACCATAACCTCGACATGTATTCCATGTTCATCCAGTTTTTGCATCCGTTGCTTGCCATGTCTTCCGTCTATGCCTTGTGCTCTGAAATTCCTTCACCAAATATCTTCACCTTTCTCCCACTTCTCTCTCTCCTTCTTTAAAATGCTCCTTAATAGCCTATCAGAGAATCATACAGCAGAGAAACAAGTACTTCGACCCATTCTGTCCATGCCAACCATTAGGTACATAACTATACTAATGCCATTTACCAGCACTTGGTTTGTAGCCTTCTTTGCTTTGATGAATCATGTACTCATCTAGATATCTCTTCAATGCTGTGAGGGTATCTGCCTCCACCATCCACTCGGGCAGTTCCGTTCCATATTCCAATTACCCTCTGGGTAAAAAATGTTCCTCCTCAGGTCCCTTTAAATTTCTACTCTCTTACTCTAAACCTATGCCCTTTAGTTTTATTCGCCTCTGCTATGGGGAAAAGTTTCCTGTTCTCTACCCTATCTGTGCCCTTCACAATTTTGCAGGCTGCTACCAGATCCCCTCTCAGCCTTCTCTACTCCAAGAAAATAAACCCAGCCTATTCTGTCTTTCCTCATAACTGAAACACTCCACACCGGGCAACATCCTGGGAAATCTCCATACCGTCTCCAGTGCAATCACGTCCTTCCTGTAGTGTGGCGACAAGAACTGTATACAGGACTCCAACTGTGGACTAACCAATGTTTTATAAAGTTGTACCAAGACCTTCCTGTTCTTATAGTCTGTGAAATGTCTTGGATTAATAACCTGTTCCGTTATCTCCATCAATAAATGTTGCAATTTTTTTCTGTTACACCCTGAAGAACCAGTATGAGGTGTTGAGTGGTATATACATGTAAATTATTGTAAATAGACAAAAGAAATATAGATTTGCATTATTTTTAATATTCCTTAAAGGAACAGAGATTCTTTTAGAATTGTTTAGCAAGACTTTTTTCTGCTTCAATCAAGTGGCATCAATCATATTGAATAAGTTTCTTCTGCACATTATCACCATAACAAAAATGAAGCAAAAACCTTCAGCTGCTTGTTCCAATGATTAAAAAAAGGTTTCATAATGCCTCTTTTATGCTGACAGTGCTTTTTAATGTGAAACGATTTAATACACAGTTTGCTCTATACATACAAAGTTAATTTTTAAAATCAGGAGTTAATGAGAACTACAAAATCCTTAGAGCTGTCAGTAGTTCAAAGAATGCTGAGAGAGGAGTGTTATCCTCTTCAGTAGCAAATGACCCTTAATTTACCCTGCAAAGACTACACCAGCAGGAAAGTCAATCACACACTAAGCCAAAGGCACAAAAGAACAGGCAGTTGATAAGCTCATTGAGAGATAATTGAAACGGTGCATCAAGCAAAGCAGTTAGGACCTCACCGAACAGCCTGCATGACATTTTCTTTATGGCAGACATGGATGCTTCATATTGTGTGAAGGAGATGGGGTTGGAAAGCAGGCACAAAACCAACTGTATTGGTGGTGACATATTGCTTATAGTCAATAAAAATGAGAAAGAATACCTTCTACATTGCACGGAGCAAATTGCCTATAATCCACAGGACATAAAGGCCAAGAAAACGATTGCCTACACTACACTAATAAAACCTGAGCAGAATATAAGAACAATCTATAAGCAGTTTTATAGTAAATAAATTTCTTAAAATATGAAGCTCCATTCTACTAGTGACATACAATACACAATCCAATTTGCTCTATCAGCTGTGGTATAAAACAAAATCAGTCATAATGACGATAATAATAATATAAAAAACTGGAGTGCAGAAAGCTAACATTAGTTAAATGCAGAAAATCAATTATAAATCTCTTTAAGTGAAAGTATCACAGAAAAATTTAAAAATGAATTAATGTGAACATTAATCCTAATTAAAGCAGAAAAATAACAGGGCACAAGAGAATTCCAATAAATATTCAAAATATAGTAATGATAAAAAACACACTCTTTTGAATGCAACATTAAAGTGAAGTGCCACTGACCCAATACCTTCGCGGTATCTGGACTAACAAGCATAGAACTGCATTTTCAGTCACACAGCATGAACTACAACACAGAGACTTCCCACAGAGGCAGGACTGCATTGATGTCTGTAGTGTAATATCACTGAAGACTGATGAAATGTCCAAATGTTTGCTATTAAAAGAATGGCAAACATTTTGGACGGTTGCATTTGGAAGCAAGTAACCTGACACTTTTTATGTTATTGTGAAACTTTTGTCATATGACCTTACACTGTGGAAGGAACTCATTGCACCCATCTTTCCAATGCTGACTATTTGAAGGTTATATCTAATTACCTCTTTGTTTCACTATTATTAAATAATTAATGGATTGAAGATGAAGGATCTCGACCCAAAACATCGACTGTCCATTCTCCTCCAAAGATGCTGCTTGACCTGCTGAGTTCCTCCAGCAATTTGTGTGTTGAATTAATGGATTCAATTGTGCTAATTTTGCCTGCAATCTGGACCTGACCCCCACGTCCCTGGGTCCAATCAAATTATGATCCTGGAGCTGGGCAACAAGGTGTTAACGTGGCCTCAAAAGTGGCAAGGCCTCAGATGACATAGACCTGAAATGTCCTGGGATGCCTTGAACCCTTCAACAGGAGGCAAGGCTAGGGGCACAGCTGCACCTCATTAAATTCCGTGAAACTTTATTGGAGTTTATAAACATCTTTGACTTTGATTTAACAAAATACATAAAAATTGACGAATTATTGAAGGCCAAGGACCAAATGCAGGTAAGTGGGATTAGTATAGGTAAGTACAAAGGTCAGCATGGACGTGGTGGGCTGAAGGGCCTGTTTCTGTGCTGTACAACTCTGTGACTCTTTAATTTTTTAAAAAAATATTAAAATCCATTAAAACACTAATAAAAAAGTGAAACATTACAAGGTTATTTGAAATAAATTTAAAATGAGCTTAAATTTTCCTTCCAAGTCAGGAATCCTCATTGACAGACAAGGGTGGTGTGAGATTCTAGAACATAGAACACTACAGCACAGTACAGGCCCTTCAGCCCACAATGTCGTGCCGATATTTTATCCTGCTCTAATATCTATCTAACCCTTCCCTCCCACATAGCCTTCCATTTCTCTGTCACTCATGTGTCTATCTAAAAGTCTCTTAAATGTCCTTAATGTATCTGCTCCCACAACCTCTGCCGGCAGTGCATTCCACGCACCCACCACTCTCTGTGTAAAAAAAACTCTGACATCCCCCTTATATCTTCCTCTAATCACCTTAAAATTATGCCCCTTCATGTTAGCCATTTTCACCCTGGGAAAAAGTCTCTGACTGTCCACTTGATCTATGGCTCTTATCATCTAGTACACCTCTTTCAAGTCACATCTCATCCTCCTCCTCTCCGAAGAGAAAAGCACTAGCTCACTCAACCTATCCTCATATGAGATGCTCTCCAATCCAGGCAGCATCCTGGTAAATCTCCTCTGCACCTTCTCTAAAGCTTCCACATCCTTCCTATAATGAGGTGACCAGAACTGAACACAATACTCCAAGTGTGGTCTAACCAGAGTTCTAAAGAGCTGCAACATTACCTCACAGCTCTTGAACTCAATACCCTGACTAATGAAGGCCAACACACCATATGCCTTCTTAACAACCCTTTTTTCCCTAGCAGAATGCTAAAGAATCCCAGCATATCCAAGCTCTACAGGAAGTCCAATGAGAGAAATGAGTGGTGGATGCACCAGCATCTAGAACTCAATTCACCCTGGACACAGAGCAAGCTCATGTTAGTCTGGAACGGACATTTCTAAACATCTAAATGCTTCTTTGTCTTGGGAGCCATCAAACACAATCCACTCCTTTCAGCCCATTTTTATTTGGAAGTTGTATTGTGAACATACACTAAAAGGACCTACTCTTATTTTCCTTTATAATGTCTTGCATGCTGAAGTATTTTTGCAGAGACAAGTTTTGGAGACTGAATGTTATTTTGTGTAAAGATCAGCTCTCCACTTCTGGGATCTGAAATTGAATGCAGTTGGTGAAATGGATGAAAGCACAAAAGCTATGGATCTTTCAGTAAGTATAATGAGTCTTATTAGTTTCGGATCAGTAACTCTTAGTGGCTGGAAACAAATGCAATTATTTTATCAACAATTGGGAAATATCATTCAAGGGTCAGAAGGAGGGTTGCTACTTAAAAACAGTCTGACATTTCATTTCCAAAACCTTTTTTTTCTGAAGTTTAACAGGCCATTCTTCCCAAAAGTTTCGTGATAGTCCATGACTAACTGTCATTAATTATATTGCTGTTAGTGGGATCTTGCTCTGATTGGGGGTGCCATGTTTCCCATGTTACACTGCAACTCCTGCAATGGCTCTATGAATGCAATGAAAGATGTAAAAGTTTATTATAAGAAAGCATGTTGAGTTTGTAAGCCTTTGCCACAAAGTGAATGCTCCGGACTGTCTGTGAAAATGTTACATTGTGACAAAGCAGCCATACTGCTAGATACTCTTGTCCAATAGAATCACTATAGCAACACACACTGAGATAACAGCATGTTCCACATCATAAAGTTCTTAGTGTTATCCTGAACTCATGAGGGCCTATATCATAACAATTATTCTTTCCAAGATCATATTATTGTTAAGCATCTGTGCTTGAGGCCTGCTTTAGTATGTCTAGACTGCTAATACTTTTTAAACTGAGTTTATAAAGTTTTTAATGCTCACATGTTGCCCAGCAGCCAATGGGATTTCTCGTACTTCAGAGCTGTCATCCTTTTGTATCATGTACGGGCTTGCAAAGGAGAAGAATTAATCCAAGAAAATTTTGAATGCTGTGTCCTAGTCTTCCAAAAATATTCTCACATCATTGAGCACACAAGTGATAAAGTTCACTATATAAACTGTTATTTTTAACTAGAAATTCCAAAAACTTTTCACTCACAAATCCAAGAAAGTCAGTTGGATTCTTACAGATAGTCACGGCTATTAGTACAGAATTTTAATTTTCCCTATGTATGGTCCAATATTGCACCAGTTTTCTGTCAGACCTCGCAATACTATTGAAACAACTGAGGATGGATGAACCATAGCTGTGGGGAAAGGACAACAGAAGATGTACGGTCTCCTGGTGCACTGTGACACCACATGCACACTGAATCTCACTTCTGATGCCTTTAGTTTTGGACCTCAACAATGAAAAAACACAATATGGACAATAACAAGGGAAGACCGTGAATTGGTGCACATTGGGGTGGCACAATGGTGCAATGGGTAGAGCTGTTGCCTCACAGAACCAGAGATCCGGGTTCAATCCACATGCTAAAGATGAGTAGGTTGATAAGTTAATTGGCGGCTGTAAATTATCTCTCGTATGTAAGCGAGCAGTAGAATCTGGGAAGTGGGGGGGGGGGGGTTGGGGGGGTTGATGAGAATGTGGGGAGAATAAAAAATGGGATTCATGTCGGATTACCATAAATGGGTGCTTGAATGTCAGCACAGAACTGTTGGGCTGTTGGGCTTACTTCCATGCTGTATCACTCGATGATTAACAAAAAGTAAAGAGTAGACATTGGTTACCACATTCAGGGTCACTATGTTTCACCAGTTGTTGTTAGGCAAATCATTCATTTTGGTACCAGCCACAAACAATTGTCAGCCATTCTTGGATCCAAGTCCACAACTCTCACAGTGATGGACCCGTGAATGAATCTGTGACCCTCTCTCCTGTCCCAATATAATAATTGTATTGAACACTAAGCATCTAAAATAAATGCCACAGTGAATGAATCATGAAGAATGCCATACAAAGATATTGATATAAACATGGAGAATGCAATATACCCTCTACAGGCATTGTTGAATGTTTTGCTTGTAACAGCATTGGAGATAGTGAGATAGGTATAGAAGAGTTCAGTATTAAATCAAGTATGTGAGTATATTATGAGAAGCTGAACTGATTCTAACAAATGTTTGATAAGAATATAAAACCTTTCTATTACTATGACTTGTGCACAAATCAGGGTTGAATGAAGTGGCATGGCAGAGTATTTATATTCAAAGAAGTTCAAAGTATCGGTGGTGTAGCAGTTGGTGTAACGCTACTACAGCGCCAGCGACCCTGGTTCGACTCCGGCCACTCTGTAAGAAGTTTGTATGTTCTCCCCATGTCTGTGTGGGTTTCCTCTGGGTGCTCTGGTTCCCTCTCGTATGGGGTTAGGAAGTTGTGGGCATGCTATGTTGGCGCTGGAAGCATGGTGACACTTGCGGGCTGTCCCCCAGAACACTCTACGCAAAAGGTGCATTTCACTGTGTGTTTTGATGTACATGTGACTAATAAAGACATCTTATCTTATTTTATCTTATCTTAAATGCATAGTCCATGAAAACGAAAGCACTGCTCCAAATATGGACGTGACCCATGAGGCCATTTCAACATGTCCGCATTGATTACTGGGAAAGAGATGTTGACTATTCCCGGTTTTGTCAGAATTCCACTGAAAACTGATTAAGGTAAAGCATGCGGGATCCTACATTACCACTGAAAACACTGTAGAAGAACTCTGATCTATGTTTGAGATGCATGGCCTCCGCAGGTAGATTGCATTGCATGATGGTCTGTAATTTCAGCTCTTTCAATTTGAACAGTTCATAAATCAAAATGAAATCAAACACCACCTCACATTGCCTTGGGATCTGTTCTCATAAGAAGCTGAATGATCAGTGTGTACATTCATCGAGACACTAAAAAAATAAATCATTCAAGATATACCAGGCCTTAGAATGAAGCATCAACTTGCTAATTTCCATCTGAGCTACAGGTCAATGCCACACTCCATGTTGGAATACACCCCTGCAGAAATGCTGATGTGGAGGAGCCTCAGGAAAGATCCAAATCTGGTCCAACAGAGACAGGAAAGGGAAGCTGGAAGAAAGGCAATTGAAGACACACCACTGTCAATCAAGGTTTGGCTCCACCCCACCCATCAGTGCACATCTGACTACTGGCCCCTTTAAGCACCTTTGTACATGGCCTCGGGCCATTGGCCTTTTTGAATTACCTGGACTGGACCCCCAAGCCCTCCAGCACTATAAAGAGTGCCACATGTGTGTGGCTCGGCCTCTTTTTGTCTCCAAGGGATGCATTGTTGGTAAGCTGTGCACTGTTTAAGAGAAATAAGTTAGGATTCCCGGTAGTGTAGAACCGTGCCTGCACTGAGTCAAGGGGTGGCGGGTAGCGTATTGCTTTTCCTTGATCGTTTGTACCCAGTTTGAGGGGTGTGTGTGTGTGTGTATTTTATCCTTGTGATTTTCCCACGCTCGCAATCACCGGTGCACGTGTGTGTGTGTCACCCTGTTACCTTTCCCCACGGTTGTCTTTGTAAATAAATCATTTAACTCTAAGACTGTGTTCAGAGTCCTCATCCTTCAAGACCTCGAACTTGTCTCACAACAACTTGTACCAAGGTACAGTGAAAAACTTGTCTTGTATACCATTCATACAGATCGATTCATTACACAGTGCATTGAGATAGTACAAGATAAAACAATAAGAATGCAGAATAAAGTGTCACAGCTACAGAGAAAGTGCAGTGCAGGTAGACAATAAGGTGCAAGATCATAATGAGGTAGATTTTGAGGTCAAGAGTCCATCTTATTGTACCGGCATAGAAGCTGTCCTTGAGCCTGGTGGTATGTAAACCTCTTGATCTCAATGTGGAATACCTCAGTAAAAGGTGAAGTGAGGAAAATTTAAATAAGGCCTAAAGCAGCAAAGTAGCACATTGTGCTCCTCATTGTTCTGTCTTTCACAAAAATCATAGGTTACATGTTTGAGCTCCAATTTATGTTGATAAGTGCATACATGAGCATTGCACAAATAATGATGTTATTGGACATGTACATAGTACTGGAAAAATGACAGAAGATCTAATATGAATAGTTCATGCAGGTGGCATACAGTAATACAGTCATACCACACAGAAACGGGCCCTTTGCCCAACTAGTCCATGCCAACCAAGATGCCAATCCAAGCATAAACCAATTCCATTCCCAATTCCAGAATCTGCCTTGTATATCCTCAATTACTGAGCAATTACAACACCTGTATATAGAGAACACAAAGCTATACAAGCCTTCGTGTCAGAACATTTCTCATCATCTTCTCTTCTAACCGGCCCTTCCCCCATCCTGAGGTTAGCAGCACCGTGGTGCAGCTAATGGAACTGCTCACCTTCTCCCTGTGACTCTGCGGGTTTCCTCCAGGTACTCTGGTTTTCTCCCACATCCCAAAGACATGCGGATTGGTAGGTTCATTGGCCAGTGTAAATGGCGCCAACTGTGTAGGTAGAATCTGAGGAAAACTGTAGGTTTATAGTGTTTATTGGCAATAATGGTAGAATCTGGGGAAAACTAATGAGGATTTTGGGAGAATAAAAATGGGATTAATGTAGGATAAGTGCAAAATTGGTGGTTGGTGAATCGAAGGGCCTATTTCTGTGCTGTATCTCTCTACGACTCCATGACTTTACTCCTAGTTCTACACTCTCCAACTTGAGGAGTCTGTCTTTCAGCATCTACCTTTACAGAATCTTATTTGTCATATATTTTCATATTTTCTTTTAACCCCAGGTGAATGCTGACTCTAAGATCAATTCCATGAATCCCCTCTCCCATTTACTTCCCCAGAACGCCACCTCTGTCACATGCTCATTAACTTCACTCTGATTCTTCTATCACTCACCTACACTAGGAGTAATTTGCAGCAGTCAACCAACTGCTGACCCGCATACCTTTGGGATGTGGGAGGAAATCAGAGCAGGTGGGGGGAAACAAGGGGAACATAGAAGCTCCACTTAGACAGCACAGGAGGTCAGGATTTAACCAGTGTCACTGGAGCTGTGAGGCAGCAGCACTATCTGCTACACAACACTGCCAACATTTATTGGGATTGTACCTAACGCCACCATGCCTGTGGTGCTACCTGGAGCACCTAGAAAAGATAATCTGATCATTTAAGTGAAACTAAAAAAAACTGCAGATGCATGAAATCCAGAACAAAAACATAAAATGCTGGAAACATTCAGCAGGCCAGGATACATCTTTGGGACAAGAAACAGAGTCAGTGTTTCAGATCGGAGACCCTTCGTCAGAACCGAACAAGAGAGAAAAGAAGCTAATAAAGCTGTAATTCCTTTCCCCTGCCTTCCCTACAGCTTTGCAAGCTTCTTTTGTCTCCTTTTCAGTTCTAATGAAGGGTCTCCAACCTGAAACGTTGACTCTGTTTCTCTTCCCACAGACAAGGCCTAACGTGCTGAGTATTTCCAGTATTTTCTGTTTCTGATCTGATCATTTAGTTCCTTATTGTATTTGGAAGGCTTGATGTATACAAATCATTTGTTCTATTTTGTTGTAACAGTGACTTCACTGCACACTGCTCACCTAAAGTAATTCATTGGTCGTAAAGTGCTTAAGGCCATTGAGGTTCTGAGAGGTGCCATATAAATGGCAATCTTTTGTTTTACTTACCCAATCAGTGAACCAACAAATGGCCAAAATCTGCAGCTGTGAATCCAGTGTCAGGCAAAAGAGTAATCCGCTGATTTAAATTAGATCGGATGGTTTGAAATTGAAATATTTTAGATTGCCAGCTGATATCATTCATGATTAATATAATATAGTTGTAAAGTGGCTGAATTTTGAAAGGGTCAATCTTCACACACTGGAGGAGTTTGTTGGAGACAAAAATGACACCTTCAAATAAAATGTGAATTAATAAGAAAGAACAAAATTGACCTTTCAGTCAATTCTGAAGCTACTCAGTCAGATAGTTCATCACTGAGCAGTAATAAATAATAAAAATAAGATTTTTAATCAAAACTGAAAAGTTTAAAATCGAAATGAAAGGTTTGTGATTTCTATATTTATTTAAAATGTACCAGAATCAATTTAGCTCTCATCTGGACCAAAATCACTGGAGCTGTGGAAGAGAAGAAAATTTAACCTGTTCCTTCCCATATGAGGTGGCTGGGCAGGTTTAAAAAAAAGGTGTGTGAAAGGTGCCTAAAGCCTGGCAAGAAGTAGAGCAACAAAATGATCCCATTGTTAGATTTACAGTATAAGTTTTCCACTATTCCCGTGCTTCCCTCCCTCCCCAGAAGTAAACAGGTCTAGATCTTGGCTATGTTTTATATTATCTAAATAAATCTGGGATTCTTACATTCTTGGATACGAAATGTCATCATGCTTCTGTGGTGAAGAAGCAGCTTGACAGGCACATAAAGACTGAGGTCCAATAGAAAACTCATGACCTAAAGACCAGATGAAGAGTGGAAAGAACACAGGAGATCCAGCAACCTGCTGATAGCCGTGACATCAGCAGATTCCTTATCTGCCATCTAGAGATGAGGAGGAATTTCTTTATCTGGAGGGTGGTGAATCTGTGGAATTTGTTGCCACAGAGGGCTGTGGAGGTTAAGTCATTGGGTGTATTTAAGGCTTGATTGGTAAAGGGTTAAGGGTTCTTGATTGGTAAAGGGTTAAGGGTTACAGGTAGAAGGCAGGAGAATGAGGTTGAAAAAAAATCAGCCATGATTGAATGGCGGAACAGTCTCAATGGGCTGAATGGCCTAATTCTGCTCCTATATCTTCTGGTCTTACAGTCTTCTTTAGTGCTGTCAAGACCGTCTTTGACTCAAACACCCAAGGTTGCACTCCAATCAGAGCCAAGAATGGAGGCAAACTCATTAAGGACAGAGAGGCAATCAGCATCCACTAGAAGGAAAACTTTGAAGAAGTCCTCAACTGTGGTCAAGCTGACATGAGTTTCCTTGACTCCATTCAACAGGAATACATCCATTCTAGCTCTGCTGCCACACCTGCCAGATAAAAAGTCCAAAAGGCCAACTGAGAAACAACTAGGCCCCAGGACAGAAACTTCAATAGCAAAGTAACCACCTCATCTTCTATGACTGGGAAGAGGAGAACATATCAGGGATCTCAGAGTAGCTGTTATCATGGCTATCTTCTAGAACAAAGACAAGTCCAATTGTGGTCATTAAAAAGGGTTCTCCCTGCTGTCTACCACAGGGAATGTCATCGCCGGAGTCCTCCTCAAGTGTCCCCTCCTAGTGACCAAAAGGCTACTCCCCAAATTACATTGTGAACTCCATCCATCTAACATAACATCTTTTTCACCATGTGTCTACTCTAAGAGAAGTGCAGGGAGCAGCATCAATCACTATACATGGCCTTCCTTGATCCTTGATTATCAATTAGGAGACAACGTGGAGCATCCTTCTCAAGTTTGAATGCCCACAAAACTTGCTATTTGTGCTACATGATAGTGTATAAGCCATGATCTTAAAAAGAAATGAGACAACAACAGATCCCCTCTCACTGCAGACAGTTATGTCATCACCCCAACACACTCTTCAACCTTTCTCACTTTATTCTGCACCTCACCTCCAGCAAGTTTCCTGCTGGACTGAAGAAAATCTCCAGACCAAATGAGAAACTGTTCAGCCTGCATTGTATGCAGTGCAGAAGCAAAGTCCTCCAATTCAGTGCTGTACACAGACAATGAGTTGGCCTGTGCATAATCAGGAGCAGAGCCCCCAGTCATTATTACCTCATTTACTAAGGCATACGAGAGGAAGGGCTTTACACTTAACATCTGCAAAATAAAGGCCTTCTACCAGCTTGCCCCTGCTGCATAAAACTGACCATAATAAAGACCCATCATGGAAAATATGGACATCTTTTTATATCACAGGAGCTTTCTCTTAATATCAACAGATATTGATCATAAAATCTACCATTGGCACCAGACTGCCAGCATGTCTTTGGTTGTATGAGGGGAAAAAAGTGTTTAAAGATCATAGCTTCAAACTCAGCACAAAGTTCACAGTCTACCAGACTGCATGGACTACCAATGGTAGGTATCTCAAAGCATGTGGGAGATACCCCCTATGCTGGATCTGCAAAATCATACAAATCCATGGCAAGGATAAGTGAGCCAACATCAATGTCATCTCCCAAGCCAACATCCCCAGCATTAAGGTCTTAATTATACTCTGATGGCTCTGGTTGGCAGGCCATGTCACTTGCATAACCGACACTAGACTCCTGAAACTGACACTCTACTCTGAACTTTGTCACAGCAAAAGATTACAAGGTGGACAAAGGAAACTGTTCAAGGATGTTCTCAAAACCTCCTAAAATAAGTGTAACATCCCCACCAATTCCTGGGTATTCCTGGTGCACAGAGCTGGAGCTCTCAGAATGGCATTGAAGATCTCAGGCACATAGAACATAGAACAGAAAACAGCACAGCACAGGAACAGGTCCTTTGGTCCACGATGTCTGTGCCGAACATGATGCCAAATTAAACTAAATCTCTTCGACCAGCACATGATCCATATCCCTCCATTCCCGCATATTCATGCATCTATCTAAAAGCCTCTTCAACGCCACTATTGTATCTGCTTACACCACTACACCTAGCAGCCAGTTCCAGGCACCCACCACTCCCTGTATAAAAAAAAACTTGCCCCTCACATCTCCTTTAAACTTTCCCCCTCTCACCTTAATTGCATGTCCTCTAGTATTTGACATTTCTACCTTGGGGAAAAGATTCTGACTGCCTATGCCTCTCATAATTTTATAAACTTCTATAGTGTCTCCCTTCAGCCTCTGACAGTCCAGAGATGTACATTCATCAAGAGCACACAGTTGCAGAAGGAGTACACCATCTTCCAAACTACCTTCCTGCCTACTCAATCAAGGACTTCTTGTCAAATCTGTGGCTTCTGCTTAGATTATACTCAATGTGTGTAAATATTTAAAATGCATTTTCATCATTCCCAAGGTGTTTCCTGTTGGGTTACATGCAAATATGTATCTCCTCAAATTTCCTCCACAGTCTTTTGTGATGACAGGAGTACTCGAGACCAACATTTCACTCTAGTACTGTTCCCCACTAAACGGGGATCAAGATCAAACCACCTAATCAGTGGTGACTGGATATTGGCTGACTATTAATACACTGTATATAGAACATAGAACAGTACAGCAAAAGAACAGGCCCAGAACATTGTGCTGAACTAATCCTAATCCCTTCTGCCTACACATGGCTCATATCCCTCCATTGCATGCTCATGTGCCTATCTATACATGCAATTGCGATATAGTCAGGAATAATCAGAATACTCATAATTCTTTTTCCAGTTTGGAAAATATATTCCCAGCTTGAATAGACAATTCCTTATTAAATTATTTTAATCTGATCTGTAGCAAGAGTGTTGAGGGATCAAAATATAGGGCAGTAAATATTCCCCACTGGAGAAATGTTAGGATGAAAATGAGGCAGTTCAATTGATTTAATTCTCCTTAATGTTAATATCAGAAACAATCCATGACTTCAAAGACCAGAATCAATTTCTGTAACAGAATAACTTACTTTAGTGGTCTAAATTATCACTTCCCATTCCATATTATTGCAAGGATTTCAAATTTCTTTAGCCAAATCATGCCAGGACTCAGACAAGGTCTAAAACAAAATGTACCTTACCTCTTCAGAGCTCTTCCATTCCCTTTAAGTAGTCACTCCTTCCCCTTCCTCATGTGCAGTCTTGATGTTGCTGCTTGCTAGGCCTGGGCACCATTTTGAGTCTCCCGGTACCCTGCTCTGGATTCCCAATGAGATCTATCCAGGGTCCATTTGATTAGAGTTACAATAAAGAAGCCTTTACCCACCAGCTAGAGGATTATCCAATCAAACAGACCTACGAGTGTGTTAACAAGTAAGAACAAGAAAACAAAAGAAATAGAAGCAGGAGTGGACCATTCAGCCCTTTGTGTCTACCCTGCCATTCAATAAGATCACCATATTCCTTCACTAATCCTGTATCCATAATTCCCTTAATATCTAAAAGCATTATGATCTCTGTACAATCCAAAATTAGAAGAAAAGCTTGACAGAAATATTGTTCAATTTGCTTTATCCACATAGGATTCTGACACAAACACAATTATGAATTCAGCAAATCAAAGTAGCAGTGTCCTGATTAGCACAACTGCACATGGAAAGACAAAGCATTGGTAGGTGATCACAGAGATCCTGTAATGCAGCAATTCAGTGCAGCAAATAAGCTTCAGTGTTCTGGGCAAATCTGTGCCAGCCTATGAATCAGCGCTATAGCCACAGCAGTCAGCTTTTTGAAATGATTCACAGGGTTTGCAAAGAATATCTCCTCTCTCTCCACTGTGCTTTAGCACAAAATTACAGAGAGCCATCAGCCATTCTCCAAGAATCTATTCTGCTTTTGTGTTGTCTTTTCTCTTCAGGAGTTAGTTGAAGTGAATTAACACAGGTGGGATGTAATGTAACCAATTGCTTCAAATAAAAAAAGGACAATACCAGGTAGAATGCACCTATGGACTGCCTTATTGCAAGGATGGGATTTATTAAAGGAGTTCATGGAGTGGCTTAAACTGAAAGAACCTTTTATTCACTATCATCCATGCAGAAAAATATTGCATTCACTTTCACTGTCTCCTCTGGGTTTTAATCAAAGCTTTCTTTGAACAAGCTAAGTCAGGAAACTTATTTTCTATAGACTGATCCTTATCCATCTTGGATTCCTGTAACTTCATTACAACAGGAAAAGATTTCCATATTCCTCTCTCCAAATGCGACTATCTGTGCCTAAACCTTTCTTTGTAAATAGCTTTCCTACTTGAGTTAATTTAACTTAAGCTCCACTTAATTCAGTCATAACAAAAGTGATAAACTATTTTCTCTATTGCGGCTGCAGGCAATTTATCTGTTTGATGCAATCAACCTGATAAATAACATCAGCAGTAAAACTTGTAAACGTGAAATGCTCCTCTGTAATTATGATGTTTAAAAACCAAGAACTGCAGTTGCAGGAAACCTGAAATAAAAACTGAAAATGCTGGAAACACTCAGAAGGTCAGGCAACATCTCTGGAAAAAGAAATACAGTTAACATTTCAGGGCTGAGAGCTCTCATCTGATCTGTGATAGAGAGAAAAACAAGTTAATTTTCAATAGCAGAGAAGGTGGGAAAGGAATGGGTAGAACTTAATTGTTGCATTTACATTTACTCGTTTGGTCTCTCTCTATTGGGGATATTGCCTGTGTTCTCCCCATCCATCCTCTTCCTTCTCTGTGACTGAAAATAAATTCATTTTCTCTTTTTCCCTGTTTTGGAAAAATGTCATGGACCTGAAATATTAACCGTTTCTCTTTCCACAGATGCTAACTGATCTGCTGGATATTTCCAGCATTTTCTAACAATAATGTTGAACTCATCTGGTCTTTACAGCTTAGCGGACATATTGGTTGCAAAAAGTCATAATGCAGAGATTGTGCCTGGACACTGGAATAATACATGCTATTGTCTCTGAGTTCACTAATACCTACAGAGCTGTGTTAATCAGTCACTGCACAATGTGTCAATAACCATTTTGGTAGGAGGCTCATCACTTCCAGATTGACTGTCCCCTGCACTCCAAGACAATCGGCACTACTGAACTGACCTTACACAATGAAGGACCTTTCTTTCAGGTGCTGTGCTTGTGAACTCAGAGGAAAACAGCTACGTCCGTAGCTAGGGCTGAGTCCAGGAATCACAGAGAGGAGATGCTGGGCATTAACAGGGAGGACAATAGATGGGAAGTGGGACTGTGGCATAGGTCGGCTGTCACGAGCAGCAAGTTGGGGGTCTGCAGCTGGTGGTCAGTGGGGAATCGGGTGAGTTAGGGACCCGTGCTCAGTGGCTGGCTGCATGTGCAGTGGCTGCATCATGGCGATTGGAAGGCTGCTGATTTTCATTGGAAATACAACAACAGGGATGGCTAGAACTTAACTGCTACATTTACTCAACTGGTGTCACTTTATCAGAGATATTCCTTTTTGGTTACTTACGCCCCCCCCCCCCCACCCTCACTACCTTCTCTGCCATAAGGACAACTTCGAGCAGCTCTGGATGTAGATGCCAGAGCTTGACAAGGATGGCAGCAGTCTAGGTGGGCAGGTCATAGCAATAACACTGGTGGAGTGCCAGGAGTTGTGAAGTGAACACTGTCCAACTGTGGCTCCTCTGCAATCCTAGTAATCTTCCTGAGGGCAGTTGTAGCTGTAGGGCTTTGTGAACAAATAAGCACATTGCAATCTACAACCATTATGGGGGCAGCATGAGGTGCCACTGCAGCACTCAGGCATTGGGTGGCAGATCTCCATGTTATGTTATATTAGAAGTTACGATATCAGCAGTCCCCTAGTTCAGCCCATGGTTGTGAGCGTGGAGTTGTCCACTTTCCACAGTGGAAAACAAGGGCTTCAAGCTTTACCTGGAAGTGTGGACTAACTGGTGATGGATTCCTTCATGCCCGCTGAAATTGAATGTGCAGTCTTCTCAATGCATCAAACAGTTCGTCATGCTACCCATCATCTCTAGCTTGTCCCATCAAAGTCCACTGGAGCAGGGCTAACATGAGACCTCAGCTTCAAGCTAGTACTTTCACTATCCTTCTCCTTGCCCTGGCTGCAAGCCTTTATGGTTGGTGTTACATCATGTACAGGTTCTCCATCTGCACTGTTCTCCAATCTTCACAGTATCTCTATCTGGACTAACTCTGTACACGAAGTCTTGCCTTTATCATTACTTTCTTCTTCCTTTGGCCAAATTATGTACCTGAAATGAAAAAGACTTAAGAATACAATATAGGGAGATCAAAGCGGAGTGGGGTGAAATTATGAGTAGGCTGAAATTTTGCACAGTTTGTGGCTTCTAAATTAGAGGACAGTGTGAGTTGAGAAGGAGATAAGATATGAGAAGGAAGATTAGAAATGAGGTACCATCTTCAATGTTTCAACCCTGCTGCTTGCCAAAGCTTCAGCAATGGGAGACAAATGATGGCCAATACTATCTCCTTCATGGGGGTTTAGACACACAGGAATGCATGGCTTCTGATAAGTAGTCAATGATATGCAAAGTAATTCTGCAAGTTAAAGGGCAATGTGCTTGGCTAATGCAGTGATCAAAGTGAAACAGCAGGCAGTTTATGTAAGCTGTGAATGTGCCTCGATGAGTTCAATTCCAGCAACATATACTATCCAGGGTAAAGCAGCCAACTTGATTGGCTCCCCATCCACCATCTTAAACATTCATTTTCTCTGCCACTAGCAAACTTTTGCTACAGAGCACACCACCTACAAGATTCTCTGCAGTAACCCACCAATGCTACTTTAACAAGTCCTCCCCATTCCATGACCTCTAACACTGAGGGGAATAAGGGTAACAGGTATGAGGAACACCACCACTTGCAGGTTCCCCTCCAAATCATCCTGACTTGAAAATATATCACCATTCCTTCATCAACTTTTGCTCGGAATCCAGATGCAATTTGTTCAATGATACTGGGACATTCACCAGAAGGACAGAGGCAGCTCAATGTTGTGGCTGAACTCAACCTTCTCAAAAGCAGAGAGAGGTGGGCATTAAATGCTCTTCTTAGTGACACTTCTTTTCTGTAAATGAGTAACAACAATTCTGAATATGAGTCTTGCAACAGTATGTGAGGGTGTAGTGGAGCATGTGAATATTATGCATGAGTCCCCATTGATAGCAATTATTATTAGGTGAGTGGTGGACATAGTGAATTAAGCATTGCCTTAAGATACTGGTGCAGTTGGTTGGATATACTACTTAAAGATACATTCACTATTCTTGCCCATTAATGTGGAGCTGCATCCTGGTTTTATTTCTGGCATTGATGAAGAAAGCTATTGCTCTCCCTTAACTTCTTAGATCATGTGTGGTAGACCTTCTGTGAATACAGTTCTTCCTTCCTATCCCATGTTTGTGTAAGTTTTCATGGGTCAGTTTCACCTGTGGAAAAGCTGACAGCTTCTGCTCCAACCAAAAACTCTTATCTCGTTACAAAGCTGCAGGTTATTTTTAAACATTGCAGGCTGGCTTTATTTGACGCTGGATACTCATTACCAAATTTCATTTCAAGATTTCAGCCAATGACCAATGAGGTTAATGTTGGATGGATACTGAAATCACTAAAATTAACAAGCAGCACTAAGATGGTGTGCTGACTGCTTGAGAAACAATGAATGAGTGTCAAACAAGCACTGCAATCAATTTTCAGGGCTATTGAATTTAGCCCCTATTGTGGTTCTAAACACTCACTCCTCTAAACTCAGAACATATGCATCACAGATGTTGTAGATACACCTCTCACAGGGGATAAAATGACCTATATTGTGAGTCACTCAACCATCAACAGAATTAAATTGCTTCTCTGTTTTATATTTCTTAGAAATAATACCACAATGTTTATAGTGTGGCGACTCACCTTCCCGGTATCGAACCGGCTCCCGAGATCACGAGTGTCGTCGGAGGCCCCGACCCAAGATGGCGTGGGGCCCTCCTTCTTCTCCATCGTTGGGCTAGGAAAGCCCGTGCGCGACATCAGCGCAAGAGCTGAAGCGCGGGAAGAGTTTTGGTATTAAAAGGCACACTGCGCCCCTGTCGATCAATCAACTTCTTACTCCAAGCAACAGACTCTGTGTCTTTATTCTATAGCAGTGTAGCTAGCCGCTACATTGGTGACCCCGACGGGCCCAAACGTTCTTGGACCCACGATGTCTGCGCAACAAGAGGTACAGGCAGTAGCCCTTAAACTGCCCACCTTTTGGACCCTCCAGACACGTGTCTGGTTTGACCAGGCCGAGGCCCAGTTCCAGATTCACCAGATCACCAGGGATGACACCAAGTACTACTACGTGGTGAGTGCCCTCGACCAAGACACTGCAGCCCAGGTCGAGGACTTCATCCAGGCACCCCCGGAGGAGGAGAAGTATGATAAGTTCAAGACCCTCCTTCTTGGGACTTTCGGCCTTTCCTGATGCAAACAGGCCTCCCACCTCCTCCACCTCGATGGGTTGGGTGACAGACCCCCCCTCTGCACTCATGAATGAGATGTTGGCCCTGGCAGATGGCCACAAACCCTGACTGATGTTTGAGCAGGCCTTTCTAGAGTAGTTACCCGACGACATCCACCTGCTCCTGACGGATGACGAATTCAGTGACCCCCAGAAGGTGGCCGCCCATGCTGATATCCTTTGGCAGGCGAGAAAGGAAAGGGGGACATCTGTCAATCGCATTGCCACGCAAAGTGCCCAGCAGGCCAGACCCGGCAGTTGACCGCACCCCACCCGCCACCAGGTCTGAGACACCGACCAACCAATGGTGTTTCTACCACCAGCGGTGGGGCGCAGACGCCCGCAGGTGCTGGCCACCGTGCAGGTTTCCGGGAAACGCCAGGGCCAGCCGCCGCTGATGGCTACAGCGGCTGCCTACCTGGATAGCCTCTTGCATGTGTGGGACAGGCATTCCGGCCATCATTTCCTGGTAGATACCGGGGCCAAGGTCAGCGTCATGCCTCCCAACAGCCACGAGACTCGCAACCGCACACCAGGACCTGCTCTCAGAGCCGCCAGCGGCAGCGCCATCCGGACCTTTGGCACCAGTTCAGTGCAACTCCAGTTTGGCACCAGCAACTTTACCTGGATATTCACCCTGGCTGCCGTTGTGCAACCACTCCTCAGGGCAGATTTCCTTCGCGCCAACAGTCTGCTGGTTGACCTGCAGGGTAAGCGTTTGGTACATGCCAGGACCTTCCAAATGTCCTCGTTGGCTGAGGCCAAGCTACCGGCCCTACACCTTGACTCCATCACAATGTTGACCAACGGGTTCGCCAGGATCCTGGCAGAGTTCCCATCTGTACTAACACCCCAGTTCTCCACCACCTTGCCCAAGCACGGCGTCCAGCATCTCTTCCCCACCCAGGGCCCTCCCCTCCACGCCCATGCCCAATGGCTACCCCCGGTCAAACTCCGCCTCGGGAAGGAGGAATTCAAGAAGATGGAGGAGTTGGAGATCATCTGCAGGTCGGACAGCCCATGGGCCTCTCCGCTACACACAGTCCCCAAGGGGAGCCAGAGGCTGGTGACCCTGCGGTGATTACCGAAGCCTGAACGACATAACTACCCCGGACCGGTACCCCTTGCCGCATATTCAGGACTTCGCTGCCAACCTGCACGGACAGTCCACTTTTTCCAAGGTTGACCTCGTCCGCAGCTATCACCAGATCCCGGTGCATCCGGACGACATTCCAAAGACAGCGCTGATCACACCTTTCGGCCTCTTTGAATTCGTCCGTATGTCCTTTGGCCTCAAGAACGCTGCTCAGTCCTTCCAACGACTGATGGACGCAGTCAGGCGCAAACTTGACTTCATCTTCATATACCTCGATGACATCTTGATCGTCAACAGCCGCCAGGAACATCTCACGCACCTCCGCCAACTCTGTTCTCGCCTGAGGGATTTCAGCCTGACCATCAACCCAGCCAAATGCCAGTTCGGGCTCGAGACAATCGATTTCCTGGGCCATCAGATCGACAAACACGGCGCCATGCCCCTGCCTGCAAAGGTCGACGCCATCCGTCACTTCGCCAGACCCACCTCCATCAAGGGCTTCCAGGAATTTCTCGGTATGGTAAACTTTTATCACCGGTTCATACCATCTGCGGCCCGCATCATGTACCCATTGTTTGCTCTCCTGTTGGGCAGAAGCAAGGACATTGTTTGGTCAGAGGAGGCTGACACCGCGTTCGTCAAAATCAAGCAGGCCTTGGCAGACATAGTCATGTTGGTGCATCCTCATACTGACGTCCCGACTGCCCTCATGGTCGACGCCTCCAGCGCAGCAGTTGGAGGCATTCTAGAGCAGCTCATCGAAGGGCGTTGGCAACCGCTGGCGTTCTTCAGCAGACACCTTCGACCACCAGAGCTCAAGTATAGCACCTTCGACTGCGAGCTGTTGGTGTTGTACCTGGCCATCAGACACTTCCGATACTTCTTAGAGGGCAGGCCATTTACAGCTTTCACTGACCACGAGCTGTTAGCCTTCGCTTTCAACAAGGTCTCAGATTCCTGGTCAGCATGGCAGCAGCGGCACTTGTCGTACATCTCAGAGCACACCACTGACATCCACCATCTGTCTGGGAAAAAGAATGTGGTCGCGGATGCACTTTCATGGCCCACCATCCAAGTTTTGTCCCGGGGGTGGATTTCGGCACCTTGGCGGAGGCACAACAAACGGACATGGAGATGCCCAGGTATCACACTGCAGTCTCGGGCCTGCAACTGCAAGACCTACTGGTAGGCCCCGGTGAGTGCACCCTGCTCTGCGATATCTCCACCAGTAAACCCCGCCCCATCGTTCCAGCTGCCTGGCATCGACGGGTGTTTGATTCCATCCACGGCCTGGCACACCCATCCATCCGGACAGTAGTCCGGATGGTGTCCGACAAGTTTCTCTGGCATGGCCTGCGTAAACAGGTTTCCGAATGGGCCCAGTCCTGCATACACTGCCAAACCTCGAAAGTACAGCAGCATGTCAAGGCTCTTCTGCAAGACTTTCAACCTACCCGCCGGAGGTTCGACCATATCCATGTCGACCTTGTTGGTCCCCTCCCAGTCTCCCGAGGAGCATGGTACCTTCTCAGGATTGTCGACCGCTTTACCCGCTGGCCCGAAGCCATTCCCCTCATGGGCACCTCCACCCAGTCCTGTGCACGGGCCCTTTTGTCAACTTGGGTGGCCCGTTTCAGTGTCCCGGCCCATATCACCTCAGACAGGGGAGGTCTTGCCTGTGGTCTGCCGTCGCCGACTTGTGGGGTTCACAGATCCACCTCACCACCGCCTATCATCCGCAATCCAATGGGCTGGTGGAGAGGTTCCATCGACGCCTGAACTCGGCACTCATGGCCTGCCTTAAGGGACCAAACTGGGTGGACGAACTCCCCTGGGTCCTGCTGGGGATACGTTCCGCGCCAAAAGAGGACCTGCATGCCTCGTCAGTGGAGATGGTCTACAGAATGCCCTTGGTCATCCCGGGCGAGTTCCTCCCAGCCCCTCAGGGGCCAGAGAAAGAACCTGCTGTGACGCTCAACCGGCTGCGCAAGCAGCTTGGCAACCTGGCCCCAATACCCACCTCGTGACACAGATAGGCCCCGACCCATATGCCAACGTCCCTCCAAGTCTGTAAGTTTGTCTTTGTCATGAGGGGCGCACACCGAACACCACTGCAGCGGTCATTCGAAGGGCCATTCCGGGTCATCAAGAACAATGGGTCTACGTTTGTACTGGACATTGGGGGGCGCGATGAGGTTTTTACAATTGACCAGCTGAAGCCGGCTCATTTAGACCTGGACTCACCGGTAGTGGTCCAGTGAGCGCGACGCTGGGGCAGGCCACCCAAGTCATAGTTTATTTAATCCTGGCTTTCACGACAGTATCACCGGTTCTGGGGGTGGGGTTAATGTGGCGACTCACCTTAGCGGTATCGAACCGGCTCCTGAGATCGCAAGCGCCATCAGAGGACCCAACCCAAGATGGCGCGGGGCCCTCCTTCTCCTTCGTTGGGCTAGGAAAGCCTGCGCGCGGGAAGGTCAGGTGACCCGCGTGTGATGTCAGCGCGAGAGCTGAAGCGCAGGAAGAGTTTCGGTATTAAAAGGCGCACCACGCCCCTGTCGATCAGTCGACTTCTGACTCCAATCAACAGACTCCATGTCTTTATTCTATAGTAGTGTAGCTAGCCGCTACAATAGGCAGAATTTTTTCATGGCCCATCTAGTGCACTTAAATTCGTCAGGACAACTCATTTGATATCCTTAGGATTGGGCCATTAACACAGTTGTTGTTTCTAGATTTAAAAAGAGCAATGAATCTTTTTTCTACATCTTTCCATGGGAATTTTCATGAATTCTTATCTTTGGCAAGCCTAAAGTTTTATGTTGTGAAATTCATTTTTAAAAATATGTGTATTAAGCACTAGGCTATTGTGGATCTCCATAAGAGAAAGTTTGGTTGTTTCTTTCCACTATGAAATTTAATTATGATTTGATATTTCTTGTGGAGTAACTCATGTTTTCACTCAATACTTGAAAGTTTGGGTCTCCTCTCTAGGTATGCACTTACATTGTCATCTTCTGTTCTGTATATTCTGTATAAAATTTAATGCTAACCTACAACCTGGCTGAAGTTTCTCACTAAACCTTGCTAAGCAACAAATTAGAAAAACAAGTTTACCAATAAGTCGCTATTACAGCACCAGTGATTGGGGTTCGATTCCCGTCGCGATCTGTAAGGAGTTTATACGTTCTCCCGTGTCTGCGTGGGTTTCCGCCGGGTGCTCCGGTTTCCTCCCATATTCTAAAGACGTACGGGTAGGTTGATTTGGGGTTTAAAATGGGCGGCGCAGACTCGTTGGGCCGGAAGGGCCTGTTACCATGCTGTAAATAAAATTTTTTTAAAAATTTAAAAATAAGGCTGTTTACATGTGGTATAATTTATGGATGATGCACAGTGACATCGGATACTCTGGCCTATTTGCTTGATTTCTGGAAAACCACAGCCTCAAAGTCTTTCTTTAGTGTTAGTGTAAGTGTAAATTCCTCATCTAGTAATCAAGTTCTGGCTATTTCACTGGCAAGGATAAAGTTGTTTCCTTTATTTTTGTTGAACTGCATATTTGCAGCATTAGGATTCAATCTGCACTTGCATGCCACACTTTTTCCCTGACATTAACTTTATTGATTTGAGACCACATTTCCTTTTGTTTTTGCGCTAACTCCATTACCGTTCTGTCCTGTATATCATTTTGATATAATAAAACAGAATTTTGTGAAATATTTTATCAAATTGCAATCACTATATTTGCAATGCTGTCTTACAAACAGAGGATTCTGTGGAGTGAAATATCCAGACTGTGAGAAAGCATATATTGCTGCATTTTGAACTGCGGGTTGTGCATGAGCCAAAATGCAATTTGTAATGATTGCTGCACTCTTAACTTGTGGAATTGCCTAATGTTAGAAGCATAGGTTTAGATAACGAGGACAATGTTAATATGGCTGGTGAGTTCCAATAACGCATTTGGGACCAAGTCTGCATGTTTAAAGAATGATCCCCTGGTTTCTGCCAGGTGACCTTTGCACTTGCCTTTTAAAAAATACAGATAACAGGATAGGACACAGATGTCAGAGCAGGAATCTAACTGTCCCCACCTCAATAAAGAGATTGTGAATTGGCCACATTATATATTTATAAAAGATAGCCAACTACATTTTTGAAAAAGTTATTTGCAGTTCATGTCTACTGTCATTCTTTCCTGTTGGAATGATGTTGATAAATATATTTATTCATATATGAAATAGTAAATCACTGTCACAAACATGGCTCTATTTCTTATAAGATAGTGCTTTGGAGTATCCCTTTTGTTATTTTCTGCTGACTTTTTCTAAGAAAGTACCTTTTACTTCTATTAGAAGTAGTGAAACTCAAGGTTAACCCACTCCTGCCACAATGAAACACATATTTCCCAAATGAATTAAAAGGGACTCACCAACTGATGTGCAGTGATGCCCCATTCTACCAGGGAAGTTCAAACTACCAAACCCAAGCTATGATTATTTAGTGGATGTCTATTAGGGCTGGCTTTGGTACTGCATATTTTTTTCCACCATGACCTTGGGTGAGGAAAGGAACAAATTTTCCAGAAAGTGCTGTCTGCTGATTGGTGGTGGAAAGTGAATAAGTGAAAGGTGCTTAACAATGAATTTCCTAATGGTCAGTAGCTGCTTGGTTGCACTGTCTAGGTTAATATTAAGAATGACCATTTGAAAGCTTAGTGCTATGACACAATAAGATAAGATTTCTTCATTAGTCACATGCATATTGAAACACACAGTGAAATATATCTTTGCATAGAGTGTTCTGGGGGCAGCCCGCTAGTGTCGCCATGCTTCCGGCGCCAACCAAAGTATGCCCACAACTCCTAACCCGTACATCTTTTTTTGGAATGTGGGAGGAAACCAGAGCACCCAGAGGAAACCCATGCAGACATGGGGAGAACGTACAAACTCCTTACAGACAGCGGCTGGAATTGAAACTGGGTCGCTGGCGCTGTAATAACGTTATGCTAATCGCTACACTGTCGTGCCGCCCAATTAGATAACGTCAATTAGATTAGGAATAGATACAAACAAGCAGCTCATTTACTTGTGCATTCACATTGATATAAGTCACTGTTACTGCTGTGGTGAGATGTGGCACAGAGATATTATATAAAGAAATAACTTATTATAAGGAAATAATAATAATTGCATTAATTAAATGGTAAAATACAGTTAATGCTGTGAAAATATGCTGTGTCTGAAACATTTCCTCTATGTAAGAATGATCATTAATCAAATTCTGCTTCAAAACACATACCTGGGAAAAGTGATGGAATGGAGGAATATAGAAAGAGGAGAAGGACATAAAATCTCTTGAGCCTGCTCCAGAATTCAACTAGTGACTATGACCCTAATTTCATTTATGCGCCTTTTTTCCACATCTCCACTTAACCGAACTAAAATCTGTTGATTTCAGTTTAGAACATGCCAACTATCCTAGTAATTACAGTGTTGTAGGACAGAAAGTTCCAGATTTTTATCACCTTTAGTATGAAAAGTGCCTCCTGATTTCACTTCTGAATGGATTAGATCTAATTTTAAGATATGTTCTCTTATCCTTCATTTGTCGATGAGAAAATATAGTTTCTCCGCATCTACTCTTAAACAAACAGTTCAGTTAGATCATCTCTCAATCACTAAACTTAAGGACAATGAGCTTTTCCTGATAATTTAATTCCCAAATCTCCAATATCACCTTTTCCAGTGCTAATATATTCTCCAGGAAGTGCAAAAGCCAGAACTGAATTACTCCAAATGGGATGCGACCAAAGCTTGTATAACTAAAGCAGAACTTTATCCTACCCTTTTGAGAAAAAGACAAGCATACCATTAGCTTTGTTGATTGCTTTCTCAATGCACCTTCAAGAGAAGTTATTCCATGCAATTGCATTTGTGAGCTACAGCTGTCCACAGCTATTCTCTTCTGCTAATCAGATGTTACAATCTGATGGACATTACATACATGAATACCAGACATCTTCTGATCTGCAGTATTGTTCCTGCCAATTACTTTTTGTTCTGCCCCAGAACATAGTGTGGGATTTGCTGTGTGGAATCAGAAAAGACATTTGAATTGAGACAGACTTTTATTCGATGTCAACCATGTGGAAAACGATCGCATTCTCTGTTACCTCTCTGTCATCTTTCAATCAACTCTTTTCTTTGTCAGTCTCAGCCACTAAATTTCTTTCCTGCACACTGATTTCTATCTCCTTCTGATTCTTTCCACAGGAAAGTTGAAGATTTAGTGTTCTGTTCACCATAACACTGTTCTTAAATTTGAACTGTGGATCTTCCCCAGCAGGAACATTACAGCTTGCTGATGAAAGTAGACAAAATCTTTCAATCCTCATCAATTTTTTAATCTACTTTGGTATAATCAGCCCTCATGCTTTGGGATAGAGAAAAAACACAAACAGAATTCCTACTCCTGATTGCTATCCAGTTGTCCTGACTAGAAGAGCAAGAAGGTGAATGCTGGATGAAAGAACTCACTCAGCTGTAATGCTGTCATCAGAAGAATAACCTGCTGACATCCATCCTCAAGGTACCCCTAACAGTAATGGTGTGGTATTCTCTAGCCTCCTGCCATCTTTCAATTCTGTTAGAATAAAGCAACAGATCTTCAGAATCTGTGGTGGTGCAGCAGTGAAATATTTGAACAAAGCTAATCAAATATTCCAACATGATAGACATTATATACATGAATATCAAACATTTCCTGACCCAGCCATGGGCGAATTTTTTTCCCTTCTGAAGCAACGTGTACTCACTGTTTTCAAGGAAGTTGCAATTAATGTCTGATGCTTATTTGCCATTCACTGAATTATAGCATATAGAAAAATACAGCTTAGCTCCAATATTGCCTTCTTCACGATCTAATATATGGAAATTTCCTCTTTAAATATGCAGACCAGTAATCAAACCAACGGTTTAGTTATCAAAAAAACTCTGTTTAAATAAATCAATATTTGCTTAAGTTCCTCCCACCCTTCAGACATCAAAAGCATAAATTGAAAAGATCTAATTGGAAAAGCCATTAGTTAAAGAACTGAAGTGTCAAAGAGTTATGAAGAGGGCAAATGAATTGATGTTGTGAAAGACTTTGGAATATTTGGTCTCTGGGATTCTTGAAAACTCTGAACTGTAGTTTCACGGCAGTAGTAAGTGCACAGATTTGCAGATTTAAGATGTTGTATTGTGTTATTTATGAAATATACATCTTCATATAGAAAGTCTAGCACTCAGCTTCATCCCTTTGCATAGCCTCCCCTTGCCCCTTGTCATAATAGTGCAATCTTCTGCCTCCCACAGAGAGGACGTTTTTCTACATCAGGCACAGTTTAATATTTAATGCGAAGAGCTTTCTTGGAAAATACATTTCTTGCTTTTTTTGTTGATTTTTAAATATATCAAGTATAGATAAAAACAATACTTCATATCCTTGAAAAATCCAATATGTGTTCACTTGTGACATTACACCCAGTAAACTTTCAAAGTCATGAAGGAGCATTATAATTATGCAGTTTTAAACAGAGTTGCAAAGTACAAACCCAACATCCTCCATGGCAACATCTTTTGTTTGGCTGTTTCATTGATGTGTTATTTCAGAAAAGGCATTCCAATGTTACTAGCTGAGGAAGAAATTCATCCAGGATCATACTAGATTCCAGCACAGGCCCCAAACAGAAGCCAAAAGATTGGCTATACGGAGGGCTTGGGCTCTTTATATGTCTTCAGTTAGAAACATTGGTGCATGTATTTGCCCTTGGCAGAGGTAATTGATCGTAACTGAGCCAGGGAAGAGTGGGGTTAGGGTGAGGGAGCAGGGGACAGGAAGTGGGTTAGGTGGCTGACAGGATTGCGACGACTGTGAATGGAGATTTGAGCCAAAGGAAAAAGGAATAGTCCTCCTAACTGTCAGTTCTCTTAATCACGCTTGTTGAAGTTGTAACCAATAGTTGTTCTCGTTGACCAGCTCAGAGCTTTGAGCATGCTCATTGCATACCAGGTTGTAAGATGGTCTAAAACTGACCCCAGTATATACATAGCCTGGACTGGTTAAATTCTTGCTGAGGTTCCTGAAGGCAGGCTCAAAGGTTTAGGTACAAAGGCAGAGTGGTTTTCAAATCAAAGTCAAAGTCAAAATTGAGTTTATTGTCATATGCACAAGTCCACGTATGCACAGGTGCAATGAAAAACTTACTTACAGCAGCATCACAGGCACATAGCATCATATAAGCAGCATTCACAAGAAAAATATATATTAAACATAAATTATACATAATTTTTACAAGAAAACACAATTAGAACAAAAATAAAGTCAGTTTTTGTGCAAAGTGATCAAAGTGGTCATAGTTTTGCTAAATTGTTGTGATTAGGGTTGTGCTGATAGGTTCAAGAACCGAATGGTTGAAGGGAAGTAGCTGTTCTTGAACCTGGTGGTGTGGGATTTCCTGCCCAGTGGTAGCTGTGAGAAGATGGCATGGCCCGGATGGTGGGGATCTTTGATGATGGATGTTGCCTTCTTGAGGCAGCGCCTCCCATAGATACTACCGGTTGTAGGGAGGCATGGGCCCCATGATGTATTGGGCAGAGTCCACAACTCTCTGGTGTTGGTGTTCAACAAAACCTAAGTACCTTAGTACAGGATTCACTGAAAGGAATTTGGAAGGCAAACAGTATGTTGGCCTTTATTGCACAAGGATTTGAATACAAGAATAAAGACATCTTACTGCAATTATATAGTGCCCAAGTGAGATCACACCTGGAACGTTATTACAGACCTAAAGAGGGTTTTAACAAGGTAGATGCAAGAAAGATTGAGACAAAAGAGACTGCAGATGCTGGATCTGGAGAGAAAAACACTGCTGGAGAAACTCAGAGGGTCAAGCAAAGGGATAGCTGATGTTTTAGGTCGAGACCCTACCTCAGGACTGAGAGTGTAGAGGAGAGATAGCCAGTTTAAAGAGGTGAGGAGGAGGGGAAGGGAAGAGCTAGCAGGCAATAGGCAGAACCAAGTGAGGAGGAGTTGATGGGCAGATGGAGCCAGATTGGGGGTAAAGGAGGGGTGGAGGTAAAGACAACCTGGGAGGTGATTAGTAGAGACAACAAAACACTTTGTTTTCTGGTATAAATAGGAAGGTGATAAGCGGAACCAGATAAGGGAGGGATGATGGGCAAGTGGAATGTGGTTCCATCTACCTATCACGTATAAACTCAGCCATCTGGGTCTCCTACCCCTTGCCCAGACTGATTCCATCAGGTGCCTCGAACCAAAGGTTACTGTCTCAAAATAGGGGATCAGACACTAAGGACTGGGATGAGAAATGTTGTCACCTAGAGAGTAGCGAATTTTTGGAATTCGCTACCTATTGAGCCTTTGATAATTGGCTCTTCTCCTCCATGATCCCCCAAAAACATCACAACAATAGACCAAAATGGGTCCTGAACATTGTTTATGCACTACAGCACACATCAACTGCATAACATGACCAATATGGCACTACAATGTGTAGCTCTCTGAAGTTTAGTCTCATTGAAACTGTTTTATGCCATCAATAAAGTTCCATTGCTACCCATTTTAATTTTAGATTCAGTAATATAGGGAATTATTTTTCCTTCCCTAATCTCCATTGTGATATCTTGCATGTTAATGATATTCAAATACTATACTGCAACTCTTACAGAAAAAAATGTACATTTTTTTTCAACATCCATTAGTTTTTTGAGTTGGTGCAGCCCAGTACAAAACACGTGTTCCATCAGACGATCCCACTTTCTAGAGTGTTTCTGAAACAGGCACTCTTCCTGGACAGTCCCTCTGGATTCAGATTGACTTGCTTCCACTCTGTTTTCGTGGGTTCTGAGATGGTTAATGAGTGATAGAGTTATACAGCACAGAGACAGTTCCTTCGGCCCAACTCATCCATGCCAACTAAGGTGCCTACTCGAGCTAGTCCCATTTGCATGCATTTGGCCCATATCCCTCTAAACTTTCCTCTCCATGTACCTGTCCAAATAAATGTTGTAAGTTCCACGCCTCCTCCACTTCCTCTGGCAGCTTGTTCCAAATACCCTCCACCATCAGATCCCTTTTAAATCTTTCCTATTACCTATGCCTTCTAGTTTTAGACTCCTCTGCCCCATGCCCCTCATGATTTTATTAACCTTGATAAGGTCACCTCTCAGCCTCCTTCACTCCTGAGAAAACCGTCTCAGCCTATCCAGTCTCTCGATATAACTCAAGCCCACTAATCCAGTAAACATCCTTGTGAATGTTTTCTGCACCTTGTGTAGCTTAATCTCATCCTTCCTATAACATGGCAACTGGAACTGCACACAATACTCCAAGTATGAAGCCAATATAGGAGCTGAAGACTCTTCCACAGATGGGGAAATAGGTGCCTGACCAGGTGGGTGAGTATTTTGTGAGGTGGTACCCTCCTTCCATCACTTACTCAAGGCATCCATATGTTCCATGCATGGACTCAAGGTTTTCAATACCATCCCAAATGCTCCATCTCTACTTTAAGTGGCCATGGGCCAGAGATTTTCAGGAGTGAATGGAGATGTTGCATTTTATCATTGGCCTAGTAGAGGACCAGGACTGCCTATGGCAGCATCCTCAAAGCACTGGAGAAGTACCGCCTCTGCTGTCTCTGCAAAATCCTCTAAATCCTCTGCAAGAACAAGCGAACCAACAACTGTGGACTCCACCAGGTCGACATCCCCAGCACTGACTCCTTAATCACACTCAGTTGACTCCAATGAGGAGGCCAGATGGTTCACATGCCCAACATCAGATAGGCAAAATAGATACCCTATTCAAGCTCTGTCACCATCAGGAGATTAGCAGGTGACAGGATGTTCTCAAAGCCTCTTTGAAAACTTCAACTTCTCCACTGACTCCTGGGAATTTCTGGTCCATGACCAAAGTGGAGAAGGACCATTCCAGATGGTATTGAAAGTTTCGAGTATCTTTGCTGGGAGCACACAGAAGCCCAACGTAAATAATGGATGGAGTGAACCTCTGTCTAAAACTAGAGGGCGTAGGTTTAGAGTAAAAGGGTAAAACGTTCAGAAAGAATCTGAGGAAGATTTTTTGGAAATCTGGAATGCATTGGCTGAGTGCTGGTGGAGTCAGAGACTCTCACAACATTTAAGAAGTATCTAGATGAACATATGAATTGCCAAGACGTAGAAAGCTATGTTATCAGTACTGATAAATCGGATTGGTATAGATAGGTGCTTAATGGTTGCCATGGATATGGTGAGCCAAATAGTCCCTTTACGTGCTGTATAACTCTGTGAATCTATGATCTCCTCAACTATCCATCCGTTCTATGAAGCACCCCTTACCCTATGTGTGGCAGGATTTGCAGTTCCCACATTGACTGCACCCCCGCCTTAGAATTTACAGAAATGGAGTGAAAAAAATTCATCTGCAGGTCTGAGGAACTCCTCAAGAAAAAGAGGTGCAGCAAGATTAAACAATTTATATTTTCCTCAGAATGATAAACAGCAGCTGATCTAAACAGACTCTTGTTCTACCATTTCCTGATACATTCAGACGATTTTTTCATTTAAGTGTAATATTTAGACTGAATAATATATGTATGTTTTAGTTATACTTCTGGGCTGCATCAAACATATTTCCAATTTAATACTGGTTGATTATTAAACAGCAGACCATACAAATATTTTCATTATGAAGTGTTTTAAGGAGGCTGTCATGATGTAACTCTGCAAATGATTCGCTTGAAAACAAATAAGTCAGGCCATTTGTCTCACATTATTACAAGTGATAAACATGTCAAGCTACCAGTTAAAATATTTATGACTCAAAGGATTATAATAATGCAATGATCCTCTATGGAAGAGAGGATAAACTGTGAGAGGAGAAAACACAAAGTAAAGCACCACAAGCAAGCTGCCCTGACTAGATGATAAGTCAGTGATGGATACTTTCCAGGAGAAGGCAAGACAGGAATCCAATTGATGTGTTCAGGTGGCATCAAAAACAGTGACAGCTAAATGTGAGTTGGACAGCCCTGGAACCCCAGTGTTCGATTTTTGCTTCAAGTTCACTGATAAGGATCAGTTGCCATTTAAATATAGGGACCGCAAATGAGACCACATCGCTGACAGAATCTGAAGACATTTTCAAGCAAAGACCTGTATTAAATCACTAAAGAAGTAAACAACGATAATCTATTCACAATCTTCAAAATGTTCCTTGGTCAGCCTTAAAAGAAGCACAATTTTGAAAACTAAACCTGTATTTTTGAATCCAGTCTGCAGTCTGTATTTCATGATAAGTGGTAAATAGAAATGAATGCAGCTCCTGTAACACTGAGGAAGCTTGAAGTTATCCAAGACAAGGATACTCACTTGACTGACTCTTCCAGCCTATCCACAAGCCCCCTCAAACAGAATACCTCTCTCCATCACAGGCATATAGTAGCTGCAGTGTGAAGCAGCCATGAGGTGCACTACTTCTGCAACAGCACCCCTCAGAGCCCGAACATTACCACCTTGAAGAATAAGGGCTCAAGACACTTGGGAAATGAGGGCCTGTTAAATGTTTTCTTTTCAAAATAACTACAACTGACAGAGATTTTAAAACTGTAAAAAAAAACTTTTACACCAATGAATGTCATTGGCCCTCTGTATCTGGAAGAGGTAAGTACTGGTGAGCAGGTACAACAGACAGTGATTCTGGGCAAACACAAGAGACTGAAGATGCTGGAATCTGGAAAAACACACAGAGTGCTGGAGGAATTCAGCGGGCAGTGGCCTAGGTCCGGCATTTTCCAATCCATGCACCGTTCCCTGCTCAAAGTCACCGTTCCAAACACAAAGTCACTGTTCCCAATACAGTGTCCCCATTCCCACCTCAAAGTAACCATCACCTGCCCAGTGTCAATGTTCCCAGCTCAATGTCAGTGTTCCCACTACAGTGTCACTGTTTCCTGTTCAGCATCACTGTTCCCAACACAATATCACTGTCCCATGGAACATAGAACAGTACAGCACAAGGACAGGCCCTTCAGCCCACCACGTCTGTGCCAACCATGATGCCAATGTAAACTAATCCCACCTGCCTGCACTTGGTCCATAACCTTCCATTCCCTGCTGTTCATACATCTGTCCAAATGCCTCTTAAAAGTTGCTGTTGTATCTGCTTCTATGCCCTGCCCTGTCAGAGTGTTCCAGGCACCTACCACTCACTGTCTAAAAACAAATTTGCCTTCCAAATCTGTTTTAAATGTTCCCCTTCTCACTTTAGACCTATTCACTCTGGTATTTGATGTTTCCACCTTGGGAAAAAGACTCCAACCATCTACCCTATCAATGCTGCTCGCCCCATGTTCAGGTTTCCCCTCATCCTCTGACACTCCAGAGAAAACAATTCAAGGTTGTCCAACATCTGCTTATACCTTGGTCAGTATCACCATTCCCAACTCAGGGTCACCATTCCCAGCTCAGGGTCACTGTTCCCAGCTCAAGGTTACTGTTCCCAGCTCAGTGTCACTGTTCCCAGCTCAAGGTCACTGTTCCCAGCTCAGGGTCACTGTTCCCAGCTCAGTGTCACTGTTCCCAGTTCAGTCTCACTGTTCCCAGCTCAGGGCCACTGCTCACAGCTCAGGGGTACTGTTCTCCGATAGCATCACCAATCTCAATGACAATGTTCTCAGCTCAGTGTCTTCTCTCTCTGGTTAATGCACAGCATCTCATCTCCATGCAGCATTTACTTTTCTGATTTATTTCCATGCTCTTGCTATTAAAGTAATTCAGACACTATACAGGCTCTGGAGGGGAATCTGCAAATGCTATGTCCAGAATGTGATATATACTAAAATATATCCTTATGTTTTATACAACCCAGTGGCATACCTTACTATGTCCAACTGTAATTTACTTTCACTACCTGCCTTGATTTTTTGCTTCCTGCAGCACTGGTAAACACTTCTCCTGTGGAGTTTTACCATGGCAACAAAGACCTGTACATTGTTGATCTCAGGCATGCCTATCACAGGTATTCTAATATAAAGCTGCATGAGGGGGTTAAATTGCAGATACACTTCCTGTAAAAAGCCATTCCATACCTCAGCCATCTAGCGAGAACTCCAAATTTATCCGTGCTTACATTACAGGGGGTTGAGTCACCAGTGACCATGGCAAATGCTGGGACAATGATGTAGAGCAGGTAAAATGAGATTGAGCCATCATTTGTTGATACATTGGTAAATTTGAGGTCCGCATATATGAATAAAATCACACATCTGAACTGTTCCTATCAGCACAGAGTTTGACTCAGCCCTATGTTTCATTCCAATCCTAAAGTATGGGCAGACTAAATGAAATCACACCTTTCTGACTCTCTGTGCCTAATTTTAAAACAAGCTGCTGTTCAGCTAACTGACAGAGTTTGATGCAACAAGCAATATGCTGGAGGAAATCAGCGCTCAAGAAGCAGTTGTGGGAGGAAAGGAATTGTTGACATTTCAGGTCAAAACCCTGCATCAATTCCTTCCCCTCCCACCGCCCCCCCCAACCCCCCGCAGATGCTGCTCGACCTGCTGAGTTCCTCCAACCAATTGCTTGTTTCTCCAGATTCCAGCATCTGCAGTCTCTTGTGTCTCCAGGGTAATCTGCACCTAGTTTTACAGCCCAGTTTTACTTTCCTACAGAATGTTGGAGAGAACATTGGATGGAGTATAAAATGGCCATTCCAATCAATCCCAGGGATTCAGGGATAAAGTACCACAACATGGAAACTGCATGTGCACGTCCATCAAGCATCCATGTACCCTAATCCTACGATAATCCAATTTTATTCTTCACACATGACCATCAGCTCCCCTAGATTCCACCACTCACCTACAAATTAGGGACAATTTAACATGGTTAAATAACCTGCATGCCTTTGGGATTTGGGAGGAAACTGGAGCACCCAAAGGAAACCTATATTGTCACAGCGAGAATGTGCAGACTCCGCACAGACAACACCGGAGGTCAGGATTGAACCCAACTGCTGGAGCTGTGAGGCAGCATCTCTTTCTGCTGTATTGCTACACCTGGTGAGTAAGCTTAAAACATCCTGCTTTAAAATTGCTTAATTTATCTAACAATTCTGCCTTCTCTCCAGGGAGTGCTAGAAACGTCACAGAAGTTAAAATGCTGGGAGATCAGAAATATTTCTGACAAGTGCCAAATGCAGTGACAGCCACTAGGCGCTGGAGATTTAAGGTTGTCATGCAGTTGGAGAAAGTGGAAAGGGGAACAAAGTTGATGCATCTGGTAGGGGGATAGCAGCAGTTAAGTGTTGAGTAGTTATTAATATAATTACATTTCACATTCACTTGTTATAAGTCAATGCGAAGCAACAACTTAAGTGTTCTGAGTAAAAAAGCTCACTCAATATTCAAGGCATGTGAGTGTTAGGACAACAGTAACCATCAATATAATCTGAGGAAGTTTAATAAAAATTGGTGCCATATTTTGTTCACTGTGACTTTTATTTTGCAATTAGTAGAAGGAACAAATCTAATTTTATGTTGGCCAAACAACTATTGTCAATTTATGTAACAGGGAACAGATATATTGTAAAGAAAGGCTTATCATCATGTATGTTCCTTAAGATGGATAGAGCTTCCTTCCCTAGATAACATAGAACATTACAGCATAATACAGGCCCTTTGGCCCACAACGTTGTGCCGACCTTTTAACCTACTATAAGATCAATCTAACCATTCCCTCCCATATACGCCTCCATTTTTCTATCATCCACGTGCCTATCTAAGAGTCTCTTAAATGTCCCTAATGTATCTGCCTCTACCAGCACCCCTGGCAGCACATTCCACGCACCCCCCCCATGCTCCGTGTAAAAAAAACTTACCTCTGATATCCCCCCTGTACCTTCCTCCAATCACCTTAAAATTATGCCCCTTCATGTTAGCCATTTTCGCTCTGGGAAAAAGTCTCTGGTTGTCAACTCGATCTATGCCTCTCATTATCTTGCACATCTCTATCAGGTCACCTCTCATCCTCCTTCGCTCCAAAGAGAAAAGCCCTAGCTCAACTCAACCTGTCCTCATAAGACATGCTCTCCAATCCAGGCAGCATCCTAGTAAACCTCCTCTGCACCCTTTCTAAAGCTTCCACATCCTTCCTATAGTGAGGCGACCAGAACTGAACAGAATATTCCAAGTGTGGTCTAATCAGGGTTTTATAGAACTGCAACATTATCTACCATCAGATATACTCAATGTATTAAAACATACATTCAGTGAAATTAAGCAATTTTTTGAAGAATCTAAATTGGTTTTGTCTCCATGAAAACATCATAAAATTCAAAGACGCAGTCCGATTTTGTGACTATATCTTTCATTTTGGATTAAGATGAGCCAAAGAGGCCCTCTCTATCGCTTGAATTTTAACACAATGTTTAACTAAGGAAAATTGACCAGAAGATCCTGAATTTGGTTCTTGTTCTGCTCTGATTCTTGGTCTCAGCTCCCTGATTTAGTAGGATGTAGTCAGCCAGGACAGCCACTCCTGGATTTTGCCCATGTCTGGTGGTAGATAGTGAGTGAAGGTAGGGGCCAACTGAACCAAGGACACTTGCACACTTGATTGACGCATCAAGACCTGGGCAATATGCCGAAGAGTACACAGCATCCATGAAACTATGGCCCAAACTGGTATAGAATTAAAGAAGTAGATTTCCCTGTATCTCCTGGTCATCAACAATAATTTAGTTTTATTTTATTCATAAATTTGCAAGTATATAATAGTTCATTCAAGTGTCACCATTCATAGTACAAGCACAGTATATTCCATGAGCAAGGCATCAATTTCCATAGCACACAGTCCTTGAGCAAAGAGTCTGAGCATTATGTTTTTACATGGGTTCCAGCCCCTCAGTGTGTAACGGGGTCTTAAACCATGGACTTTCCCTACAAAGCCTTTGCTGCAGCTGCATCAAGTTTCAGGGTATCCCTCAACACATAGAGCTGGACGTTAGAATGTGCCAATCTGCAATATTCAGTTAATGGACACCTCCTTGCACTGTAAGGTCAACAATTTTTGAACAGACTGGAATGAATCTTTCACCAAGCCTATAATCTTCCAGCAGCAGATGTCTTTTGTCTTGTTAATGATCCTGGGAACAGTCCATTTATCACAAGTCCTGTGTCCTGCAACTGTGCAGGATGAACTTCAATAAAGGCAATGGCACCTCTTTCCAGACCCACCTGGCAGATAAACACTCCAGAATGAGTTGGAAGATGCTCTTATCCTCATTGCAGCTACCTCAAGGGGGGTGATGATGAGTCTACAAGAAGGATCTGACAGGGAGGGCCCTTCTCACCACCAGCTGACCAAGGTCTTAGTGTGTGTTTGGAAGTTCTGTTGATGAGGTGATCTGCCAAATATCTTTGGGGAGACATCCAACAGGATCTACCATCTGCTTTTCCCATAGGGCCTTTGACATTTCATGCAGATCACTGCCTGACTGACTCATGGTCAAAGATATTTCTGCACAAGGTTTTTGGGAAGTATAGGAAAGGTCTGCAGCAACATGCTTTACATGACAGCAGGGGTGGAAAGAACCTTAGCACAGAGTGACATTTGAATACCCAGGGTCCATGCACAGCTTAATGGAGCCACATACAAAGGATAAGGGCTACATAGGGTATATTTCCCCTTTCTCTGAAGATTTGTATGTCGTACCTCGGCAGACAGGGTCTGCTTTCAGTCTCCAGATAAAGTGGAAGACAGCATGTGTGATTGGTCTAGTGCAATCAAGGGGAGTGGGCCACTGCCGAGAGCACCTCCCTTGTGACTCTTCCCCACAATCTAGACGGAGCACAGCTCCTGCAATCCCAGCTTCTGCTTCACCTTCACTGTACACTCTATCCAATTCTTGGTGCATGACCCAGCTCTTCTGAATCATATTCACATGTGCAGGTGTTCAGGCGAGATAGGGAAGGGAACAAAACATTGTATGAAGCGATTGCCAAAAAATATGGCTTTGCCTTTGTTGCAATTAATGCTGGGTTTGGAAGTCAATTCTACCTACAGGTCCTCCCCAGCTCATGAACACCTGACTTATGTATGGTCTGTACATTAAGCAAGCACTTGGGAGACTGGTGTTATGAATTATCTAGCTGCTGTGGGCCTGCAGGCATCTTCTGCTCTGCGGGAACTTGATTCATGGCCACATTTCTGACTTGTGAACTGTTCGGGTTATGAATAGTAGCCAGGAACAGAACCTCGCCGTAACCTGGGGAGGACCTGTAATCACAGAAGATCAGCAATCTGCAGACTGACAGTGAGTCAGAGCTGAAGACAGTAACATCATCTATGTATGGGGAGGTTTGATGTGAGAATCTCCACTTCCTAAGATTATCACCATTCATGTGATAAACTTAAACCTCCTGAAGTACTAAGCAAAGTGCTCAGTACAATACACAAACAAAGCATAGGAGAAAGTGCAGCCTTGTCTAACTCCAGATTTGGTCAGAATTAAGTTGGGCTGTACTATGGAGGTCTTTGTAGAGCAGTCATATCAAATTTCCAATTTTTGCTCCAAACCTCTCTTTGGAGAGCACCTTCATCTTGAATGTCACCACTCTACTGTCACCAGCCTTCTCTTGCTCCAAGATGATCCTAAGTCCTGCATGGAGGTGATTGTATCCCTGAGCAGAGCAAAGCTTGCAGAGATCTTCTTTAAGACTGTAGCGCAGGTCTGGTCCAGGTGAATCACCAGCCGCAGAGCAGACTTGATTGGTGATGATCTTGGGTAGATTCATGTAACCTACTCTCAGCAGAGTTAGGGTGGCCAATTTATGATCTCCTCTTTCTCCCACTTCTGCCTTTCTTCACAAGTTCTGACATGCTGCCAGTCAGATACAATATTCCCACCAAAGTTGCAATGCATAAATAAGATAAACCCTTAAGGTTAACCACTTTTTAGCAAAGTTGGCACAGAGAAAATATCCCAAAACAATGCTGGACTCCAAGAGTTAACTTTGATCCTTACAGGAGAGATTTCGCATGAGTGGGCAGTGAAATAAATGAAGAAGTTAATTAAAAGAGAAAAAAGGGAGTGGATTGACATGTAATTTCTTTTCAGACAAGTCAATGGACTGTGAGTGATGAGGGACAGAGTTAGGGAGGAGCTGTCCTCAGCTTTATGAGCAAGAACTGGCACAGATGGACAGATAAGATGTAGCCTCAGTTTTTCCTGAATTTCTGCCCTATGATTCTAATTATAAATTACAAAAGATCAGCTTTAATGTGCATCAAAGCCTTATTCATACAATGTATGCAGTCAATGGAGCAAATTGTTCTACTTTGCCACATGCAGGATTTGTAACTAGGCCAGAGGTGAGTGTTGAAAGGAATCGACCAAGGTTCCTACTCATGACCGATAACTGCAACTCCCACTAAAGAGTGCATGATAGGTGAGAGCAATGCCAGGCTTGGCTGCAAGGTCTCCACAGCTGAATAGCCTTTGCCAAGTGGTAATCCGAAGTCAGATATGAATAATAGGCATGGGATACTTAAATGAATAGATGTTGTAAATTCTAGCAAGACCAGCTATTGTGAAATATAATGGGGCAGCAATTGTTCCATTGTTAAGTCAAGTCAAGTTGATTTCACTGTCAGGGACAGGTACAATGAAAACCTTGCTTGCAGCAGCATCACAGGCGTGTAGATTCAGACAAAAGCACACAGAACATAATTGAAACATAAATTATACAAGACAGGAAAGAAAGAAAAAGACTGTGCAAAACATGACATTAGTGCAAAAAAAACACAATCAGACACAAGTCTATCTTAGTGCAAGGTCCATGGTGTTCTGTTGCTGAGGGAGGATGCGGGTTGTTCATGTTGGTTCAAGTGATAGCTGAAGGAAAGTAGCTGTTCTTGAACCTTATACTTGTTGAGTGAACAACATAATGTGAAAATTTCAGAAGAGTAGTTCAATGCTCATAATTTATTAAGTAGTGTTCAGCAGACACAATAGAAACTCAAACACTTCATGGATGTAATGTTTAAGAATCACGTGGCATTGCATTGCAAAGAGAACGGTTTGATGATACAATGAATGTAAAGAAAGATATGCACTGATTGTATTCTCTTTCCAGTATACATTTTATGAATAAAGTTTATTTTTGAAATTTAAAAAAATCACAATAGAAATAATTTTTTGTCCCAGTGCAATGTCTTTGCTTTATTTTCCTCTGCTTGGAATGATTCTGCAGAGCAGCCTGGAATTGTACTTGAACATAGGCTGCAATGCCAGGAACAGAGGGTGAAGTTGGAGGAGAAAATTATCATCCAAATGTTATCCTAGAATAGGATTAGAAAATTCCTTATCCCTTTGTTTATTAGCAATTGCACTGATGGTGCTTGAGACATTAAAAAGAAAACCGTAGTTACCTAGAGAGAGACAGTAAAGTGGTTAGGCAATCAAACAACAACCAGGAGGTTTGTTAATGAGATAATGGCCCATGATCTAGCAAGCGTCTGGATGGATTAAAGGATAGAATTTGGGTATTAAGTGTATTAGTGTCATGCTGAATTATGCACATCACAACAAGGATAGAAACTAAGTACAATAATGTATTGCATTGTGACTTTGCTGGTCTGACTTTGACAAAAAATATGTCAATTTCTAGAATAGATTTAAATGTCAATAAGAGTTACAAAAATGTGATGATAGTAATGGGTATAGAAATTCACGATGTGGTACATGTTTTTCGTATGTTATATGATTAAATACAAGATCAAAATCAACTGTGAAATCAAATTGATATTTTCTCATGGAATTGAATCTCTGTAGCCAGGTCACGGATCTACTGGATGCACAACTGTAAAGTCAATCGGCAACACTGAGCATGCTCACACACAGAGCATGCTCACACACAGAGCACAGGCTTCAGTTGGAAAAGCAGGCCTCAAAAGAAGCTTGTAAGGTTAATTGAGCATCTCTTTGAGGGACAGCCTCACTTTACGGAGTTGACCATTCTGGACTAAGATGAGAAGAAATGATGTTTCTCAGATAAGTTAACCTTTGCATTTCCCTACCCAAGAGAGTTAGGAGGATCAGTCATTCAGTATATTTAAGAGACATATCAATAATTTTTTTGGATATGAAGGGAATTACGAAATGTGGGGTTATTGGTGTTGAAGCAAAGGGTGGTGTTGAAGTGGAGCAGGTGGGAGGGGCTGAATGACCTCTCTTGCTTCTATTTCTGATGTTCTCATGTTCTTACCCAAAACCCTGTTGGGGAACCTGCGACTGAAGATGACTATAGAAACCTCACTGATGCTTTCTCCAGATGATCTCCTCTGATGCTATGATGTCTAAGTGGCCATCAGAAAAGAGAAGTGCCTGCTTCCATGTGCCTGCTGGCCAGATCAGTGGACCCTCCCCACTACCTGAACCAGCAGCTTCAGTTTGAGCTGGCCCTTTAACCACGCAGGAGATGTTGGTCATGGTGCTCTTCACATAACTGGTAGAATACACAAGCCCTTGAACATCTGTGCGCAGGGATAATTTATATTCTCTGTGGCTCTGCACATCACCACTATAGTGTGTCCTTCTGTCTGCTTTATGAATTTTGCCATCAAAGTACTTAAAATACTTTTATGTTTTCTTTTCTTTTTTTGAATTAGATTCTTGCTTCATCACATGAAAAGTCATTCTGTAACTGTTAGTTACTGTGTGATGCTAAATCTTTTACACATGCAGCAGTTAAAAAAACTGCAGTTCCCAGGCTACTCTGGCACAATAGATATGCGGCTAGGACTAGTTCATTTTTGTCCAAACAGTTAATGCCAAAGACAAGTTTCAGCAATCTCCCTTTCCCTTCCCCAGCCTGTGGGAACCCATACAATAGTGATGTTTTTAAAATTCATTTTTTTTTTGAGATCCAAACATTACTGGTAACACCAGCATTTATTTCCTATTCCTAATTGTTCTTGAGAAGGTGGTAATAAGCTATGGTCTTGAACTGCCATTATCGTTCTAGGTGAAGTTTCAGATGGGTACGAAGTTTCAGATTAGACCTGGTGACAATGAAGGACTGGAAATACCTTTCCAAGTCAAGAAGGTCTTCGACTTGGAAGAGAACTTGCAAGTGGGGATGTTCTGATGTGCGACTTGGAGGGAACCTGCTATCACTATTGATACACTGTTGATGACTTCAGAAAACTTCAATGATCATTTGCTAGGCATTGTCTCATGTCTTCTCCAGCTCAGTCACACTAACTTTAGCAGAATTTGAATTTATGGTCTTACTTTCCCAGAATAAAATGATTTGATATCCATTTGCCAGGGATGGATCCATAAAATCTAATGCAATCCACAGAACCAAACCATTTTGATGGTCTCATTCTGTTGTGTATAAATGGCAACAACCATACATTTCTTGGTATTAACAGACAGCTTGCTAATTTGGAGGGAGTTGCATCTCATTAAATAATGTGTTCGTTTTGATCCTGAGATTTCAATTTTGATTAAGTTGTACAACATATTTTCCTCAATCTTGTTGACTTGAGAATAGTGGGATAAAAATTCTGTCATGTATGAAAATGTGCATTAAACTGCATAATGAGGGGAACCTATGGCGGGTTGGTTTGCAGTTAGAGGGGATTAATGCATCACATTAGTAGATTCAAAAAGCCCAGCCCTTTAGTGGTCAACAATGTCTAAAGCAGACATTAGCAACTAAGTCCCACATGTAGCACTACCTGCTCATCCTGATTTTTTGATTCTTCATTGAACTGCCTCATCCAATAGTATTGCCAGAGTTGTTTGTAGGTAGCATTTTGGGAGAAAATATGGCGTTGGCCACTCCATGCCTCTGATGGCTAACAGAACATACAGTCAGAGGTGGACATAGACCTTTCAGCTAAAGTGGATGATCTGCTTGCTTCAAGATAGATAATCTCATGAACAGTTGGTTTAATTGAAGGCGGCAAGACTCCAAACAACTCAAGCAAACTGGCCCAGGTGAAGGTGGATTCTTGAGTATCCCTGGAATAGGCTTTTATTCTTCAGTGAAGGCCTGCTTTAGTGTTCGAGGCCTGCATTGCTTGTAAACCACTCATGCAGGATAACATTTCAAGAGTGTGACATCAATCACGTGTTCATTATCAATTGACGTCACTGTGAATGCCCTATCTGCTCTGTGTGTGTTGAGCTTACATGTTGAACTGGGATAAAATGCAACATGTACATGCTAAATAGATTGCATTCAGCAATCAGGTTTTCAATGCAATTCAATCATGAATTTTATAAAAATATTGAACTACATTGTTGATATTTCTTTGTGGTATCTTCTTCAAGCTTGCAGGAAATGGATTTAGAAACTGAGCCACCAAAAAGCTTTGCTGATGTCTTTTGAGAAAGTAAATAAAGATAAAGTTAACAATTGTCATTTAGCTCATTTCTATCTTTGTCAAATACCAGGAGGTAGCATGATAATATTTCATAATTTGCTGGCAGTTTGTGGGTCAGACAGAAGGTCCACTGCTTATTTGAAAATTAATTACATTTTGCTTAGAAAGGGTTTATCCTACATATGAACACATTCGTATATTCTTGAAGAGCACGCACCTCTATATTTTTGGCTTTGACCCAGGCTGTTGCCAACAGTTCCACACTACCTATTCTTTAGGCCTTTGACATAAGCATCCTGTGTACTTCACAAAAATTTCCAGATGCAATTATATGACAATAGCTAAGCAAACACTTGCAATTTCATGAATATTTTATTTAAATAGACATAATTCACAAGTGGCAGGAATGAGAGAAAGAAAAATTCTGTCTTCTTTTTTGATTACCCCTATGTATCAAGGAAAAATCAGTAGATTGTTAAGAAAATTGTGATTCTTTCCAAAAAAATTGACGCATTTCTTTTCTGTAAGTTTATGCTGCTGGATAGCCTAAGGCAAAATTAAAAGATGTAATTGTGTTCACATTAAATGTCATTGTTATTTCCACAACTTATCCAAAAGATGTAACAGCAGTGGGAATTGTTTGGGTGCATTGTTAATCTTTTTGATACTCATGCAGGTAGCTAGCTCCTTAAGTCCTGGGGAAGTGAGGTCAACTAATAGATTGCTTATTTCTGAAATTCCCATTACATCAAAGCTAAATGGATTGTTGAAAGTTAAGGGTAAAGGGCACATAAATGATCGATGAAATCATCAGTGGAATACAGATAAATCTGCTTCATGTGCTCTCTTTCTATTTGTCTGACCAAAGTATGATCACGTCTATTAAGTATATGGTGCATCACTTTGTCTGCTATCAAAGGAACACCAAAGAGCACTGGCTAATAATCTTACTCATGGAGTTCCAGCCTTAACCCTTGTACATAATTATTAAGTTATAGTCCAGGGCCTCCCCAGGTCTTCAAAGTCTGCCGAGAAGAAATCACTTACCTTCCAGTCTAGGTGAATCCACTCCAGGTCTTCCAGGTCTGTCCTTAAGCAATCACTTACCAGGTGGCTCCGCTCCAGGACCGACGAGTCACAGCCGCCTACCTTGGAAGTGTGGCAAGAGGGCTGGGCTGTAGGTGAGGTTGAAATAGCAGTGTGGATACAAGAGCCCCCTCCCCAGCATACTACCAGCTAACGTCCAGGCCATTGAGAGCAAAATTAATGAACTAAGGGCAAGACTGATCTACCAAGGAGAACTGAGGGACTGCTGTGTGCTATGTCTCACCAAAATGTGGCTTACACCTGCTTCACTTGACTGTGCCATACCACCTGAGGGCTTCTCAATCCACCAAATGGACCATACGGCGTCCTTGGGCAAAGTTAGAGGCAGAGGAGTCTGCTTCTTAATCAATAACTCATGGTGCTCAGACGTGATGGTCCTGGTGAGCTCCTGCTCACCCAGCCTGGAATATCTAATGGTGAAGTGTCGACGATTCTACCTGCCACAGGAGTTCACTTCAGCTATCCTGATGGCAGTCTACTTCCCACCCAAGACTGACATGAAGCCTGCACTCAATCGAGATGCATCATGACTTGGTATGGCAACTGCTCTGCCCAGGATCGTAAGAAACTGCAGAGAGTTGTGGACACAGCCCAGCACATCACAGAAACCAGCCTCCCTTCCATGGACTCTGTCTATACCTCTCGCTGCCTTGGTGAAGCAGCCAGCATAATTAAAGACCTCAACCACCCAGGTCATTCTCTCTTCTCCCCTCTCCCATCAGACAGAAGATACAGGAGCCTGAGAGCACATACCACCAGGCTCAAGCCACTTTGATAAGACTATTGAACAATTCCCTTCTACTGTGAGATGGACTCTTGACCTCACAATCTACCTTATGAGCTTGCACCTCATTGTCTACCTGCACTGCACTTTCCTGTAGCTGTGAAACTTTACTCTGTGTTCTGTTATTGCTTTTACCCTGTACTACCTCACTGCACTGTGTAATGAAGTGATCTGTACGAGTGGTATGCAAGACAAGTTTTTCACTGTACCTCGGCACAAGTGACAATAATAAACCAATACCAATGCCAATACCAATAAAAGCAAAGTAGAATAGATTTATTCCAACTGAATTATGAGGTCCCACAGCTCAACAAGTGGCCTTTGGCCCACCATATTTGTAACAATTCTTTGAAAGAGCAATCGGATTAGACCCACACCTCCTCTTTCTCTATAGTATGGAAATTTCCCATCTTCACACATTCATATAATTTCCTTTCAAAAATTACATTTGCGTCTGCTTCCACAACTTGCATTTTGGATGGTCCACTTCAAACCATAACAATGCACTGCATAAAGTTTTCCTTTACTTCCTTGGCACTTAGAGTAACTCTGTTAATTAGCTCAATTATCAGTTATCTAACATCATGCGTTTGGAGTTTACCCATTGTAAACCAATACATCCCAACTTCAATTTTATACTATTCACTGAGTTGACACATGATTATTTTCAAGAAGTCCCTGTAAGTAAACTGTCTCAAAACATCGAAAGCAAGATGTTCATCAAAAAAAATTGTTTTTAAGAAAGGTTCAATTTTGCCATGTTATTTATATCCTTTCATGTGGAATCATTCTTATCTAAGTTATCAATGAATTTTCATCCACAACAAAAAAATGTCAAGGTTCAGCATTTGTCCCATTCTCCTTTTCTCATTAGGATATTGGATCACTACCACTGATGTAATTCATTGCCCAAACCTAATTACCCTGGAGAAGTGGTGGCGCTTTTTCTTCAACTGTTGGAGACAGTTCAGTGAAGATAATCCCAGTTCATTTCTGGTCCAGAATTTGGCAAAAAGTTGGCAACTGCTCATTTAAGTTGTGAAAAGAATGTAACATCTATTTTAATGACTTTGAATGAGAAATATCAGTAGCATTAAATCGTCACAAAATCAGAACAAATGGACTCTCAAAGAGAACAGTAAAAAGGTCAAATCATGGACAGAACAAAAGCAAATAATGAGATAGTTAAGTTCTAGTCTAAATAGGCTAAAGTAGGAATGTTGTGATATAACAGCAGTAGTGAATAGCAATGAATTTGAGCGAACATTACAGTTAGATGTTTGTGAAGATCATCAGCTCTTATGGTACACTAGCATGATCACAAAAGCAAAAGTACCAGAAGGTCTGGATCCTAGATATGCCGACAAGTTCCAAAGTCAGTGTTTCTCATTGTCTCAAACCTGGTATACCAGGTCATAAATTAATGGCTGTGGGATTAATTGGGATCAGAGCAGATCACTGATGAACTGGAAAATATCTTTCATTTTTGTGGTAGTCCTTTTCCATCGGGAGGTGACAAGGGATATAAGCCCCCTACTTCCAGTGACATAGTATACAACACTCCACACCACAACCCTCACCACCCATCCCACCTGCACCAACTCATCGCATCCCCTAGCATGGACATGACACCCAACCCTAATCCTGAAAACAAACAATTTAAGTAGCCTCTGGGACTAGGCAAAACTCCATTGCTTGTAGGACCATCTGTGGTGCCACACTTTTCCTCTCCTCTCCATGGAATTCTAGCCCCAGGATGTGCAGTGTGCCTATAAGAGTAATGCTGAAAAAAAACAAGTGTTTCAAAAAACGCTAAGCTGAGGTTTAATAGAAATAATTGTACAGACTACAATTTAGCTACATATTCTGGCCCTAAGAAAATTATAGTCTGAAACCTTGACAGGGATATCACTAGGTGTTAGTGTGAAGCTGCATCAGTGGTCATGTGAAGAACCAAGCATATTTCATTTGCAGTGTGAAGGAGACAGCCAGCCAGTGAATCAATGCCAATGTATCATATTGTTCAGTACAGCATTGTTCAATGGACCTCTGCTTCTCTATGTCCTTAAATAAATTCTGGAGTGGATTTTGGAAATTTAAAGAACATTTTAAATGAAGTAGTATAATACATTTCTTTCCTTCCTCTCAGTTTTTATTTTAAATTTCAACAAGTAGAGAGTCACAGAGCAAAGGAATGTAAAATTATTTTATTCCTTTTGCATTCAGCATCAAATCTGGTCATTAAAGAGCACGCACCACATTCTCTAGCAATATTGAAAGATTTCATCTAATCTTCGTAAGCCATCAACATTACAATTGTAGCAGAGACATCTGTCCTGATTGTTAAATGTTAGAAAAATTGCAAAAGATTTAATCTAATTGCTTTTCCTTATATAAAAACAATTTTTAGATCACTTTAGCGATTGCACTGGGGAGAAAAAAAACAAGTATTGGCTACTTTCCCGTTGTATAAGCAGATAACTGACATCAATCAGAGATAACCTTTAACAACTGTGCCATAAACACATCCAATGAAATCCAATGTTACGCCATCATTGTTGTAGCTTCCTTTCTCACACAAACAATCTTATTACCTCTCTCCTTCAATAGGATTGACAATAATGACCAAATTATGGGCCACACTATTCCAAGTGACTGCTAAGAATAGGGTTAGACTTGGGCAACTGATAGAGACAGAGTTTTGGCGCTATCAGTCTGCTCATATTTGAATCAAAGTTGAAAAGAGAATAATTTAATTCAATGAATTTCCCTCGAGGACCTGCACTTAAAGTATATGAAGGCTTGATACTTGTAGCTTCTATTGTAATTATTTCATGTAGAGTATTCTGAATTTTGTTTGAGCAGTTTAGGGGGTCAACATTACAAATGCAATTTATTGCTCCTTTGAGATGAAGCAATCACTTCAATACTCATTTATCTGAATATCCTACATCACTGCAGTGAAGCTGCTAATCAGACCAAAATAAAACTAGTCACAATTCTGCTGGTTTCACCTGCACATTCATGACATAAATAAAAGGCTCAACATCAGGTACTGATCTCACTGCACAGACTCTCTTTACCAGGGAGTAACTTTGATCATGCACTTTCTTACAAGAACTGCATTGAGAAGATGAGAAATAAAGTCAGGGCTTGGAACAATGTCATCTGGAACTTTACAAACTTAAAATGGTGGGGTGGGTGGGGCACCCAAACATGATTAGAACCTTCATGCTCAGCCTATGTTAGCCCAGTGCCAAGGATGCTGGTGCATGAAAGCTCTGTCCATACAAATAAAAAAATTAACCAGCTGTGAATGACACCAAAGGGTGCAGGACATCCTCGACATAGTCAAATCAGTCCAGGGTAACACCTTACGTCACATAGGAGCTTCCTCATGCCCGTAGGTGTAGTCAGCATTTCCTTTACATCCAGCTGCTTTGGGAAGTGTGACATGTAGATGGTGGTGTCACCATTAGCAATAGGGCCACGTGCCTGTGATGGTGCTGATGATGAAACTTTTCATTGTACCTGTACCTCACTGTACTTGCGCACATGACAATGTACTCAACTTGATTTGACTTGACTTGAAGCAGCTCCCTACTGAGCTATAGATCAGCACCTGGACGTTCCCCAGCCCATCTCTATTCCCTGCCAAGACCCAAGAAGAAACTGTGCTAAAATACTGGAGGCCTGCCATTGTAATGAGATTCAGATCCTGCAACACTTCTTAGTCTGTCTTCCAAATCTTCTCCTCTTCAGGCACTTTCTCAGGATCGAGGGTGACTTGCTCTATTCTGGTTTTGTGAGTTCTGAGGTGGCTAACAGGGCCAATGCCAGAACTATTCACTCTTCCAAAGATGGGGCAGTAGATGCCTGATGGGGTGGGCACGGGTAGTCTGTGAGGTGTCGTACTCCTTTTGCAACTTGCATGGGGATTTTGTGTGCTCCCGATGCATGGCCTCGAGGTTCTCAATACCATCCTGAATACTTCTTCATTTTGAGCTGCCATGAGTTTTGGGATTATTCAGGAGTTAATGAATTATGTGGATATACCAAGTATTAATGCAAGCAAGAACCAGTCTTCAAAAAAACTGATCAAATGTAAATTACAAGCAGTAATCAGTCTGAAATTAAAAGGATTTTTGTAAACAAACTGTACTGCCTACAGAGCACAGGCTACTGGGCCACAGCAGGAAGCTGCTCAAGAGATTTGGTTTGTAAACTAACATGACCATGAGACACTTTTGTATGCATCAGCCAAATATATGACAATGGGGCTATGTTAATTGGCCTATATCAAACCAAGCATCAGACACCAGCTAAGTCATTTTATATCATTGTAACTGAGATCAAGCATGCTTCCACACCAGACTTATTTTGTAACTTACCTCATCAAACATGGTCATAGGCAGATTGCCTATCAATAATTGGGATATTTGTGTACCCAGAGAATCAGCCCTCGTTACACTAACTTTGCATGTCTGTGTTCTCTGTCCTCCGAAACTCTTAGACCATCTACATGGATTACTTTGTTTGAACATTCAGAAGTGTCTTGTCAGTTACAATGCGCTCCCACTGTAAGCATGTAATTCAATGGAACCATTTGTCAGACTCAAAATATTGAAGTAAATGATGTCATTGTAGCCATTGATATTGTAATGAATCACCTGCTGTTACCTTTGTTCTTAAAAGTACAATAGCTTGATGTACTTTTGAGTTCAGGAAGATTCTATTGAGTCTCCAAGAGAATGCCTGCTTGTTTTGGTAAACAAAGACCTTTTGCATCTATCAGCTTCTAGTTTCCAGTGACTTAGTCACAGTCACAACAATGAGTCAGAGATTCCTGGAGACAATGTCAAAGTTGCATTTCAAGGAGGCTTTGAGCACTTTTCCTCTGACCACTTGGTGAACTCTCCCATGACAGAGCTCAGAATAGAGTGTCTGCTTTGAAAGTCTGATGTTGGGCATGTGAACTACATAGCCAGCCCAATGTAAAGAGACTGAGTGCAATTAGGGTCTCAGTGCTGGAGAGGTATTGCTCAAAAACTGGCTATACACAGTTCATGATTCTACTGAAGCCAATTGGCAAGGTTTTCAATGTCCCTGTTATTAGTAGATGGACAGAAAGAAAAGAGGGTTAGAGAAAGCTGCTGGAAACAGAAAGTAGTGTCCCTTACTGTCTGAACTACCAATATCAGCAAGAATTGATGCTATGGTTGTTCAGAGCTCTATTGTATCCCATGCATCCTGAGGTGACATATTTGATGTGCAAATATATTTGAAGGCAACCTAATCTGATTCCCTGCCTTAACTTTGCTACAAAGCAATGATTAACACTGACAGAACAGTTTAGAATACAGTGTGGGGTTAATGTCGGGATAGCAGTGTGCCAACCAGACCTTGTCCTATCATTCAGTTAAATGTCAGCAGATTTCTATCTCATTACCATTCATCCACCATTTCTCAATAACTGTATTCAAGTCCAGTTGCTTTCTGATTAAAAAGGGAGCCGTAAAAATTTTAATGAACAGTATGGCAATTAGCTAATTGATAAGTTTGCTTAATGAAATGTTTCTGCAATTAAGCGACAAACTTGTTTAATTGCATACTTATCTACAATCCTGAACCAAACTTGTGGTTAACTTCCAAACTCAAGGTGAGATATCTAGTGAGTTTCTGCCTGTGTGTTGATACAGAGTGAGGTGGAAAGTACAAAAGACCCACTTTTAATGATTTCTTTGACATGAATTTTATTGCCTTCACTGGAATAACAGTGCTGGTCTGATCATCCATTTCTGGGTTTGACAGGAGTAGAAAATCAGCTCCCATTCTCAAATTTCCCAGGAAGATATGCACATGTACATTCAGCCGAATTTTAGCCTGCTCGAAAGAAATATTTTGGAAATTCATCACCATGGGTTGTGTCTCAATCCTCACCCCTCAAACGTATTACTCACTGACTTCAGATAATTTTTTTGAACAGCCTCTTGAGGAACAACCACAAGGAACCTAAGTTAATGTAAGTACCGAGAAACTGGACTGCACCTTGATCTTGTGCTAAAACATGTAGCATCTGGCAATATGAAAATATCATGAAATTGGTCAAAAACAAGCATGCAAAAGAGTTAGCCTGTCTTACACCCAAAATGATGCTCTAAAAATTGACATGCATGGGCCCTGAGGGGCCAAGCTAAATTCAGCACAGCTGCTGTCACTTTACTGAGCAGCAATGAGAGATGGGTGAGTGTGTCATCTCTTAGGGGTAGGCACGGTGGTGTAGTGGTTAGCATAACACTATTACAGCACCAGCGACCCGGCTGAATTCCAGCTGCTGCTGTAAGGAGTTTGTACATTCTCCCTATGTCTGCATGGGTTTCCTCTGGGTGCTCTGGTTTCACCCCACATTCCAAAAAGACATACGGGTTAGGAAGTTGTGGGCATACTATGTTGGCACTGGAAGCGCGGCGACACTTGTGGGCTGCCCCCAGAATAGTCTACACAAAAGATGCATTATACTGTGTGTTTCAATGTACATGTAACTAATAAAGACATTTTAAAGGCACCTGCACATGGCAGTGAGTCAACAGCAGCATGCACAGTGGCTGCTGTGGAGGAGAGAGAGAGAGAAAGGCTGTAGGGAAAAGGAGAAAGTATCTGGAAAGCATACTGAATCACAGTATAGATTCCATCGACCAAGAGGCACCATGGAATGAGATACATCATGTCATACCTCTGGATCAGCAGCAGGAACCTGGTGAGACAAGTCACTGGAGGGGGGGGGTCCACACATCCAAACTGCCCCTAAGGGGTCACATGAGGACTACAATTGGTGTGACTTCATGACAAAGCTGAAGTGGACACACATCAAAACAGTTTGCACATTATCAGGTCTGTCTGAGGAGATTACAAGAAGCACAGAGAACTCCATTCAGTCCCAAAACATTGACTGTCCATTTCCCTCCATAGATGCTGCCTGACCCGCTGAGTTCCTCCAACATTTTTGTGTTGCTTAAGAGAACTCCATCTCCATGTTCCAATAGGAGGTAGTCTAGGACAAGGTCATTGCCTGCGTCATGCAACTTGATCACTGAGGTTCGGGTGAACATTGCTTGTGACTGGAGACAATGTAAGCTGAACTGTCTCCCCTTAGTACTGTGGATTAACTCCACTCCAGCAGAAAGTTGTTGGAGGTGAAACAGCATTGCTTTGATAAGGAATGAAAAAATGTGTTGGGCAATGACAAAGCCTTGCTTGACATCAGTATGGAGCGAGATTGGGTCCTCACAGGTTATTATCCTGTCCTTACATGCCATCATGAAACAAACATAAGATGGAAGCAAATTTCTGCAATCGGCCAAACTTGAGAAGGATGCTCCAGAGATCTGTTGAATTGACAAAGAGTCAAAGGTTGAGAAAGGCTTTGTATATTAGTTGTGCTGCTCCCTGCATGTCTCCTGGTAATATGACCAAATGTATCTCATTCCATGGTGCCTCTTGGTCGATGGAATCCATACTGTGATTCAGAGAGCAGTGGGACACTGACAATGACTTTCCCTGTGACAGAGAAGCAGAGAGAATCCTCTGTAGTTAACAAAGTCAGATGTTTCTCCTGTCTCGAAGATGAACAGTGCTAATACTCTGCAAACTTACAGTCTGCTTGGTGTAGTTACCACATTGGTAGTATTAATATTGCTTGCATGCCATGCCCAATGGAAACTTAGGACCTATCTTTTCATTAAGGCAAGTAGAGTTGTATCAACCATTCCCTCACCCCCTGCTGTAGAGGTGAGGAAATGAGCTCATGGTTGGAAAGCAATCCACGTCTTTGGGAAACTAGGTACTTGCTCAGCTTATTCATTGCAAATAACATGTTCATCCTCTTTTAACACTTGGAAAATGTCAGAGAAATAATATACAGGGAGCCATTCAATTTTCATTACACTGAGATCAAGATTTCATATACTTCAAGGACCACCAGGTACTACAACAGAATTGCAATCTCATTTCTCAACTCATGCTAAGAATGTAGCAGGCAAGCACCTGATTATGGCAAAGAATCAGAGTTGTAAGAGGGGCTGAACAAAAAGCAGTCAAAAATAGTTCCAGGTCCTTTGGGATTGAAGATGACTTACCTCAACTCCAGGTTTGTGGGATCTGGGGTTACAAATGAGGCAAATTTGGGAACCAGAATCTCACCAGATGAGGCAGGAGGAGGCCAATGGGAGAAACAGGTGGGTAACTTGTGAGGTGGTGCACTACTTCCACTGTTGAAGCAAGGCTTCCAGTCTATGCCCAGTGGATGTCCTTAAAGTTCTCAGTACCATCCTCAATGCTCATCCTCCACTTTGAGCAGTCATGAGGCAAATGTTTCTAGAGGATCAGTCGAGATATTGCATTTCTTCAAGGAAGCTTTGGGTAAATCCATGAATTATTTTCTCTGTTCACCTAATGGTCATCTCCTACCACAATGGAGCTTGGGCAGGCAGTGGGACACCGATTATGTCCTGCTCACGAATGTTTTAAGGTTCCATCCAAAGCTAACTACCCATAATTTGCCTTAGTTAATCAGCAGGAGCCTAATTTTCAGAGCAGCCAGCATGACTTATCAAGTTGGCACTGTTCAAAGTCAGCCTACATCACTTAAAGGGGAGGTGCGTTATGACTGCTGCAGATAGTAAAATAATTTTAAAGGTGATTGTAACTTGGTGGAAGACATGGCACAGTGCAGGAAAATGGTTTTTTTTTACAGTATAAATCAATAGAAATGGTTAAGCATAGATAAGAATACAAGTTTATGAATCACTTCTGCACAAAGAATCATTTCAGGAATAATAATTGTGGGCAATTTCAATCATAGAATTAGAATTCTGAGACACCCAATGAAAAAACGTACATAAAATTTATCATGGCAAGGTGTTATAATTTATATCAGTAATTACAGCATTAATTTGCACTGGAATAAATAAGCCAATTTATTGAGTGATTTATTACACTTTCCATTTATTTCTGAGCCAATAATTAAACAAATATTCTGGTTTAATTAATCACAGTACTTAGCTCAAGATAATACCTCATTATTTCATCTTAAGATGCATAAATAGGCTCGATAGAATATGATTCCTGTTGCAAGTTGATTCAAATAGGTACCTGAATGTTCCTTATATAACGATAAATGTTATGCATATTACACAGAAAAAAAAACTCACAGGCTAATTATATTCTAATACAACTTAGACAGAATGAGAAAGAAAAGAAGTCATGAAATGTTATGAAAGATGTAAATCAGAGTAGGTGAGCCTAATTAAACAGAACAAGCTGTTGGTTTGGGAAATTTGCAATGCTTTCATGGAAAAATCATTACTCATCTTATTCTTACATATTACTCAAGCTGGCTGCTTGCAATTAAATAATCTTGAAAATTTGAAGCTCATCAAAGCAAGACACATGTGACCAAATGCATGCCTTGTGTTTTTCCATTTTTGTTCCCTTCTCAACTTATGTTGCATAGGTAATTATTAAAAATGATCCACTGAATTCCTACAGCAGTCTGTTTTTGCTCCACATTACAGTACATGCAGTCTCTTGCGTCTCCAATGGTAAACCAATGTTGTTGTCCAAATGCTATGCAGATTGTTTGAACATGAATTGTCAGATGTCTACATACATGGATGAGAAATCTGTGGAATTTGGAATTACCAACTTTGGTAGTAAAGCAGAATGAAGGCTCTATTCTCAGTCAGAAACTATTGATTGCCAATCGAGAGTTGCATAACACTCACAAACAGGAGCCTGCAGGGGTGATCCTGAGCTTCCTTGAATGCCATTTTAATTCTAAGCCCATTTATATTCTGACCTTCTGTACATAGCCTCCTCCACTACAATGGTGAAGTCCAACATAAACTAGAGAATATCTTATCTTCCACCTGGGCAATTTGCAACCTTCTGGAATGAACATTGGATTTTCCTACTTCAGATAATCTGTTTTCTCATTATTATCGGTTATTCTGCTTATGCTTCTTTCTCACTTCGTTTCTATAAAATGACTGCCTAAGGGTCAGTGCCCACCTTCCTTGCTGATCAGATTCCTGTACTGGTAGCCTTTATGTTCCCACTTATCGTCCTCCTAATTGTCTCCACCTTCACCGTCCACTCCCCCTACTTGGCTCCATCTGCCTTTTTTAGTATTTGCCTCCATCTTTCACCTGCCTCTGACTCCCAAATTCAGCCCTCCCTCTCTCCCATCTGGGTCTATCTGCCTGTCATCCTTCACCCCTCCCTGGTCCACCAATCACCTGCCGGCCCCTGTCTCACCACTCCCCCTCCTCTGTTTACTTCACTTATGGTTCTGATGCAGGATTTTAACTCAAAATGTTGACAATTCCTGTCCCCTACCCGTGCTGCTCGACCTGCTGAATTCTTCCAACAGATTGTTTGTTGCTCGTGCTCTTTTTCACCTGGTCTGTCTTATTTAATCTCCATATAGTCTTTTGTCTTACACCTCACTCCTCCCCCCCCCCCAGCTCTGTTTTGAAAACTGTAAATACTCCCCACTTCTGAGGAAGGATCCCTGACATGAAATGTTAAATTGTTTCTGTTTCCATAGATGCTGGTCAACTGGTTCAGTTCTACTAACATTTTCTGTTTTTGTTTCAGATTCCAGCATCTGCCGCCTTATTTGTTTTCCACACACTGTGCTTGTTTAAGTCCAATGATGTTTTCACTCATCGCTGTGTCATAAATTCAGAGAGTCATAGAGTAACATAGCACGGAAACAGGCCTTCGGCCCAACTGGTCCATGCTGACCAAGATTCCCATCTAAGCTATTCCCATTTGCCCATATGTCCCTCTAAACATTTCCTATCCATGTACTTGTGCAAGTTCCTTTTAAATATTGTTAATGTACCTGCCTCAACCACTTCCTCTGGCAGCTTATTCCATATAACGACCACCTTCTGGGTGAAAATGTTGCCCCTGAGATTCCTTTTAAATCTCTCGCCTCTCACCTTAAACCTAAGCCCTCTAGTTCTTGATTCCAAACCCTGGGGAAAAAAAACTATGCACATTGACCCTATCTATGACCCTCATGATTTTATGTACCTCTATAAAATCACCCCTCATTCTCCTATGCTCCAGTGAATAAAGTCCCAACTTGCTCAACCTCTCTCCATAATTCTGTCCCTGGAATCCCGGCAATACCCTCGTAAATCTCCTCTGCACTCCTTGCAGCTTAATGGCATTTTTCCTATAGCAGGGTAATGAAAACTGAACATAATTTTCCAAACACAGCCTCACCAATATCTTGTACAACTGCAACATAACATCCCAACTTCTATACTCAGTGCACTGACTGATGAAGGCCAGGATGCCAAAAGACTCCTTCACCAGCCTGTCTACCTGTGACACCGTTTTCAGGGAATCATGTACTTGTACTCCTAGGTCCCTCTGTTCTACAACACTCCCCAAGGCCCTACCATTCACTGTGAAGGTCCTACCCTCATTCGTCTTTGCTGGGTGTTTTCAGAGCATGGAGTGGAAATTAAGGGTTTTCTCTCTTTAGCAGGAAGAACCAATAGTTCTTCATTTTGAGTTTCTCTGAACTGATGTCTTTACCTTCAATGATTTCTGTGGATGTGAAACAATTCAACATCAAAGAAATGCTTGGTCCACAAATGAAACTATTGATCATAAAACTTCAAGACAATATGACAGTCTATTGGAGACAAAAGAGACTGCAGAGACTGTAATCTGGAACAAAAATAACTACTGGAGGAACTCGGTGGGTCAGGCAGCATCTGTGGAGGCAAAAGGATAGTTGACATTTCAGGTCCATTGGCCTGGATACCAGTACAAATAGGAAGTAGCTATCCCAATGTTTGGCAATTGAATCATCAAGTAAAACTACTTAAAGTTAAAAATATGCAAATATAGAAGAACTTCATATCAGTTAATTCAGTGAGATTATATTAGAAGAAAGGAGGACAGAATAAGAAGTCTCAGTTTGTCCCCAGTAAAGGCAAGTGCCACAGTATAGGTAAAATTCTGTATCCCGTTAAAATGTACAAAATTCCATTGCTTCTCCCAACCTCTATTACTGTTCTTCAGCTGCCTCCACTAATTTAGCATCTGTTTGAATTTAATCAAAATTATAAAGTACCTTGAGACATTTTGAGCTGTTAAGGAGGTAGGAGTGCTGAGACAGAGGCTTGTAGCTGATGGGTGGAAACAGGCAAGGGAAAAAAAAGGCAGATGGAACCAGGTTTGGGTGGGGCTGGGCAGGGAGACGGGTTGGAGAAGGAGAACAGAGATACAGTCTGGTAAATGATAGGTGGAAGCAGATTGGGGGGGGGGGGGGGTGGAGATGATTGGCTGAAGGATCTAGGTGAGGGAGGAGATAGGCAAAGTGAACCCAGGTAGTTCAGTATGTGAGTGATAGTGAGATGAACCAGGTGATGGAGAGTAATGAGTCTGGGTAATGACGGACAGAGGGATAGAAAAGGTGAACAAAGGAAGAGAAAACCTGGGTGGAATAGTGGGAGTGGGAAAGGAAAACAGGGGACAGGGGGTGTGAGCTACCTGAAATGAGAGCATGAGAATTAATCTCCCAGTCCTGATGCAGGGTCTCGACTGAAAATGTTAACCATCCCTTTTCCACCACAGATACTATTTGACCCACTAAGTTCTTCCAGCAGTTTGTTTCTTGTTTCAGATTCCAGCATCTGTGGTCTCTTGTGTCTCCATTGAGACTCAGTACAGTGAGAACTATGAAAGGTCCCATTCAATATTTGAAGGAAATATTGAAAAATATTGCTGTTCTGTTTATAGAGCTTGATGGGGATTCAAATATAATTATTTCATTAATGCAAATATTTATGATGCAGAGTGGGGGACCACATACAGCACTTGAGACTATATGAGGCCTTTGTGGAGAAGCTGCAAGAAAAAAAGGCAGAATATTAAGCTTAGATTAGCAAAGGTGCTTAGCAATAATTAGAAAAACATGGAACGAGGAGGTTTGTGTATAGAATAAACACACGTAAAGACTAGTTTGACCAGATTGCCTGTCACTGTGCTGAAGTTCCTTGTTGTCTAATGATATAAAATAATGGTCCAGAATTCACTCAAAGCCATTCTGGGCACTGAATATTTGCTGCGGATCCCAATTTTTCAGAGACAAAGTTATGATGAATTTTTCAAGTGAATTGGTTTGCATATTGCAAATCAAATAATAACTATGGAAGCTGGCATCAAGTCAATGATGACCTTCACCTGTGTAATAACAATTCTATTAAATTTTCTGAATTCTATACCACATTAAAGATAGTAGAGAATCTTAGGGCAAAGATGTCAATTTTAAATTAAATTGAAAGGAACAAAGTGCTTCTAGTTACACAACACTTAATCATAGCCAATATCCTCTGCACTCAATGAATTATTGTGAAATTCTTTCACTTATAGATAAGAATGTAAATTATAATATTGTAGCGGCTAGCTACACACTACAAAATGAAGACACAGAGTCACTGGTTTGAAATCAGAAGTCGAATGAACGACAGGGGCGCGGTGCGCCTTTAATATCTGAAAAGTTCCCATGCTGACGTCACGCGCGGGCTTTCCTAGCCCAACGATGGGGAAGAAGGAGGCCCCCGTGTCATCTTGGATTGGGGCCTCCGACAACGTTCGCGATGTCGGGAGCTGGTTCGATGCCGGTAAAGTGAGTCGCTACATAACCCCCCCCTCCCCCAGAACTGGTGATACCGTCGCGAAAACCTGAATTAAATAAACTATGACTTGGGTGGTCTGCTCCTGCGTCGCACTCGCTGGACCACCACGGGTTGGTCCAAGTCTGAATGAGCCGGCTTCAGCCAGTCAATTGTAAAAACCTCCTCGCTCCCCCCAATGCCCAGCACGAACATAGACCCATTGTTCCTGATGACCCGGAATGGCCCTTCGTACGGCCGCTGCAGCGGTGTTCGATGCACGCCCCTCCTGACAAAGACAAACTTACAGTCTTGGAGGGAAGTCGGCATACAGGTCGGGGCCTGTCCGTGGCGCGAAGTGTGTATCGGGACCAGGATTCCAAGTCGCTTGCGCAGCCTCGGGAGACTGGGAGGGGGCCGACCAGGTCGACACGGATATGGTCGAACCTCTGGTGGGTAGGTTGAAAATCCTGCAGGTGGACCTTGAAATGCTGCTGTACTTTCGAGGTTTGGCAGTGTGTGCAGGACTGGGCCCATTCAGAAACCTGTTTACGCAAGTCATGCCAGACGAACTTGTCGGACACCATCCGGACAGTAGACAGTAGTCGGGATGGATTGGTGTGCGAGGTTGTGGATGGAATCAAACACCCATCGGCACCAGGCAGCTGGGACGATGGGGCGGGGTCTACCTGTGGAGATATCGTAGAGCAGGGTGTGCTCACCGAGGCCTACCAGTAGGTCTTGCAGTTGCAGGCCTGAGACTGCAGTGCGATAGCTGTGCATCTCCATGTCCGTTTGCTGTGCCTCCGCCAAGGCACCGAAATCCACTCCCGGGACAAAACTTGGATGGTGGGCCATGACAGTGCATCCGCGACCACATTCTCTTTCCCAGACAGATGGTGGACGTCAGTGGTGAACTCCGAAATGTACAACAAGTGCCACTGCTGCCGTGCTGACCAGGGATCTGAGACCTTGTTGAAAGCAAAGGTCAACGGCTTGTAGTCGGTGAAAGCTGTAAACGGCCTGCCCTCCAAGAAGTTTCCGAAGTGTCTGATGGCCAGATACAACGCCAATAGCTCACGGTCAAAGGCGGTATATTTGAACTCTGGTGGTCGAAGGTTCCTGTTGAAGAACGCCAGCGGTTGCCAACGTCCTTCGATAAGCTGCTCTAGAACGCCTCCAACTGCTGTGCTGGAGGCGTCAACTGTGAAGGCAGTTGGGATGTCTGTACGAGGATGCGCCAACATGACTGCGTCTGCCAAGGCCTGCTTGGTTTCGATGAACACGGTGTGAGCCTCTTCCGACCAAACAATGTCCTTTCTTCCGCCCTACAGGAGAGAAAACAATGGGCGCATGATGCGGGCTGCGGATGGTATGAACCGATGATAAAGGTTTACCATACCGAGGAATTCCTGCAGGCCCTTGATGGAGGTGGGTCTGGTGAAGTGGCGGATGGCATCGACTTTGCAGGCAGGGGCGTGGCGCCGTGTTTGTCGATCCGATGGCCCAGGAAATCGATTGACTCAAGCCCGAACTGGCATTTGGCTGGGTTGATGGTCAGGCCGAAATCCCTCAGGCGAGAAAAGAGTTGGCAGAGGTGCGTGAAATGTTCCTGGCGGCTGCTGCTGGCGAACAAGATGTCGTCGAGGTATATGAAGACGAAGTCAAGGTCGCGCCCAACCGCGTCCATCAGTCATTGGAAGGGCCCTGGGTGGGGATGTGACGCTGGACGCCGTGCTTGGGCAAGGTGGTGGAGAACTGGGGTGTTAACACGGACGGGAACTCTGCCAGGACTCTGGTGAACTCGTTGTTCGACATGGTGACGGAGTCGAGGTGTGGGGCCGGTAGCTTGGCCTCACCCAACGAGAATGTTTGGAAGGTCCTGGCATGTACCAAACGTTTACCCCACAGGTCAACCAGCAGACTGTTGGCGCAAAGGAAATCTGCCCTGAGGAGTGGTTACGCGACTACGGCCAGGATGAACTTCCAAGTAAAGTTGCAGGTGCCAAACTGGAGGTGCACCAAACGGGTGCCAAAGGTCCGAATGGCGCTACCGTTGGCGGCTCTGAGGGCGGGTCCTGGTATGCAGTTGTGAGTCTCGTTGCTGTTGGGAGGCATGACGCTGATTTTGGCCCCGGTGTCTACTAGGAAATGACGTCCGGAACGCCTGTCCCACACATGCAAGAGGCTATCCGTGTGGCCAGCCGCCGTAGCCATCAGCGGCAGCTGGCTCTGGCACTTCCCGGAAACCTGCATGGTGGCCGGCACCTGCGGGCGTCAGCGCCCCACCGCTGGTGGTAGAAACACCATTGGTCGGTACCTGGTGACGGGTGTGGTGCGTTCGATTGCCGGGTTTGGCCTGCTGGGCCACTGGGTATGTGGCATGGCAACGTGCTCGACGAACACCCCGCTCTCCTTTCTCACCCGCCAAAGGACATCCACCCAGGCAGCCACCTTCCAGGGGTCCCTGAAATCAGCATCCGCCAGGTGCAGGTGGATGTCGTCAGGTAACTGCTCCAGGAAGGCCTGCTCAAACATCAGGCAGGGTTTGTGGCCGTCTGCCAGGGCAACATCTCGTTCATGAGTGCAGAGGGGGTCTGTCACCCAAACCATCGAGGTGGAGGAGGCAGGAGGCCCGTTCGTGTCGGGAAAGGCCGAAAGTCTCAAGAAGGAGGGTCTTGAACTTATCATACTTCTTGTCCTCCGGGGGAGCCTGAATGAAGTCCTCGCTGCGGTGTCTTGGCCGAGGGCGCTCACCACGTAGTAGTATTTGGTGTCGTCCCTGGTGATCTGGCGAATCTGGAACTGGGCCTGGGCCTGTTCGAACCAGACACGAGGCCTGAGGGTCCAGAAGGTGGGCAGTTTAAGGGCTACTGCCTGTACCTCTTGTTGTGCAGACATCGTGAGTCCAAAAACATTAGGGCCCGTCGGGGTCACCAATGTAGCGGCTAGCTACACACTATGAAATGAAGACACAGAGTCGCTGGTTTGAAATCAGAAGTCGAATGAACGACAGGGGCACGGTGCACCTTTAATATCCGAAAACTTCCTGCGCTACAGTTCCCGTGCTGACGTCATGCGCGGGTCACCTGACCTTCCCACGCGCGGGCTTTCCTAGCCCAATGATGGGGAAGAAAGAGGGCCCCACGCCATCTTGAATCGGGGCCTCCGGCGACCTTCGCGATGTCGGGAGCTGGCTCGATGCCAGTACGGTGAGTTGCTACAATATATTAAGAAAAATTGCTACTTTTTCAGTTGGCGGTACCAGCAACAGCTGGTAGTTTCTAAAGCATAGCAAGCAAAGTATTAACATAGCAAGAAGGCAATTCTTCAGTGGAAACAAGGTTAGATGGTTCTGGTTTGGGATTTGGTAAAATGTGAACTGGGAGCCAATAAATTACCATTCAGTCCTCACAAATTTTTTTGCTTTTTAGCTGTCACTAAGATGGACGGTATCTCAAATCCAGTAATATCTCAAAAACTGCCAGAACCAATGAAGTACAAGAGTCTTTTGATTGTATAACTTTGCGGACACATCAATAACGTCCCCTGGTTTCATTGATATACGTATTCAACAACCCTTTGTATAAAGTATCCCATCTATATTCTTACAGAAAATAAATCCTATGGTTTTCTAATGCTACTTTGCAAGGAAATTTATCAGATTCAGTAGTAAGAGGAACCAAAGTAGAACTCTGATATTTCAGCTTCAAGAACTTGAGCTCATAAGATAAACCTTCTGCCTCAACACATTCAGGGCGCTAAATCTCCATGTGATCCTACTACATTCAGTAATGTACATTAAGAGAAGATAATGTTTTATTCTCACCACAACTGTCACTCAGTTTAATCCACATAAAAAAAGAAAGTCATCATAAATGTCAGATTACCTATAAGAAGGCAGGGTAACTGTGATTTTAAACTTAATCAAATTTGGACTACGTGGAGCATCTTAGAAATCCTCATTTGTCTGGATATATATAATCATACAAGTATATGTACATATTTGTATGTGAGCCATAACGTACTGTCAATCATTGCAATTATAAAATTGATTACCTTGGCTAAAATAATGATTATCAGATCAAAGTGACATATATACTATAGCAATCCAGTTACAAAATGCTGAGCAGGTACTTTTAAATTGCTTTCAAGGCATTATTAATGATATAATCAAGTTTACACCAGAGAAAGTATAGTCTGCATATCACTTTCATTTTACGTGAATAATGAGACTCCTATCAACAGAATAAGGCTTGTTGGATTCACATTCCTTGCAAGTCGGCAAGTTCTACAAAGAATGTAAGGAAACATAGAACAAGAAAGTCAGAAAGTCAGCTCTTTATCTATATGTCTTTCACAAATGTGATCCAAAATTTTTTGGAGTGAATGTCTCACTGAACCATTGGAGTTCTTCTGGTGAATGCACATTCTCAGTGTTGTTCATGATCCAGCAATGGATGCTGATACATTTTCAAGTCTGAATGATGCATGATTTGGGAGGATATTTGGATGATAGATTGTGGTGCTCCTATGCTGTTGCTATCCTTATCCTACCAGGCAGTAGAGGTTTTGAATTTGTGGAAGTACTCTTGAAGAACCCTCAGTAACTTGCTACAATACATTTTGGCACACACTACAGCCTGTGTTAGCTGCACAGCGAATGAATATTCAGGCTGATACATCAGGTGCCAATCAGCAACAGCCTCGTCCTACTTGGCTTTGAGCACCTTGAGTGTTGTTGAAACTGCACTCATCCAGAAAAGAAGGAAAAGATTGGATTGAGAGCAAAAGAGACAGAATTAATAGCCTTTTTATAACCTTTATAAACAATTTAACACATGCAGGAATAACACCGGACAGTTTAAATTCTTCCCTTTCCAGATCAGATGAAGTGATTGCCACCACAAGAACGTCAATATTAACACAGCAAAGTTCTTAGGGCATTATGCATCATCCCTAATTTTCTGTGAAGGTTTAATTGGTAATGAACACACAATTTTTTTGCAGCTCACAGGCAGTCCAGTAGTTTTACTCAGTCAAACGAGACCTTTGAACAGCTGCTACTAAAAGATTAAATTTTACTTCCCAGCAATCGGAAAGATCAGAAATTCAGCAACAGACCTCACCAGTTTGCAGTGCCATTCACCAACCCAAATGATTCAAACCATTACTCACTGAGACTGGTCCCCACCAACCCTCAGGTTCTTTCTACTAACGCTGTTGACCCTCCACTGAGCCCCTGTATTCTTCCCTCCCCACCCCCACAAACTACAATCCCCAACGTGATCACTATCTTCTCTCATAACCAAATAACAGTCTCAAAGCCAGCCAGGAATACAACTCATGTCAACAGACAAATAGTTGCTCCAATGCATCATGACAGCACTGTTTTCATCATTAGTCTATTGACTGCCAAATTGTCTTTGTTGGATTTATACACATGTAGATTTTTAACTCAATGACACAAATTGATGAAGCATTCCTTTGGAAACACTTGTTACTTTGTATTTTGGCACCAAAATTCTTCTCCAATTTTCTCAACAGAACAAACATATCCCCCTTTTGTATTCAATGAAATGCATTGACCAAAGTGCATAGTGCTTGGCAAATATCAATCACTGGGATTTGCCATCTCTCTCTCCCTCTCTTAGCCTCACAGAAAATATGTAGGTCTCCTCTTGTACAGAAAAGTTGCACAATGTGTGTAATTATTAACATTTCTTTAAAAGGTGTGAAACCATAAATTTGCCAAGCTTGTAAGATTGTTAATTTTTAATGGCTTCAGGTGAAGTGGTAATGTTCCCAGCATGTGCGCTAGGAGTTACTGTGTTGTAATATTTTATTCAGATTTCTCTGCCCCTGAGCTGGAATGCACCTTCTAATATATCCTTCCTCTCCCTCTTCCTCAAAATCTCATCTCTTCCTACAAGCAGCGATGCATATTCCAATAGGACACAAGTGGGGTCTCACCCAAAGAGCAATTTTATGTATTCAACTTCCTGGCAATAGATAGCAATGTTAAGAGTGAACTTGGCTGGCATTTCTCATTCTGCAGCCAAGCAGCAATAATGTTGACTGCAACATCCCATTACTACCTGGATTTCAATCAGCTGATAAGTTTGTTCAGATCTGTAGATCTCATTATCAATACAGGCCTATATCCATTGCACAATCAAGATGTACAGAAATTTCCATCAACATTCAAATGTTCTCATTATCGACATTGTGATTGTAGGATACCTAATGTCAGTAATAATAAAGCAAATTTTCTGTGAAGGATGTATGTTTTTATGCAGTTTTATATTCCTTAACACATAAATGCTGTACCTAAATCATATGCGGAATGCTTTTTATACATTGCAAAATTGAATTGAGTTGACAATCAATCAAATAATACAATGCAGCTTTGAACTGCATGCTTGCGTGGCAGGCCACAGAGGGTTTTGGGCATGCAATGGTGACATCATCAGTGTGCAATGCATGTTTAGCACTGCTGCTACAACAATGAAGCATGAATATATGACTACGAAAGAGCTTGTGCCTCAGTCAGGAAAACAGGACAGTGGAAGGAAGAGGGTTTGCTCAAGGACAGCCCATATCTTCAATATTAATGAAAAACACTGTGATGCTGGTGGAACTCAGCAGGCCAGACAGCATCTGTGGTTCTCTAGTATACCCTATAGTAGTCCATTTCTCTAGTATACCTTCAATGTTGTTGTGGCAAAACAGCATAATGTCCACTCTCATGTCCATCCTGGAGGTCTGAACATAGATCTCCTGACATCACATCAACACTGCCAGAAAATATCTGTCCAAGTTTTCAATGTTAATGGAGTATTTTAATCCTGGTATCTCCATGTGAGACCCTTTCTTAGGAGTTCCACCCATGACAGGAGATTGCATAAGTAGATTCTTACTTTAAAAGTGACTCTTGAAATTACAAACCATTAATATGAACAATTGCACAGCAGAATCATTGCCTGCAGACCCAGAACAAAAAATAGAGTGGGTCCCCAACTCTAGATTTTAGAGTGGGCCACCTACTCTCTTGCTGTGGTTGTGATACTGCATCCAAAAATGAACTACCGTAAATGTGGCAGGTCCTGAAGGAATCTTATTCTTCTAGAAAGAAGACAAAAGAGGCTGAAGATGCTTGAATCTGGAACAAAAAACAGAACCCTAGAAGAACTCATGGGTCAAACAGCATCTGTGGAGGGAAAAAAGGTCCAAGTCGACATTGTGGGTTGCATCTTACATCTCCTGCCTGCACAGGTGCTTGAACTTGCTGAGTTCTTCCAGCAATCTGTTTTGTATTCTTCCAGTTTTGAACCTTGATCATGATAATATTGGGTCTTTAATCATCTTCCATCCAATAGTATTGCTGTTTAGTATCACTCAATGTTGATATTTTTTGTGATGACGCTATGGAACTCAGAAGAGTCAGGAGTGAAGATACCCTGACGCTTTTAACCACCTATTAATTGTGATAAGATTGTGCTGGAATTGTTTTTTGCTATATTAACTTCTGAAAAATGCAGGACAATGTAATCTGAAGGGCTTTCTACATCAAGTTTAGCATCATACAAAACAGGCAGTATAACTCTGCTCTCTGAATTATTTAAAAGAAAAAAAATTGCAGATGCTGGATACCAGAAATATAAACAGAAAATGCTGAGGATGCTCAGCAGGTCAGACAGCATCTGTGGAGAGGAGAAAGAAACAAAGTTAACATTCCAGGTCAACAATCCTGTATTAGAACTGTATGGTTTTGAATTACAATCAGGTCAAAATGGTGATAATAGATTAACAATGTTGACAATTTACTTTTAAAACTACCTTCAAAGCACTGCATAAATAATTGGGTTTATGCCAATAAGATTTTGACAAATTAGTCTTGATACTACATTTATAATGGTGTGAAAAATTAGACTAATTTTAATACATTAGTTGCCAAGCAGTCCCTAATTTGAATGGGAATGATAATTAAAGGAAGTGGCTTTGGTAATTGTGCAATATAAATTACATACCAAACAGAGTTACAATCTGCATCATTAATAGGGGACTTTTTGTATGCCCTAATCTCTGATATTCTTTTGCAGTTGAAAGTTTGCCTCAGTCATACTGGTCTGAATTTTAGACATACTGATGTGCCCGCTTCCACCAGTGCTATAAGATAACTAATTACTTCCCTCCTTGCAATATTTTGCCCTTTGGTTAGTGTTAGCTATTGCTTGGATTCAGATGGAACTATACCAGTCAGCTTTGGGGCAGGATTTTTTAATAATACATTTTTATGGTTTAAATCCAAAATAATCATGACTATAAATATCAAGTTTGAGTTTCTTTTAGCTAACCATAAAATCTTAATGCAACATCCTGCAAGCAACGTGTATACAGTTTGTAAAATGGTTCCATGGAACATAAACTTTGAAAACTTCAAAAAATTTTGAAAACTGCAACTTCAACCATTGCACACAGAAGTCTACCAACTCATCCTAATGATTTCTCCAACTAAGAGGTCCAATTGCTATAAACTCTGCTCCAAAACAAGAATAACTTGTATTCACATGACCTTTTTAATGTGTTAACATGACCCAAGATACTTCAAGGAGCATTTTTAAACACAATTTGACACTGAGCCAATGAAGAAGATATTACGATAGTTAGGTGGTGGGTTTTAATGAGTCTCTTAAAGGAAGCGTAATAGACAGTTGCAGAACTGCTGGGAATTCCAGAGGTTAGGGTCGAGATAACTGGCAGCATCATAACCAGTAGCGGAGCATTGAAAATCAAGGGCCCGGATTAGAGGACTGCAGAGATGTCAGAAGGTTGTAGAGCTGATGGAAGTTATAGAGATAAGAAGGAATGGGGCCAAGAAGGGAGATGAAAATAAGAATGAAAGTAAACGAGTGGAAGAATCTATTCTAATGATTCAACCTATCATATTACTGTTTACGATACGTCTTCCTTTTTCCTCAACAATAGATGAAGGTACTTTTGGCTATATCCTTTTTTGTTTCATACTTTCACCCTTTCCCCTCTGACCCAGAACTAAAATGGCTTCCTTTTATCTTCACCTTATCTTGCAATAATTTACCAAAATTCTCTGGACTCTAAACAGGTCCCAGCAGATTGGAAGACAGCGAATATCATGCCATGGTTTAAAAAAGGATGTAGGCAAAAGGCAGGTAACTGTAGGCCAGTTAGCTTAATGTCTGCAGTCAGGAAAATGCTTGAAGCTATCATTAAGGAAGAAATAGCGAGACATCTAGATGGAAATGGTTCCATCAGACAGACGCAGCATGTATCCAGTAAGGGCAGATCCTGTTTGACAAGCTTACTGGAGTTCTTTGAGAATATATTGAGCGCAATGGATAGAGGGGAACAGATGGATGTTGTGTACTTGGATTTCCAAAAGATATTTGATAAGCTGCATAAAAGACTTATACATAAGGTAAGGATGCATGGAGTTGGGGATAATGTATCAGCATAGATAGAGGATTGATTAACCAACTGAAGGCAGAGAATTGGAATAAATGGGTGTTTCTCTGGTTGGCAATCAGTGGTGAGTGGGGTGTTACAGGGGTCAGTGCTGGGCCTGCAACTGTTCACGATATACATTAACAATTTGGAAGAGGGGAGTGAGTGTAGCGTATCTCAGTTTGCTGATGACACTAAATTGAGAGGAAAAACAAATTGTGCAGAGGATGTGGAGAGTCTGCAGAAAGATATAGATAGGTTAAGTGAGTGGGCAAGGGTCTGGCAGATGGAGTACAACGTTGGTAAATGTGAAGTCATCCACTTTGGAAAGCGAAATAGAAGATCAGATTATCATTTAAATGGTGAAATCTTGCAGCATGCTGTCGTGCAGGAGGACTTGGGAGTGCTTGTGCATGAATCGCAAAAGGTTGGTTTGCAGATGCTACAGGTTATCAAGAAGGCAAATGGAATGTTGGCCTTCATTGCTAGAGGGATTGAATTTAAGAGCAGGAAAGTTATGCTGCAAATGTACAGGGTACTGGTGAGGCAGCACCTGCAGTACTGCATGCAGTTCTGGTCTCCTTACTTGAGGAAAGATATACTGACTTTGGAGGCAGTGCGGAGGAAGTTTACCAGGTTGATTCCGAAGATGAGGGAGTTAGCCTATGAGGAGAGATTGAGTCGTCTAACTATACTCGCTGAAATTCAGAAGAATGAGAGGGGATCTTATAGAAGCATATAAAATTATGAAAGGGATAGATAAGACAGAGGCAGGAAGGTTGTTTCCACTGGTAGGTGAGATTAGAATCAGGGGGCATAGCTCAAGATTCGGGGGAGTAGATTTAGGACAGAGATGAGGAGAAACTGCTTTTCCCAGAGAGCTGTGAATCTGTGGAATTCTCTGCCCAGGGAAGCAGTAGAGGCTCCCTCATTAAATATATTTAAGACACAGTTAGATAGATTTTTGCACAGTAGAAGAATTAAGGGTTTGGGGGAAAAGGCAGGTAGGTGGATTTGAGTCCACAGCCAGATCAGCCATGATCTTATTGAATGGCAGAGCAGGTCCATCATGCCAGATTGCTGACTCCTGCTCCTATTTCTTATGTTCTTATGAATGCAAATGCCTGGTAAGTCTATGGAAGACATGAAAATTGGTGGTGTTGTGAATAACAGAAAGGTGATCTAGGTCTATAGCAGGATTACAGATCAGATGGAAAGTTGGGCAGATCATTGTCAGATGGAATTTAAATGTGACAAATGTAAGATGATGCATTTTGGAAAGTTAAATACAGGTAGCACCTATACAGTAAATAGTAGGGCACTGAGGAATGTTGAATAGTAGGGCACTGAGGATTTGACCTTGGGGATCAAATCCATTGTTCCCCAAAAGTGGCAACGCGGATAGATAGGGTGGTGAAGAAGGTACATGATATGCTTGCCTTCATAGGTTTGGGTATAGAATATAAAAACTGGGGTGTTATGTTGCTGTTTTACAAAAATTTGGTTCAACTCCAATTGGAGTATTTTCTGCTGTTCTGGTCACCACAACATAGGAAGAAGGTGGTTGCACTGGACAGCGTGTAGAGGAGATTCATCAGCATGATGCCTGGATTGGAGGACTTTAGTTATGGGGAGAGATTGGATAGACTGGGCTTGTTTTCTCTGTTATGAAGGAGACTGAGGGATGACCTGATAGAGATAAGTAAAATTATAAGAGGCACAGATGGGGGAGATAGCCAAAATCTTTTTCCTATGCTAAGGATATCAAAAACAAGAGGGAAGAGGTTTAGGGTTAGAGGACAACACACACAAAATGCTGAAGGAACTCAGCAGGTCAGGTAGCATCTGTGGAGGGAAATGAACAGTTGATGTTTCAGGTCAAGTCCCTTCATCAGGGCTCAGCAGAACTGGTACTCACCCTCAGTCCTGGTGAATGGTCTTGACCTGAAACATTGATTGTTTATTTCCCTCCATAGATGCTGCCTGACCTGCTGAGTTCTTCCAGCATTTTGTGTGTGTTGCCCCTGATTCCAGCGTCTGCAGAATCTCTTGTGTCTAGGGTTGGAGGACAAAGTTTTAAATGAGATTGGAAGGGTAAGTATTTTTTTACATAGAGTATGGTTGATGTCTGGAGCTTGCTGCCGGCACAGGTGGTGGAATCAGATACCATCACTACACTTAAGAGACATTTAGACAAGAATTTAATTAGGCAAGACATAGAAGGATATGGAACTAATGCAGGCAAATGGAATTAGTGTAGATGGGCAAAAAGTCAGCATGGACATGGTGAGCTGAAGGGCCCATTTTTGTGCTCTACGACTCTGTGACTCCATGACCGTCATCGGCTTTTTCATCATCTCCCTGACCATCCAGGTTGAACATCAATTCACTTATTACTCTCCATTCAGTTCACTGTATTTGCTGCTCACAATGAATATTCAGTTTCATTTAGATTGGAAAGACCAAACACAGACTGGTATTCAATTCAGTTCACAAATTTCTAGTCTCCTGCCACTTTAGTTCTTGTCCAACCTCTGTCCTTGATTTCCAATAAAGCTTCACATAAATTTGAGGGATAGCAGCTCTCAATTTGATGAAACACATTATAACCTTCCTGACTCAACATTATCCCCAATAATTTCACGTAATGATTCTGCTGTTCCCGTTTACTCCTCTAGAACACACTTTTCTATACCTGTTTCATTATCACTGTTTTTTGCATAATATCATCATCCCTTTTGGCATTTAATTTCTCCTGACTTCCACTCTATCATTAAATTTCCTGTTTGTTCTTCTCACTTCTGCTCTTTCTCTGCATCTTAAAATATATACTTTTTTTATATTTCTGCTGGAAGGTGTTTGACTTGAAACATTAACTCTTACATCTCTGTCTTCAGGGAACCTACTTTACCTGATGAGCTTTTCAACTGCATTAAGAAAATTATGCCATGTTGCCACTCAATGTGCATCAATGTATTGTTTTTAATCAAAATATATAAATGGAACAGTTATTTTATCACATATGGGCTGACTGGAAGGTTTAAAATTTGTGATCATGCTAATGATTCTTTAACAAAAGCTTGGAGCCTAAGCAAACCTACAATTTCTAATTGCAAGCAAAGTGGAAACTCTGAACTAGAAATTCAATGCAATTGCACATATTTTTCGTGTACAGATTGTACTTGTTTTACCCAGGTCAAATCAGCCCAATGATCATTTCCCAGTGAAGTTAAATGTATTGAGAAATTAGTCTTGGCCCATCCATGTGAAATTCACCTCAGCTCATTTGACATTTGCTCAAAGCTAGCTCCACATGTAGTGACATAACTATCACATGGGGTACATTTCTTTTGGGTGCAACCTACTACCTTTGTTGAATGCTAACAGAAAATAACAAGGAACGAATCACACAAGGATCAGCAATGAAATGCCAGTAAAAGGGTTTCTGACATCAATGTCTTGCACTCTGCATCTGCCAGCCTCAGTTTTAAAAACTACACTGGTGGTTGACCCTTTACTGTTCACAGCTTTTCTGTACCAATGACATCTTAACTGCCTGCTATGGCTGTTGATCTATTGAACAGCATGGAGCTTGCAGTGCCATGCAGCCACTAATGGCACTGGAGTCCTTCGATGCAGAACATTATTTGGACAATGTGCCTGGATGCACAGGAGATATCTGTGTTTATCCTTCCCTGTGTTTCCCCTCGCCTCCTTGGAAGTATTTAACACAGCTGCTGTGGCTTCCATTAGATGAGCTCTTTATTCTGAGACCGTGCTTCTGAACAATCAGTGTGCCAATGCGCAACTGTTGTGAGCTAACCACGCAGTTCTTCATGGGAAGTGCACTGGTTATGTTTTAGTACGATTCTTTGAATGGATTTTTGTAGGGCATTTGATTGACTATTGGTGTGCTGTGCAGCATATGAATGGCAGACAGTGAAATCCGGTTTCGAGGCTGTTCTCTCTCCATTTTGTGCTGTTTCAGTATATTCACAGTGGGCGGATTCACTCAGATTTTCTGCAGGAAGTTTATATAATCCTGATTCCTGTTACAAAATCAGCACAGCTGATATCACTATGATTGCAATGGTTAAATGGAGAGCTACTTCACTTATACTCAGGGAATCATTACATGGGTATGTTTATGAACATTTATTATCTGCTCTGAACTCTGAGAAATGGAAGACAAGTGTTCCTACAAGCAACCATTCAACAACAATTTCAATTGATATCACACCTGTAACACAGCAAAACATCCCAAGATGCTTCACAAGAGCATTACAAACAAAAAGTCATCAAAATATAAATTGCTTGAGAGTTGTTAGTGGTTATATTTTTTTTATTTATATTTCACTTACCTCTTGCTGTTCTTCAGTTTTTGTTGCTGAGAAATTAATTACTCAGTTTGTGGAATTCAGTGTGTTGTTGAAGCAGGTTTTGCAAGGTACACTGACTCTATTGACAAGTTCCTTCCCCATGCTTACACTCAGAAATACCCAAAATTTCATCTAAAGGAAGCTCAATGTTGTATAGCTGGCACGTTCCACAGCCCTGCTCTTAGCAATACATACCGTAATAGAGGCAAAGAAACATCATCTGCTTCTAACTGCCACATTAACTCACTTGGTCTCACCCTATCAGAGATATTCCCTTTGTTTCACCCATCCCTTATCTGTCTGCTCTGCAATTGAAAACGAACTTGTTTTCTCTCTGATGTGGGGTCTCAGAAACATTAACTGAGAGTTTCCAGCAATACTCTGCTGCACTGATGCTGCCTGACCTGCTGGGTGTTTCCAGCATTTTCTGTTTGCATAGCAAACCAACCTCACCAAGCCAATATCGCCAACATCGAGACATTATTTGCACTCAGAGGGCTGGGATGGGCAGGCCATGTCATTCGCAGGCTGGACACCAGACTCCTGAAACTGGCATTCCATTCTGAGCTCTGCTGTGGAAGGAGATTCCAAGGGGGCAGAGGATAAGATTCAAGGACTTGCTCAAAACTTTCTTGAAGACTTGCATAACCGCATTGACTCCCATGGTCCATAACCACTAAAAGTGGAGTAGGAGCATATGGGATGGTATTGAGAGCCTCAAAGCCAGGCATTGGGAGCACCCTGCAGCCCTGTGTAAGCAACAGAAGGAGCACAGCTCCTCACAAGTTACCTACCCGCCCTGTCAGCCATCTCCTGGCCAATCTGTGGAAGAGTCTGCAGTTCCCACATTGTCCTCATTATCCATCTCAGAACTCCCTAAACTGGAGTGGAAGTAAATCATCGTCAATCTCAAGGGACTGCTGAAGAAGAAGATGTAACTAGGTCCCTGGGTTCAATATTCTAAGGACTGTACATTGCTTAAAATAAATCTGAAAATTTATTCTTGATGCTTTGTATATATTAAAATTTTACAAACCTAAGGTGTCAGCCAAACAGTTTTGATTTAATGAGGCTCCCTGTGTAGTCACTCACAAAGTTTTCAATATTTGCAGTTAATTCCAGACAATATTGTGTGTTGCCTAATCTGGGTCCTGAAAAGAAGAACTCCAAGAACAGTAAATTCATTGGGCGGCACTGATGGAGTTGTTTCCATTTCAGCTCTATTGACCTAGGTTCAATCCTACCTTTAGTGTTGTCCATGTGGAACTTGAATCTTCTTCCAGTGACCGCATGGATAATTGGTAATCATTAAATAGTTTATAATTGTCATGTCTACGTATAATATATCATATTGTATTTGATTATATGATGTAAGGACATCTGGCGGTGGAAAAGCAAATGAGGACAACAATGATAAACCACCCTGAGCAAAACTGTGCCCAGTGGCTGGGACCTGGGTAGCTGGCAGGGGTCACCTGAAACGGCTTCATACATCATCTCCAGGTAATGGATGAATTGAGGGAATACCATTTGAAATGCAGGAAGTCAGAAGGTGAGAAAGGACACTTGAAAGTTTTATTTTTCTCAGGGTATGTTCATCATGTTGAACAGGATGATAGATGGATAGTGAAAACCCACTTGCAAGGAATTTTGCAACACCTTTTGAAAAGAAAAACATATTATTATCGAAGAAACAAGGCAGGAGTCTGGGTAACATCTAATGTATTTGGGTCCTGCCAGGGCTGGTCTCATTGCCTTGAACAGTTGATGACAGTTTTCTAGGTCACTGGACTCCTGTAATAATTGTGGTTCTCTATGTGCTGTCTCTCGCAGGAGGTGAGTAGGAAGAGCAGAACAATCATAATGGATTTAGGAAAGGGAAAGGACTTACCATACCTTTAAGGGATAAGGTAAAATTCTGGACTTGTATCCCAGACTGTATACAATGATATGTCATATTGAAGAATTGGACACCACACATTGTCTGAAATGTAAGTGTAAAAAATCTGTGAATCTGGAAATCTGAAACAAAAACAAAAAATGATGGACAAACTCAGCGAGTCAGGACAGCATCTATGGAAAGAAAACCTGTCAATGTTTCGAGTTTGTGACCCTTATCGTTCTGACCAAGGTCACAAACCTGAAATGTTGACTATTTCTCTTTCTGCAGATGCTGCCTGTGCTGCTGAGATTTTACCAGCATACATTGTCCTAAACTGTGCAGTATGATAACTAACTGGGATTTCACTCTGAGACCATGCTGACAGCATCAGTCGTGCTGCAAATATTGTCTTGTAGACCAGAGGTTTTCAACCTGGGGGTCCGCGGCGAGTTGCCAGGGGGTCCGCAAGTAAGCAAAGAAAAAAATGGAAAGGTGACCTGTTACAAAGACATGACTTACTTGCTTGCTCCAGTTTTCCACTATTCAGAAAATCGGCCATATCTATTCTATCTGTTATAGGCGACAATCTTAGAGACTTAGACGGTGTTCCCTTCTGGTAAGCTGCCGCTTAATATTCGATTTGTGTAGTCAGAGTAGTCAGTAGTGTTCACTACTCACTACTATTCTGTTGTGCATTGTAGTGTTAGCGAGACTGAGTGACGTTGTTGGTGTGCCTTAATAATATTGCTTACTTACCGTGCATTTACTCCACAGTGACGTCACTGTTATACGAAAAGTGTGCAAGCGTGTAAATTTTAGATTAGTTTTGATAAGTAATAGTAATTAAACTGTCCAGTGTGTATTGCTGAGTATGGAGAAATTTCTGAAGAGGAAAGCTGACCAGAAACCGGAAGATTCTGATGACGAAGGGGGTAAGGGTGACCAAAAGAGAAAACAAAGCAAGTACGATCCAGAATACATTTCATATGGTTTCATTGCAGTGGGGACAAATGCGGACCAACCTCTCTGTGTTGTGTGTTTGCAAACACTGTCCAATGATGCAATGAAACCAGCGAAATTGAAGCGCCATTTAACAACAGTGCATCCAGATATTGCCAGTAAGCCGAAAGAACATTTTGAGCGGCAAAAGGAGCTGTACCTCAAGCAGAAAGGCAAAATGACAGCCTGCGCCACTGTAAATGAGAAGGCTCTTCGTGCATCGTATTTGGTAGCATTACGAATAGCACATTCCAGAAAGCCTCACACAATTGGAGAAGAGCTTATACTGCCTGCAGCGGTAGATATGTGCGAAGTTGTACTGGGAAAATAATCCAGTCAAAAACTGAAAGCCATTCCACTGTCTGATAACACAGTAAGCAGAAGAATTGGCGATATGGCAGAAGATATACAGAGCCAGCTGATAACACGTCTTCAGCAAGACAGATTTGCGATTCAGCTCGATGAAAGTACTGATGTTTTCAGTGCTGCACAGTTGTTGGTTTATGTTCGATATTGCTGGTAAGGAGAGGCTTTGGAAGACTTGGTTTTTCAAGGTGCTCCCAGGGATACAACCTTTGAAGAACTTTTCCGTGTGCTTGACACTTTTTTTGTACAATCGGCATTGGTGTGGACACAGTGTATTGGAGTATGCACAGATGGTGCTGCCGCAATGACGGGACGGAATTCTGGTCTATTCACACAAGTGAAAGAAGTAGCTCTACATGTAGCAGCAACCCACTGCATGATTCACCGTGAGGCTTTGGCTGCAAAGGATATGGATGAAAATCTTGCGGATATGTTTTCCACGCGCATTAAAATCGTTAACTCTATCAAAGCCAGGCCACTCAATCATTGTTTGTTTGAAAAAAATATGCCGTGAAATGGAAGCCGAGCATAAGCATTTGTTGCTACATACAGAAGTCAGATGGCTGTCATGAGGCCGCGTTGTGCAGCATGTATATGAATTGCGAGATGAACTGCTCATTTTTCTAACTGAGCATAATGGATCATTGGCGCAGTTCTTGACAGATGAGACGTGGGTTGCCAGATTAGCTTATCTTGCTGATATTTTCAATATTTTGAACAGCTTAAATCTATCATTGTAAGGACCTGGCTCAAATGTTCTGAAAACACAAGACAAAATCAATGCCTTCCAGAAAAAACTCCATATCTGGAAGGGAAGATGCGAGCAAAACGTCTATGATATGTTTCCGTTGCTGGCTGACTTTCTGACAGTGAACGAGACTAAGACAGAGGCCATTGCAAGCACCGTTTTGAACCATATTCAACAGCTGTCACATTATTTCCATGAGTATTTCGGCAACAATGACACGAGCATGTTTGATTGGATTCGAAATCCGTTCGAATGCATGCTTACTGATTTAACTGGACGTGAACAAGAAGAATTGGCTGAACTGTCATCTGACAGGACTTTGCGCTTGCAGTTCAACCGAATGTCATTGTTGTGGTTCTGGATAGCATGTTCCCAGGAGAATCCACTGCTGTCCGGAAAAGCCGTCAATGTTCTGCTATCATTTGCAACCACTTACTTGTGCGAAATAGCATTTTCTGCAGTCACTGCCATGAAAACCAAATACAGATCAAGACTGAATATTGAGGATGAAATACGCGTATGTTTGTCGCACATACCACCACGTTTGGACAAACTCTGCAGTGCAAAACAGGCACAACCTTCACATTGAACTGAACACTGAAAGACACCGCTGGTAATTATTGGTGATTGAAATAGTCACTATTTCAATAGGGCCTACGTGCAGTAATTTAAGTGTTGTATGCATGAATTATCGATTGTTTGATTTTGTGGGCTTTGGGGGTCCGCCATCTGACAAGGACATGTTCTGGGGGGCCGCAGCATGAAAAAGGTTGAAAACCACTGTTGTAGACCATGTGTTGTCTGCATACAAAGAAAGAATGGAAAGACTTGCATTTATATCGTGCGTTCATGACCTCATCTTCCAAAGCCCTTTTTAGCCAATGAATTGTTTGCAGTGTTATGCAGTAAGGGAAGTTCTGGCCACTGGAGTAAAATTCTCTACTCATCCACACAGATTTAGGTGTTTAGACAGGTAACATGCATGATAATATTCCAAGAATATACCACAAAGATTTATTTTAATGACATGTAAATATATCTGTTAAATTGTGAATGATGTGTACATTTGGTGGGAAAATATTTGCTACCCTCCAGGTTTCCATTCCAGATCACATATTATGCTGAGGTAAGCTAATGTTCATTTCCCTGTTATTGGGAAGTTCACTGTGTTGAGCACAATGCAGAGCAGAACTGTTGTTCTTGAGGATCACTGCACTGTACTTGGTAGACTTTATAATGATAGTTCTGTCTCAGTATGATACTCTGCGGCTTGAATAACCAGCACCATTACTTTCCAGATGAAGGGTCTTGACTTGAGACATTGACTGTCCATTTCCCTCCACAGATGCTTCTGGAACCCCCTGCGCAGTCTCTTGTGTCTCCATTACTTTGCCTGTTTTCTTAACTCTGAATAACTTTAGCTGTAAGCATCCATTGCCAGCCCTCATTTCATCTGTAAACACCATCATCACTTCCACATCTATTACTCATCCAGCACACTCAACTCATCAAAAGTTTCAACATCTATCATTTTTGTCTAGGTTTCCTGTCACTGTCATCCATGTTCTGTGCATTCATTGGGAAATAAAAGCTCATAGTGCATGTGGTAACACATCTGCATGGATAGAAGACTGGCTGACTAACAGGAAACAGAGATATTTCTGGTGGTGTGCCACAGAGATCATCACTGTGGCCTCAGCTTTTTGCAACTTATGACATGGATGAAGCAACAAATATTGGGTGGTTAAATTTGCTGATGACACAAAGGTAAGTATGAAAGAAAATTGTTAAGAGGATTTAAGGTGAATAAAAGAGATAAAACTAAGTGAGTAAACAAAGATCTGGACGATGGAGAACAATATAGCAAAAAAGTGAAATTAATCATTTTGGTATGGAAATGAAAAGGTATTTTATCAAATGCTGAGAGACTGCAGAATTCTGAGCTGCAGAAGGATCTGGGTGTCCCAGTGCACGATTCACAAAAGACTAGTTTGCACGTTTAGCAGGCAATTGGAAGAGGTAACAAAATGTTATTGTTTATTGTAAGGGGAATTAGATACAAAAGTAGGCAGGTTATGCTTCAGTATATAGGGCTTTGGTGATCGTGTGTACAGTACTGGTCTCCTTACTTAAGGAAGGATGTTAATGCATTGGAAGAAGTTCAGAGGTTTACTGGACTAACACCAGGGATAGACCAGTTGTCATATGTAAAGGCTGGAAGGCTAAGTTTGTATCTGCTGAAGTCTTATTTAGAAGAGTGACAGGGAACCTCATTGAAACACATAGGATCCGAAAGGGTCCTGACAGGGTGGATGTAAAGTGGATGTGTCATCGAGTGGGAGAATCTAGAAACCAGGGTCACTGCTTAAAAACTAGGGGATCATCCATTTAAGATAGAGATCAGGTGAAATTTTATCTCTCAGTGGGTTGGAACTCTCTTCCTCAATGCATGGTGGAAGCACAATCTTTGAATGTTTTTGAGGAAAAGGTAAATAGATGCTTGGTAAACACAGCATGAAAGGTAAGCTGGTAGATGGGAATATGGTGGCGAGGTTACAATCAGATCGGCCAGGATCTTAGTAGTGGCGGCAGAGGCATGAGGGTCGAATGACCTGCTCCTTCTCCTTACTCCTATGTTTGCGTGTGCTTCCCCCATTGGGTCTGTAAATCATTTGTGTGCATCTCGTTCACTAGTTCCACATTCCATCATTCATTAATGCACTGATGCCAACTTATGGGACTGGCCTTTCCAACAGCTTTTCAGAATCTTATATCCAGATTCTTGCTTTAACTCAATTCAAATTTGGTCCTGATGGGATTTGAACCTTTTGCTGTGGATTACTAGTCCAGGCTATCCTAACAACATAACTTCTATTGTAACCATGTAAAAGGTTAATGGGTACAAAAATGCAGTTTTCAGGACATAGAATGATGGCTACTGCAATGGTATTTATAAACCTGAGTTTGACAAGTTTTCAACCAAACTGAAGAGACAGTAAATATACCATGTTTGTGATTCTGATCATCAGGGCAGATAAGCCATTGTCCACAATAATTGAAAAGTTACAAAAGTTGTCATCTCCTAAGGTGGCGGGTGGAAGGACATGCATGATGTAAATGAAGGCAACACATCAATCAGACCATGCATTTCTGGTTGATAACCTCGGGCCTTCATCTAACAGGTGATGCAATCATAATGGAAGATAGTTACAAAGTGGTTTGCCACTTGTCTCAGTGCAGGTTTTAATCCATCCATCATCTGACAAGCCAATTAGAGATGTCAAAAGACTCAGGTGATTAAGCTCCCCTGAGGGTGATTCTTCATAAGTACCCCTTTGCCATTTTTCAATGATGATAAACCCCGTAGCAGTGAACACTGAAGCAATGATTTTGTTTTTTTTTCTGTCTCCTGATCTTTCTGCTTTTTTCTCTATTGGGCTTCTTGTTCAAACTTTGTTGCACTAGGAAATATATGTGAGGTGGAGATACCACTATGTTTTTCTCTGTTCTATTTCACAGCTAATTATATACTTGTGGCAGTAATGTACAATCTTTCCATAAAACAATTAGAAGTTCAAATGCATTTGGATAGATAGCTAAATGGCCTCTTTCTAATCATTTATAAGCATATTATTATGCTGCTTATTACATGCATCTTATTATAAGCTATAGAGTTCTGAGAAGAAAAATCATGGGCAATTTTCTGGCCACACAGAGGAAATATTAAAATTACTGTTTAGCTTGAAAGGAGAAGAGGAATTACATAGAGACCTTCAGCTGAATAATGAGGCTGTTATTTATCAAAGCACTAAGCTGAAGATTCTGATTTCAATTCAACATGACGAAGTAGACACATTTTTAAACACACTAAGGTGCTAATTATACAAAACTGTCAGAAGATGCAAATGTATTTAGCTAAAATTAGACCAAATAATGTCACTGCAATCAAACATTCAAAACCAGAGGCATTACAGACCGGTGACGGATGTTATTATTTCTGCTCTGGCGGTGTTTAATTTTGCACAAGATTTGTTATTTTCCCACATGTATCTGTAATAATATATTCTTGGTACTTATTCATACTGTGCTGCAGTACTTCTACATATTTTATGTTAAACTATTACAATGAAGGCCATTTAACATCCCTCTCTTCAAGTATTTGGCATTACAAAGGCTTTTGCCGTGTATTTCTACTTACCATGGTACATTAAAAATCAAGCAGGTCACCTGCATCTGCATCTGCACCTTTAATTACAGCAGTTCTGAATGATTCGCTACTAAGACAAATGAGCTTCCACTGTGATTTCCTCATGTTAGCAGATTATTATTTTTCACATGCAGCAATGAACATTGCATTAGAAATTAACTTTGCCTTCCTTCCCTTACTAAATTGCAAAGTGCAATGCAAGGAATCTTTCTGGAGGCTATATTTTGAGATCAAAAAGGAAATAAATATTTTGGTATCAATTACTCAATTAGCATGTACAGTCATTAATTGCATAGCTTGATATTTAAATACAGAAACCCATTCTCTGCAATAGGAAAATGAGAGAAAATTTCACTTCTTTTGGCAATGAGTATATCTGGAATTTATTTTAACATTGATAAACAGAACTTAGTAAGACCAAAGAGAATGCTACATTGAAAAGTTAATTTAAGCTCTGAACTAATCATATGGTTTTGTGAGATTATGAGATTTCTAAATATGTTGCTCACATTATGCAAAACCGATGCTTGAGGCATTTTAAGCATTTTTGTTTTTTTTTTAATTGACTTTCTCTTGCTTGAATCCGGCTAAGTTGTTTTGATGTATTTTGTAAAATGGCACGATTACTTTGTCTTATTCAAACAAGAATCTTTTACATATTTAATATCTAGAAATTACACAATTAATGTTGGAGTTTTGTTCTCAGTCTGATTTCACTGAAATTAACACCTCTACCGAGGTGGCTTAAATGGCTTTTATTTGACAGAAGTAAACTTCCCATCAATCCTTTGAGGAAACTTTGTGCCATTTCATCTTAGTAGGTCAAGACTGAGAAATGAAAAATTCAAACAAAACATAAATTTAGTGTTAAATAAATATGCAGAAATAATTGAGGTTAACAATGTAGTTACATGCATTTCATGAAGGTTTCCCATGGGCGCTCTGGTTTCCCTCTGAATTCCAAAGATGTACAGGTTGGTAGGTTAATTGGCTACCGTTAAAATTGGTAAACTATTAAGCTGGTTTATTATTGTCACATGTACCGAGGTACAGTGAAAAACTGTTTTGCATTCTATCCATACAGATCATTTCACTACATCAGTGCATTGAGGTAGTACAAAGGAAAGCAATAACAGTGCAGAATAAAGTGTTACAGTTGCAGAGAAAGTGCAGTGCAGGAGTCATAGAATTTAGATTTAAAAGAATAGAACAATTATAATAGAAGTAATGATTAGATCTGCAGAGAGCAGCTTGCAATGAGTCCCCACACTCCGTCCCTAGTGTGTAGGTGAGTGGTAGAATCTGGGGGTGGGGGGGGTAGCTGATGGCAATGTGGGGAGAATAAATTAGGATTACTCCAGATTTATTATATATGGGATTTTGATTGTTGGCTCAAACTTAGTGGATCAAATGTCCTGTTTCCATATTACATAATTCTTTGACCATCTGTTATGGGCTATATTGTTTTGAGGAAACTCATGCATTAATATTGCACCTCCTTAATATATGTAACTCTCATGTTACTCAACAGATGAAGTATTTGTTTATATTATTTTGCTGGATGTGGGTAATCCAGGCAAGACCAGCAATTATAGCCCATCTTCAATTGCCTTTGAGAAAGTGGCAGAAAACTTCCTTCTTGAACTGTTACCTGTATGGTGAAGCTACTCTCACAGCGCTGATAAGTAGGAAGCGTTTTGACCCAATGATGATGAAAAATGGTGAAATATTTCCAAATTAGGACAGTGTGTGACCTAGAGAGTCCCATTTCCTGTGATCGGCCCATATCCCTCTAAGCCCCGTCCCTCCATGTACCTACCTAAGTGCTTCTTAAATGATACTATTATATCTGCATCTACCATTTCCTCTGGCAGCTCGTTCCATATGCTCACCATCCTCTGTGTGAAAAAGTTGCCCTTCAGATCCCTTTTAAATCTTTCCCTTCTCACCCTAAATCTATGCCCCCTAGTTTTGGACTCCCCAACCTTGTGGAAAAGTCTGTTACCATCCACCTTACCTGTACCTCTCATAATTTTACATATTTCTGTAAGGTCACCCCTCATTCTCCTATGTTTCAAGAATAACGACCTGGCCTAGCCAACCTCTCCCTATAACTCAGGCCCTCTAGTCCTGGCAACATCCTCACAAATCTTTTCTGCACTCTTTCCAATTTAACTACGTCTTTTATTGTTTAAAAAAGTTGTAGGATTTAAGGCATGAACACTCGATTTGGTATTCTGTCACAGATTTTTTAAAAATTAGTGAATGTGTAAAGGCCTTTTTTTGTGGTCTGATAAATGACATAGCATTTATGCAGCTAAATTCTTATCTTTTTACAGATGGTCTGATCAGATCAATCCACAACAAGCATATCTTTTTTACCATAAGCCAGCAGGAAGTTTACTTATGCCCATCAAGATTTGCTCTCTTTAGCAACAACCTGTTTGTGCTTGATGTCACCAGATGAAGTCCTTCGGACCCTTAGAGATCACTCCCTGGTGACTTCTGCTGTAATTTAAAGTACTACCCATGATGTCAACCTTAACCTTTAAAATAATGCTGTGAGATATTCAGCTTAAAGATGCCATGTAGTTGTATGAATGCTTTTTCTCCATTTGGCAACGTGTTTATCTTTCCTAACCTCTGCTGATGATGTTCCTGTGTATAGAGACTCTCACTTCAGACTTTCCACAGTCTGGTACAACACTGATTGGTAGAAAGCTGCTGTTTGGAGGTGTCTTGAGTCCATAATTGCATTTGATGAGTGTGTAGGCAATGGCAACATGAATTGCCATATCTGTGAAGGCACTAGCATGTGTACAGCTGATACCCACTGGAAGAATGCATTCCATCTTCTTAGGAAGGAAATATTTCACCAGATGAAGGGTCTTTGACCTGAAGTGTTCTTTTTCTCCTTCTGCTTTAACTTTGACTTCGATTCTGTCTATCTGATGATTGTTTCCAGCATTTTCTATTTTTATTTCCGATTTTCAGCATTTTCAGCATCTGTAATTTGTTTTTCATTTTCACTTCCAGAAAGATGTCACCTGTCGGAATCAACCAGCAACTGACATGCAATTGTTTGATTATCTCTTAAACAGAGCAAGTATGAAGCACTTCCCACTGTTTGATATGTCCATTTAATGCCAAGGTTCACTGTGAAGTCTGAGATCTTAATGTGGCAGCACGGTGCACCGATGGACACGTGATCTGCCTACGCTGCATTCTTCCAGTGGATACCAGCTGTACATGTGCTAGTGCCTTCACAAATATGGCAATTCATGTTGCCATTGCCTAAACACACATCAAATGCAATTACGGACCTGAGACACCTCCAAACAGCAGCTTTCTACCAATCAATGCCATATAAGACTGTGGTAAGTCTGAAGTGAGGGTCTCTTAACATCAGCAGAGGTTAGGAAAATTTAAACATGTTGGCAATTGGTAGCAAGATGTGCCTTCCACACAAATTACTTTAATGATAACAATCACATCTGCACCTGAATGAGATTATACAATTGTTAAAAACCCTCATTATTGCACACATTGACAAAGAATCACCAGGAGAATTTAGTTTGGTTTACTCATTCCTATCAAGGAGGTGACCCTGATTACTGGAGACACAAGAGATTGCAGATGCTGTAATCTGGAGGAAAGACCAAACTGTTGGAGGAACTCAGCAGGTCAGGCAACATCTGTGGAAGCAGTGGGATAGTTCACATATCCAGTCAAGACCCTGCATCAGGACTGTCCTGATGCATGGTCTCGACCCGAAATATTGACTATCCCTTTGCCTCCACAGATGATGCCTGACCTGCTGAGTTTCTCCAACAGTTTTTTTTTTTAACCCTGATTACTGTTCTCTTGTTCTTTAGACACTGGTGCTCACTGTTTCAGCTTGGTCACTGGCAGCCCCTCTCTCCATCTCAGCAACTTGCTGCACACTGTACAGTTATGATTGACTGGAGTCTCTGGCTGATTGTTTGCTCCCGGCATTCCACTTTTCATGCAACAAAGCTAATTAATAACATTCCAAAAATGTTCAAGGAAACATCTATTTCATTTATCATGACCTGCATGACAACAATACAGGGAAACAGCTATTTTCTCATGGAGTAATAATCAATCGCATTGACCCTTAAAATACTGCTATGGGATATTTAGTATAAGGATGCATTGGTATGAAGGCTCCTCTCTGCTATTTTTGGAATGGATTATTTCACTAGAAATTTAACAGCTAATGCTCCACCAAAGAAGAATTTCAGATGGGCACATTGACTGTTTATTTGCAGATGGCCCACAATGAATTTTCACTGATTTCTATTTCTCCCTTGTCCTAGTTCTGTTATCATCTACTACTTTCACGTTGAGAACTCTGATTCATCTTTGAAGACTCGCAGCATCTCAGGCTGGAGTTCATTATGTAAGCCTCCCATATTAAATCAGAAATGTGCTCATAACTTTTATGTATCTTTGAATTTTCTTAAAATGATGTCCATGGTAATGAGCATCTCATCCTCTAATTAATGTCGCTACTTCACACTGTAGTAAATCTGTGTTTTAGCTGTCAATTTTAATTCCTGTCCATCTCACTCTCAGTGACAACATATGGTGTGAAAAAAAAATCTGATGTTAAAAACACACCTTTGAAAAGAAAAGAAAATTTATCATTATAAAGTCAGTTCTGACCTGGATTAAAATTCCCACATAGAGTGAAGTATAAGAGCAAAAATAAAGCAAGAACACTAGGTTTCAGTACTAATTAAATTTTTTTCGGAGGGTTTATGCCAGTTAAATGATGAACAATTCAACAGTCTCCTTCATGATCTTTCAGGTTTCTTATTGCAAACAGCTGATATAAAGGAGTTGTAGCAAAATTGTTTTCAACCTTACCAAGGTTTTAAGCAGTTCCCCTTCTAGCATAACATGGTGTAGTTGGAATGGAGGAAAAATCATAAAAAAAGAATAGTTTCATGATTGTCTTATTTTATTTCTTCTTCTTGTTCATTTTCTTCTTCGACAGAGAATTAGGATCAAGCATGACTTTCTTCCACCCTGATTTTGTGAGCTTGAAGATATCTTATGAGGCCAATGTGGGAAATGCAGACTTTTCCACAAGTAGGGAAGGTGGCGGCTGAGAGGAAAGGCAAGTGGGTAGTTTTGGGAAGTGGTCCATTCTTTCCTCTGCTTAAACAGGGCCTCTGAGGGTGCCTGATGCTTAGGCTCTTCTCCATTTTGGTGGTCATGGGTCAGAGATTCCCTGGAGTCTGTAGAGATGTGAGGCTTTAAGGTGACTTTGAGTGCAGCCTTGAATCATTTCCTCTGTTTACTTGGTGATCTCATCTCAAGGCAGAACCTGGAATAGAGTTACTGTTTTGGGAATCTGGTTCTGAGAATTTGAGTGACATGACCTGACTTTGTGGAACCAGTGTCTCAATTCTGGAGATGTTAGCCTAGAAAGGACACTGACATTGGTTTGCTTGTCCTATCAGTGAATTTAGAGGATTTTTCAGAGACTTCATTGGTGGATATTTTTCCAAGGCTTTGTGGAGGCTTCTGTATATCGTTCAGGTCTCAGAAGAATACAAGAGGGCAGGAATCACTGTTGCCCAGTCGTCTATCTTTTTTTTGCGCCAGGCCTTGATCTTCAAGTATCCTTTCCCTCAATCTACCAAAGGCTGTGATAGTGCATGAGAGGAAGTGTTGAATTGCATCATCAATGTCTGCCTTCAAGAGGTGGCTCCTTGCCTTGAACTTTTATTGTTGGAGAGTGACATAGTGTAGTGGAGGTTGGTTGGTGCGGGATTTCTCTCTTCTGGATGTGAGGCCTATCCTCTCAAGTGCTACAGTGAAATCATTGACAATGGCTTGGAGCTCACTTTCTAAGTGTGCTCACACATTGGACGCACACTGAAGCTTGACTACTGAGGTTTGGGTAACCGTGGTTTTGGAATGTGGTTGCGGTAAGTTGAACAACTTCCCTTTAGTTCTGAAGATTAGTTCCACTCCTGCAGGAACTTTGTTGGAGATGCAATGTTGCAGCAGGAAACATTGAGAAAAATATTGGAGCAATGACATAGCCTTGTTTGACACTCGTCTTCATTCAGAATCCATAGGTAAAAGAGTTAAGAATAATAAGCAACATTTCAACATCATTTCAATCAAAGCTCTGAGGTTAATTGTCATAATTTCACCAGGACAGAAGAAAAAAGACTAAAGCAGCGCTGTTTACTTTGCATGTTTTGAAGTCGAGCTGTCACATAGACAGAACTTTCATCCTCAATTTGTCCCAGATCTTTATCCTTAACCCCATCCCATTTCATGAAACCACCTAGGGAAGCAGCTCACCAAGTACATTTGTAACTCTTATTGAGAAATATTTCATCAGCTTCTTGTGAGTTATAATTTATTTAAACTAATATTTTCTTGATTTTAGGATGAAATTTGATGGGTTTTTTTGTGTGCATTTGAACCAAAACACAGTTTGATATTTCAGAAATAATTGTCTGAAGTTTCTAACCCTGAACCCTGTAAAGAGGTATTTTCTAGTTTTTTTTAAAGGAAATTCTCCCAATAAACAGTGGCATGTCAAATTTAATTGTCAGTTGTTTTCAGAAGTAACCAGTTTTATAGTATGAGCTTACCATTTTGGGAAAGGCTTTGCAAATGTGCCACAAAAACAATTAAGCACATTACGTGGGTAGGGTGCGAATCCTATTAAACCAGTTCCCCTCACAAGTAAACAGACATATCAGCTAAACTCAGAGATGCTGTTTGGAATAAAAAGAAATAAATACCAGAAATCTTTTCACCAAAAGAAAACAGTGATGCACATGTCATCACAGCCACCAGCTTCTAATAAGAAAAGATATTCCAGCATTGACGGGTGATGTTAGAAACTCTCAGCAGTTTAGTCACAAGCTGGGGTAGGGGAGCAGGGTGACGGAAATAGGGGGTCATAATTCAGATGCATTCATGTGGGTGGGGCTCTGTACGAGAACTGAAAATCAGGATGGTGTGCTTCCTTATGGGACTGCGGGGATAGAAAGAGGAAAGGATGACACATAAGAATCAAGAGAACAAAATTTCACAAGGCAATTAATAGGCTAAATTGAACTGTAAGTAAAGTTAATAAGACTGAAAAAAAAAGGTATCAAAAGATGCATGCTATACACTGTTTCTTTTAGTTATCCCATTTAAAAAGATCTTATGTGTATGGTTCCAAAATTAGAATCAGGTAGGTAAAAGGAGGGAGGAGATGTCTAAGGGCCTGGGCTTTAACATTAAAATTTAAATCAGAGGCTGAAAGTTCTCAGGCAAAGGTAAAATAATTCTCCTACAGTTTAATATTTGTAAGAGTGTTGAAAGGTTGAGAGCAGAATAAGGGGAAGCTGAAGTGACGAGCCACATGAACACCAGGACCATACTTCTATACAGAAAGGATGAGTACAGTGCATCAGGGTGGAGAAAGAACCATAGTTCATCAAGCACCATGTCCTATGTACCACAGAGTAAAAGGTAACAAGCTCAGTGTGAGATGGAACTGCAAACCTGCCTCATCTTTCTCAACCACATTCTGCATGAGTGCAACAATATGCTGGATGGCATCACCGTTTTCAACTTGCATCTGGACTTCATAAAGTATTGAACTCATATTTGTTATTTTCTGGACTCCACTTATGTCATTTTTCTGGATTCTAACACAAGCTAAAGAGTTTTCGCCAAGATATCCAAAGTTTCCTCTTTCATCATCTTGGACAAGCATCAATGAGATCTGAACACTTGCTGCAAGAGCCATCAGTTTCTCTGGCTAGCATTACATAAAAATCTGTGGGATGATAAAAGACCAGTTAGTCTATCAAGCTGAATTGTGTCTGCTGGATTGGCACCAAACCCAACAACCAACCATTATTATCTGTCAACACAGCAGCTCATTTACCATTCCTTTTGCTTGGAGTTAACCTCATCGTTATCTCTGGAGTTAGACATAATTTGTTTCAAATATTATTTGCTCATCATTTTAAAGGTAAGATATTCTAGGACTTTTTTTGTGACCTGAAACCCAATTTAATTTTTTGGAAGTGATTATTTCAGATCTCAAATCTTGAACACAATAATGGTGTAACTTACCCTTCACCATCACCTTCGTGAAAGAGTTTACATACTGTGCATTCACTGCTCCAAGCATCAACTTATATTAAGTTACTTCTTGACAATCACTGTACTCTTTTTTTCAATTTTTGAATGAACTTAAAGAAATTTTTAGATTTTATTTTATTGAGTCCTTTTAAAAAGAAATTGAAATTAGTTTTCACTCTTTGCAGAAGGGAACGATTCCAGTTCATTTAATCATCCTTATCTTGATAGCCTGGCAATCATGCACTCAAAATAATTTACACTGCATTGTTACATCTTTTTCTATCCCTTTGAATATATTACAAATCCTATAGGGAACTGGTGAGCATTACAAGTGCAATATCTGTAGTGTTCTGTATAAAGAATATCTAATAAGGGCTGCATTAATAAGTGAGTTTATTTTCATCCATTTAATGATGTGAGTGGAAATCTGGGTTTCACTTTCCTTAAATTACTTTGGTGGCTGGATGAATATAATTTTCATTACATGAACTAATCACATAGGTCTGATCTAGTGGGTGTTTAACTTTAACTATGGTGGAGTAGTGGTTATGTTATTGGACTAGTAACCCAGAGGACGAACTGGATGACCTGTAGATATGGAATTGAATCCCTCTGCAGCAACTAAGGAATTTAAATTCAGTTAATTAAACAAATCTGGAATAAGTAATAGCCATGATGACTGTGAAGCCTCTGGATTGTTATAAATACCTATCTTATTCACCAACGTCCTTTGGAGAAGAATGTTTACTGTCCTAACCCATATGTGGCTCCTGATTCACACTGATACAGTTGATTCTTAGCTGTCTATGAAATGGAGAGCTGTAAAAGTCATTCAGTTGTATCAAACTGGTACAACAGGGTATGATCACTTCATAATCTGCTGCAGTTCAAGAAGGCATGTCAGTGGAACCTTCTCCACAGCTTTTGGGAATGACCAAATAGTGCAATCCTTGTCAGCAATGCTAACATCCCATTTGTGGATAAATCTTTAATATTTATTTACTTTTTTGGGATAGAGGCCAGTATTTACTCCCCATCCTCAATTTTCCTTGAAAAGATAATGATGACTTGTCTTTTTGAACTGTGGCAGACCTTCTGGTACAGATATGCACACAATGCTGCTGAAGAAGGAAGAGAGATCAAGGAATTACACCCAGTGACAATAAAGGCATCGGAATCAGAATCAGACTTATTATCACTAACTTATATGATGTCAAATTTGTTGTTTTGTGGCAGCAGTACAGTGCAAAGACATAAAATTATTATAAATTACAAAAATAAATAAATAATGCAAAACAAAGGAGTAATGAGGTAGTTCATGGACCAGTCAGAAATCTGATGGCGGAGGGGAAGAAGCAGTTCCTGAATCATTGACAGTGGGTCTTCAGGCTCCTGTACCTCCTCCCCTATGGTAGTAATGAGAAGAGGGCACGTCCTGGATGGTGATGGTCCTTAGTGATGGATGCTGCCTTCTTGAGGCACCACCTCTTAAAGATGTCCCCAATAGTGGGGAGTGTTGTGCCCGTGATGGAGCTGGTTGAGTCTACAACCCTCTGCAGCCTCTTGATCCTGCGCATTGGAGCCTCCATGTCAGGCTGTGCTGCAACCAGTCAGAATGCTCTCCATTGTACCTCTATAGAAATTTGTAAGAGTCCTTGGTGACATACCTAACCTCAATGCATTTCTAGGTCAAGATGGTGTATGACTAGATATTTCCATGTACATGCTGCCTTCTTTGTGGAAGAGGTCATGGACTTCAGAGTTGCTGTCAAAGTAGCCTTAATGAACAACTGCAGTGCATTTTGTCATAACTGTAGATGTCACCCACTGTCATCATTTTATATACCTTTATCATGTCACCACTCAGCCTCCTTTGCTTCAGGGAAAACAGACCCAGCCTATCCAATAAATCCTTATAACACAAGCCCTCCAATCCAGGCAACATCCTCATGAATCTTCTTCGCACCATCTCTGGATTATCACATCGTTCCTGTAGTGTGCCAACCAGAAATGCACACAATACTCCAAGTGTGGCTGATCATATTCCTTGCAGATAGTGGACAGGCTTTGGGGTGTCGGAAGGCAAATCATTTGCCACAAGATACCTAGTCTCTCCCTTTTCAATAATCTTTGAATTTAGAGGAGCAGGGATGACGATATAATAATGCTCTTTGATCATCAAGAAATATCAGTCCAGTTTTTTTTTCTTTTGAAATTATTTTTTAGTTTGTTTTGTTTTATTACTTATAATTTTTTTTTCGATTTCAGTTTTTTTTATATAATAAATCTTTTTCTTTCTCCTTTTGATATTGTTTTGTAATATATTCGTTTACCAAGAAATCGTGGGGCCTAGAATATATTTTTTATTCTTTATGACTATATACGTCATGATTATCCTCCCGATCTCTTTGTATTACGTGTATAATTACCAGTGTTATATGTATTAATCTGTATTAATTTGAAGATTAATAAAAAAGATTGAAAAAGAAAGGATACCTAGTCTCTGTTCTGATTTTGCAGGCAGTTTTTATGCAGCTGGTCCTGTTGAGGTTCTGGTCATTGATGACCTCCAGGATGTTGATGATGGTGGACGGCAATGATAATGCCACTGAATGTTAAAGGAAGGTAACTACACTTTTCATTGTCGGAGATTGTCACCTGTTGTCAACCCATGCCTACGTCTTGTGGCATGCAGGCATTGACTGCTTCATTTGTTGACTTGTGATTGGAACTGAACAATTAACAACAATACTTTTAATTCTGACCTCACGATGGAAGGAAATTCATTAAATAAGCACCTAAAGATGAGGACACCGAACTGGGGACTGTTGCAGTATTGGTTTATCATTGTCACTTGTACCGAGGTACAGTGAAAAACTTGTCTTGCATAACAATCATACAGGTCAATTCATTACACAGTGCAGTTACATTGAGTTAGTACAGTGTGCATTGAGGGTAGTACAGGTAAAAACAATAACAGTACAGAGTATAGTGTCAAAGCTACAGAGAAAGTGCAGTGCAATAAGGTGCAATGTCACAACAAGGTAGATCGTCAGATTAGAGTCCATCTCATCATTAGAAGGGAACCGTTCAATAGTCTTATCACAGGGGGATAGAAGCTGTCCTTCCTGGTGTTATGTGGCTTCAGGCTCCTGTATCTTCTACCTGATGGAAGAGGAGAGAAGAGAGAATGACCTGGGTGGGTAGGGTCTTTGATTATGCTGGCTGCTTTGCCAAGGCAGCGAGAGGTAAAGACAGAGTCCAGGGAGGGGAGTCTGGTTTCTGTGATGCGCTGAGCTGTGTCCACAACTCTCTGCAGTTTCTTGTGGTCCTGGGCAGAGCAGTTGCCTTACCAAGCTGTGAAGCATCCAGATAGGATGCTTCCTATGGTGCATCGATAAAAGTTGGTGAGTGTCAAAGGGGACATACTGAATTTCTTTAGCTTCCTGAGGAAGTAGAGGCTCTGGTGAGCTTTCTTGGCTGTGGCATCTATGTGATTTGACCAGGACAGGCTATTGGTGATGTTCACTCCCAGGAACATGAAGCTCTCAACCCTCTCGACCTCAGCACTGTTGATGTAGACAGATGTATGTACACCGCCCCCTTTCCTGAAGTCAATGACCAGCTCTTTTGTTTTGTTGACATTGAGGGAAAGGTTGTTGTCATGACACCATGTCACTATGCTCTCTACCTCCTTCCTGTACCCCGACTCATTATTGTTTGAGATACAATCTACAACAGTGGTATCATCTGCAAACTTGTAGATGGAGTTAGAGCAGAATCTTGCCACACAGTCATGAGTGTATAGGGACTAGAATAGGGGGATGAGGACGCAGCCTTGTGAGGCATCAGTGTTGAGAATAATCGTGCTGGAGGTATTGCTGCCTATCCTCACTGATTGCAGTCTGTTGGTCAGAAAATCAAGGATCCAGTTACAGAGGAAGGTGTTGAATCCTAGGTCTCAGAGTTTGGTAACGAGTTGGCTTGGCTGGGTTTGACAGCCATCTTCCTTTGGGTGATGTATGACCAAGCACTGGAGTGTTTTCACTTTGACATCCTTTGACTTCAGTTTTGATGCCACACTTGGTCAAATCCTTGATGTCAAGGCCAGTCACTCTCACCTCACCTTTGGAACTCAGCTCCTTGGTCAATGTTTGGACCAGAGCTTTGGAGGGGGCTGGAGCCAACTGATCTTGGCAAAACCTAAAATGAACACCATGAACAGGTTACTTATAACACTGTCAATGACACCTTCCTTCACATTGCTGATGATACAGCAAACTAGAAACAGGAGCAGGCTATTCAGGCCCTAACCCTTCCATTAAATCACAACTCATCTGTACATTGCCTTGAACCTACCTACCTGGGTTCTGTAACCCTTAACATCCTTGTCTAATAAATAACGATTTGTCAGCTTTGAAGGTTGCAGTTGACCTATGCTTAAGTTTAAGTGTGAACCTCTCACTAGATATTCTGTCCATATAGCGGTTGTACAGCAAAACTCCCTTTAACACAGCAGAGCCCTGGTTCCCACATTCATTTAAGACACAGGGGTCCCTGTTCCTCCACTCAGCTCACCAGGGCCCCATTTCCATTCACCCTGGAAACTCACCCAACTGTTTTCTACACTCTTTCGAAACTTGCCAGGTTTGCGGGACTTTGTCAAAGGCCTTGCTAAAGTCCATGTAGACAATGTCCACCACCTTCCCTTCATCAACCTTCCTGGTAAGCTCCTCAAAAAACTCTATTAGATTGATTAGACATGACCTGCCATGCACTAAGCCATGCTGACTATCCCAAATCACACACTGTCTATCCAAATACTTCTATATCCTGTCCCTCAGAATACCTTCCAATAATTTACCCATGACTGATGTCAGGCTCACTGGCCTATAATTTCCCAGTTTATTGTTAGAGCCTTCCTTAAACAACAGAACAACATTAGCTCCATCCTCCAGTCCTCCGGCACCTCACCAGTGGCAAAGAATGTTTTAAATTTCTGTGCCGGGTGCCCCTGCAATTTCTGCACTAGCCTCCCACAAGGTCTGAGGGGACACCTCCTAAGGCCCTGGGGATTTATCCACCCTAATTCACCTCAAGACAGCAAGCACCTCTTCTTCCGTAATCCGGATATGGTCCATGGTCTCACTACTCTTTTTCCTCAGTTCTATAGACTCTGTGTCCGTCTCCCAAGTAAATACAGGTGCAAAAAATCCATTCAAAATCTCTCCCATTTCTTTCGGCTCCACGCATAGCTGACCACGCTGATCTTCAAGAGGACCAATTTTGTCCCTTGCTATGCTTTTGCTCTTAATACAACTATAGAAACCCTTTGGATTCTCTTTCAACTTGTCTGCCAGAGCAACCTCATGTCCTCTTTTAGCCCTCCTGATTTCTCTCTTAAATGTTCTCTTGCATTTCTTATACTCCTCAAGTGCCTCATTTGATCCTAACTGCCTATACAGGATATGCACCTCCTTCTTCTTTACCTAGGCCTCAATATCCCTCGATAACCAAGGTTCCCTAAACCTGTTAGCCTTGCCTTTTATCCGAACAGGAATGTACATCCAGGAAATTTGCCAAACACCTCCAAAGTCATGAATGTGCCGGATTATTGGATTTGTCACCTGCCTTTGAGTGAACTTTATTCTGCCTCTCTCAATTAATCCCCCATGCCCTTGTAATAGCCACCAGTTCATTCCTTCCCTCCTGTTAACTACAGTATATAACTTTAGCAGTATGCTGATCCATTGCTCTAAAAACTGCTTTAAAACTAACAACTTTAGTACTTAATGCAAGGGCATTAGAATCTCCCTGTAGATTTCACTCCCCTATCCATTGCATGCATGATTATTAACTAAACATTTGAAAGGTTGTCAAAATATTGTGGCTTAAGCCCACATTATTATGCTTCTCAAGTGAAAAGTTGCAATTTCACACACCTACAAAATATTTAAGGAAAAAGGCCTAGAAACACCAACATAGGTATTCCATCAGAGGATGAATCAGACTGGCTGAAGTCCCACCACTATGATCTTGATTAACCCTTTCCATTCTGGATCATTGCATTCATCCAAAGTCATTATAAAACACATGGTGCTAATCTATTCATGAGCTTCCTGTTGTAAAATGTGAGTGGGGAATAAAATTCTCACATTATCTGCAAAACTGGATTAGCATTTTCTAATTGGGATGAATGTAAATATGTTATGAATATTGAGTATCTCACTAACCCTCAGGTTATCTATCAACAGCTTGTGCTAACAATATTAATTAGAATTCAGCATTTGTTATATCTTCACTATAAAGTTAATTAATTTTCAATTTATGGAAGTGTTACGGTGTTATTACCTAATGCAGTTTGAGTCCGTGACGGTGCACGTAGAAACAGAAATTTTCAAACTTTTAGAACTCTCACGTGTGAGAGAAATACAATGGGATTGAGGGACACTAATATGTGTTGCGTAATTGTGAAACTTTGTTTTCAAAGTAATTCTCTTTACTGAAAATACACTTCTTACAATGCGTATGTTGCTGCTAAGCTGCTAAGATCTCCACCTTAATTAAGGGAATGCTTAAATGGGAGTCGGCAGAGTGAATTGTCCAGTGAGAAAGCATCGTAAGCTTTCCCATCCCTTTCCTTTGATTAGATTCCATACAGGTGGGGGAGCACTGATCGAGGTATCAGGGCTGGGTTAGAACTCAGGGTGGGTTTTGCAGGAGAGTATGGTTTGCTTTGGTACTGGGGATGTGTAATGGCCCAAACATTTTGTTGAGTATGTTACTTACCCTGCAGGCCTCTGCAAGTTTGGCGAACAACAGGAAATGTCTTAAAATTAGAAAATCATAGAGATACAGCACAGAAACAGGCCTTTCGGCCCACCTAGTCTGCACCGACCATCAACTAGTCTTTTACACTGATCATGCATTAATCTCTTTGTACTTATTCTCAAATTTTCAGTGGCCAATTAATTGACCATCCCATATACTTCAGGAACATGGAAGGAAACCAGAACACCCAGAGGAAATCCACGTGGTCATTGGAAGAACATGCAAACTCCACACAGACAGCACTGTGAGCTGGTGGCTCTACTAGCTGTGCTATTGTGCAGTCCCGGTATCTGAATGAATGTTATAATTGTTGTAACTTGGCCCAAAAGCAATCATAAACACAGCTTACTCCAGGTTAAATCAATTTTCAATCTCATATCACTCAATCTATTTTCTCAATTCTTTTTAATTGAAGATGTTATTTTGCATTTTAACTACTAATAAAAAATAAAACAGGTAATAGTGGAAACATAAATCAGTTCCATCATTGTAACCCTCTATGAGAAAAATTAAGATTTAACATGAAGACATTTTATTTGTACCTAAGAAAGAAATGCTCAGTTTTTACACTTTTTCTTTTTCTTTCTGGTTTATGTAGATTGCACCACAAATCGCCAATCATTAGCTCAACCTCCCAGGATATTTTTGAAAACAACAGCATCTACTGCAATACTTCATGAAGCTGACATCTTTGCATCATCAGCAAACATTGATTCCGCTATTTGATCCCCTCAGCTAGTTAACTTATGCAGGATGTGAAAGAGAGGACTAAAGGCTCAACCCAAGGGATCTGCATTTGTCACTTCCAAACTCCTGTAGTATTCATTTATAATTATGCTGGTTGAAATCATCATGGCAATTTTGATCCAACTTGCTGCTTCTCATTTAATTCTATGAACCCTTTCCTTCACATTTTCACCTGAGATACTTCGCAAAATGTCTTTTCAAAGTCAATATCCATGATAACTACAGGATTGCCCCTAGCAAGTAGTTTAGCTATTTCCTCCGAAAAAAGTGCTTTGCAAGATGACCAAGTCATTCCACAAAAACGTCCTTGCTAATCTTTAGTATTATTATCTGCTCTACTGAAACACCAGAGCCACTTGGTTGAAAATAGTACAACAGTATTCCTATGTGAATACGAATGAGAAGGACTTATTAAAATCTCAGATAAACCCATCTTTCACCAATACACAGTCCTCTCCTCATTAATGTTTTCTGTTATGAATAGGCAGAGCAAAAATGTTCACTATGCCCTAGATGTCTGTTGCAATTTGTTTTCTTAACAAATTTCATTTCTGGGCTTAATTTCAAAAGCTCTGCTTTTACATCATTTCTTGTCTGATGATCATAGAGTCATACAGCACAGAAACAGCCCACTGAGTTCACAGCAACCATCAAGCACCCATGTAAACTAACCCTACATGAATACCATTTTATTCTCCCCACATTCTCGTCAAATCCCCCCCCAGATTCTGCCATTTACCCATAGACTTTTACGGTGGACAATTAACCTAACACCCTGAGATGTGGGAGCAAACCGGAGCAGCCAGAGGAAACCCAGTCCATCACAGGGAGAATGTGCAAACTCCGCACAATTAGAACTGGAGGTCATGATCAAACCTGTAGCTGGAGCTGTGAGACAGCAGCTCTACTGTCTATGCCACTGTACCTGTTGTAAACCAGCCTTTTTATGAGAGTCCTTTTGTAAGCATAGTTTCTGATTATAAAGATCTGAATTGTAGCTCCTACTAACCCACTACTCATCATATCATTCAGTGAGTAGAATAGGATAGTTTAACCAATTGTGGATTTTTTGTTTTTATTCATGGGACATTGGCATCACTGACAATGCAGGTATTTGTTGTTCATCTCTAGTTGCTGCTAAGCTTAAGCAGCAGTTAAAATTTAACCGCTGAGGTGGGTCTGGAGTCATATGCAAGCCAGACAAGGTAAAGATTTCCACTCCTGAAGGATATTTGTGGGTTTTCACAACAATCCTATAACTTAGAGACACAAGGCACTGCAGATGCTGGAATCTGAAGCAACAAACAATCTGCTGGAGGAACTCAGCAGGTCGAGCAGCATCTGTGGGAGGAAACAAATTGTCGACGTTTCAGGTCGGTCAAAACCCTGCATCAGGATTCGTGTAGGGTTTCGACCCAAAACATCAACAATTTCTTTCCTCCCAGATGCTGCTCAACCTGCTGAGTTCCTCCAGTAGATTGCATGTTAATCTTATAATTTAGTACTTATTTTTACCTTTGTTAACTTCTGATTTATCTAATTAATTGAACTTAAATTCCCCACCAGCAATAGTAGGATTCAAGCTTGTATCCCTCGAATTATGGTTCAGAATTCTGGCTACTATTCTACTAACTTAATTACCAGACCATGGTATCCACTAGGCCACAGTACCCAGTTACTCACATACCTTTGAAGATGATTCACTGAATAACTTGAAAGAAACATCAAATGAGTTGATGATTTACCACTCCCAGTGTGGAGTAATTTTCTTCAAGAGTGCATTTGGCAGGTGTCTACTAAGTTATTATGAATGACCTTACGAAGTTTTATTGTCCAAAGCACCAATTTTTAAAAATATTTTTGGAAGTCTTTGTTAATCCACTTTTAAAGTGGTAGGAAACTTCATGGCATCACTACACACGAGGAAAGCTAAGTAGCATTTTTATTCACATTAACTTTGTTGCCATGATTTGCTGGACATATGCTTTTAATAAACATTTGTCACATGTGGTGCATTTCTATCTCTTGGCAAAATTTTAAAAGTTTGTAAAGCAATAAATCTGAAATAACAACAGAAAAGATTGTGGAGAGAGGAACAGTGTTAGTACTTCAGGTATGAAATGTAAATCATGTTTCTTTCTCCACAGATGCTGTTGTTGAATATCTCTGCATTTTCTGCCTCTATTTAAGAAATGTTCATTGTTTAAGCTATCACTGGTTGATAGTGGGTTCTTGAGATGTTGTTCTGTATGGAGTGTAATGCAGAGCCACTCTAACATTCTGAACTTGTAACAGATTGCACACTCAAGGAGAGCACAAGTCAAAGAGAGAACAACATTGTTGTACTCTCTATGAACATGGGTTGAAGAACAATAAAACTTAGTCAATCACACTTAGTACCAAAATATTGGTTAACTTTAAATAAATAGACCTCCACCAATATTATATTGCTGAGCTCTTTACTTTTCTGACTCTTGCTTCACCTTGAGCATCACTCTTCTCCCTTTGCCTCATCATTGGCACTGGATCTTCTAGCTTCTCTGCCCAAACCCTTCTACCTCGCTGTCAATAACATTGTTCTTAAAATGCATCTCTATAATTAAGCTTTCAATTACACCTTGTTCTCATCTTTCTTTTTCTGAGCACACCTCTGTTAGTCACCATTTTTGATGCTTTATATTTTCATTATATTACATTCATCATTTAGTTTATTGTATAAGGATGTTAGAACATAGAACATAGAACAATTACAGCACAATTCAGGCCCTTCGGCCCACAAAGCTTAGCCGAACATGTCCCTACCCTAGAAATTACTAGGCTTACCCATAGCCCTCTATTTTACTCAGCTCCATGTACCGATCTAACAGTCTCTTGAAAGACCCTAATGTATCAGCCTCCACCACAATTTCTGGCAGCCCATTCCACACACTCACCACTCTCTGAGTAAAAAACTTATCCCTGACATCTCCTCTATATCTACTCCCCAGCACCTTAAACCTCTGTCCTCTTGTGGCCATCAATTCAGCCCTGGGGAAAAACCTCTGACTATCTACCTGATCAATACCTCTCATCATCTTATACACCTCTATCAGGTTCCCCCTCATCCTCCGTCTCTCCAAGGAGAAAAGGCTGAGTTCCCTCAACCTGCTTTCATAAGGCATGCTCTGCATCCCAGGCAGCATCCTTGTAAATCTCCTCTGCACCCTCTCTATGGCTTCCACAACTTTCCTGTAGTGAGGTGACCAGAACTGAGCACAGTACTCCAAGTGGGGTCTGACCAGGGACCTATATAGCTGCAACAATACCTCACAGCTCCTAAATTCAATTCCCCGATTGATGAAGGACAATACACGATATGCCTTCTTAACCACAGAGTCAACCTGCGCAGCCACTTTGAGCATCCTATGGACTCGGACCCCAAGATCCCTCTGATCCTCCTCACTGCCAAGAGTCCTACCATTAAGACTATATTCTGCTAACATATGTTCCTATAATTTTGAAATGTTTAAAAAAGTTTACATCAATTCAGCAATCTTCGGTAACTTATTAATTAGAGAATAGAATAAAAGAACAGAATAGAACCATGATTATGCAGAATGAGGCCATTCAGCCCTTCAAGTCCATGGTAGCTCCTAGTAGAAAAATCAAATCAGTCCCATTCTTTTGTTCGTTCCCCATAGCATTGCAAATGATTTTCTGTCATGTATCTAGCCAATTCCCTTTAGGAACACTGATTAATTCTCTTTCCACCACCCCAGAGGAATTAAATTCCAAATCGTAACCATTTTATGCATGTAAAAATTCCTCCAATCCCCCGTTTCCTTTGCCCAGAACTTTAAATCTATTTCCCCTGTCCTTGAACCATTTGCTGATGGGAATAATAATTCAAGGGCATAAAACTGCAGATGCGAGAAAAAAATAAAACAAAACTGCTGGATATATTTGGCAGTTCAGGTGGAATGTCATTGCCCTGAACCATTAACTTCTCTTTCAGCAGGTGTTTCATGACCTGCTAAGCGTCACCAGCAGTTTCTGTTTAATTGATAATGAGAACAGTTTCCTTCTCTTTAACCTCTCTTGCATTCCCATCATTCACCCTCTCTATTATATTACTTCTCAACATTCTCTGAGAATTATCTGAGCTTCTCCAGACTTGCCTTGCAAATAAGTCCTTCAATCCTTGGAACCATTTTAGTGAGCCTTTTCTGCAGCAAGGCCTTCCCTTACATTCTAATACGCACCTTAGGAAGGAGGTGAAGGCTCTGGAAAGGACGAAAGGCCTTACGTTTGCCTTTGCCTGCACAAAGGCAGTCTGGCAAGGAACATGGACTGTGAGGATCAAACCTGCAGCTATCACTCACATTGCTTTGCACGGTCACTAATCTTTGTGCTGTCAGTCAGTTAGAAAGGTGAAACTTATGTTGTATATCTTCTTTGAATAGAATAATTAGAGTCAGAAAGCCATACAACACAGAAATAGCCATCCACACCCATGCTGACCATTTTGCCTATCTACATGAATCCCATTTGTCCATATTAGATCCATATCCTTCTGTGTCCTGCATTTTCAAGTTTCTGTCTAGATGCCTCCAAAATGTAGCGATTGTATCTGCCTCCACTCACTTATCTGGTGGTGCATTCAAGATATAGCCACTGAGTTAAAACTTCTCCTTCAGTTCCCCTTTAAAACTTTTCCCTCTTACCTTAAATCTGTACCCTTTTATTTTTTTACATCCCTACCATGGGAAAAAGATTCTGAATATCTATGCCTCTTATAATTTTATATACCCTTATGATGTCAACCCTCAGCTCCTTTGCTCCAGGGAAAATAAGACCAGCCTATCCAATCTCCCCCCATTACTCAAGTACTCAATCCAGGCAACATCTTTGTGAAACAAAAAACAAATTGCTGGAGGAACTCAGTGGGTCAGGCAGCATCTGTGGAAGGAAATGGACAGTCTGCAAATGAATAGATGAAAGGTTTCGACCTGAAACATCAATTGTCCATTCCTTCCACAGATGCTGCCTGACCCACTGAGTTCCTCCAGCAGATTGTTTTTTTCATCCCCTATTCCAGCATCTGCAGTTTCCTGTATCTCTACATCCTTGTGAGTCTCCTCTGCGCCCTCTCCAGTATAATCTTTCCTGTAGTGAGGCAACCAGAAGCACACTTGATACTCCTAGTCCTTCGTAAAATTACAACACAATGTCACAATTCTTATATTCCATGCCCCAACCTATGAAGGCAAGAATGCTCTATGTCTTCTTCCCCATCTTATCTACCTGCATTATCACTTTTAGGGAACTATAGACCTGTACCTTAATGCCTCTCTCTTCATCCACATCCCTTAGGGCCCTACCATTTACTGTATATGCCCTATCCTTATTTAGCATCCCAAAATGGATCTCCTCACACATTTCAGCATTAAATTCCATCTGCCATTCCTCCGCAAAATTTTCCACCTGATCTATATCCTGCTAAAGCCTTGACAATCTCTTTGTTATCCAAAACATCACCAATTTTTGTGTCATCCAAAAACTTACTGATCATTCCTCCTACATTCACGTTGTTTCTTTGTATTTCTCAGTACAGATTTGAAGAGCTATTCAGGTGAAGTTGACCACCCATACTCTAATTTCCAAGTCTAATTAAATCATTAACTATAGGGAAAACCATTATTTCCTGATTCCAAAAATGTTTGCATTTTCACTTACTGAGGAACAGTGGAAGAGCAAGGTAGTTATTAGCTAATTACCACAATATAAGCACTTTTATATTTTAAATTTTAAAATAAAAACAGACAATTCAGGAAATACTCAGCAGGTCAAGCCGCATCTATCGAGAAAGAAACAGACCTAATGTTGAACATCAGATATGATTTTAACAACCTTTTTGAAACATGGTCTTTGTGATGGTAGCTCCAAAATGAACTGAATTGGGTTAGAATTTGCTGTACAAGCCAGGCAGTCATTCTTAAATGCTGCTGCTTAAGTAATTGTGAAAGTGACTGAATCAAATTCCAGCAATTGCCTATTGGTTGATCAGGCACCAATTCAGTTAACTATCTTACTATATGTCCAGTAACTTGCAGAGATCTTGCTGAACCTAGTTCCCCAATAATATGGTTCAAATAAACCAGAAGCAGCAACCCAAATAACAATGACATCACCTGAGTGTAATGCACCATGCATATATAACGAAGATGTGCTTATCTGATATCAATATCAATATCTTGCTTGGATAAATGTTGCTTTTTTCATTGACGCTGGATGTAAATGAAGACACTCCCACAGCATTTCTATTCAACAATGTTGTGGGAGTGTCTTCACCAGAATGACTGCAGTAATTTTAAAAGGTGATTCACCACCTCAAGAGTAATTGGGGAAGTGCAATAAACATTGACTTTGCTGTGCCACCCTCATCCCAAAAATGAATTTTAAAAATTATGAAAACTCAGATGTAACACTTCCTGAAATATAAACACTTATGCATATGGCAGTTAATAACTGGTGAGCATTTAGGAAAGGACTAGGAATGGATAACGATTCCTCATCCTACATCTTGGCTAAAGCCACTGACTTCAGAACTGTACAGTGATATTTACAGAAAGCTCCATAATGTCACAACAGCACAATGGGCGCTCTTTGGGACTGCATGAGGAATTGCACTGGCAACAGTTAAAGTGTCCAAATCTGGCAGCACATTGTCATTCAGCATGTTTGGTTGGTTTCTTCTAGATAAAAGTTTTTATCTTTCAGCCTTGGAGCTAAGACAGCTTTGTGATGGAAATTATGGGTCCAACAACTTAACTCACGTGCTTCCTTTACCAGTCACAGAACATGCTAATAAATGGCTCCATGTGCAAAGCCATCAAAGGCAAAGGTTTGGTTGACAGTGAAGTATCTTACATTACTTTCCAGCTGCAGCAAGTATCTTTATAACTAACTGGATAGAACAATTCTAAGTCAGGACTCCTATTAATTCCAGTGAGCTTGAATGGGCAAGTCAAAAGATTGTGGGAAATTTAATTTTTACTGCTCAAGAGTATAGTTAATCTGTACATTTTGTTATCTTTCTTCTGTCACTCACAATCGTCCATGTGTGACAGCTAATTATATATTACTTGATATATCACCATTGGAGAAAGCAAGGACATTTAAATTCCTCTATGTTTATGATAAATCAATCAGAATTGTGGGCTCAGAGATACTAGCTACTGTCTTATCAATTCATTCCCTTCACTGTCTGAATGGATGAAGTCCTTACTGCTCATCAAGAAGGGAATATGCTGGCTTCACATAACAACAAAGGAGAGGATGACAATTAATCCACTTTTTTTTTTGCTCTGAGGCAAATTCTAATCCATTAAAACTCAAAACGTCCAGTGAAGAAATATCCTCAGAATTATGTCTTCATCCCCTGTGGAAAGTACAGCACAAAGCAGACCAACTGATCCATGGCTCACTTGGACACCACATGAGCCTTCTCTCACCCCTCCAACTAATAGCAAACAGTTCCCTCCCTAATGTATTTATCTAGCTTCCTGTTTTATGCACTTCAACTAGTGGAAGTGGGCTTCATTTTCTCACAGATTGTGGATATTTACCAAGAACTTTGTTCTGACTTCTCCATCAGATTTATTTGCAAGTTTTATTAATTAATGTTCCCTTGTTTTTGTACCCTTACACATAAATATATCTTCTCTATGACTACTCTATCCAAAACTTTCACTATCTTAAAGATTGCTATCAAATGTCTCCTCAACCATCGCTTTTTTTTCTCAATAGGTATAACCTCAATTCTGGTCTAATTCCTCCAAGTATTATTTGCAAATTCCCTACCAGAGCACAGTGACGTGGCTTTATGGCTATTCCAGCAATTGTTCTTCCTCTTGAAAGCATAAAATAGAGGGTAGATTCTGCCATGAAATAAATCAGGACTGATCCCATATCTCAAGCTCACTTTCTCTGCTAATCCCCATAAGCACCCCAAAAAAACTAGCAATTTCAGCCATGAATGTACTCAAACGACCAACCATCTACAACCCCCTGAAGTAGAAAATTTCAAAGATTTGCCATCTTAAAGAAATAAATTTCTCTTCCTATCTGGTCTTATCCTGTGACTCTGCCCCCAGGTCAAGAATCTGCAGCCTGAGGAAATAGCCTACCAAAATTTATCACCTCAATCCACTTAAAAATGGATATGTCTCAATGAGATACCTTCTCATTCTTCTGAACTCCAGTAAGTCAAGGACAGTCTGACTTTTGTAGTGCTACATGTACCTTAATGCTTATGGTGGCTGTTAGTATATCTAAGTAGATGAGGAGAATATTTCACTTTTTGTAGGATTTGTTCCTCTTCGACAGCATCCACTTCTATAACATTATATTTTTTGCATCTAGAAATCGGTGGGAGGCATTATGAATGGAGCACATAATGTTTGTCAGTGGGATGTTACTTTTATCCTCCATTTGAGCAAGAAATTTAATTTGCCCACGTCAGTCCTGAGTTGCCACCTCTGACACAAAAAAGATGCATTATACCATTGGTATCCATCATGTGTCTCCTTTCTGACACTTTTAAGGCAATCATTGTGACCTGTATTCAAAACATTATGACAACTCATAAAACCAAGGACAAGAAATCTACAAGTACGACTGTAGTGGCCACATTTTTCTAATTCATTAACATTACTCACATCAAATAACAATTAAATAATGCAGTGATGTGAGGCATCCCATGGTGTTCTACATTAGGCATCAATCTTACTCATCTACTTTAGTTTCCTGTTGCCAACAAGATATTTTTAAGATTCTTAACCTCAGCTTCAAATCTCTCATCAGCTTTCCCATCCCCTCTGATCACGATCTCCCTCGACTTAAGTCATCCATTTCTGGGATTTCCTTTATTCATCTCCTCTGCCCAAACTTGGTCACCAAGACTTGTGACTTCATCTATTCCAAACCAAACATCTGCTTCTACCTGTCAAAACTTTATGAACCTTCCGAACACAGCTTTGTTCTGACTTCTGGGATCCCACATGGATCTGTATTGTGGGCCACAACTATATAAAATACTGGTTAAAAACTCAGACGAGAGGATAGAAGGTCATGTATCCAAGTTGGTTACATAGAAGTGACATTGTAAGCCATGTTGATGGAAGTATTAAGCTACAATGAAACATTGGAATTGAATCTGTAGAAGTGTGAAGGTGTGAAGTAAAACATTTAGAGAGGGCAAACAAAACAATGGAGTACACAATAAATGGTAAACAACAAGAAAGTATAAAGGAACAGAAGAATCATATCCACAAATTCCTGAAGGTAGAAAAAGGGGCAGATATGATGGTTAGGAAGGCATACACCATACTTGTTTTATTTCATGAGGCAGTGCGATGATGCTGGAACTGAATAAAACATTAACCAGATCACAGAGTACAAATCTGTTCCTCATGTTACAGGAAGGATGTGGCATATCCTTGAAGGATTGGAGAGGGAGCAGCGGAGATTTGCAAGGATATTGCCAAGAATGGAGAATTACTACTATAATGAGAGGCTGGCTTGGCTGGGATTGTTTCTTTGGAACAAGAAACACTGAGGGGAGATTTAACTAAGGTGTATAAAATTAGGAGATGCCTAGACCGAAAGATCTACTGTATTTCTCAAGTAGAGTGGTTGGTAACTAGGGGGCATGGATTCATATGGATTAGTACAAACACATTCAAACAGATGAATTAGGAGCAGGAATTGGCTACTTGGGCCCACAACCCTGCTCTCCCATTCAATAAGATCATGACTGGTCTGAATGTAACCTCCACTTTGAACCATCTTGCTTAGTGAGTGCTTATGTACCTCTGCCTTAAAAATATTCAGACTATGCTTTCAGCATCCTTGGAGGAAGAGAGTTCCAAAAACTCAATCCTCTGAGGAAAAAAATCACTCGTTTCTGTCTTAAGTGGATGACCTGGTTTTAGATTCTCCCACAAGAGGAAACATACTCTCCACATGCACCTTGCCAAGAGTTCTAAGGATCATATATGTTTCATTGAAGTCTGCCCTCTCTCGCATAAATTTCAATGGGTGCAAGCATAGCCTATCCAGCCTTTCTTTTTTAGTTAACCCACCATTCCAGGTGTTAATCTGGTAAATTTCTGGTTCTTCCAATGCATGAACATATTTCCTGAAATAAGAAGACTCATAATATACAGAATGCTCCAGATATGGTCTCCCTAATGCTATCTACAGATATAACCTCCCTATTTAAGTATTCAATTCCCATACCAATTAACAATAATAGTCTGATAGTTTTCCTGATTACTCACTTCACCAGCATACCAGCCTTTTGTAAATCATTTGCAAACGGGACATCATAGGCCAAATAAGCTCTTAAATTTCCATAATTTTATTTTGTTTGCGAAGTAACTGGATAAACCGTTGATAAATGCATTTCATGGAGGATTACCTCTGTGTGTGGCCCTCATCATGGTGCATTCAGCTCTGGTAGATGATGAAGTGGTGTCAGGAGACAGGAATGTAGAGGGTAGTCCTACTTTATGTTCAGGTGGTTCTGAATCATCAGAAGCCTTTCTGGATGGGACAAATGTTATGTCTGCAGAAGCACAGATGACGTATTCATCTTCAAGGAGATTGAACTGCCAGGCAATTTTCACAGCCAGCAGTGCTTGGAGGGATTGATCCTGGCAGACAAGAACTACCCTCTATTTTCTTGAATGCCACCATGATGAGGACCACACACAGAGGTAATCCTGAGGGTGTGGAGACTTCATTGTGAAATGTGGCATGCTACACGGCTAAGCAATGCAAAGACAGCTGGAGCAGGAGAACGGCAGGACTAAAAGGACCAGGGGGATGAATGACGGACAAGCCCCAGCAGGACACTTCTGCCAGCAGAGCAACAAAGGAAAGTATAGTGTAAACAGCCAACACTGAACTCCCTGAGCAAGAGAGAGCTTATATGAAGCCTATAAATTGTAGTCCCCAATCCAGACAAAGTGACCTCTCCTTCCAGTTGTTAATACCACTATAGTTTATTAGTAGTCAGCCCAGACAGTCAAGACAACACATGATAATACTTCACATTTTCCCTTTGCAGGACGACCTGCAATGATCACAATACATCAGTGAATAAATTCCCTGAACCATTTTCTGAAATAGCTCACTATAATTGTTCCTCTACTTTCATACCAAGACCTGCTCCCTGGAGTCCCAACAGCATGATCCTAACATCCATTCATTTGCCTCTTTCTATGCCTCCCAGCACTTCATTCCTGAACTGAACAAGCAACCCACTCGCGAAAATGGACCTTTACAATCAGCCATGCTTGCTTGCTGGTGTTGGATTTATCATTCCCTCTACTGTTACCACCTGAGAGTACAAATCTTGACCATAACATCGTGAAGAAAGTGCCCAAAAGAACAAATATCCCCATGCCTCTGTAAAGCCAAATATTCCGCAGCTGAAATTAAGATGGTGGAATTTGAGGGCTGCAAACTAGATAAGAAACAGAATGTACTACAAGTGGAAATGTACGCACAGTAGAGTGAACGAGATGTCCTTTAACAGGTAAGTGCAGGCACCATGAAGTGGAGTCAGTAATTCTGTTACCATAGTGTTAAGAGCAGGATAATTGGACCCTTGAAGTTCAAATCCTGACAGCTGATGGCACTTATATATTCCAGCCAGAGATTGGAATCTATGTTGTTCTGATTGACAGGCTGTGATTTTTGAAAGGGAAAGGATGGAGGATTGTGGTTAGCCAGACGACAACATCATGCTGGCTTCCTCTGCCTTTCACACACCTGTTCAGAAAAAAACTTTGATTTACCTAATCTGAGAAAAATAGAAGAAAAATATCCTTCTTCTTTGTTGCAAAAAATAACAGGGCTATAAATTTGCCCCATGCATGATATAAAGGAAATGAATTTTCAGTTTTAACCAATAAAAGACCTCAAAAACCACTTCTGAATGTCTAATTGGAAGAATCTTGTTTCATCTCATAAATCTCAATGCTGACAATAAGTATCAATCATGCAAATCTACATTTCATTCACTTTCCTTTAAGAATGCTTTCAAAATGCACATAAAGATGATTGATCAATCCCAATCATTTATGGGGTGCACTAGTCAATAAATCAGATAGTGATGACCCTGTAGATAGTGGTAAATTTTAATAATTTGGTGTATTATAGAAATATTGAATTAATGTAAAATTAAGTAAAGAACCATCTTGTTTAGCCTTAGTTTTGTTTTCCATTTATTCATTTTCTGGGGATTACTGGCAAAGCCAGGATTAATTGCCCTTGAGAACATGGTAGTGATCTACCTGCTTGAACTGCTGTGGCCCCACAATGCTATTGGATAGGGTTTTCCAAGATTCAGACCCAAAAACAATGAAGGATTAGTTAAATATGTTTCCCATGTTGGGATGGTGTATGACTTGGATGGGAACCTGCAGGTGGTGGTGGTACCCTGTGCTTTCTTGGTGGTAGAGTCCACAGGTTTAGGAGGTGCCATCAGTTTAGCCCAGATAAATAATGACAGTGCATTTTGTAGAAGGCATGCTGGTGATGAAGGGATTGAATATTTAGGGTGATGGATGGAGTATGGGATGTTTTGTCCTACCTGGTCCCAAATTCCTTAAGAGTTACTGGAGCTGCACTCATCAAAACAAGTGGGGAGTATTTGATCATACTCCCGTGTAGATGGTGGGAAAACTGAAGTATCACGTACATACTTCTTTGTAAGTGCACTGCATCATTTTCCAGTGCACCATATGTACTATACGTACATACATTGTATCACCCAGCCAAGTACAAGATATGAAGTTTGAATAAACACGTTACTGAGCCACAGATCTTACTCTAGAAATGTTATTATTAAACATGCTCTGGGAAACAAAAACACATAACATAAGGCAAAATGACATTGTATGTGCATATGTTATTATTACCAATTTCGATGTAGTTGCACTTTGTAAAGACAGAAAATTGATGCACCCTTCTTAATAAGCAAAAACACCTGATGTCAGTGAACACAATAAAACATGGAAAAATATTCCTGAGTTGAACCAAAAATAAAATGAAATTCAAGTGCTAATTATGTTTACTCCATAGATAAAATTATAGACCCTTTACCATTTTGCCTGTAGAAGAAATGTAATATTCTGAAGAATTTCAAGCCAATAATATTTAATTACTAAAGTGACTAATGAAGCACATTTGACACAACTTTTTAAAGCCTCTTTTATTGCACATTTTGTGTAAAAGAGCTCCATTTTTCTTTAATATTGTATGATGAATATCAAAAAATACAAAATGACAGGCAAGTTGAAGACAAAGTGAGATGCAACATTCTGAAGAGAAGCAGGAGATACCAACAATTCAAATATGTCATTTTGAGACTATGTCAAATACAGAGCTGCCTTCAAGGGGAATATGAAAAGAATCCAAAGCTACTTGGCATCTGGTTACAGGAAAGGATCAGCACAGTTGTTGCTGGAAATTTTAACCAATCCACCTTGTCAAAATAGCTCTGCTGGCTTGTAACATTCCTGTCCACTCTTCTACCATCAAAACCAGGCTTTTATTTTCAAAGGGACCATAATGCCTAATGGACTTCATTATATCAAATTGATATCATGTGATATTCTGATATCCATTGTTATTTTAAGAATCTGCTTAATGGGGCACATGCACTGGAGGGAACATTTCGTGAAAAACTGTTGGGCAAGAGAACAAGGACTTCCAGACTTCCCTGGATCCATGAATTTCACTCATAAAATGTCTGCAATTTTCTCCTCTGGTCCAAGTGACTCAGTTCAGGACCCTGTGATTTTGATGTGCCTACGGCCAGCCAGCTCCTTTTTCTTCCCACGTCAGTTAGTATTTGTGCTAATAGCCATCAGCTACACTTCACTTTCTGTTAAGCTCTTAAATTCCACCTCATTTTGTTGGAAGATCATTGAATAGAAGGCAAATAACAACAGATACTTTACAAGGAACTGTGTTGGCATTTCCATGAAGGTGTTCAGCTTTTAATGCACTCTCATGTCTGAGGCTATCTATTATAGTTGTGCTGAATAATGGGATTATTAACTTCCAGAAATAAAAACAGAAAATGCTGGAAAAACTCAGCAGGTCAGACAGCATCTGTGGAAAGAGAAACAGTTAATGTTTCAGGTTGAAGACCCTTCATCAGAACTGAGAACTTCCAGAAATTTTCAGGTGCTTGTCATTCATTAAGCATAATTTTTCATAATCATCACAGGAAAAGACACTTCTTCATGCATTTTGCTCTCTGCATCCTGTTGCTGCAATTTTCAAATTACACATGATATGGCACTGATTGGTAAACAAAACATAGATCTGCCTCATCATCCCTCTGCATAAAATGCACACCTTGAAGTCAAAGTCTTTATATCCTACAGGATAATTCTGTCCAAGTGCCTCTCCCAAAAATGCAGCTAAAATCTACACTAGTTGTCCATCTGTTGATTAACACCTCATTAATATTTGTTTAATATTACAGATGCTGGAAAACTGAAGGCCTGAAATGTTACCTCTGTTTCTCTTTCCGTATTTGCTGCCTGAGCTGCTGAGTGTTTCCAGCATTTTCTGTTCACACTTCACATTCTGAGTTCAGAGCTAGGACTGTAACTGACTCTCAGCCAAACACTTCACCAGCCATTTTCTGTACGGAGCTGGCTGACACATCATCAACTACTTCTGCTTGATGTCTATCTACATATTTATCACTCTAGAAGAAGATCTACTGTGCAAATAAAAATCTTGGAATCCCTTGAGACTAGTTAATTTTATGTTTGTATCTCCCTAATATTTACTTATATCCCGAGCCAAACATTTATGACTTTCAATACATTAATGACCTAAAATATATTTCTAGCTGCTTTTAACTTTTAACAAATTAAAATACAAACATAAAACTAGTTTTTCAGCTTTTCTACTTTCTTGCTAAGGTTATCAAAAGTTGAAAAATAATCTTACATTGTGTCTTTCCTCATATTATTTTCTATTCTGGAAGCCTCTCCTTATAACCTAAAGTCCAAGAATCACCTTTTGCACTTTTTGAAAAAGTTTGCAAACCAGCAACATCACATTGGTATTAGTTTATTATTGTCACTTGTACTGAGATACAGTGAAAAACTTGTCTTGCATACTGATTGTACAGGTCAATTCATTACACAGTGCAGTCACATTGGGTTAGTACAGAGTGCAATGATGTAGTACAGGTAAAAACAATAACAGTACCGAGTAAAGTGTCACTGCTACAAAGAAAGTGCAGTGCAATAAGGTGCAAGGTCACAACAGGGTAGATTGTGAGGTCATAGTCCATTTCATCGTATAAGGGAACCGTTCCATAGTCTTATCACAGTGGGGTAGAAGCTGTCCTTAAGTCTGGATGCCCAATGAAGAGTGAATGCCAAATGTTGCAAAGAAGGTGTAACCTGAACAGTTTTTTTAAGTTAAAATGTGAAAGTGGGGAAATGTAGTTAATATACAGATCTGCCATGGACTAATATTAGAATGAGAGAATGAGCTCAAAGGGCTAAGTGCCTCCCCCCATTCTCACATTCTTAAAATAAATTAGAATCTGGGATTTTACATCACCTGAAAATGCCATTCAATTGACTCAGTTCTAGGTTATCTCATTGTCAAATGAATTAAGTTGCAATAATATCAGAAAATGCAGGAAATATTCAACAGGTTAGGCAGCATCTGTGGAGAGAGAAACAGAGTTAATATTGCAGTACTGGGAAAAATCACAAATGAAGCAAGTTTCAAATAGTACAAGAAACAGAGAGGGATGAAGAGAACTAGAGGGAGGTCTCGGATAAGGTGGAGACCAGGAGAGATGGTCTTGGAGGTGCCAGCTGAGAGACGGTGTTTAAGATGTGCCTGGAGGAAGTATAAATAGGAAAAGATATATGAACATTCAAACATGGGATTTTATTTGCTCTCCTGATAACAGTTCCACTGAAAGTATTCATCAACTTGTGAATAATCCTATGCATGCGTAAATCTTTTCCATCTGAAGTAATGACCTCTCCCATTTATCATGTGCCTATGCAATATTTTCTATCATTCATTTGTCTAATTAAAATCCATTTACCATTTCTTAGCAGAATTAATTACCCTTAATCCCTTTGAATATTGACAGATATCTCTCAGTACCTGTCAACTGGCCACACTTACAGTATTGAGGAGCAAATCAATTGCAGAGAGTGGGAATCTGAAATAAAAACATTAGTAATGCATAATGACACCTCCTGTACATTTTGGAACATTATGGAAGAAATCTCTTCCCTCTGACAAAAGGTCTTCAACCTGAAACGTTAACTCTATTTCAATTTCCACAGATATTGCCTACCAGATGAGGGCTTCCAACATTTTCTGTGTTTGCCTCTTCCCTCTGGTTGTCCATGAATAACATGGCCAGTGTTAAAGATTCTTGGAGGGCTTTACAGGGTAGATGTTGTGAGGAAGTTTCCCATCATGGGGGAATCTGGATTTGTGGGACACAGTTTCAGACCAAAATGAGGAGGATTTTTTTCTCTCAGGCAACCATGAGTCTTTGAAATTCTCTATTCCAGAGACTGGATTGTTAAATATTTATCAAGGCTGAGACAGGGATTCTTTTAGACAAAAGCAGAATCAAATTATATGGGGAACAAGTGTGATGATATTGAATGTACCCATTCTAGAGTCCTTAACTTAAACCAAGACGTTATGTCTTTTAATTATAGGTGTATATCATTACCCTCGCTTGAGGGAAATTATACTATATCAACCTATAATGCAAAGATTAATTTACTTAACTATTTTAGTCTCTTTTCTGAAGGGGTTTAATTGTCAATAATCACTATTTCAAGCGGTGGGTCCCCCATCCCAACCAAGAAGGAGATACTTCCAGCTAACGCAGTGGGAAAAACACAGTTATTTTATTTTAAATGGAGCAGATTTATTTTGAGAGGTAATTCTAATGCAGATTATAATTCTACCAAGGATATCCGAACACAAGTACCATTTTTACAAACCAGGAAAACATACCAATGAATTGCAGACAAACAAGTTGTCCTTCGCAGAAAGAAGGCTCTGGAAAGAAATCCTTGTCGGGTTGAGGCTGAGGAGTGAACTCTATGTCCATCTCTGTATCTCCTCCCCACCCTTACTGCCTTCTAATATTTATATATTTTTTTGCCAATCATCTAGTGATGCCCTCATCTGCATGTGATGTTTTCACAACTACATTGATGATGTCAGATGGCTGGAGTTTTTACATTGATCATGGAGTTTTAGTTTAACCTAGACAATGTGATTTCCTTTGATTATGTTGCAGTCTCAGTTAAGCAATAATAGGCTTCCTGAGCCGGGACAGTACTGTTTCTCAAGAAGATGGGTAAAGAGAAGAAGTTAAAGTTAAACAAATGAACATCTTGAACCTTAGACAATTTCTTCTGCTGTGCTAAAAAGCTGAATTTAGCAAAAAGCCTCCTGAATATCCATCGCACAGAAAGAAAAGTTGATTTGAAGCCATTATCTTATTGAATGGCAGAGCAGGCTTGAGGGGCCTAATGACCTGCTTCAATTTCTTATGTTCTCATGGGCCACCAATAGATGGTACAGTCACACACCAATTCTCTTGCCATTTATTTTCATTCTTTTTCTTTCTATTGCTATTCTGGCTTTCACCATAGCTAACAAATTAATTATTTCTTAACAATTGACAAAAGAATATTTTAATTGTCTAAAACAATATGAAGCATGCGTATAAAGTGGCAATGGTGCCATGTGAGGAATAGCCAGGAGAAAAATGGAGACTGAGATGGAGAAAGAGAAGTCACAAGGGATGACGAAAAGTTTTGTTAAAGAGGGGGATTTTGAGTTGGATAGGAAAGGAAGGGAGGGGGTAATTCCTGATATTGCAGCTGAGGTTAGCATCAGTAGTGGACCAAAACATGGAAAGTCAAGAGAGTCCAGGTTCAGTGATACAGGGTCACAAACGATAGAGTGGTTAAAATCAGAATCACATAAAAGGTCAGAACCGATTGGGGACTGACGGTTTGGAGACTTGCAGGGCTGAATGAAATTACAAAGATAGGGAGGGGTGAGACTATGAAGGAATTTGGAAGCAAGGGTGTGGTGGTGATGCAGTGGCTTAATTGCTGGACTGGTAATCTTAAGACTTTCATTAACAGTCGTGAGACCCAATTTCAAATCCCACAGTGGTAGCTGTTGAAATTCTATTCACTTAATAATCTGAAATTTAGGAAAGACTACCCATTTGTAATGATGATTACAAAGCTACTGTTTTATCGTAAAAACCTGTTTGACTCACAAATGTCCTTCAGGAAAGGAAATATGATATCCTTACCCAGTCTAGCCTCTATATCTAGCCATAGGTCTAGCCTCTATGTGACCAATGTAGTTGATGGCTGAATGGCAACTGTTCAAAAGAAATTAGGATAAACAACAAATGCTGGTGTTTCCAGTGATGCACAAAGCCTAAAAAATGAATAAGTAAAAACAAAATCTAATCAAGGTGTACAAAGTTCATAAAAACTCAAAAGACCATAAAGGTCCAGGCCAAAAATTGTAGCAATACTTTAATTTACATAGTAATTTAACCAAGTGAAACATCCCAAGACATATCACAGGAGCAATATCAATGCCAAATGAAGACCAGATTAGGGCAGCTGAACAAAAGCTTTGTCAAAGGATTGTTTTTAAGCTACATCTCAAAGAAGAGCAGAATGGAAGGGTGTTAGAGAGATTTAGGGATGGAATTCCAGAGCTTAGAGCCTTGGCATCTGAAATTGTGATCACCAATGAAGGAGCAATTAACATCAGAATAATGCAATATTCAAGAATTGGTGGAGGACTGATATCTCAGAAGCTTGTGTGACTGAAGCAATCTGCAGAGATAGGGAGGGTAAAACTGTTGGGAAGTTGAAAGCAAGGATGAAAGTGTTAACACTGAGTCCTAACCAGAGGCAAATCATGTCAGAGGATTTGTGAATGAGATTTGGCGTTAAAGTTAGCAACATTTAAACTGACATTAAGTTTACAGAGGATAGAATTGAACAAGGTCAGTTAGCAGTGTACTGCAATTGTCAAGAGGTAAAAGAGACACAAGCGAAAGTTTCAGGGGCAGACAATGAGTGGAGTGATATTCAGAAGCTGGAAATCATAACATTGGATTGGATATGTAGTTGGAAGCTCATCATAGGGTCAAATACGATCCATGTTGTGAGCAGTCTGATTCAGCCTCAGACTTTAGTCTCGAAGAAAGGTGTATACAACTTTGAGGAACAGATTTTGTGATGGGGATCAAATAAGATTACATTGATCTTCCCGATTTTTAACTGGAGGAAATGTGTTTATTCATTACTGAATATTAGGCAAGCAGCCTGATAATTTAGAGTGAGTGGAGGGTTCAAGAGTGATTGTAGTGAGTCAAAGCATTACAGTCAATGGATTTGGATGATGTCACAAGAACAAAAGCAGAATTGGACCATTTGACCCCTTGTGCCTACTCCACCGTTCAATAAGATTACGACAGGGTTTCTTTTGCCTCTGCCTCACTTTCCTGCACTAGCTCCAATTCCCTGCTTCCCTTAATCGTGCCAAGCAACACAGTGCAGATGAGAAAGATGAACCCAAGGATGGCTCCGTGGTGGACAACAGAGGAGGAAGGAGATTATTTCCTACCAGTGGATGGATAAGAATGGGATCAGGTGTGGGAGGTCCAACACAGCTGGCAAAGGGGAGGCACTGAGGAAGGATGTCAAAGATTGGGAAAGGTGGTATGAGGAAGGATTGTTTGTTACCAATGTCACATGAGATGCCATTTTTGACACTTTGGTTTGAGAGTGTGAGTGGAAGTTTGATTGGAGGAATTCAGAAATATTTCTAGAGAAGAAATGCACTGATTTGGAGGCATCAGTACATTCAAGGTCATTATTTTGCTCTAACTTGTCACTAAATAAATTTGTCTTGCCTGCCATGTGTCTGTCCAATCAATAATCTTATGACTTCTCCAAAATCTGTTGTCCATAAATCAAAAACCAATTTATATCTCCAGGGGAAAAAAATCAGGGCTAGAAACAACGAGCTCTGAAAATTCTGCAAAAAATAGATGCAATAATATTTTAAATTTGCATGCAAATTATATAGGAATGGTAATGGAGGATTAGATCCATTTTCTGGCCTGTCTCTGAAAACACCACAGCTCATTGCTAGGAAAACCCTGCATTGAATGTTTGTCTAGAGAGAATTTGTATTGCAAAGAAACTTATAAACATTTAGAATGTCCTTTTCAAGAATTGGAACTCAGACTCGAGGTGGAGAGCTTGCAAGAGGCAGAATTCAGAGCAATTATTTCAATTGCCTGCACTGACCTGGGCAAATCCCACAGTGCCAGCAGCAGATCTTAACTTTAGTACTCTTAAATCACAACACTACAAAGGAACAAATGGAGCAAAAAATTGTGGATGTTGGAAATCTGAAACAAAAACAGAAAGTGCTGCAAGCACTCAGTCAGTCAAGTGACATTCATAGGCAGAGAAACAGAGAAACTGAATCGATATTTTAGGTCAAGAACTCTTCATTGGAATGAGAGAAATGGGAAAACAAGCGGAGAGGGAGAGGACAGTGGGTGCAGACCAAAGTTGTCAAGTTAAAGACAGAAGAGAAAAATAAGAAACAAATTGAAACAAAGAGGTACAACCACAACTGTGGAGAGAGGGGGAGAGAATGGGGGCATGGAGAGAGAGAGGGAGAGAGAGAGATTTCATGGATTTCATAGCATTATAAAGCATGGAAACAGGCCCTTTGGCCCAACTTGTCCATGCTGACCAATATGCCCATCTAAGCTAATCCTATTCTTCTGCAATTGGCCATATCCATCTAAACCTTTTCTATCCATGTACAGTACCTGTCAAATATTTTTCTAAGCATTGTAATTGCACCTCTCTCTAACACTTCCCCTGGCAGCTCGTTCCAAATATATATATCACCCTCTGTGTGAAAAACTTGCCCTTCAGGTGCCCTTTAAATCTTTCCCCTCACCTTAAACCTATGCCCTCTAACTTTGGACTCCTGTACCCTAGGACAAAGAGAGTGGTTATCTATCCCATCTGCACCCTTCATAATTTTATAAACCTCTATAAGGTTAACCCTCAGTCTCCTTTGCTCCAGCGAAACATGTCCCAGCCTATGCAATCTCTCCTTATAGCTAAACCCCGACTCTCCAGGCGACATCCTGGTGAATCTTTTCTGTACCATCTTCAGCGTAATCCATCCTTCCTATAGCAGAGCGACCAGGACCACACACAATACTCCAAGTGCAGTCCAACCATCGTTTTGTACAACTGCAACATTGCATCCCAACTCTTGTATTTAATGCCATGGCTGATGAAAGCAAGCATTCTATATGCCTTCTTTACCACTCTGTCTACCTGTGTTGCCACTTTCAGGGAACTATATACTTGTACCCCTAGGGGTCTCTGTTCAGCAACACTCCCCAGAGCCCTGCCAGTCACTGTGTATGTCCTGACTTGTTTAACTTCTCAAAATGCATCACTTCACACTTGTCTGAGTTAAATTCCATCCGCCACTCCTTTGCCCACTTTCTCAATTGATCAGTATCCTGTCGTAAACTTAGGCAACCTTCACTGACCATACACCACCAATTATAGTGACATCTGCAAACTTGTCTCCTGCATTCTTATCCAAAACATTAGTGTATATGAGAAACAACAGGTGACCCAGCACCAATCCCTGTGGCACACCACTGGTCACAGGCCTCCAGTCTGAAAAGCAACCCTCCAATATCACCCTCTGCCTCCTACCACCAAACCAATTTGGATCCAATTGGCTTGCTCATGCTGGCTCACCTCAGAGTGGGAGTAAGGAGAGAAATTAAAGCGACAGGTAACTGAAAGCTCAGGATCACCCTTTGCGGATGGAATGGAGTTCCTTTACAAAGCATCCCAATCTACATTTGTTTCTCTGGTGTAGGGAAGACCCCACTGTAAGCATTGAATCAATGCACTAGATTGGAGGAAGTGAAAGTGAATTGCAGTTTCACCTGCAGGGACTAGTTGGGTCCGTGAATGTAGGAAAGGGAAGCATGTGACAAGGAAGATGTTGCATCTTCCACAGTTGCATGAGAAAGTGCCATGAAAACAGGAGTGTTTGGTGGAGATAGAAGACTGGGCAAGGGAGTTCTGGAGGAACAGTCCCTTCAGCATGCTGAAAGGAATGAGGAAGACAAGATGTGTCGGGGGTGGAATCCTGTTGAAGGCAGCAGAAATTGTGGAGGATGATCAGTTGAAAGTTGACGTTAGCATGGTGGAAGGTAAGGACAAGGGGAACCTTATTCTTATTCTGGCTGGGAGGTGAGGGGATGAGAGCAGAAGTGCAGGAACAGGAGGAGATATGAGTGAGAACCCTGTCAACTATGGTATAGAAGAAATCATAGTCAGAGGAAAAGGAAGACATCTTAAAGCTACTGGAGTGGAAGGTCTTGTCACCAGAGAAGATATGAAGGAACCAGAGAAACTGGGAAAATGGAATGGTGTGCTTCCAGGAAGTAGGGTGATAGGATATGTTGTCGAGATACCAGATAATAACCAAAATTCACATGGCTCTCTTGACTGTATTGCATTTGGTGCTCGTAATGTTATCTTCTCTATATTGGAGAAACCAAATGCAGATTGGATGATGATTTTGCAGAACACCCCATTCAGTCCACAAAGATGATCCTGAACTTCCACTTACCTGACACTTTAATTCTCAATTCCACTCCCACTATGACCTCTCAGTCTTTAGGCTCCAAAAATGTCCAACTTAAGCTTGAAGAACAGAACCTCACCGTCCATCTGGGCACATTGCAGCCCTTCGGATTTAATGTTGATTTTAATTATTTCAGACAACTGTCCTTGTTTTCCTCTCTCCACAGCTGTGGCAGTACCCTTCCATGAAAATCTGTTTCTCTAATTGTCAGTTCTTAAAGTAGTTGTTACCTTAAACCTTTGGTGTGAATCCTGTTATAGGCATTCCCCCTGTTGCCATCTCTGCAACTTGAAACTTGTAAACAATTGTTTACTCAATTCTCTAGTTCTGACGAAGAGTTACTAGCCTGAAATGTTGATTCTGTTTCACTCTCCGTGAACACTGACTGACCTGTTGAGTGCTTCAAGGAATAAATTGGGTTAGGAAGGTTTCCAGAGGCAGCTGGAAATGAAATTCAGGTGTTTTGAACTTGTTTCTTGAAGGAATGGCAAAATGTTTGATCTTTGATGCACAGTCAAGTCGCCGGCACACAGAACATTTAAAATGGAAGAAACAAAAGACTGTTCCATACATGTGTGTTGCACAGTGACAGAATGAGTAAGTGCCCTGTAGTTGTGGAGATTGGCTATCAAAAGCAATGCTGTTCATGGTTTGTGTCAACAATTTAGCCTTGTTTTTTTCCTCAGTTGATGCATTGCAAAATATCTGTAAATTGTTACAAATGAAATTTGCTCCAGCTGTAAGTTTTGCAGTAAATAATGCTCATCAATGGTGAAGACTTTTCACAGTCAGTCACCACTCTATTTATGCTATGATGTATTGGATTTCCAGTTTCTTATGATTTGTTCTGATTTTATTCTCAGCAAGAAAACCAAACAACCAACACAACAGAGAAATTGTGATCTCGGTTGTTTGCCTCCTTTCTTTACAGAGGAAATAATGCAGCATAAAAAGGTACTTCAAGTATTCCCCTGCAGAAAATTCCATGGCTTTTGGCCAAGGGAACCATCCAGGTGGAATGTTGTCGCATCCCACCTTGGAATTAACTGAAAACTTGGTCCATCTTTTTCAAGTCAAATTGCTTTTTGTAGCTTTGCATTTGAACCACTGATGTAATACTGTACTGAAATGCAAACATTTATTTACATGTGGCTGAGTGTATGTGTACTCTTGGAAACTTTAAACTATTGAGATTGGCATTTTAATGCATTTTGGAAAAGACTGACTGCATTGAGAGCTTGCAACCAGCAGCTATTTAAATCTGGCCTCACCAACTTCATCCATCTTTAAACTTAGGTTTCATTCACCTGCTGTGTAATGTTCCTAAGAAGTCCAATAGCCTCTACATGAGCAGCAGCCTGCCTCCTGACATCATGGATTGCTTTATGTCAAACCTTATAGTTAGATGAAACAGCAAGCTCCCAATTTTTTTGTACATTAGACCACCCACTGTCCTATTGATACAAAACAAGCACAGAGTCAACTATTCACAAAGAAAATCAAAGTTAATTAGCAGCCTGATCAAAAGAAAATCTAACAGAGCAAGGGGTAAATGATAAGTTATTTTAAAGTATATGATGTTCTCTTCTTTGAGCTTTCACATTGTTCTGTGAAAACAGGATTACGATCTGATTCAATTCATTTTTTTTACTGTCTCCAACCATCATTTTTGAAAGCAATTTAAGTAATTGTTTCCTCGACAAATTTGATCTGTACTCTATCTCAGACATTCCCTCTGTTCTATCCACCCTTCCCCCATCTGAAAAATAAATGACACTTACTTTCTCACTTTTTCAGTTCTGATGACGTCTTTGACCTGAATCGTTTACTTCGCTTCATTCTTCACAGATGCTGCTTGACCAGATTTTTGTCTCAGATTTCCAGCAACTGCACTTTTTCCCTCCAATTCCATAATAATCCACATTGCATTGCTTAATTCCACATTTTATGTCTTTAAATATTTGTTCAATTATTTGTTCTTGTAGGGATAACACCATGACATCAATGGGCTGTGACTTTATCTGTATGATCAATTACTGGAGATTTCTGATCATCAGAAGAATGCTCAGCTAAAACTCTGATGAACTCTTCTAGTTACTAAATGCACTCTTCAAAGAGGCATGATTCACATTTCTCCAGGAGTTCCATGGTAGGCAAGCAGAAGAGCCCCAGTGGAAATTCAGCCTCTCAGATATCAGTTCCCTTGATATAGAGAAGGGACTAACAAAATAACATCCAGGTTCCTAAATTGATCCCTTTCTTGCAATTTTCCTGAAAACCAAGTGTCTCAACATCAGGTTAGGACAGATTAGACTTGGACACAAAATGTAATAGTTTCTAAGCCATTATGACATACACAAAGAAATATCACTTGCAGTAAGGCAAATGCCAGGCTGAGGAGAAGAAGGTAGCGCTGGTTTGTTATGATGAGCCATGGCCTCAATAGCCCACCAGCTTAAGATGAGATGTTACACCACCTTTCTACATTGTCATTGACTGTCTGAGCAAGGACATGTCTACTAAAGTCACCATGTGTTCACACTCACCACTTAACACTGGGGCGGGCAGTAAAGGGATAAAATTAGAATAGGAAAATACAGCAAAAGAGAAATCTGAATTTTATTAATTAAAATAAAGCATGCAGCTTTCTTTATTTCTAATAAAGGCATGGTATGGTATTCGGTACCGACAGTACGGATTCGGTACAGTAAACAGCACGGCGGCACGGTAGCATAGTGGCTAGCGCGACGCTTTTACAGCGCCAGCAATCGAGGTTCGATTCCCGTCGCTGTCTGTAAAGAGTTTGTACGTTCTCCCTTGTCTGAGTGGGTTTCCTCCGGGTTATCCGGTTTCCTCCCACATTCCAAAGACGTACGGGTAGGTTAACATGGGGGTTTAAAATGGGTGGCGCAGACTCATTGGGCCGGAAGGGCCTGTTACCATGCTGTAAATAAAAAAAATTAATTAAATTTTTTTTTAATTTTTAAAAATTTTTTAAATTTTAATACCATTTAGTTTCTGACTTCATGATGGGGAGTGATACCATGTTCTAAATTCAGAGCAAAAGAATGTCTAGATAGAATCAAGTATTATATAGACATTTTAAGCATACCAATTATGGAACAATGAAAAGAAATACTCTTCAAAATTCCTTATACTATATGAAAAGAAAGAGGAGTGGCACCAAGTACAAAATTGTGTGTGTAACTATTTTCAGCCTGTTATGCTTGATCTGGCAGGTGCAATTTTGTCTATGAATAGAAGAAAAATAGGCAAAGTCAGTATTACTTGTGACAGGACTTGGTGTCATTGTGAATTCTCCATGTTCAAACAGGAAAATCCTTAAACAAAGATGATGTGCAAGGTGCTTTTCAAATATCATTGCAGGGGAAGGAGAGAGGGAAAAAAGTGTCACTGTAAAATTAAATCTCACCTGCAATAGTTGGAGGTCTTTGTTTATATAAATAACCCTGTCTTGTAGCAACATAATATCAGATAATGTGATAGGCGTTTGCAATTGAAAGATTCTTCCTTAAACTGAATCAATTTATGGTCTTCCACCATTGCACTTTGAATTTCAAGTATATGCAAGCAATATAATTCATAGCTGCCAATTGCTTAGCAACAGATAAATGCAGTATTCTTTCTCTTAATTACTTGGCTTTTTGTTGGAAAAAAAATGTTTTAACTTTTGGGCTGAAGGATGTGTTGCTCCTATCATCTTTTCATTGTCTTTGATTGGTTGACTCAGTAATACAACTAATGAGCTCAGAGAGAATTTTTTAAAAATCACATAGGTTTTCAAGAAGTCCAAATAACTTTTCCAATGTAATCACTAATAACATGAAGAGATCTACAAAAGATCTTTGTTTTAGTTTGTGGGGAGAGATGTTCACCTCAGATGGAAGTACTGCCAGCTATTTTCCTGCAAAAAGGTTAAATCTGCAATTTCTGGTTATATTCCTGGCTGTAGTTGTTTCTAAAACTGTGGTCACAAACCGAACTTCTCTGAAAGTCACTAGGATAGAAACTAGTCCTGTTCTGTTCTCAATCTTATAACTAGAACAAAGGCAACATTGAATGCCCCACCTGAAAGGCTTGGTATTCTTCTCAGATCAAGTGCCAAATCACATTAATACAGTAGTTGGACCTTAATTAGTATTCTATTTTCTTGAAATATTAATGAGCTTTTCTCTCGCCCAGACACTGCCTGACCTGATGGGCATTTCAGGCATTACTTTTTTGATAAACAAGTAAATCTGCAGGTGCTGGATTCTGAAACGAAAACAGAAATGCAAGAAGAATTCAGCCAGTCATGCAGCATCTGTGGCAATGGAAACCAGTTAACATTTCAGACCAAAGGTTGGAATTCTTTTTGGATCAAGTTCAGCAACAATTCTGACCTACATTTCACAACTTTCACATGTTCTTGTGTTTGTTTTCCCTCTCTCCTTCCCTCTCTCCATCTCAAACTTTCCTCATTAATCTGTCAGTTGAGTCCATAAACATTGGAACCATCTTATCAACCCTCGACTCACCCTCTCCCTGCCCCACCTTCTCTGCAACATCAAACAAACTTACTTCCTTACTTCCTGATGAAGGGTCTTCTAGCTAAATGTTAATTCTGTTTCTATTTCCACAGATGCTATCTGACCTGTGAGCCTTTCTAACATGTTACGTTGGTGCCGGAAGCGTGGCGACACTTGTGGTCTGCCCCCAGAACACTCTACGCAAAATGATGCATTTCACTGTGTGTTTCGATGTACATGTGACTAATAAAGATATCTTATCTTATAAGTTACAAGTTATCACTTCAACAAGGAAAACTCATAAGCAACTTCTAGATTTCAGATGAACTCAAACTTCTTCCAAATGAAAGTGTCTTTGTTGTGCTGAAAGTTTGAATTCAAACTTTCCTATACTGGATGATTCATGGTTTTGTACAGGTAAACTGGATGGTGAAGGTAATCAAGTCAATGCCAAGTTCATTGGTTCCTATTTTAAAATCAGCCACCTAAACAAACATTAGTTAAAAATCAAAAACTGTTAAGAGATCTGCCAAGTCCACCTAAAGAATGAATGAATGAATGTTTTTATTTCAGATTTCCAGTATCTGCAGTGTTTTGACCTTCCATGTAGACAATAACCATTGCCCTACCCTCATCAATTACCTTTGTCACCTCCTTAAAAAGCTCAGTCAAGTTTGTAAGATATGACCTGCCCTGCACAAAGCCATGGTAACCGTCCCTTATCAGGTCATGTTTTTCCAAATGTGTATGAAACAACAGTGTTACAGTTGCGATAACTTACAGTGATTTATATTAAAGTTCAGGATTAAACATACTAACGTAAATATGATCCTGTACAACCAGGTTAAAACAGCATTGACAATGAGGAATTATCCTTCTTTATGTCACGATTATGTACCTTAAGTGTTTATTTAGTTCTGTGATATAATAATTTGTTAATTCTCCAGCAAATATCCTGGTTTAAGTCCCGATTTTAACCCTGCTACCTTCTGTAAAAGATGGGATAGGTTAAAATACCACCTTTCAATCACCTTTGTGCCAAATCCTATTTTAACCCATGGTTTTGCACTGGAGAGAAGCTACTCAGCACAGATTAGTAGAAGAGTCACATGTTCACAAGCTGGAGACAGATCACATCCTTCTGATTCCAGACCATTCTAATAAAGGACCTCATAATTGTACCTAGTGCCACTGATAAACATCTTGGCAAGCAAAAATTAATGGCACAGCAGCACAGCTATTAGAGCTGCTACCTCACAGCTCCAGCCACCCCAGTTCAATCCTAATCTCTGGTGCTGCTCTCCTCATGACCCAGTGAGTTTTCCCCCAGTGCTCCAGTTTCCTTCCACAGACCAAAGATGTGCAGATTGGTACGTTAATTCCCAACAGCTCCCCTTGTGTGTAAAATTTTCAGGGAGCTGTTGGGAACGTTAGGCGAATATAATGGGATTACTGTCAGACTTGTGTAAATGGGTACTTGATTGTTTTTACGGCTTTGACTGGCTGAGGAACCAGTTTCTGTGCTGTACAACTATGATTCCATGACTAAGACTGAAGCATGAAGAGCTCAAGAAGTTTTGAGATGCTTTCTTTCATATAACATTGGTTGAGGGATATTTTCCATGGAAGCCTTCCAGTGAGGCTGTATTGTTATTCGAGAAGAAAAAATTGTATTCATATTGTCCAGATGAAGGGTCTCAACCTGATATGTTGACTGTCCATTTCCTTCTAAGGATGCTACCTGACCCACTGAGATCATCCAGCAGTTTGCTTTTTGCTCCAGATTCCAGCATCTGCAATCTCTTGTATCTGCATTCGTAGAACATAGAACAGTACAGCACAGGAACAGGCCCTTCGGCCCACAATGTCTATGCCGAACACGTTGCCAAATTAAACTAATTCTCTTCTGCCTGTACATGATCCATATCCTTCCATTCCCTGCATATTCATGTGTCTATCTAATGGCCTCTTAAACGCGACTATCATATCTGCTTTCACCACTCCCTCGGCAGCTAATTCCAGGCACCTACCACTCTCTCTGTGTAAAACTTGCCCCACACATTCCCTTTAAACTTTCCCCCTCTGACCTTGTATGCATGTCCTCTAGTACTTGACATTTCTTCCCTGGAAAAATGATTCTGACTGTCTACCATATCTATGTCTCTCATAATCTTATAAATTTATATCAGGTCTCCTCTCAGCCTCTGATACTCCAGAGAAAATGATCCAAATTTGTCCAACCTCTCATTACAGCTCATACCTTCTAATCCAGGGAGCATCCTGGCAAACCTCTTCTTCACCCTTTCCAAAGCCTCCACATCCTTCCTGTAATGGGGCGACCAGAATTGCACACAATACTCCAAGTGAACCCAAACCAAAGTTTTAACATGACTTCCTGACTTTTATTCTCAATGGCCCAACCAATGAAAGTAAGCATGCTGTCTACCTTCTTTACCACTCCTTATACTTGTGTGGCCACTTACAGTGAGCTATGGACTTGGACTCCAAGATCCTTCTCTACATCAATGTTGTTAAGGGTCCTGCCATTAACTGTATACTTTCCCCTTACATTCCACCTCCCAAAGTGAAACACATCATGCTTGCTCGGATTAAACTCCATCTGCCATTTCTCTGCCCATATCTGTAACTGATTTATATTCTGCTGTATCCTTTGACAGTCCTCCACACTGTCCACAACTTTGTGTCATCTGAATACTTACTAACCCACCCATCGACATTTTCATTCAAGTCATTAATATATATCACAAACAGCAGAGGTCCCAGCACTGATCCCTGTGGAGCACCACTGGTCATGGACCTTTAGTCAGAATAACACCCTTCCACCGCTACCCTCTGTCTTTTATGGGCAAGCCAATCCTGAAGTCAAACTACCAAGTCACCGTGGATCCTGTGCATCTAACTTTCTGGATCTGCCTACCATGAGGGATCTTGTCAAATGCCTTACTAAAATCCATGTAGACAATATCCATTGTCCTACCCTCATCAATTACCTTTGTCACCTCCTTAAAAAGCTCAGTCAAGTTTGTAAGATATGACCTGCCCTGCACAAGCCATGGTAACCGTCCCTTATCAGGTCATGTTTTTCCAAATGTGTGTAAATCCTATCCCTAAGAAACCTCTCCAATAGCTTCCCTACCACTGTTGTAAAGTTCCTGGAATATCCCTATTTCCCTTCTTGAATGAAGGAACAACATTGTCTACTTTCTAGTCCTCCGGAACCTTGCCTGTTGCTAGTGAGGATACTAAAATCTTCATCAAGACCCCAGCAATCTCCTCTCTTGCCTCTTTCAATAACCTGGGATATATCCCATCAGGCTCGGGGGACTGATCCACCTTGATGTCACCATCTATATTGTGCCATTCAAGATGTTCCAAAGTACTTCACAGCCTATTCTGTACCTTCTGAAGTATAGGCATCGCATAAATATAGGATGCATGGCAGCCACTTTGAGCATATCAAGGTCCCAAAAGCAGTAATGTGATCACCAACCCAATGACCAGTTTTATGTCAGTTGACAGATTGATACACCAGGGCTCCTTGAAGTAATTTTATTTGACGTGGGATCTTGTATGCCTACCTGCAATTGTAGATTTGACCTCAGTTATAGATTTAATCCAAAATATAGAACTTTTGACAGTTCTTCATTCCCTCAGACTGGTACTGCTTTTCGAAACTGTTTGCAGTTCTCTGGAGTTAAACGTTTGCTAGTTTTAACTTATTGAAAACAGTAAATTTCAGGAGCTCAATGAAATGAAATTTTAAATTGTTGGAAATCTGCATCAGATTCATGTCACCAATGACCACAGCATTAAAAGGAACAAGCAGAGGTTTGGTCAGCACTTAAGTTTTTAAACTACATTTGTAACTAATTAGAATAAGCAAACAAAACAATTGTACATAAAATAAAACAGAAACAAAGAATGCTGGAACTACTCGGATGTTTTATCACAGTCACGTTTAACACAATGAATGCTTTGAAAGCTTGGAGGTGCAGTGCCTTGTGCTGCTGCCTCATAGCTCCAGAGAACTGGGTTCAATGCTGACCTCAAGCGCTGTCTGTGTGGAATTTGCACCTCTTCCCACATCCCAAAGACTTGTGGTTTGATAGGTTTACTGGCCAATGCAAATGCCCCTAATATGTAAGTGAATGGTAGAATCTGGGGTAAATTGAGGAGAATCTGGAAAGAATAACCTATGGGATTAACGTAGATTAGTGTAAATAGGAGTCAACACAGGCTCGGTGGGCCAAAGGGGCTGTTTCCCTGTTGTATGTCTTCACGACTCTAAAATTAGTTTAATTGAATGGATTGACTTTAATGTAAATTAATTTGAAATATATAATAGCTGGAATGAAGCACAACAGATTTATTTACATTAGTTAGCAAAATAGAATAATGACTTCCATGTTTTCAGGCTATATATAAGGCAACACGTGTTATTATATTCATTGTGAAATGACTGGTATTGATATGTATGCGAACAACTTCAAATGCAGGCAACACTAAGCAGTTTTTTGTAATATTTTTGGTCTCCTTCTTCAACTTGGTTTTAACCAGTTATTCTTAACTAAAATATTGATGTCGACAGAACTTCCGTAAGCTTCAACTTCAAATTGATACACCACATGAGATAACTAGAACATATCTTAAATTAGAAATAAAGATGAGAAAAAAGAAGCTTAAAGTATGTGGACATCATGACATTCTTGCGGAATAATGAACAAAGAATGACTTTGTATGGTGTCCTTCCATTCCTCCGAATGGTGGTTTGCACATAGGCAGACAACATTATCCAATGTTGCTCAGGAACACCTCTAAGATCCAGCAATATCCACTGCACTTGCTTCAGGTGAAGGTAGGTGGCTGAGAAGGTTCACACATGAACAGAAGAACACAAGGAAATGGGAGCAGGAGTAGACCAAATGGCCCCTTAAGCATGTCCCACCATTCAGTATGATCCTCTTCTGTGCCTGTTCCCCATAGAACTTAAAAGCACAATGTATTGGTCTCTATTTTCACTGGAGTATCTCCTCAACCAGCTGAATTTTCTGGTTCTCCACATTTCTTCTGATACCTTCTGAATTCATCTTCCAGTCTTAATCAATAATGTTCATGGCCCATCTGTCAATTTCAATGCCCACCATCTTCATATCTCACTGTTTGCCCTTGTGGTGGAGCCATGGACATCTGATGAAATCAATCTCAGGTCACAGATCATGATCTATCTAAGAAACAGAAGTACTGACGATCCGAAGCCAAGCACATAAATTTAAAAGGATCATTTTCAAAGAAAGAGACAAATTGATTGGAATGGTTATTCAACCTAGTTTCCCCAGCAGACAACTGAATGACTTTGAAGAGAGACGCTGGTGAATGCAAGATAAATAGATGACTCGGATCAGCAGGGACTAAAGTCTGATCAAAGTAGATTAATAAATGAATCGGGAGTAAAGAAGTAGACAATGAACCTGTAATAATCATTCAGACAAAAGGTTAGAAAGGTAGTCAGAGCAGCAAAGACATTTACAAAAAGAAACATGCAATGCGTCAAAACATATAATAAATTATTTCAACATTTTAAAAGGAAAAGTGCATTTACAGGAGAAAAATGCAAGATAATTAATATTCTGAGCAATTACTTCCAAGTTAACACGAAGAAATCTGTCAGCAACATGGCCCTTCCCAAGCAATCACAACTAAAGCAAATTAATGACTTCCACATAAATGAGATGGAAGTCCTAAGACAGGTTAAAGTGCCTCAAGACAAATAAATCTGCAGCGATAGATGGTACTTTTCCCAGACTACTGAGAGAGGATATGGAGAAGATTTGTCAACCTTTGACAACCATAATGAATGAGTCAACAAACACTGTAAAGTAACCTGTGGATTGGTAACAGGCTGGCATGGTATTTATTTTCAGGAAGTGTCAAAGCAAATTCAGGCAAGTACAGAGCCATTAGTCTAACTTCAAAGCTGCAGCAAGTAATAGAATCAATCATCAGAAGTAAATTTAAGGATTATCTGTGCACTACTAAGCCAGCACACAGCAGTCAACATGAGTTCTGAATCGTATAGATTCTGCTTGACAAGATTTCATGGCATTTTAACAGGAAAGCTATCGTAATGAACAATGAGGATTTTTATGATGTTATGCAACCAGACTTCTAAAAAGATATTTGATAATGTCCCGTGACCAAGCCCCATGGGGGGAATTACAAGGAGGAGATTGCTCCATAGTGGTGGAGCTTCATAATAAATAATCAAGAAATATCTGGTACCTCATATCGATGCCCTGAGACTCAGGTCCTCCCCGCGCTATGAACACCCGACTATGGACACCCTGTACATATGAATGAGTGTTTGGGAGAACGGCAGTATGGATGGGGACAGGTTTGCCAGCTGCTGCGGGGCTGCAGACATCTTCTGCCAGGTGGGAATGGGGCATTTCCACAAGCCTCCTCTCACCACCCACCCAGCCTTTACCCCTCCGAGCCATGGCAATCGGGGGTTGAGTCAAGCCGAACAGAGCTGGGAGTGCTGAGCAGACTCACTGAGTCAGTGAGGCCAGCTGGCAGTTGCTCTTCCCGTTCCTGCTCCCTCTCCCAAAACAGCTGTTGCTATGATCCTCCCCCTCCCCACCACACTGCTTTTGTTCACTTCCAGCTTATGAATAGTTGGGGTTATGAACAATTCCGAGGAACAGAATCCTGTTGTGAGCTGAGGACCGGCTGTAGTTATTTCCTCACATTACAAACTGAGCAAGTGAGGAAGATGCATCTTGAAATGTAGATACATGGCACTGTTTTTCTTCAGTGTTGCACATTTAAACATCACGTTTCCTGGACTGGAATAAGATCACAATCATTTTCAAGAGGAATGTCGCCACACTTGAAATTTGGAACTCCAGCAGTACCTGTTACAAATCATGCTTGCATCTTAAACACTTTCTCTGCATCAGATGCATAACTAATGTTGTCACTGCACACACAACATCCCTTAGGAGTGTTGCCGGGGAAATTAGTCCAAATCACTCCAGCACATGCAAGTCATTGGCACTCTGAGAACAATTACGTTCTAATAACTCTGCTCTGTATGCAGCAACAAGCTTTAAAGGGGGCCAGGCAATGGCTACCTGACTCAGTTAGGTCCCCTTTAATTTATTTTCTTGCCTATGTTCCAGTCAGCACCAAACCAAGCTCTGCCATCCCTACCCATCAAATCCTCAACCATCTCCCAAGCTGATTTTGTGACTCAGGCAGCACAACCACACAGCCGGTAGAGCTGCAGCCTCACAGCTCCAGCATCTCAAGTCTATTCCTGACTTGGGAGCTGTCAGTGTGAAGTTTGCACATCCTGCCTGTGACTGTGTGGGTTTCCTCTGGTTTCTCTCTAGTTTCTTCCCCCATTCCCAGAGACATACAGATTGGGAGGTGATTGTCCATTGTAAATTGCCCCTGGTGTATAGGTGAGTGGTAGAATCTTGGGTGGAGTTGATGAGAATGTGGGGAGAATGAAATGTGATTAATGTAGGATTGATGTACTTGAGTGCTTGATGGTTTGCACAGATGCGACCAGCCAAAGGGCCTTATATAATGAGATGGACTCTGACCTCACGATCTACCTTGTTGTGACCTTGCACCTTATTGTACTGCACCTTCTCTGTAGCTGTGATACTTTACTCGGTACTGTTATTGTTTTTACCTATACTACATCAATGTACTCTGTACTAACTCAATGTAACTGCACTGTGTAATGAATTGACCTGTACAATCGGTATGCAAGACAAGTTTTTCACTGTACCTCAGTACATGTGACAATAATAAACCAATACCAATACCATGCTTCATGATGCTATGGCTCTCCTCTCACCAATTTCACAATCCCCAAACCCCACTTCCAATCCCTCCCAGTCTCAATCCCTCAACCTGTTCAGGCCACAGCCTACAACCTGATCCCTGACTATTAGGCCTTTCTCTTCCCTAACCCTCAGCAGTCAGCTCCACTCCTAGAATTACTGCTGCATTAGCTTTAGAATGACGCAGCACATGAAGGAGTGTATGCATTGACCGTCCATTAGAGTCAAATGTCTGGGGACTCAAATTCTGCTGAACATTTAAGTGGTGGACTCACAACCAAAATGGTTATTGGCATGCTGTATAATGGAGTAGCACGTTCCTGCTGGCAGTGAAGAATTGCAAGTCCACAGTACCAATTCAGCATGTGAAGAGAATTTCAGAGGTGTAATTACAATTCCAATCATTTAGGGAACTGGGGTTGTGGGTGGTAACTTAATGGGTACATCACTGAGCTGGTAAACTAGAGGCATGGAACAAAAGTCTAGTGCCGTGAGTTTTAGCACCTCACTGTAGCTAGGAAAATTAAATTTAGTTAATTAAATAAATTTGAATTAAAAAAGCTAGTATCAGCAATTACGAGCATGAAATTACCAGATTGTCGTAAAAATCCATCTGGTTTATTAATCCCCTTCAGGGATGAAAATTTGCTGTCCTTGCTGGGCTTGGCCTGCATGTAATTCTGCTTGACTCTTAGCTTCCCCCTGAAATGGCAGATCAAGCCATTCAGTGTCAGAAAGGTGGCTCATCAGCCTGTCAGATACTGACCTTATCAGTGCTACCATCCTCCCTGAATGAAGAGAAGTAATATGTTGTGACAAGTTTCAATAGGCAACTTCTATTACAATGATGGAAACAGCAATTCCTAATAAAAAAAAGATGTGAAGGGTCTATAGTTATATGTTACATAAATGGTAGGAGATAGTTTAAAGAACTTATCATATACAATATAACCTTCAATCTATTATGCAGAACATTAGAACCAAAGGGCCTGTTCTGCGCTGTACTGTTCTATGTTCCATGTTCTATTAGTTTCAGAATCAAGTTCCTTATTATTATTAAAGTGCAATACATTCTGTAAAATTGTAGCATGCGGCTGTGCTGAGAAAATAGAAACTATGTCGTGCTCTTTTGGTCTTGTGCTGTTTATTAAAATTGTAATATAAAAGGAGATCTGATATTGCTAATCTTTCAACCCAAATTAGTTTAAATCAACGTAATTTAAAGTGATTTATTTAGCTATCTCTCCTTAAGATAAAATATAAAATTGGTGGCTGAAGATTCCTGGATGGCTAATTCATGAAAACACTTCATTTAAAAGCCTTAGTTCGCCCATCAATTTATTTCTGAAAGCATAAGAAGACCACTTAATGTCAATTAAAAAGCACTAGTCGATCTGTTAGGTATCCTAGGCCAGACTTAAGTACACATAATATCTGTGCCATTGACTGAATTGACAAAATACTCTATTCCCCAACAATTTACAGGATTACCTCCCAAGTAATTTGAAATTTAAGAATTTGCATACCCATGCGATGGAACTCAAACTTAAGTTGGACTGGGAATAGCTGCTTCCAGAAATGTGGATAATAAATGCCATCTCATCTCACCTTCCTTATATAGAAATGGTAAAATTGCCGTATGAGCCAGAACACACAAGTTTTAGATTTCAATAGAACTGCTGATGCGGTTTAGCAGCCACTCCAAGTTATCCTGAAGACTACCTCAAAAGTATTGCCAAGGATTTTGGGATGTGTTGAGGTCATGAACGACTCTATATATGTGCAAGTTCCCTCCATAAGCAAGCTGCCAGTTGCTGATAAGTTTTATGTAACAGAATATCTGCATAATTTAAATCTGCATTTATGTGAATTGTTCAAATTGCATTTCAGAATTCCACTCACAGGCCATGCATAAAGGCAAATTCACCTGGTTAATTTTGTACGTGAATTGAGGCGTTCAGTGGTACTGCAACGAGAAACCATAGTTTAAGATCTCTTTATCAACCAATAACATATTTTTCTTATTGTGTCTAATCAGAGTGACCAGGTACCTTTGCCTTGAAGATTCTGCTGATAACTCAGCACTGACCACTATAATCACAATGCAGAAGGAGGGGAAGAATTACAGATCTGCCTTGCAGACCCCACAGGCTTTCACTCTACTTTCAGTCTTCTTGGTAAAATTGCAAACATTTCCCATAAATGGCTTTTGGATTCATTTTGCCTGCTTCACAGCTTTTCCTTTTGGATGATTTATGACCATGGCATTTTTTCCTAAAAAATGCCAAGCTGTTGGATGTTTCAATCCTTCATTTACATAGTTTATTATAAGCCTTAACAAATGGATCAGCTAGTTTTGTAATACATCAGGGAAAAAAATTGAGACACCTCAGCTGATTTTTACTGATGATGTGACAAGAATTGGAGGTGAGGTTTTGTTTTGTCTCATCCCTCCCTGTCTCACCACAAACGGCCGTCAGTGCAAAATCAAAAGAAAGACGGAGGGTGGGAGATAGATAAGGTGTTTTGATTTTGACTGTTTTATATGTATGAAGGCAATTCCCTTCACCTGGAGTTTAACAAATGAAGCCTCTCCTACCAGCTGAACCCAACTGATGTATTCTAGTGTGCCACAGTGTGCACAGTTTTGTTCAGCTTACCTAAAGCATTATGATCTAAATCACATAACATTGTTCAGTGTACAGAGCTAGGTCACATTATTTGATATTATTATCTCATATTTCTCATACGAGGATATCTCCCACAGAGAAGGATCTCATTTAGCCCATGTCAGGGCATTCCCATCAGCCCCATTCCCCCACTTATTTCCCTGTAATGGTAGTGTAGCAGTTAGCATAATGCTATTACAGTGCCAGTGAATCGGGTTCAATTCTGGACGCTGTCTGTAAGGAGTTTGTACGTTCTCCCCGTGACTGCGTGGGTTTCCTCCGGGTCCTCCAGTTTCCTCCCACATTCCAAAGACTTACGGGTTAGGAAGTTGTGGGCATGCTAGTTGGCACCAGAAGCATAACGACACTTGCGGATGCCCCCAGACCATTCTGCACAAAGATGCATTTCACCGTGTGTTTCGATATACATGTGACTAATAAAGATATCTTATCTTATCTCCCACATGACCATCAACTCCTCCCGATTCTGCCACTCACCTACATTAGGGTAATTTTACAGTACCAGCTTATTACCAGCCAACGTTAATTCAGGATTTTCAGGGAGTGGAAACATTTATATCACTTAAAAGATCTGGAGTTATTACAGATGCAGGTGCTCTGGGTGGTCCCTGGCAGTTGTGGGAAGCCAGCATTGTTGGTGGATGCCATTTTCTCCAAACTGAAACCAAAACAGAGAGGAGACAAGGCATGAGAGTGTGTCCAATGGTTGCTGTGCAACACATCACACCCCCCTGTTATCACCGACTTAGAAAACCTGAGTCTGGAAAGACATTGCTCATCAGAGAGGTTCAGGTAGGATGCGATGTCTCTGAAGAATTTCTGCACACACACTTTTTGCAGACAACTATGTCTTTGCCTCCTCCCTTATGACCCCAGTCCTTATAACAACACCAAACAGAAGCCTTTTCTGAAGCATCTATTCAATGAGTAGTTTATCAAAAAGACATCCCTGGTTGTCTCAACACGATCTGTGAACTTTGGGAGGTGTTTGAGCAGTCAAACACCAACTGAAGCTGCTGCATAGGTATCCTAATGTCAGTGGTGCATTCCTTTAGATCACGGGCAAAGCAAGAATATGATGCTCCTCGGATACACAAGAAATTCTGCAGATGCTGGAATCTGGAGCAATACACAAAAAGTGCTGGAGGAACTCAGCAGGTCAGGCAGCACCTATAGAGGGAAATGAACAGTCGACGTTTCAGGCCAAGACCCTTCATCAGGACTGGAAAGGAAGAGGGCAGAGGCCAGAATAAGAAGGTGGGGAGAGGAGGAGGAGCACACACAGGCAGGGGATAGGTGAGTTCAGGTGATAGGTGAGTCCAGGTGAGAGAGGGAAGGTAGGTAGGTGGGTGGGAGAGGGGAGGAAGATGTAATAAGCTGAGAGGTGATACGTAGAAGAGGCAAAGGGCTGAAGAAAAAGGAATCTGGTAGGAGAGGGCAGTGGACCATGGAATACAGGATGGGGGAGGGGAGGAGAGGAAATGGGCAGGTCATCAAGGCGGGGGAAGGGAGCCACAGGAATAAGGGAAGACAAAAAAGTAGGGGCGGGGGGCGGGAAAAAAAAGAAGAGGCAGGGTTACCGTAAGTTAGAGAAATCGATGTTGAGGCCATCGGGTTGGAGACTCCCAAGGCTGAATATGAGGTGTTGTTCCTCCAACCTGCGTCTGGCCTCAATTTGGCAGTAGATGAGCCCATGGATAGACATGTCAGTATGGGAGTGGGATGTGGAATTGAAGTGGGTGGCCACCGAGAGGTCCTGGCTGTTGCAGCGGATGGAGCAAAGGTGCTCGACGAAGTGGTCACCCAATCTGTGTCGGGTCTCACCGATGTAGAGAAGGCCGCACCGGGAACACCAGATGCAATAAATGACACCCTTGGACTCACAGGTGAAGCAGTGCCTCACCTGCAAGTATTGTTTGGGACCCTGAATAGTGGTGAAGGAGGAGGTGTAGGGACAGGTGTAGCACTTGGTCCAGTTGTAGACATAAGTGCCAGGGGGTTATCGGTGGGGAGGGACGAGTGGACAAGGGAGTCGCAGATAGACCGGTCCCTACGGAAAGCAGAAAGAGGGGTTGAGGGAAGATATGCCTGGTGGTAGGATCCTGTTGAAGTTGGCAGAGGTTGTGGAGAATAACGAGGAGAATATGGTTGTGCTGAGACTGCTGCACAATGGGCGCTGTGGAACTTTAAGATCTAGTGTGTGTTTGGTCAGGCTGCCATTTCACGATGGTTGAGGTTCTTAGGTTCAGGTCTGGTACTGAGAAAATGTCAGATGCTCTAATATGGATAACAGTTGGGAGTACTTAATTCAGTTTCAGGATTGGCAGAATTTCATGGAGAAATGATCATTAACACAATTTATTTTGGGTGCAGTGGATTTTTAATCCCACGATGCTGGAAGGAAAAAGTGTTGCACGATCCAATTCCTGGACTTACGTTGTTCATACTTGAGTTTGGCAAAAAAAAACTATTTCCCTTTCTAAGTCAATAGCAGAGAAATCCATCCACTGCCAAGAGCACTAAACATGCTGTACGGCAGCAACAGAAAATTCAGTTCTGGCGATGGAAGTAAAATTTTGAAAGCAGTGTACTTTGTGCTATCAGAACTATTTAGTGCTTTAACTGAGGGTTAACTGCTGAGCCAAAGCTCTACTTATCAAATAATGTTTGCATCTCCCTCTGCTGATTGGAAACTCTGAAAAGGTGTATATGAGTTACAAACAGGTTTGCAGTCACCCTCCATTTTTGGCTTATTACTGAATAATGCATTTCATCCAACGTGAAACCCATTTAGCAAAATAGGGAAGCTTCTGCTCTGCATGGATGACTGGTCTGATGCACACAAAGCAAGGAAGAGTGTAACTTTGGCAATGCCCAATAAATGGTGTTGCCTTTAAAATTTCCAGCTGTGATCTCACCATGAACCACCAGCTCAGCAGAAATCTTAAATGAATACCTTGCATTGGTACTTATAAGGAGAAGGACATTGTAGTCGAAGAATTCAGGGAGGGTGGTTGCAACATGGAGGGATAGTGGAGGAAGAGACTCTCACCACATTTAAGGATCCAGAACAGCAGTGACAATGACTTGTGGCTGAAGCTGCCATGGTACCAGTGGTGCAAATAATGTTGAGGGGATGGGAAGTGGGGAAAGTTGGTCATGGACCTTCCCCCAATAATTAGTGAGGATGAGCTGGGACCCACATGTTTACTTGTACTTAACTTGCCCCTCCAAGAGAGGGCAACTTTAAATTCCTACTCATGCCACTGAATGGGATTGCCCTCCAGACCAAGCTATGTAAGAGTCAACTTTTATAGTTAAAGAGGATACTTACATGGTAAACTTGCATTCCAACTTGGACTTCTGCTAAGAGGGTTGCTCAATATTTGGTCGGCTGAGCTCAATGCCACTGAATGTTCATCAGAAACCTTGTGGAGCTGTGATGGTGGAAGGCCTGCTGTATCACTCCATAACTGCAGGTTTGCTAACAGAATTTGCCACAAGGATTTTCTAATTGTGAAAATGAAATAAGTGCTGCTATTGTACGAGAACGTCCATTTTGCTCCTGGTGCTGTGAATATCCTCAATAGCCTGATATTCCATTCTCACTCCGGCATGCTTCTGCAAGATACCTATATTATTTTGTTAGCAATCACTGTTACTGAGTCCAGTGGCTAGGGAGACTACACTGAGGAGAGGGGAAAGGAAGATGGAATCAAGGAAAGCAAAAACACAGTTAGCAAAATTGGGCTTAAGGAAATGCTTGCAAGCTAAGAACAAGATGATGACAGAGCTGCAGTGCATGCCAAAGCCTTTCCCCTAAGATTGTACTGTCCTAGTGAGAGGCAAGATCAGGCTAGCCTGAAGTACCACTCAGTAGTACAACTTGCATTTTTCTCATGTTCAGAGTCAGCTAATGGAAGCTGGGAGACAGCCCAGGCATGAGAAAGTGGTCCAGGGTCTTCCCACAGAATCTGGAAAACCTGACCATGCAAGTAAAATGGAGTTCTTGAAATGACGTTGTATCTTGAAAGACAGTCTGAGAATAGGTTCTTCACACCTGCCCAAAGACCCTTGATCCAGCCCAAGTAGCCAGCCATGGCCCACAGTCCCATATGGCAAAGAAGGAGGCCGTTCAGCCCATCAAATCGATGTTGGTTCTCAGAGCGATCCTATCAATATCCTTCGCCAATTTATGCCCATCAAATTCCCACACAACTGGAGGTAATTTACTGCAGCCAGTTAACCCACCAACCACCACTTCTTTAGGATGAGGGAGGAAGGAAACCAGAGTACCCAAGAGAAACCCATGCAATCACTGGGAGGATGTGTAAACTTTACACAGTCAACACTGGAGGTGGGATCATACCCAGGTCAGTTGTGGCAGTGTGCTGACCTGAGCAACCGCAGCAAACCAGCAGTAATTGAATGTTACAAGTGGAGTCACTGCTGGGGTGCCAACGTCAACAGCTGAATGCTGGAAAAACAACACCACCTTTAGTAGCTCACTTTGTGGACTTTTGAGCCTGAGTGGTTTGCAGTAAGTTTTGAAGTTGATCAGTTGGGTCCCTCACTTTTAGAAAACTGTCCCTTTAAATACCAAAAAAGAGCAACAAACTAGTGTGATATACTACTACAACTGTTCCACCACTGTCTTGCTATGTTGGTATGCACAAAAATGTGCATTAATTTTTTTAAAAAATCTGCAGATGCTAGAAATCTAAAATAAAAACAGAAAATGCTTGAAATATTCATCAGGTCAGGCAGCATCTGTGGGAAGAGAAATAGAGTTAACATTTCACATTGAACATCCTTCGTCAGAACAATGATGTCATTTGGTGCACGTACAACACTGGAGAAAGATCAGGAATGCCAATATGAGCAGTGAACAGAAGCATCCAATCTAATTTCGCAACTGCTGCATTTTCATGTAGAAAGGATTGCGGCCTATTCCAATTAAAATCAAATCGTGTGTAATCAGCAGCTTAAAAACAGACACTACAATCTCTAGGTTGAAGCGTAAGTTTTGGAACTGTAAAAATCAAGAAATTAATCGAGAATTTGTTTCAATATAGGGTTTAATGGAGGTTATTTTGCTTCCAAGTTATCCTGGGGGAAGGATAGAGAGCAGAGCTGATCCCAGAGATGATGAGCCAATTCTTACACCTTTAAATCACAGAAATTTTAATACCTCATCTCTTTTACTACTCTGCAATCAAAATTCCAATTGGAATCACAACTTAAGAACCCGGACATTGGAACAGGAGGACATTATTCTACAGTTTCAGCAAGTCCCACTCTACAGATCTGTAGTTGATCTGTATCTTAACTCTGCCTTGGTTCTGTAAACCCTGCCAAATGTGTCTATTTATCTACCTCTGTTAAGAAGATCTGCTGCCTAATTCAAGCAGACTTCCTATCACACATTGGAAACATAGTTCTCAACCATTTTGAGGTAATACTATTCTGTTTACCTATATTTAACTATCTAACAATTTTAAGGACAAATATTTATACCATAAAACATAAGAGCAAATTTAAAAATTGAATACCTCAAAAACATATCTTCCTTGTTATGTTGTTTGTACATCTACTGGATTTCTAAACTTTGCATTTTATACCAAATAGCATTTTTCTAGTTAGTCTCCCCGTTTCCCTTTGTGACAATCCAACAGTTTATTAATATCGCTGCACACTCTCTTGGTCATGCTTCAGTACCAAAATGTTTCTGAATTGATCAAAGTACTCGCTGTAAAAATAAAACCTTCATACTCTTTGGCTTGAACAAGTGGGATCAATCAATCTCCTTCTACAATGTGGTTCTTTTTTACAAAGACACATCTACAAATTTTAAACAATTTTTAAATTAAGTGAATGTTCTATATAGCCTAACAAGTCACAAAAGTTTCCCAGCAGTTGGTGTAAATGTGCCATACATCAACCTGTTTTTCTTTATCGGAGGCAATGCAGTACCAGTACTTCCCTGGTTTGATTTCTGTACTCTGCTGGGCTGGTTGGTTTAAGACAAGCATTGGAGTAACCCTCCTTATAGGTAATAAATTATCCCACAATTACTACCCCCCATCTTCCTCCCCCCCTCCCCACCCCCAAAGTCTGGTGGGATAGGTATATATCTAGGTACGAGGAAAGGACAGGCTAGCACTCAGTTGTGATACTTCTGTGCAGTCAAAGTAAATTGCCAATATCAATTAGCACTGAAGAAATGAACAAGAAATGTAAGGTGTTGCACATTGGGAGATCTAATGTAAAGGGACAATACCATGTTAATGGTAAAACACTGAACAATGTTGATGTACAGAGGGATCTTAGGGTCCAAGTCCATAACTCCCTGAAAGTGGCTGCACATGTTGATAGGGTGATAAAGAAGGCATGTAGCATGATTGCCTTTATTAGTTGAGGTTTTGAGTTCAAGAGTTGGGAAGTTATGTTGCAGCTTTATGAAACTCCAGTTAGGCTGCCTCTGGAGTACTGCATTCAGTTCTGGTCGCCCCATTATAGGAAGGATGTGGAGGCTTTGGAGAGAGTGCAGAAGAGGTTTACCAGGATGCTGCCTGGATTAGAGGGCATGTGCTACAAGGAGAGCTTGGACAACTTGGGTCTTAGTCAGACCTGCAGCCCTGGTATTAGTCAGCCCTATCAATTAGAACATAGCACAAAGAAGAGTACAGCACAGGAACTGGGCCCTTAGGCCATGATATCTGGGCCTGTGTATTTTTCTCTTTGAGAACCACTGTATGCAAGTTGTGACTTCGTGTGGTTATGAGGACAAGACAATAAAGAAGCAACCATGAGTAGGAAAGTGCATGATCAATCACAAATGTAAGAGATAAATCATTGGATTTTACACACTGCAGCACGTTAGCACCGGCAAGAGATTACCTGAAACTTTAAGATATAAAGTGGACAGATATAAAATCTGGATCTTATCTATCAGCTTTGAACATACTACGAAATAAAATGTAGCAGGTTCTTTACAACCCTGTCGCAGGTAGACAGGGTTGTAAAGAAGGTTTTTGACATCCTGGCATTCATAAATCAAGGTATTGAGTATAGGAGTTGGGATGTTATGGTGAGGTTGTATAAGACATTGGTGAGGCCAAATTTGGAGTACTGTGTGCAGTTCTGGTCACATAACTATAGGAAGGATATTTGTATGATTGAAAGAGTGCAGAGGAGATTTACTAGAATGTTGTCAGGTCTTCAGGAGTTGAGTTACAGGGAAAGATTGAACAGGTTGGGACTTTATTCCTTGGAGTGCAGAAGAATGAGGGGAGATTTGATAGAGGTTTATAAAGTTATGAGGGGTCTAGACAGAGTTAGTGCGAGTAGGCTCTTTCCACCTAGAATAGGAGAGATAACTAAGAGAGGACATGGCTTTAGGGTGAAAGGGGAAAGGTTTAGGGGGAACATTAGGGGGAACTTCTTCACTCAAAGAGTGGTGTGGGAGTATGGAACGGGCTGCCATCTGATGTAGTAAATGTGGGCTCACTCTTGAGTTTTAAGAATAAATTGGATAGATACATGGACGGGAGAGGTCTGGAGGGTTATGGACTGGGTGCAGGTCAATGGGACTAGCAGAATAATGTTTCGGCACAGACTAAAAGGGCTGAATGGCCTGTTTTCTGTGCTGTAGTGTTCTATGGTCCTACTATGGGACTCTTTCATTTGCCATCACTTTCCGTATGTAATGCTTAACTAAAAGCCAATTCCCTAAAACAAATTCCACTACGCTTTAAGTTCAAACATGTCAAACAACTAGAACTCAGTTATTTAATATTATTTCGAGTAGCGAGAGAAATCAGGTGAATATTTCTTTCAGCTGCAATTCCACTATTTTAAATGTTTACAAGGCTTCGGTGGCTGTGGCTGAATCATGGACATGTCACAGTTGCAGTGTTGGAAGGTGAGATGTTGTGGTGATAGTGGAGCAGCAATTACAGGGCACAGTAAAATGTCACTAATTAAGATTGGCAAATACTTCTTGCAACTCCCAAAGGCCATCTATGCTTCTAAATTTTGTCACTTTGTTTTCAAGTCTTTCCCAACCAGACACAAACCACCCACCTTTAGAAATAAATCCTCACAGTTTATTCTAAATATAAGAATTGTGTATTCCTTCAAAGTTTGATATATATAAATGACCTGGATGAAAATGTAGATGGGTGAGTTGGTAAGTTCACAGACGATACAAAGATTGGTGGTGTTGTGGATAGTGTAGAAGATTGCCAAAGGATACAGCGGGACATAGATCAGTTGCAGATATGGGCGGAGAAATAGCAGATCGAGTTTAATCCGGCCAAATGTGAGGTGTTGCACATTGGGAGATCTAATGTAAAGCGACAGTACAATATTAATGGCAGGACCCTTAATCATGTTGATGCACAGAGGGATACTGTAGTCCAAGTCTATAGTTCCCTGAAACTGACTGCACAGGTTGATAGGGTGGTAAAGAAGGCATATGGCATGCTTGTCTTTATTAGTCAAGGCATTGAGCTCAAGAGTTGGGAAGTTATGATGGAACTTTATAAAACTCTAGTTAGGCTGCATCTGGAGTTCAGAACTACATTCAGTTCCGGTTGCCCCATTAGAGAAAGGATACGGAGGCTTTGGAGAGGGTACAGAAGAGACTTACCAGGATGCTGCCTGGATTAGAGGGTGTGTGCTAAAAGGAGAGCTTGGATAAGCTTGGGAGTTTTCTCTGGAGTGGTGGAGGCTGAGGGGAGATTTGATAGAAGTTTATAAGATCAAAGAGGCATAGATAGCGTAGACAACCGGTAGACTGCCCCCAGAACATTCTACACAAAGATGCATTTCACTGTGTGTTTCAATGTCCATGTGACTAATAAGAAAATCTTATCTTTTTCCCAGGGTCAAAATGTCTAATACCAGAGGGCATTCATTTAAGGTGAGAGGGGGTAAATTCAAAGTAGATGTGCACAGCAAGTTTTTTACACACAGTGGTACGTGCCTGGAATGCGCTGCTACTGATGTGCTGGAGGCAAAAACAATAGAGGCATTTAAGAGGCGCTTAGATAAGCACATGAATGTGCAGAGAATGGAGGGATATTGACATTATGCAGGCAGAAGGATTAGTTTAGTTAGGCATTTAATTACTAGTTTAATTAGTTCAGTGCAACATTGTGGGCCAAAGGGTCTGTGCCTGTGCTGTTCTAGGTTCTATATCTGGCATTTTGTTCACCCTCACCATTGAAGCCCATGGATTTAAATTTCCATTGAAACCTTTCTGTTTCATTCACTTTCCTCCTTTAAGATGTTCCTAAAACCCATCTCCTTGACCAAGATTTTCATCATCAATTTTATTTTTTTTCTTTCTTTGATCTGGTAGGTGTCCTGCAAAGTGCCATTGGATGATTTATTATATCGTAAGTGCTGTGGTATAGTTAGCATTTGATAATTTGATTAATGTTGCTGATAACCCTGATGTCTGATTGGAAGGACCTTAGTGATGAGAAATGAAAAATCATTGTCACCTTTACATCTCAGACAGCAGAATGTCCATCAAGGGTCATTGCTGCAGATCTCATGCATATCAAATCATACATTTTCTGGACCACCCCTCAGGGAATTTAAGTCTTTGCCAGGACTGAGCTCTTTAAAACTCTTTTGATGATGATATTTCTTTCTCTAAGGGTAGAACTTAATAGGACATCTTCTCAGACTTTTCTACCTCAACTGCAGCTTCCATTAGTGAGGAACCACATTTTGTTTGAAGAGCTAGTGAGAGAGGATTTGATGGAAAAGGGTCACCTTCAAAGAGATTTCTTTTGGCATTAAAGGTGTACTATCCAAAAGCAATATGATAGTATAGAGTTCACTGTGTGGCATGGCATTAAGTGCTCCAAGGCGATGGGTTTTAGGAGCAATTTTAATGGAAATGTATAGTGGGTGGTTCCAAAACTAAATGCAAATGTCACAATTGAAGAAACCCAGTGCTTACATAATCTATTATAAAAAAAATTATACCTAAGCGTTTTGCTTCTTGACCAAACTGCAGTATCAGTGCTTGAACAGGAAGATAAAAAAGGTTTATGAAGGCAAGTTCAACAAAGGAAATCGCACTGTTCTGAGTATTCTGCATGAACGATTGGAAAACCTAAATAACTACAATCATAGCACACAGAGTGTAATGCCAATATATGTGTGCACTTTTATGTATGTAGTTGTCCTCTGAAAGCACATACCTCAGTGTGTAAACTGTGGCAAGGGGACAAATTTGTTTTAAATGTATTCATTAAATCTAGTTAATTTACTTCTGCAGTTTCATCCTCTTGTCTTTGTAACTTCCAGCTGAGGTGTTTAGCAAGTAACCTTAGATGACTCCTAAGTACTTGGGAAGCCTGTTTAACCTTTAGTTTGGTTAACATTTAATTTCTATGATTTTGCTGATGTTGCTTGAGTATACAAAACTCATAAAGCACAGTGCTTCTGCCAATGCACGCTCCTCAGAATGTAGACTTCAGTGTGTAAGGAGGATTTTGAGGAGGTCAGAGTGGGATTGAAAGGAGCGATTCAACACTGGTATTCATTCAAAAGTGTGATGCTACAGTTCAGAAGTGACATTGCTGCAAGGTAGATAGCTGGGGAGTATTTTCTGACAAGTTTCTACTTCATAAAGTAACCTGTAAAGATGGAGCATGGCATGGCAGCTCGGTCAAGTGGAATACACTTCCTCTGCCATCTGGGATGTTGTGAATATTTCCAGTATCTTGGATAACTACATGTACAACGACTTGAACTCTGAGTTTCAGAGATGGAGTAGTGGCTGGAGTCATAGTGGTACAAACATGAGGTTGAGGTCTTTGTGAATAGCATTTTTAGGAAGATTGCCACAAGAGTGTTTCCACAAAGGAAATAAATGACTGTCGGGCAGATTAGGAGATGCAGTCATGTAATCCAGAAGCCCCTTGAATCAATTTTGCTCAGTATCAGATTTTCCCTTTTAGATACTGGTGAGTATAATGGCTCCCTCAGAGCAGTGCAGCAAGAGTCTGGAGCACAGCACTACAAGTGGCTCAATTTCTTCACGGTAGACAGGGTGGTGAAGCAGGCATTTGGCACGCTTGTCTTCATAGGTAAGGATATTGAATATGTGACTTGGGACATCACGTTACAGCTGTACAAGACATTTCTAAGGCCACATTTGGAGTACTGCATACAACTCTGGCTACCCTCCTATAGGAAGGATGTCATTAAACTGGTCCAAAAAAGATTGAAGAAGATGTTACTGGGACTGGAGGGTTTGAATTATAAGGAGAGGCTGGATGGGCTAGAGCATTTTTTCCCTAGGGCGTAGTTAGCTGAGGGGTGACTTTATAGAAGTTTATAAAATCAAGAGGCACAAAGATAAGGTGAATAGCCACAGTTTTTTTTTTTCCCTAGGGCAGGGGAATCCAAAGCTAGAGGGCATAGGTTTAAAGTGAGAGGGGAAAGGTTTAAAAGCGACCAGAGGGGCAACATTTTCACACAGAGGGTGGTGCATATATGGAACGAGCCACCAGAGGAAATGCCGGGAACAATTACAACATTTAAAAGACATTTGGGCAGGTTTATGGATAGGAAGATATGATAAGATATGATCTCTCTATCTTATGGATAGAGAGATATGGGTCAAACACAGGCAAATAGCACAGTTAGACATTTGGTCGGCATGGATGAGTTTGGCCAAAAGACCTGTTTTGTGTGCTGCATAACTTTTTGACTCTGTAACTAATTGATCAGGAGGGGAGAAAGAGGGGTGAGAGAGCAGTGGTGAAAGGGGATTCAATACCTTATGGCAATTCTGTGGCTGGACCATGAGTTTGGGATGGTGTGTTGTCTTCCTGGTGCCAGGGTCAAAAAATGTCACTAGATGGCAACAGAGTATCCTGAAGGGAGAGGGTGAAGGCGAAGTGAGGGTGAACGGAGGGTGAATGTGTTATCCACAAAAGTACCAATGGCATAAATAGAGAAAGGGAGAAGGTTTAGCAAGTAGATTTTAGGGAGTCAGATCAAAGGGGCAAAATGTCAGGACTACTCCCAGTGTCAGTTCTAACAATCACAGATTTTGGAGGATAGAGTAAATGAATGCATGACTGAGAGATCACACAGGAGCAAGGGCTTTGTATTTATGAACAGCTGGGCTGGTGGAAACAGAACAAGGGTTAAATGCAACAGGGATGTAGCCAATGTCCTCACAGGGGGATTTTTTTGGGCTTTTGGGGAGGGTTTAAACTAGCTTGGTGGGGAATAAGAACCTGAGAGGAGATTCAGGACAGGAAAAATCATAGCTGCATTGGGATCTTAGACATGCAGTGATAATAATTGACAGTGGAAACAAAGGTAAGCAACAAATAGTGTCAGAGTATGGAAGTGTGATAAAAGGTCAAATTCAAACCACAATATCTAAATGCACATCGCATCTGCAGCAGTGTTAAGTGAATTAATGTTTACAAGTCGACGTGAAGAATTACATGCTTACAATGAGGGGCACAGATAGGGTGAATGCACTCATCCTTTTTCCCAGAGTTGGGAAATCGAGGACTAGAGGGCATTGGTTTAAAGTGAAAGGGGAAAGATTTAATAGGAACTTGAGGGGCAACTTTTTTACACAGAGGGTGGGACAAAAGTGGAATGAGCTGCCAGAGGAAGTGGTTGAGGTAAGTACTTCAACCACTTCTCTTTCTGGTCCCCCGCCCTCACGACCTGTCCATCTATTCCCTACCTCCTTCCCTTTTATCCAATGATCTACTGCTCTCTCCTACCGGATTCCTCCTTCTTTGCCTCTTCTATCTATCACCTCTCGGCTTCTTACATCACTCCCTTTTATCACCCCTCTCCCCACCCACCTACCTTCCACCCTCACCGGGACTCACCTATCACCTGCCAGCCTGTGCTCCTCCCCCTCCCCCGATCTCCTCATTCTGGCTTCTGCCCTGTTCCTTTCCAGTCCCGATGAAGGGTCTCGACCCAAAACATCGACTGTTTATTTCCCTCCGTAGATGCTGCCTGACCTGCTGAGTTCCTCCCGCATTTTGTATGTGTTAAGGCAGGTACAATAACAACTTTTAAAAGGCAGTTGGACAGGTACATGGATAAGAAAGGTTTAGAATGTTATGGACCAAATGCTGGCAAATGGGACTAGCTTAGATGGGCATCTTGGTCGGCATGGACCAGTTGGGCAGAGGGTATGATTCTATGGCTCTAAGTCATAGTTACAGATATGTGACTGCAGGGTGACCAAAGCTGGGAACTAAATATTCCAGGGCTTTCAACATTTAGGAAGAACAAGCAAAAAGGAAGAGGAAGTGGGTAGTGCTGTTAATAAGTGATGACATTAGCAAAGGATCGGTTTGGGTGAAGATAAGGAGAAGCAGGAGCAGAAAAGATTAGTGGGATTAGTTCATAGGCCTCTGAATAGCAGTCGTTCTGTGGGACACAGTATAACTAAGGAAATTAGAGATGTATGTACCAGAGGAGGGAGGCCAGTAATCATGGGAAACTTTACATTTCAACGGGGCAGATCACATGAGTACTTACAATGTAAAAAATGAATTTTTGAATGTAAAGAACGGATTTTTGAAATATAAATGAGATGGATTTCTAGATCAGTTGAGGAACCGATTGTGGAACAGGCTATTCTTAATATCAAACTGTGCAGCAAGAAAGAGTTAATCAATAATAATGTTGTAAGGGGTACCAAGGATAAAGTGACCATGAAATGAAAAATTTTACAGTCGGTTTGAAGGTGATATGATTCAATATGACATAAGGGTTTTTGATATAAACAAAAGAAACTATGAAAGCAGATTGGCTGTGGTGTATTGGAAACTATATTAACAGGTATGAGAGTGGATAGATAATGGCTAGCGTTTTAAAAAATACATTATTTGTAACAATATACATTCTCTTAAGGCATTAAGATACAACAGAAAATGTGATCCAACCAAGAGAAATCAAAGGTAGTATTAAATCTAAAGAAAAGCCATACAATTTTGCCAAAAAAAGCAGTTAGCCTGTGGATAGGGAATTGTTTAGAATTTATCAAACAACACCAAGAAATTGATAATGAAATGGAAAATGGAATCTGAGAGTAAACAATCAAGAAACATATGGTCAGATTGTAAGAGCAACAATAGATACATGCAAAGGGAAGAGACTAGTGAGGGCAAATGTCCATCCCTTCGAAAAAGAAATGGGAGAATTTATAGAAGAGAATAAGGGAATGGTGGAGGAATTAAACAGATACTTTCTGTCTGCCTTTATAGAACAAGATCCAACAATCTCTCAGAAATATTGGAGAGTCAAGAGTTCAGTGCAAAGAGGAAATAAACAAAAAAGTGGAGATAGTGCAGGAAAATGGTTTTGAGATAGAAGATCACCCATCACCCATGGCAGGGCAAACATGGACTGAATGGCCTGCTCCTGCTCTGATTTCTTCTGTCCTATATTCTTTAATCTCACAGCGAAGATGGAGAAACATGAAGAGGCACAGAGGGCTATGAGAGTATGTGCCACTGGTTTATTCAGCTCTCTAACCAAACCGTACGTGTATGCACGTGTCATACATACACATTGCACATTTATATACACCACACTGCTTTCCCCCTTTTTGAAAAGAAAAAAATGAATCATACATTCACATTATTTAATGATTTAAACTATTCACAGGTTTTTGAAGTTTCTTTGATGTTCTTATAAGAACTTGTCTTTTCATGGTATCCACTTTCGATTCAATAGAATTTGTGAAGTTTCTTCAATCGTTTTCATTGGATTAACTTCTGAAATACACTTATAGTCATATAATTCTGATATTCTCTTGCCTTTCTCTTTCATGAATTAAATGACTTGTGTATCCCTTATTTTCACAACATAACTCTTTGTACGACTTACTTCAGCTAATTTCTGAATATCAGATAAGTTAGGTACTGTAAACACACAAACTCCATGTTTTTTTTCTCTCCATGGCTTAAACTATCATTTCATTTCTGTCTCAACTGCCCTTCTTCCACTCTTCCATCAAGATTTAGCTGTATTGAGATCTATCCTGTTTTGTCTGCTATGCATTAATAACTCAGCAAGAGTATGACCTTTTACCTTTTGTACCATCAAAATAATTGTTAATCTACAGTACAATTGAGAACCCATTTTGGTTGGAAAATTGGTTTTCTTGCACTTGTATAGAAGAACATTTTGCTGGCACATTCTCACGATCATCATCATCAATTTCCATCCTATTACTTACTCCAAAAAAACTTTCCATACACTGTATGTTTAAACTGAAAGACTCATGCACCCACTTGTATACTAAGCAGTCATTTTGTTCTCTTCTTACGACCTTGTTCCCAATAAAACTTTCTCATCTTTCAGTATCTGCTTAATTCAATTGGCACAAATTCAGTAAATGAACTATGCCATTTTACCTGGTGTGACTCCCATACTGCTGAATTATTAGGACCTTTCTTACTTCAGTGCTGCTGGCCATACAAGAAATTTGCTGGGCATCACCTGAAGTATTCACCCAGAAATGTCTCAAGGTATCCTGCTCCCTCTCCAGTTCTGCACAGACTTTGGCCAACATTCTTTCCTGTGCTGAAACTTGCTGGCACTTACTCAGGGTTAGTTGCCACAATGCTCACCATTGCTGCCAGCATCATCACAAGGCGTCGACGCTATTGTCTGTATCATGTTCCTTCAGTTGCTACCTCCATACCTCTGGAGATGACTACCATTGCAGTTACCTTCTGAAGCTTCAAACCTGCTAAATCTGTGCTAATCTTCTGTTTGAGTGGCAGATAAGTCTTTGAATGATATTCCTTACCAAGTTCAATCTCTCAAACTTGGCATTGGTACTGGTTTATTATTGTCACTTGTACCGTGGTACAGTGAAAAGCTTGTCTTACAAACCGATCGTACAGGTCAATTCATTACACAGTGCAGTTACGTTGAGTCAGTACAGAGTGCATTGATGTAGTACAAGTAAAAACAGTAACGGTACAGAGTAAGGTGTCACAGATACACAGAAAGTGCAGTGCAATAAGGTGCAAGGTCACAACAAGGTAGATCGTGAGGTCATAGTCCATCTCATGATATAAGGGAACCGTTCAATAGTCTTATCACGGTGGGGTAGAAGCTGTCCTTAAGTCTGGTGGTATGTGCCTTCAGGCTCCTGTATCTTCAACCGATGGAAGAGGAGAGAAGAGAGAATGTCTAGGGTGGGTGGGGTCTTTGATTATGCTGGCTGCTTCACCAAGACAACGAGAGGTAAAGACAGAGTCCAAGGAGGGGAGGCTGGTGTCCGTGATTCGCTGGGCTGTGTCCACAACTCTCTGCAGTTTCTTGCGGTCCTAGGCAGAGCAATTGCCGTACCAAGCCATGATACATCCAGATAGGATGTTTTCTATGGTGCATTGGTTAAAGTTAGTGAGAGTCAAAGGGGACAAACCAAATTTCTTTAGCCTCCTGAGGAAGTAGAGGCACTGGTGAGCTTTCTTGGCCGTGGAATCTACGTGATTTGACCAGGACAGGCTGTTGGTGATGTTCACTCCCAGGAACTTGAAGCTCTCAACCCTCTTGACCTCAGCACCATTGGTGTAGACAGGTGCATGTACACTGCCCCCTTTCCTGAAGTCAATGACCAGCTCTTTTGTTTTGTTGACATTGAGGGAAAGGTTGTTGTCATGACACCATTCCATTAAGCTCTCTATCTCCTTCCCGTACTCCAACTCATCACTGTTTGAGGTACGGCCTACAACGGTGGTATCATCTGCAAACTTGTAGAGTTAGAGAAGAGTCTGGCCATACAGTCATGAGTGTATAGGGAGTAGAGTAGAGGGCTGAGGACGCAGCCTTGTGGGGCACCAGTGTTGAGAATAATCGTGGCGGAGGTATTGTTGCCTATCCTCACTGATTGCGGTCTGTTGGTCAGAAAGTCAAGGATCCAGTTACAGAGGGAGGTGTTGAGTCCTAGGTCTCAGAGTTTGGTGACAAGCTTGCTTGGGATTATTATATTGAAGGCAGAGCTGTAGTCAATAAACAATAGTCTAACGTATGTGTCTTTACTGTCCAGATGCTCCAGAGCTGAGTGTAGGGCCAGGGAGATGGCACCCGCTGTAGACCTGTTTCGCTGATAGGCAAATTGCAATGGGTCCAAGTTGTCTGGTAGGCCGGAGTTGATGCGTGCCATGACCAACCTCTCAAAGCCCTTCATGATGGTGGATGTCAGAGCCACTGATCGGTTGTCATTGAGACTTCTATCCTCATCATGATTTTGTAACAAATACGAATGTGCATATATTCCTTATTTTAAGAATGTATAATGGAGACGATATAAAGAGACAACAGAGAGCAGGTAGAACTTGTACCCCTGGGTTATTCAACTCTTAACTGCATTGTGCATGTGGGCATACACCCTACATCTATTTCATACATTTACGTATACTGTTAACAGATAAGAAGTTTCCTCATTATTCTTACAACACAGAAGGAGGCCATTTGGCCCATTAACTCTCTCCAGCCATCAGAGCATTCTCATCCATTCCATTCCCTTGTAACCTATTCTCTGTCATCTGTCTGTCAGCTTCCCCCAATTTTCCTGCCACCTACATACACTAGGGTAACTTATTAATCTATTAGCCTGTCTTTGGGATTTGGGAAGCAACTGAAGCATTTGGGTGGTGACGGGGAGAATGTGCAAATTATACACGGACAGCACCCAAGGGCACTGGAGCTATGAGGCTGCAGCACTGTCTACTTTGCCATTGTACCACCTCTTTCTTCAAAGTTTGACAAATAAGTGTGGATGTATGCCATATATTTCAAAGCATAGATTGAAAATTTAATAACAAGTTCTTCCATGTTCTCATTAAATCAAGAAAGATGCTTTCATATAAATTTCTGTAGTTAACACAGGCATATTCTGACGTTCAAACTGGATGAAAATCAGCTTGTCAATTTCAAGGACACTATCATTTGATGCTGCAATCCTGTGTAGTTTTTGATCCACAATACTCCATAACATGAGGAGAGTTGTGTCCCGCTCTTTTGTTTAAAGATTCCAAAGAAAACAATCAAAATAAGAAACACGAGAATTTCAGGAAGACTAAATGTAATTTAGTTCTATATTTAACCGAGCCCTCATTAAATAAAAAGTAGTCTGAAACATCTTCATTCATCATTATATAATGACATAACCATTAGGTAAACTCAATCTATCAATGATATCTTTTATTAGAACTACTGCCTTGGTTACTGAAAGTGAATCTCAATGCACTAAAACATTTAAACAACATTCATATTGCAAACAGCTAACTCAAAAACATATATGTAATGTTTTACACCAAGAGCAATGTTGGAATTTCACTTTGTGAACGATTGCATTCTATAATGCTTTCCTTGTGGAAAGTCCACTGTTTCTCATATGGGAAATCTTAAGGGATAAATGTTCGTCTTCCTTGGTGGTGTGCATTGTCTGTCCCTTATGGAATCTATCTTATTTTTATTTCAATTGACTGCTATCTTGGCCCTCCCATAATAATGAGCTACTGGTCTCTCAGTACTCACTCCACCATAACCTGTTTCCTTCCCTTGCAAGGTTCAGATCCAGAAAGGGCCCACTGGGTTTTCAAACCCAACCCTTCCAGTTAATGAGCTGTCCTCTTAAACCATTGCAGCTGCTGATCCAAATGTACTGATAACTAGGCAGTTCCAAGATTATTTTGCAACAGCAATGAAGGAACCCAGTATATTTTCATATCAGGATGGTCTTTGACAGAGAACTTGGCAGTGTTGCTCTCATCGATCTGTTCCCAACATCTTGTAGGTAGTGGAATTCATGTGTTTGGGATTTATTGGCAAAAATATCTTGAATATCTGACACTATGTATCTTGTGTACGACACATACTATACCCATTTTGTGCTGGCAGTGGAGGGTGGATTGTTTAATTTAGTAGCCAATCAAGTGGTCTGCTTTGTCCTGGATGGTACAGTTAAGTCATGATGGAACAGTAGTCATCCAGTTAAGAATGAACTGCTTTCCCTCTTGTTTCCAATAACTTCAAATATATTAGGACATCCGGAAGCCCCTCTCGGTCATATGTTGTCTGACATCAGAGGCAAGCACTGTCACCTTACCTCACCTTTTGAGTACGGGTCTTCTGTTCATGTATGGACTGCAGCTATACTGCAGCCTGGAGCCAAGAGTTCCAAAGAGAAATGAAACTCAGCTTCAATGCAACTTTGGTTAGTAAGTAGTGCTTAGTGGCATTGTCAACAACACTTTCCACTAACTTGCTACTTGTGGTGTTTATGTGGATGGAGCACTAACTGGTCAGATTATGTTTAGCATTTTGTGGACAGGACATAACCTGGCCAGTTTTTCATTTGGGTAGATGCCCGTGTTGTAACTTGTCTACCAGTGTCTGACTGGAATAGTTTGGCTAAAGACAGAGCTCGTGCTGAAGCTCAAGTCTTCAGCAACAAAACTGGAATACTGTGGGGGCCCATACTGTCTCTGGTGTTGTTCAACTGTACTTTGTATTACATGAAATGGGAGATATTTGGGTGAAGATTGTGCTCTGATGATTGGGACTCCAGTAGTAGGCCACTCTGGATTCATCCATTTGGAACTTTTGGTTGAAGATGACAACCAAAGCTTGACCTTGCTTTTTTCTGTCACTGTGATCTAGTATCATGAGGTGGGAGACGTTCCTAGAGCCTAATCCTTTTGACAACTTTTACTGTTGTTTATGACATTTGATCTGAAATATTGGATGTAAGACTGCTTAATTCTGTCTCTAACACACAATTTCCATTTTTTATCTTTCAGGCAGCCTTGTGCTGTTCCACCAGTTTGGCACCTGATTTTTAAATATCCCCAGTGCTGCCCCTCTATAATCCTCATTGCATTAGGTTGTTTCTTTGCTTTGCTGATAATCACTGAGTGAGCAAAGTGTGACGTTACTGATGTGGTGCAATACCCTCTGCTACTCCTCATCGCACAGGTGCCCATGCAGGAGCTGTGGGGTCTATTCTGAAAGTATTTCATTCAGTATGCCGACAATATGACACAACACAGTCCTCAGCGTGAAGACAGAAATTTGTTTCCAATGACTGTGTGGTGGTCACTGTTTGTAATAATGTCATGGAAGAAACACCTATGACTGGGAAAAGCTGGCCATATGGGCTTTTCCCTTATGTTCATTATCTCAATATCTGCTTCATAGTACCCTGCAGCCATATCCTTAATTAGAGCTCTCAGATAGACAAAATTCATTTCGTCTACCAGTGTCTTATCATAGACACAAAGGGAAAAAAACTTTAATTATTTGATCACACAAATGCCGAGGCACTTACTACCTTTGGTTTTCCTATTTTCTAACAAACTACTGACTCTTTAATGCAAACCAAAGTATCTGATCAGCTTTATTTGTTTGATTCATAATGTCCTCTGCATTACAATTTACAGCATCGCTGATAGCAATATGATAAGCCTTAGCAACCTTCAAAATCTAATGACATCTTATAGAAGTTATTGTATTTGGAACGTTGCTGCCTAAATGATCAATGGCAGCTTTGACGATGAATCAAAAGTTAAGATCCTACCGATAGCTCATGTAAATTTGTTCTCTGCTTCAAGATCTGAAGAAGGCAATGCAAATGGTTTCAGCTTGCTGGACTGGATGAATAAACGAGTTTAGGTCTGAATATTTGTCATTCCCATTGACTCAAAAGGCCTAATAGATCTGACAGAATAACAGATTTGAAAAGACACAACAGTGTTACCTTGCTCAATCTACTTAAATAAAATATCACACATAGCCTAGCCTACCAGTAGGCCAGTAAAAGACAAAAATGGTGATCAGCAATCTTATATGTAATCTGACAGTAAACTTCATGCAAATAATTTCCCACCACAACACAAATGTTTGAGAAAACTTCATCAATTGAATAACAATGAGTGAAAAATGAAACAAAGGAGTATATTGATCTAGAAAGCAGCTTCAAGACAATTTGTTGTTAGTGCAAAGGACACATTTGTTTTTAAATTCAGTGACTTATTTATGGCTCTATAGTGAAACTCAGCACAACTGCTGATTAGAAGCTGTCTTCCAGTCTACTCAATGTAGCCATTAGATTCCATGGCCACATCAAACCACACCGCAAGGTGAATATAAAATTTATTAGAATTTGAGCAGCTTTCAGATCATGAATCACCACTCACTATGATCACAAGTGTGATGGAAAATTTATCTGAAACTTAGCTCTCCAGGCTGCCAACATAAATCAGTTATTCATCTTGGTTTCATGCAAAGACCACTAGCTTTTTCATTTTTGTTTGAAAGTCGAGCATAAAAATCATGTTAACTTCTCAAAATAAACTGGTCAAGCTCTTGTCAACAATGGAATTGCAAAAAAAAAGAACTGCAGATGCTGTAAATCTGAAACAAAAGCACAAATGCTGTAAATAGTCAACAGGTCACACAGCGCCTATGGAGAGAGAAACAGCACTAACTTTTCAAGTTTATGACTTTTCATCAAAACTGGGAATAGTTAGAAATCAAACTTGTTTTAAGTTGCAGAGAAGGGGGAGAGATGAAGAGAACAAACAGCATATGCGTGATTGATTGAAACGCGGAAGGATTTAATGATACAAAGGTGATGGTGCTGGTTGAGAGGGGCTGGTGAAGGCTTGTTAATCACAGTTGATCTGTCTGGGGGAGCTGTAAATGCAAGGTGATGAGTGACAACAGAGGGAGGGTGTGAAAGCAAATAACGTTGGAGCTGTAAAACACAAAAAATAAGAACATAAGAATTAAGAGCAGAAGGGAGGCATCCAGCTCTTCAAGCCTACGGCACCGTTCATCCATGTCATGGCTGATCTTGTACCTCAGCGCTATTTTCTAGCACCATCAGCTTATCCTTTGATTTTCTTTATGTCCATAAATCTCTCAATCTTTGTTTTGAATAAACAAACCAACTGAGGCTCCACAGTCCTGCAGAATGGAGAATTCTGAAGGCTCTAACTATGAGTGAGGAAACTTTTCCCCAGTTAAGGTCTGCATCTTATTCTCAAACCACACCATCTGTCCTATACTCTTCAATCAGAGGAAATGTCCTCCTTCATCTAGCCTGTGAAGGACCTTTAAAAATGTTGTAAGTTTCAATGAGATGTCCTCTCATTCTTCTAAACACTAGAGAATACAGTCACACACTCCTCAATCTCCTCTCACGTGGCAGACCCACTATCTCTGGAACCTATCTGGTGAATCTTTGCTTCACTTCCTCTATGGTAAGTACGTCCTTTCTTAAGTAAGGACAGCTGTACATAATACTACCGTTGCAGTCTCATCAAGGCCCTGTAGAATTGCAATAAGCCTCCTGCAATCAACCCGTCTTGTTGTAAAGTCTAACACACTATTTGCTGTCGTAATCACTTGTTACACTTGCCCGTTGGCCCTCGATGACGTGCACTTTGAACATCCCAGATCCCTTTGAACATCAACACTTCCTAATCTCTCACCATTTAACAAATACTCTGTTTTCTGTTATTTATGACCTCATATTTTTTCACATTACGTACAACCTGCTGTGTTCTTGCTGACTTACTCCACTTGTTCTTACCCCTCCAATGCCTCTTTGCATTCTCCTCTGTATTCATAATCCATCCCCTCCACCGGAGTTGACAGGACTCATAACTGCATCTGTTCCATGTACCACACTGCCACTCTCCTCTAATCTTGATCCCTTGTCTTCATCTTACATGCATCCAATCTTCACATTCAAGATGTTATGCTTCGTGCTTTCTCCCATCTTCAACAAGATCCCACCAATGGCCTCATCTTAAATTGGTAAATTGGTTTATTATTGTCGCATGTACCAAGGTACGGTGAAAAACTTGTCTTGCATCACCAATACTCTTCCTTTCCCTTCTCATAATATTTTCCCATGCAATTGCAGGAATTACAGCATCTGTCCCTTAACTTTCCCCCTTCTCACCGTCCAAGGACCCAAACATTCCTTCTAAGTGAAATAACAATTCCCTTGTACTCTTTACAGTTTAGTGTAGTGCATTTGGTGCACACAATGTGGCCTCCTCTTAGATGGAGAACCAACTGCAGTTCTGCAGAATATCTGTACTCAGTCTGCATCGGTGACCCTAAGATTCCAGTTGCCCCCCACGTTAATTCTCCATCCTACTCTACCCACTTTCTTTAGTCTCCCACACTGCCCCAACTTGAGATAAATCATTTCATTTTCCAGCTGGTATGTTACAAACTTCAGGACTCAGCGTAGAATTCATCAATTCTCCACCTTCAATACTATAATTCCAAGCAAACTCATCACCAAACTCCCAAGACCTGGGACTCAACACCTCCCTCTGCAACTGGATCCTTGACTTTCTGACCAACAGACCGTAATCAATGAGAATAGGCAGCAACACCTCCAGCATGATTATTCTCGGCACTGGTGCCCCACAAGACTGCATCCTCAGCCCCCTACTCTACTCCCTAAATACTCATGGCTGCAAAGCCAGATTCTGCTCTTAACTCCATTTACAAGTTTGCAGATGATACCACCGTAGTGGGCTGTATCTGAAATAACAATGAGTCAGAGTACAGGAAGGAGATAGAGAGCTTAGTGACATGGCTTCATGACAACAACCTTTCCCTCAATGTCAGCAAAACAAAAGAGTTGGTCATTGACTTCAGGAAAGGGGATGGTGGACATGCACCTGTCTACATCAATGGTGTTGAGGTCAAGAGGGTTGAGAGCTTCAAGTTGCTTGGAGTGAACATCACCAATAGCCTGTCCTGATCCAACCACATACACGTCATGGCCAGGAAATCTCACCAGAGCCTCTACTTCATTTGGAGGGTAAAGAAATTTGGCATGTCCCCTTTGACACTCACCAACTTTTATCAATGTACCATAGAAAGCATCCTATCTGGATGCATCACGGCTTGGTATGGCAACTGCTCTGCCCAGGACTGCAAGAAACTGCAGAGAGTTGTGGACACAGCCCAGCACAACACAAAAATCAGCCTCCCCTCCATGGACTCTGTTTATACCTCTTGCTGATTTGGTGAAGCAGCTAGCACAATTAAAGACCCCACCCACCTGGGTCATTCTCTCTTCTCCCCTCTCCCATCAGGCAGAAGATACAGGAGCCTGAGGGCACATACCACAAGGCTCAAGGACAGCTTCTATCCCACTGTTATAAGACTATTGAACAGTTCCCTTATACGATGAGATGGACTCTTGACCTCACAATCTATCTTGTTATGACCTTGTACGTTATTGTCTACCTGCAATGCACTTCCCTGTAGCTGTGACACTTTACTCTGTTTTCTGTTATTGTTTTTACGCTTTACTACCTCAATGCACTGTTGTAATTGAATTGATCTGTATGAATGGTATCCAAGACAAATTTTTCACTGTACCTCAGTACAAATGACAATAATAAAGTGATACCGATAAACTGATACCAATAACCTTTCCATCTTGTTCAGAACTGACTAGTTTTCAACAAGTAGCATAAATTTTTCTTTCTCTCTCCACAGATATTGTTTGATCTGCTGGGTATTTCCAATACTCTCTTTTGTTTTAGATTTCCAACAACTGCTGTGTTTTGAATCTCACAGTTTTAGCATTGTTTTCTTTCCTCTCCCCTGTCCCCATTCAGCTTCCTCTATTACACCTCCTGCATACAGATAACTGGTCAGATAACAGCTTAATAAGCGACCACCATCTCTCTCAGCCAGCAGCACCACCATTCGTGTCATTAATTCTCTCTTGATTTCCATCCTCTCACAGTCATTCTTTGTTTTTTTTTCTCCACTCCACTCTCTCCTCTGCAACCTTAAACATGTTTGATTTTTAACCACTGCCAACTCTGAAGAGAGGGCACTGATCTGAAAGGTTAACTCTGTTCCTCTCTCCATTGATGCTTCCTGACCCATGAAGTACTCCCAGTAGTTTCTGGTTTTATTTGTTATCAACAATGTGCAGTTTCTGTGTTCATCTCCTGCAAATTAAATTGAGTGGCTGATGACACAAAAAGACTCTTTCAATGTTATGTCATTGTAACAAAAATGGCCCAGCACATGCATAGAATTCATAGTGCGCCTTGTGTTATTATGTAGTTATCATAAAGAACTACAGTTCCCAGTAGGCAATGCAAGGGGTCACAAGGGGGAACAGGAAGTGGCTGTAAAAAGAGAGGGAAAGCAAGTCAGTCTGTTGTTGGTTAATGAAAATGTTCAGATGTTAAACCCACGCAAAGTTTGTCTCTTGATGAAGAACAAACATAACACACCTCGTCTGCTGAAAATCAGTTGATGTCTTCTATGATACAGGTACTTTCACATTAATCAATTCAAAACCAAAAACAATATAATCTTTTATTGAAATTGTCCAATGGAGCAAGGGGGTGAACATTAAAGAAAAACCAGTGAGGTAATGTTTACTGTCAATTGGTTTTCTTCACTGCTGGAACCCCTTTTACTTCACCGTCAATTTATTCAATGAATCAGTGACTTATTGAGTAAAATAAGTGCTTGAACTATTTAGCAAAGGTTCTTCCCTGTGTCTGATTCTTCAATGATCTGATTTTTTTAAATCTTAGATGCAGAGTAATTGTGAAGCTAAAATGGGTCTCGATACCCTGGCTAAAGAATGCTGGAAAGAGATCAGCCAGGATTTCCACTGTTGAGTGATGTTTGCTGGAAGTGCCTTGGTGTATCTATGTATATCATGACCAAACTTCATAGTGATGCACTGTCAAACTTATCACTCAGACTTGCATTAATTCACTCTTAGCTGTGATTACAGGAGAGTGACTAGTACCTTTGATACTGTGCCTCAGCATGAAGTCAACAGTTTCAACAACAAAAGGAATAGAAAAAACAAGAAAGTAAAATATTAACCATAGCTGTCATTCTCTTTACTTACATTTTTCATTTCTATTCTGACTGCCACCTGCAGAACAAACGCACAGGAGGTAATTTTGATTATGGGTGATGGTGTAAAATGAATGCTATTGATTCGGCTGCCTGTTGTACATCTCTCCATTGATTTTTATGTTTTTTTTCTCCTGTTTTCATCTAACTTGCTTTCCCCAATCTTTTTAATAGCTTAAAGAACTGGCAGGTAAACTCTAAGTGACCTCCTGATAATGATATTCTTGAGCTGGTTGCCCAGCAGTGTGCAATAGCAAGCTGGATCTCACCCAGCAGTTTTCTCTGTCTGCGTCTGAAACCTTCCAGACTCCATTCTGCACCTAACCCCCTACCCCATACCACATGAGAGTAGAGGGAAGTGAGACAGCATATGAAATAATTGGCTAGAATAACTTTGGACTTGACCAGAGCAAAATGGACCACATACAATCTGATCAAAACACATCAAAGTTTCCATGTTTACAACAGGGAAGCATTTAAAGTCCAACAATTTTACAGAGACATTTTAAAGACCTTTGCCTTACTTTAAGTGCTTTGTTCTATGCATTATTTATAGGATGGGTCAAGTAAACTGCTTGATGAGCAAACAAGTTGACAACACTTCCAAAAAGGTTTAAAATATTGGCATCTGCAAATATGCATTTAGATAACCTGTGCATACTTAATATGGATAAAAATGATTTGACATCCTGAGTAGTGAGAGACAAAGGTAACCTGAACAATCTAATGAAATTAATCAACATTTCCAAAACAAAAGAGATTAGCTGGTCATTATCACATCGCTGTTTGTGGGAGTTTGCTGGGCTACCTCATTTCTTTTGAAGCACTGGTGACTATGCTTCAGAAGTACTTTGGAGGTTGTACGTAAAACACTTGGGCGTGTTCTGAAAGAGATTTGAAAGGCTTTATATAAATGCAAGGCTTTCTTTTCAATTGGCATGTCTAAGCTTTGTATCATAGGCTGATATTAATAGCATGGAATAACATTTAACCTGAATGCAGCCCACAAGAGCTAATATTTAATCTTTATTTTGAAAATCAACCAATTTATATCATTTATTTACAGATATGATGTACTATGTGACAACTTTCATCATTACAACTTCTAATACTCACATCTACAGTAGACTAATTTAAACCTGTCCTGCCCAGCAACCAGAGCATCTAGTGTATCTTTCCAAACCATCTGAGCCAACGCCAAGAGCATCATTACCTGACAAACCCACTCTTACTTGAAGTGAGGCTCCAGGGCTAAGTCACTACTACGCTTGCTGGGCAAAGCAAAGCCTTTCTTTGAGTAATTGGCTGTGTGGCAGAGACAGGGTTGTTTTGACAGCTGATTAAGCCACGCTGCTTGGGGGGAACTGGCTGTCAAAACTGTGAAAGAGGTTGAATATATTTGTGAATGTCTGAAATACATATGAGCATATTAGTATGAGAAGTCTTTATTTAAAGTGTCCAAGTTTAAATGCATGCACACAGCCCAGGACAAAGGTTGAAAAATCCAACCACTCTGCCAAACATTTGCCAGAGAGAGTAAGATAAAAGCTGAAGTAATCGGCTTCAAATCAGACAGGACCATGGAAAATTAACTAACCTGTACTAGTTAAACATGGCTGCTCCAATTCACCTGCATTTCTCTGCACAGATTCCTGAGTCCCAAGAAATCTGTACTGCTGAAGTAATATTTAGAGTCAAGTGCAAAACAACCATCTTTCTTTCCAGGTGAACTTCTAAAGAATCTCCTCGCCTGTGTTCTTTCTATTTTTACAGAAATTAGAACTCTCCAACCTTCCTGTTATTCTTGACGTGTAAACAATCCTCCCTATCCTCCCAACTAATTTCACACATTAGATAAGATATCTTTGTTAGTCACATGTACATTGAAACACACAGTGGAATACATCTCAAGTTCAAGTTATAGTTTATTGTCATTCACCCATATGCTATAAAAACACATGGAAGAACAAAATGTCGTTTCCCCCAGACTCACACAACAGAGGACATACATAGAACAGAGGACATACAATAAACACAGAAAAAAATTGTGTAAGTACAAATAGTGCAAAAAACAATATATACAGAATACAAGATTAGTGCAGAATTAGTGCAAAACTGAGTTGGACGAAGGAAATACAGAACTCAGTGTGTTGCGCTAAATGTATAAACATGATCAGAAGCAGCCAAAGTCCTTATATGCCGTTGTGCAAACCAGGGCTTTTGCGGCGGCATTTTTGCGTAGAGTGTTCTGGGAGCAGCCCGCAAGTGTCGCCATGCTTCCGGCGCCAACATAGCATGCCCACAACTTCCCAACCCGTACGTCTTTGGAATGTGGGAGGAAACCAGAGCACCCGGAGGAAACCCATGCAGTCTCGGTCTAACCGCTTGGCTCATTTATGACCAGAAGATCTTGTTCAGTTATTATTTACAAGTAAATTAGAACATAAATGTATTTTGTTTTAATCAGGCACAAGCTGGGGATGGTAGGCTGGTCAGAGGACTACATGACAAATAGTCCCCTGATCAGCCTACAGAAGCAAAAATGATAGGGAAGTGAGGTAGATGTTGAGGGGAAAGATGTTTGAGGTGAAAATAATCAGTCTGCGTAGGAAGGATGGGAAAGTGCAGCTCAGGGTTCAAGTGCATTTACCTGAACCAATAAACAGAGAAAACAACAGTGGTGACAAAACAACACACAGAGGAGCTGGAAGAACTCAGCGAGTCAGGTAACCTCTATCGAGGGAGATGGACAGTCGACATTTCGAGTCGAGACCCTTCAAGAAATAGGCTTTTGGGGGAGGAATTAATAAAGGAAAAAGTTAACATGAAGCACAGGTAGATGTTTAAGTTTTCAAATAGCACCTAATCTCGTCTCACATCATGCTCCTAAAGTCATAACATACTGTAGTTTGTAAGAAAAATAAGATTAGAGATGGAGAATGATTGGATAAGTATATGCAAATATAAATTGATTGTTTTTACATTCAGTTCCCATTTTCATGAGGTCCCTTGAATGGATTTTATTAATAATAGATTTTCTGTGCTTTTGAACATTATTTGTATTCTTCAGACGAAGATGGGCTTACATTTGGGGAAATGATAGGACCAGGATATGCAAGGTTCAGCAATTTCATAAAAATAAATAAGAATATAGATCTGATTTTTGAATCAGAACAGCATGTAAGAGATGGAAGGCTGGTTAGGGAACTATTAGAATAAACAAATCTGCAGGCGACAGAAACATGGATGACAGCTAAGCTGATGTACAAGGAGAGGGGAAAGATGTTTGAGTTAACACCTTTATTCACATTTATGACAGAAAAAGAACAGCTTTTTTTTTCATTTACTTGTTTTTCCATTATCTCCTGGCATGGGATCAGCTTCCAGAATAATGCCAACAACAACTGCCATTAGTTCTCTCCACCTCCCACATCTCCTTACTATTAGATTACTCACCAGACATCCGGTCTGGAATGAGATCCAGCCTCGTCCAGCTAATGTGCAGAAAAAGAAATCAAAGTAATTATCACTTTCCTACCAAAGTCATTACTGTCTGTTTCTTCACCACCATTGTCCTCCCTAGCTAGCAGTAGAGGCAGAAATTGGTCAACCCTGAGATGAAGTAAATGGCAAACAGAAAAATCAAAGAGGGATTGAAGGACTCAAGAGAGAGAACATGTTGCAAGGCTACTGGAAACTAAAATGAAGGGGGAATGGGGCAATAGGATTGCTCAGCTGGGAGCTCACAAAAACCCACCAAGCCAAATGACCCCTTCTGTATCATTATAAGACAGGAACATTAATTCATCTCAGACTTATTAAACAAGCTTCTGATATATAATCATTCTGGTCATAAAGTATGCTCCATTGTGTCATTAAATGGGTTACAGTCCAGTGCTACACTTAATAGCACAAGAGCGACAAACAAAAACTTTAGTCGTCTATCATCTGTTTCATGATAACAATGCACTCTTTGAGTGTTTACGTACTGATCAGAATAGAAGGGGAACATAATAACTTCCAAGAACATGGTTGCTCAGATCTTTGACAACAAAAGGCCCATGATTTTCCTTCCTCCTTCCATCTGACTGAACGCGGGGTAGGAAATTATGAATTTTAATACAAAGGACTATTAGCTAAGAAGTGGCTTCAATGATTGTAAATGCTTAAACAATGACATGATTAAAAATGCTATATTTTTTATTTTCTTTATCCCACTTCTATTTATTGTCTGTTTATGTATTTCAGTGTGAGCAAGTCTTAATATTTATGCATTTATCATCATTCTACCATATTCATCCCATCTGTTTTTGTTTGGGTTCAAATAATACTTTGAAACAACTATCTTTTTTCAAGAATGAACATTTCAGTTAGTGCCATAACCAGCAGCTATTAACACTGTATAAAAATATTTTCCATTGTAATTGTCTCTGGTACATCTACAGCTAGTCTACAAACTATTCTTCATCCTTTAAGTTCATGTTTAAAATAATAATGTGATCATAATAAGCTAACATTATGAAAGAAATCAGTACAACAAACATTGCTTCAAACAGTGATTTAACTTCATTGTACAAAACATCAGTTGTTGTTCTGAGTGACTTAGAGAAGTCAAATCCCAAATATGTATCTTCTCTTGTGAGGACAGAGTAGTCCAATTAGCCATGAAAAAATACAGCAACGTCTGGAGAATCTACACCAACAATTACACAGGTTAGCAAAATATTTGTAGTGCATCTCATGAATGCTTCCACTGCCAAGGAGATTTTTGGGGGCCAGATCCCAAGAAAACCACTTCCAATTTGTTCAGAGTCAATCAAAACAACTGAAACTGAAGCCTTGTTGATGCCTGTTGTTATGTGTTCACCTCGATCACCAGAGATCATCATGGAATGAAGAAACAGAAAGGTGATCTGCTGCTGTTTATGATAGCAGGAGTGCTAAGCATTCCTATAGTCTCACAACATTGAGAGAAGATCCCTTTTCTTGAAGTATGTAATAATTAGAATAGAAGGATAAAAATACTGGCAAACAACTGTAGGGTTGGCTCCAGAGAATACAGATAGTGTTTTGTACGCACTTTTAGCCCACTGATATATATCCCATAAACAATCGAAGTACGCAGTGACATAGCACAAAAAAAATTTGACGACATGGATGGACAGAATCTAGAATCAAAGCAAGAAACACAAAAACAAGAGCTGGTCCAGAGTACAAACTAATTTCAATATAACTGTATCAGTAGAATTCTGCAAATGTAACAATTTGAATTGGGCTATGTACTCCCTTTCCCCTTGACTGTTTTACCTTTGTTTCTGAGGAGAAGGGGGCATTTTCAGAGCACTGCTGGACATAGATAAATCACTGGCTGCTGTACCCTCTGACATTCCAATCCACTTTACTCCTTTATTACTGTGATTAGTGAATATAGGAAAGGCAAGCTATCATGAATCATTCGATCAAGTGATTACACATGGAAAAAAATACAGAAAATCTGGAAACACTCGGCAGGCGAGACAGCATTTGTGAACAGAGACCCTTTGTTAGAACTGGGAATGAGAGAAAACAAATTAATTTTAAGTTGTAAGGAGAGAGTGGGAGGCAGGGATAGGACAAAAGAAATATTTCTGATAGGGTAAGGCTATTATTGCCATGGTGACAAGTTGTTAATAAAGCCATCTAGTTGATAGGTTAATGAGAGAGGTTAGAGAGAAAGAAAACAAACAGAGAGACATATAAAAGCTGTGAAATGCCAGTCAGAATTGTAGGAAATGCCCAACAGATCAGGCAGTATCATTCTTGAGAGTTAGTATCACAGATGGATAGCCTACAGCCAGGTATCCCAGTTCTGATACAAATAGTGAAAACCAATTACCTAAAATTGTTGAATTTGATGTTGAGACTCAAAGGTTTCAATATGCCCAGATGAAAGATTGAGGTGTTGTTCTTCAAGCTAACATTGGACAAGTTCAGGAAGCCATGAATGAAGAAGTCAAAATGGAAGTGGGATGGAGAATTAAAGTGACTAGTGATGGGAAGATCAGGATCACCATTGTGGAGTAAGCAAAGATGCTCCACCAAGCAGCCACTCAATCTGAGTTGCATGCCCATAATGTGTTCTCCTCTACAGTAGTTTCTCCAATGTAGAGGAACCCACATTATGTGTGCCCAAGGCAAGATACTACATTGGAAGAATTAGAAATGAATCGCTGCTTCAAGTGAAAAGATTATTTGGGTCTCTAGGTGGGGGAAGGGGATGAGGTAGAAGAGTTAGTGTTTCTCTCCTGCAGTTGCATTGGAAGCTGCCATGAGAAGGAGAGTGAGTGATGGAGATGGAAGACAGTACAATTATACATGGATATTATCACACAAGTAGACTGACGTTATTACTGGGATTAAATATTTTATGTACTTTTGTTAAAAGATAGTATGGTAAGTCAAATAAGAATATAAACTCAAGTTTTCTTTTAAATAGTAACAGAAAATGCTGGAAACACTCAGCAGGTCAGGCTGCATCTGTGGGAAGAGAAACAGAGTTAACGTTTCAATTCGAAGACCTCAATCAGAATCAGCTATCTGCAGGTTTAAACCCAGGTTTTCTGAGTTCAAAGATGCAGCTTGTCAAGGCTTCAAGAATGACATATGGCAGTGTCTCAGCTGAGGGAACAAGGTGCTTGTCTTTGATTAGTACTTAATTGAGGTAAAGGTGCTTTGAACCAAATGTGAACTGAACATTCCCAAATTTTATTAAAAGTTGATTGAGTCAAATGACCAAACCCATATGGTGCATATTCATAGATCTCATTAATTTTCCATGCAATCATCTGCATAATTTTGCATTTAGAATCTGTAATTTCAATGGTAATATTCAGCTGATCACTTTTGTTTGACAGGTTGAATATCAAAGCTGGTACACGTTTTCCAATGGAATTGTTTATAAAGGAAAATGTTTGAAGTTTTGAGTAATTTGGACACCAACAATATTGTATTTACATAACACCTTTAATAATGTGTGTTCACAGTAGTGATTATCAAGTAAAATTTAACACCAAGCCAAATACAAAGGAATTACAACAGCTGGTCATAGAAGTATGTTTTAAAGAGTGTCTTCATGAATGGTGATTAATTTACAACATAGTAAGCAGCCAGTTGGGCTGACTTATTTATGTCAGACTTTGAAAGATCTGTCTAATTAATGCCAGGCCCTGTCCTTTGCCCACAACCCTTCATTGTTTTCTATTTCAAGTATTAATTCAATTCCCTTTTGAAAATTATCATAGTATCTGCTTGTAAAGCCTTTCCAGGCTGTCCAATCCCAATTGTTTCAATTTAGCTTGTATTTTTCATTTTCCATTGTCCCTTCTAGTTTTCTCACCAATTAAGTGAATTCAGTGTGAATTGCCACCGGAAACAATTTCTCCTTATTAAGCTTTTGAAGACCCTTCATGATTTTAAACATCTCCTCAAATCTCTACCTTCTCAGCTTTAAGGAGACTTCAACAACATATAATACCCTAGGGAGGCTTGACAGGGTAGCAACAAAATAAGGGGCCGGTCATTTAAAACTGAGGTACCTAGAAACAATTTCCATCATAGAGTATTGAACCTCTGGAATTTTCTGTCTCTGAAGATTCTGGAAGACAGATCATTCGATATATTTAAGCTGGAGATAAATAAATATTTGAAAGATCAAGGAATTGAGAATTATGGGAAACTGGCAAAGAAGAGGATTTGAGGCCAGTATAGATTAGACATGATCATATTGAATGGCAGGATAGATTTAAGGGGTCTGGTGACCCACTCCTGCTCCTACCTTCTTGAGCTCTTGAGTTTAATCCTGACCTCAGGTAGTGTTTGTGTGGAGTTTGCACATTCCCCCCATGACCACATGGATTTACCCTTGGTGTCTGGTTTCCTTCCAAAGACCTACTGGTTGGTTAGTTGGCCTCTGGAAATTTCCCCTGGTGTAAGTTGAATGGTCAGAGAATCAGGGAGTTGATGGGCATGTGAGAGATAAATAGTTTGCAGGGAGACAAGTGGGATGGGATCTCAGAGCCGGTATAAAGGACTCAGAAGGAAATACAAAATACAATAACTTAAGAATGTTTACGTTTACCATTACATGGCCAATTTTCACTTCATGCTAAGTTCAAGTCCAGATGAGTGAGTGTTTTGTGCAAAGTTGGTGGCTGAAATAGAACTCTGTCCCTGAAGTGCCTCAAGGGCCTGTTCTGTGCTGTACTGCTCTATGTTCTATGACATACCCATCTCACCTTCTCCAATGGTGTGTCTTCCATCAAGCTGCTTATCTCCAGAGCCAATTTCCCTGCAGGAATCATTGCGAGATAGCTGGAGGACCACCTTTGGTTCCTTGTCTGTTGTGCTATGCTGTTATCCTGCATACTCGTTGGCCTCTACTCGAGGCCAACAAGTAATAATTATGCCACATGTTAAATGGATAAATGGAAAACATTTGTTGAAGTTCACTATGAAAGCGAGGTATTAGGTGAAGTTAGTTGTCAGTGGTGGCCAGATGAATAGGGATCCAAGTAAGTGTGTAGCCTGGGTGGGAGAGGTGTACCTGTAAAGTAAATTAGTGAATAGTAATGAGCAGGAGTAAAATTAAGAAAGTAGATTGAAAGGCTCATAGAATAGTTAGATGAACATGCCTTTGTGCTCATGTTTACAGTTTAACCAGCAGGCAACTCTTACAAGTATACAGCAAAAGATTTCACACAAGGTGCTGGAGGAACTCAGCGGGTCAAGCAGCATCTGTGGAGGAAATAGACAGTCGAGGACCGGTCAATACCCTTCATTTAGACTAACCCACTGAGTTCCTCCAGCAATTTGTGTGTTGCTCCAGATTCTAACATCTGCAGTCTCTTGTGTCTCCAGTCAGCAGAAGATTTCAGGTTCGCCAACCAACCATTCTCTGCATGTCCACCCACTTCTGACCCCCATTCCTATCACATAAACTTCAGCTTTAGCTTAACATTTAGTATAAGTTCACTGCTTTTTTATTCCAATGCATTAGTATTGTCATTGATCCAGTTTGCCTTTTCACAGCCTCCCCTACTTTCTTGTTACCTTCAAATACTCATTTGCCTCTCTCACCTTACTTCTACTTTAACATTACACCTTTTCGTTTATTTTTGTCTCTCCTTCTGATCCCTTTCAGAGTGAATTATGTCACCTTTCTGCAATAAAATTCAACTGCTCTGCATCTGCCTATTTCAACTGTTCGCTCATGCCTTCCAAAAGCATGTGGACAGCATGGGGTATTCAAACACCACTAAAGTGCCCAGGGCTCTCTGTAAACTACGTGCCAGGCATAGAAAGGACTTCATAATGAAAACTGCAGACCAAACTGGCTAAATCTCAGCTGATATTATCAGCTAAGTTTTAGAGGCATAGAGTTGTATAGCACAGAAACAGGCCTTTCAGCCCAACTTGTCCATGCCAACCATAATGTTAATCCCATTTGCCCACATTAAGACTGTATCCCTTTACATTCCTAATGGAGAGTCATAGACTTGTACAAGAGATTTCCTGATGCAATGGGAATGTGGTCTGAGATGTGTTGGGGTGCAGAGAAAGGTTAGTTGGTAGACTCAAAATCTTCAACAGCATCGTTTTTAGAACTATATGATAATTTATCATATCCCTATGTGTCCAGCTGCCACTGGGATTCATGTAATCCCAGATTTTCAATAACATTTGATTTTTCACAGTAATTAAATCAACTAACACATAAAAACAAGAGAGAAGATGATCCCATGTATAGAGAGTTGTACTTTCCAGTTCCACAATACTGCAACCATTTCAATTTTCAATTTTCAAATTGGATTTGCAGATTGCCCTGTTATGAAAGCGATTTGTGTGGCTATTAATATTCTTCTAAGGTGACATGCAATAGAGTGGCTATTTAACACTTGCCTAAAGCAATTTTATCGTAAGTGGATTGCTAATCCTGAGACACATTATTCCTATTTAGCTTAGTTCCTAAAATTTTGCATTTGACTTAGAAAATGTGAGTTTGCTTATGGAAATTGCAATTCGTCAAGCATAGCAACCAAAAGCATTGGAAGATGGCCACAGTTTTAACACCAGTCACCTGGTATCAATGACGCTGAATTCTGCATAATTTCCTTCGTTCTCAGTCAGCAGAACCAAAATGGTAATTGGGATGAAAACCTGCAGATGTTGGAAATCCAGAACAGAAACAGAAAATGCCAGAAACACTCAGCAGGTCAAGCAGTTCTGACAAAGAAGCATTCACCTGAAATGTTGATTCTACATCCCCATCTCAATGGATATTGCCGACCTGCTAAGTATTTTCAGAAGTTTTTTTGTTTTGCTTTAGAAACTGAATGGTATTTGGAAGATGATCATAAATAATATTCTTTTATTTTGCTTCTCATGATTAAATGGTTGAAATCATTTTTTAAAAATAAGCAGCAGTCTGGAAACAGATACAATAAAGTCAGTAAAGTAAAGCATAATTTTTTTCAATTGCATTTCTAATTTGGAAAATCTTCAATCATCCATTGGTTAAACATTCATTTTCAATATATATTTATCTCTGTAGCAGAGCTTAGTTGCAACTAGGACATCACAAAATGTATCCTACCAGAAAATGCAATGCATCTGATTTGAAGCCTGACAATATACAAGCTTTTGGTTATTCTAACCCTATTTATTCTCCTTCATTCACCTTATTGAATATTTCTCTTCCTCTAAATATAACCATTGCTTTGATATAAAGGTTATAATAAGCTTTCTGTTCAACAAACCATACACTGCTCTTTGTTTTCTTTCTGAATGAATTGCCTTTCAGTAGTGTGTGGATATTGCATTTTCTTTTTTTATTTGCTTACATATCTACCATCCACCTTTGCCAAACTTCGTTACTAGAAAAATTATTTAAAAAACTGCAGATGCTGGAAATCTGAAATGAAACTAGAACGTGGTGGAAATGCTCATCAGGTCAGGCAGTATCTAGGAAGGAGAAACAGAGTTAACATTTCAGGTCGAAGATCCTTCATCGCAACTGAAAAACAAGTCAAACTTGCAGAGCGAGAAAGGGAAGGATGCATAGGACAAAGAGAATATCCCTGATCGGGGGTGGCCAGGGGTGCTGTGGCAATATTACAAAGCTGTCTGGTTTATGGCATAATAAGAAGTTTGGGAGACAAAATAAACAAATAAAGAAACATGTAGAAGTTGTGACATGCAGGTCGGAGCCATTTCGAAGAACTGAAACCAAATGGAGGATGTTTGAAATGCCAACAGATCAGTCAATGTCAGTGGATGTAGGAAGCGGGTTAATATTATAAATGAATAACCTCACAGCAGAAGTGGCCAGTGGAAGTGAGTTACTTGATTTTGCCGAATCTGGTATCAAGTCCCAAAGGCTGCAATGAGTTCAGACAAAAGATGAGGTGCTGTTCCTCAAGCTTATTTTGGGCCTCATTGGAGTAAAAGAGAGGACCATAGACAGAGAGGTCAGAGTGGGAGTGAGATGGAGAATTAAAATGACAGGCAACTTGAAGCCCCTGTGGTATGAATGCAGGTGCTCCTCAAAATGATCACCCAATTTGCACTTGGTTTCTCCAATGTGCAGGAGGCTACACCATGGTAAGGAAGCAGCTCTTTTATCCCCTGCTATTGATGGGAAAGTACCTTGAGAAAGGGAGTGGTTGATGGAGATAGAAGAGCAAATCAGGGAGTCACAGTCAATAATCCCTTCAGATCACTGAAAGGGGAGGGGAAGAGGTATGTGATGGTGGAATTATGTGGAAGGAGGCAGGAATTGTGAAGGATGTTTGGTTGAATCTATAGGCTGGTGGGGTGAAGGTGAGGAGCAGGGGAATTCCATTCTAGCTCTAGATGGGAGGAAAGAGCAGACTGTGGGAAATAGATGAGGCACGGTCAACGTCTCTGAAAATCACGGTACAGGGGAAGCCATCATTCAAGAGGAAGGTACCTCAGTGACACCTGTGTGGAAAGTCTTATCATTGGAGCAAATACAATGAAGATGGAGGAACTGGGAAAATGGAATGGGCTCCTTACAGGAAGCTGGGTGGAAAGAAGTGTAGATAAGATAATTGTGGCAGTCTATCAACTTCCAATAATCCATTGTCTCAGATTATTCTTGCTTCACTTTTTTCTTCCTTTCTCGACTCTATCCTTTCTCCATCGCTCCAGTCCCCTTCCACTTTCAGCTGTGACAACCCTGATGCCATTTGCAACTTCCACACTTTCCAGTTCCTTGGTCCCAAATGGCTAATCTTTGTCATGAATGTGCAATTGCTTTACACCTCCATCACATGCAATGATGGCCTGAAGGCCCTCCACTTCTTCCTTGAACAAAACACCCAACCAGTTCCCCTACACCAACACTTTCATTCACTTAGCTGAAATTGTTCTCACATTCAACAATTTCACTTGCAACTCAACTCACTTTCTCCAGATTAAAAGTATAGCTGTGGGAACTTGCATAGCCAAGCTATGCCTGCCTTTTCGTGAAGTACATGGAACAGTTCTTGTTTCAGTCCTGCTCAGGCCCCGTCCCTCAACTCTTAGTCCGGAATATCAATGACTGCATTTGTGCTGCTTCTTGCATTCATACAGAACTCAAAAATTTCATAACTTTTGCTGCCAGCTTCCACTTTGCTCTCATCTTCAACAGCCCATTTCTGACTCTTCCCTTCCCTCTCTGTCTCCATCCTGAAGGATAGCTTAGCGACAAGCATCCATTACAGCCTGATAGAGATGTTCCCTTCATTCTATCCAACCCTCCTCCAACCTCTCTCCAACTTAAAACTAATTTGTTTTCTCACTTCTGTTCTGATGAAGGGTATTTGACCTGAAAGGTTATCTGTCTTTCTTGTTCCACAGATATTGCCTGATCTGCTAAATGTTTCCAACATTTTTTATTCCTCCACTAATAAACCTTTTCTCTTGTTAACCATCCTATATTTTCAAGCAATTATATTTTTCATGGAAGTAACTTTTGTGTATTCCTTGATCGTCATCCCTTTACTGAAGTGGAATGGTCACTCTCTGTCCTTCTCCAGTGGCCAAATGTACCAAATCTAAATTAGAAAACCAATAGCCAGTGTAGAAACTGGAACCACGAAGATGAGAACAAATGCCGAAATCTGATTAGATTCCCTGCAAGAGAATTTAATGGAAGAGGAATCCATGATATCCAGGAAAATAGTGAAAGAGCCAAAGTCACCAAAATCATAATAAAGTGGCCAAGACAATGAATGCCACTGTCATTCACAATGAATAGGTATCGGGATATCTAAGGAAGATACTGCTGTTTCTGCCTCCCTTCAGTTTCTATTAATCCTACATCTGTCTTCAGTGAAAACAAAATCAATTTTCTCATCTCATCACTCCCACCAGGCTCACTTTATATTTCATCTCATTTAATTTTTATGTAAATAAGCATTAGCATTAAATTTGCAATTACTATTATGAATTTGCTATCCCCTATAGGTTCAGTTAACAGTAAAAAGTGTTAAGATGTTAATCAATTCAAAACTAATCTATGAAAACTTAATAATATTAATTGAATTCACACATCTATAAATGATGTGGTCTTTCAATTACAAGTAATCCATATAATTATTTTTAAAAGTTTAGAGTAGAAATTAGACCACAGTGTACCTGTTTAACAGGTATATTTTTAGCATATTGTGGACTTATTTTGAGAACAATGACCTCCAGCCCAATATTTGGTCTGGAAGTTTTTCAAGTATTCCTGACAATCCCCTAACGTAAGTGTTAAGTTGTTTATGGATGTAAAGCCTATTTTAGGCCCACTTGCCTACAGGGCACAGGCAAGACACCCTTATGGTTCTTTAGCAATCACTTCAACTGAAGCACCGAGCAACAACAAAGGGTTATTTTGTTTTGAATTTCGAAAATAAATTGATGCAAAGACTGGATGAGCAGGAGTGCTCTGTCATCTTCCCAATAGTACTTGTGATCAGTGGGCCCACCACCTTTTCCCTTTGCACCTTCAAGTGCCTGAGCTGGGATAGGCAGGCTGAGGTTCATTTTAGTTTAAGATAGGACATTATCAATGCCTCCCTCCTCCATCAACATGAGTTCAATCTAAATCTCTGGTGTTATATGTGTGGAACCTTCACATTCTCCCCATGACCGCATGGGCTTTCCTGGATGCTCCAGTTTCTTTCCACACTTTACAAGTTGATAGATCAATTGGCCACTGTAAGATTGTTCCTACACCTGTAAGTAAGTAATAGAGTGGCAGGGAGTTGAGGGGAATGTGGGGAGAATAAAATGGAATAGCGTAGGATTATTTTAACTTGTGATTTAGTGGGCTGTAGTATTTGTTTCCGTGCTGTATGACTGAGATTCTGTGGAAGACAAGCAGCAAATGACAACAGTTCACCTAAATAATACAATGAATTCATGACTCAACTTTGAGTCTGTCATGGGCCTCCTGCTTAGATGGTGCTCTCAGTTATTTGGGGTCCAGAGGAATTTTCACCTTCACTTTTAACTGCAGAAGTGAATTAGGTGATTGCCAATTAATTAGAGTTGTGTGGCGACTCACCGTTTAGTCGGGCGAACCGGCTCGGCAGTCGGGTCGCGCGGCGTCAGAGCGACGAGGCCCAAGATGGCGGCGGGCCTCGTCTTTCCGAGCGATGGGGAGAACCCGCGCGCGGGAAAGTCTTGATGACGTAGTACTTACCTCATTGCCGGTTGTTTTGGGCGGGAACATTCTCCCTTAAAGGGCCCGCGCAAGGCGGGAAAATAAACCAGTTCTTGTTTGGCAATCCTCCGACTAGTATCTTGTTTTATTCCGCGGTAGCAACCGCTACATTGGTGACCCCGATGGTCCAAACGGCTTTTGGACCCGCGCAATGGACGACAGCGCAGCAGCCAACGCAGTGGCCCTCAAGCTGCCCACCTTTTGGACACTTAGGCCCAGCATCTGGTTTGACCAGGCTGAAGCACAATTCCACCTTTGGCAGATCACCTCCGACTCCACGAAGTACCACCATGTGGTTAGCTCTCTGGACCAAGAGACAGCTGCCCAGGTTGGAGACTTCATCCAGTCGCCTCCGGAGGAAGATAAGTACCCGGCTTTCAAAGACCTTTTGATTAGGACCTTCGGCCTCTCCCGTCGTGAGTGCGCTGCCCACCTGCTTCATCTGGATGGCCTGAGGGACAGATCCCCATCCGCCCTAATGAATGAGATGCTGGCATTGGCCGAGGGACACAAGCCATGCCTGATGTTTGAACAGGCCTTCCTCGAACAGCTCCCCGATGACATCCACTTGTTGTTAGCTGACACCGACTTCAGCAACCCCCGTGAGGTGGCTGCCCGGGCAGATGTCCTGTGGAGGGCCAAGCGCGAGAGTGGTTCGTCCGTCAGTCAAATCACCAGGCCGCGAGCCCAACGCCCGCCTCGCCCGGCCCCAGCATCCGAGCAGCCACGCCCCAGGAACACAGACGACGACACGGGTGACCAGCTGTGCTTCTACCATCAGAGGTGGGGTGCGGAGGCCCGTCGATGCCGCCCACCCTGCAAGTTTCAGGGAAACGCCAGGGCCAGCCGCCACTGATGGCTATGGCGGCTGGCCGCCGACAGAGCCTCCTCTTCGTTCAGGACAAGAAATCTGGACGGCGTTTCCTCGTTGATACTGGAGCGGAGGTCAGTATTTTGCCCCCGACCGGCCGCGACACTCGTGACAGGCCACCAGGTCCTCTACTCAATGCCGCCAACGGTACAACGATACGGTCTTTCGGCACCCGTACACTTCAATTACAATTTGGCGGCAGCCGTTTTACCTGGACTTTTACCCTTGCCACCGTCGTCCGACCACTCCTAGGAGCCGATTTCCTTCGGGCCCACAACCTGTTAGTCGACCTGCGAAGGAAGCGGTTAGTCCACTCTAGCACTCTCCAGACCTATCCCCTGGGAGAAATCAGCCCGCCAGCCCCGCGCCTGGACTCCATTTCCCTTTCTGGCGACGATTTCGCCAAGCTCCTAGCCGAATTCCCATCAATTTTGGCACCTTCGTTTACAAATTCTAGGCCCAAACAGGGGGTACGACACCACATCATTACTACAGGGCCACCCCTTCATGCCCGAGCACGACGATTACCTCCAGACAAGCTCCGCCTGGCAAAGGAAGGGTTCTGTCACATGGAGGAGCTGGGGATTGTTCGCAGGTCAGACAGCCCCTGGGCCTCCCCCCTGCACATGGTCCCCAAAGCCACCGGAGGGTGGAGGCCCTGCGGCGACTACCGCAGGCTGAATGACGCCACCACCCCGGACTGCTATCCCATCCCTCACATCCAGGACTTCACAGCAAACTTACACGGGGCCCGCATCTTTTCCAAAGTGGACCTCGTTAGGGGATACCACCAAATCCCGGTCCATCCGGATGACGTCCCCAAAACTGCGATTATCACCCCATTCGGCCTGTTCGAATTCCTTCGGATGCCGTTCGGCCTTAAGAACACCGCACAGACCTTCCAGCGGCTGATGGACGCGGTAGGCCGAGACCTGGACTTCGTGTTCATTTACTTAGACGACATACTGATCGCCAGCTGTAACCGCCAGGAACACCTTTCCCACCTCCGCCAGCTGTATTCCCACCTCTGCGATTTCGGCCTCACGATCAACCCGTCCAAGTGCCAATTCGGACTTGACTCTATCGATTTCCTCGGCCACAAAATCACCAGCGACGGGGCAACACCCCTACCCGCCAAGGTGGACGCTATCCGCCATTTTGCCCGCCCCGACACAGTCAAAGGCCTACAGGAATTCCTTGGGATGGTCAACTTTTACCATCGGTTCATCCCTGCAGCAGCCCGTATCATGCGCCCTCTGTTCTCGCTGCTGGCTGGTAAGGGCAAGGACATCACCTGGACTGACGAGGCTGCGGCTGCTTTCGTTAAGGCCAAAGACGCCCTGGCAGACGCCACGATGCTTGTACACCCCAGGACTGACGTCCCAACTGCCCTCACGGTAGACGCGTCCAACACCGCGGTGGGTGGGGTACTGGAACAGCTACTCGAAGGCCGCTGGCAACCCTTGGCATTTTTCAGCAAGCACCTTAGACCGCCCGAACTGAAGTACAGCGCTTTTGATCAGGAACTTCTAGCACTGTATCTGGCGGTCCGGCATTTCCGATACTTTCTAGAAGGCAGGCCTTTCACCGATCATAAGCCTCTGTCCTTTGCCTTCTCCAAAGTCTCCGATCCCTGGTCAGCTCGTCAGCAGAGACATTTATCCTACATTTCCGAATTCACAACTGACATCCAACATGTCTCCGGAAAGGATAATGTCATTGCTGATGCACTTTCCAGACCAACCATCCACAACCTATCCTTGGGTGTCGACTAAACGGCCCTAGCTGACGCACAGCAAGCCGACGACGAACTGCCCAGCTACAGAACCGCAGTCTCGGGTCTGCAGCTCCGAGATTTCTTGGTTGGTCCAGGTCAGCGGACCCTACTTTGCGACGTTGCGACTGGTCAGCCCCGCCCTATAGTCCCTGCAGCCTGGCGGAGACGCGTTTTTGACTCGGTACATGGGTTGGCGCACCCGTCCATCAGATCCACTGTCCGACTGGTCGCCAGCAAGTTTGTCTGGCATGGCCTGCGCAAACAGGTCAGTGAGTGGGCCAGGACTTGTCCGTACTGCCAGATGTCAAAAATCCAGAGACACACCAAGGTCCCACCACAGCAGTTCGAGCCTACCCATAGGAGGTTCGACCACATACACGTCGACCTCGTGGACCCTCTGCCAGTTTCAAGAGGAGCCCGATACCTCCTTACCATCGTGGACCGGTTCACGAGGTGGCCTGAGGCAACCCCCCTGACTGACATCACTACTGATTCCTGCGCCCGGGCGCTGCTCACAACTTGGGTCTCACGTTTTGGTGTTCCGGCCCACATCACTTCAGACAGAGGCACCCAATTCACTTCCAGTCTCTGGGCTGCATTAGCGAACTTGTTAGGGACGCAGCTGCACACCACCACGGCCTACCATCCTCAATCAAACGGGTTGGTGGAACGTTTTCACCGCCATCTGAAATCAGCCTTGATGGCCCGCCTGAAGGGTCCTAACTGGGTTGACAAGCTGCCTTGGGTCCTGCTCAGCATACGCACTGCCCCCAAAGAAGACCTCCACACTTCGTCAGCTGAGCTTGTGTACAGGGCGCCCCTAGTTGTCCCCGGGGATTTCATACCTGCCCTTCAGGACCAAGGGGAACAACCCCCAGCAGTCCTACAAAGACTGCGCGAGAAGCTTGGCAACTTGACCCCGATTCCCACCTCACGGCACGGTCAAGCCCCATCCTGCCAGCCCAAGGAACTATGGGACTGTAAGTTTGTTTTCGTTCGCAGGGGCACACCTCGGGCGCCATTGCAACGACCATATGAGGGACCGTTCCGAGTCATACGGAATAACGGATCCACCTTTATTTTGGACATTGGAGGCAGGGAACAGGTTTTGACGGTGGACCGCCTCAAACCGGCCCATTTGGATCTGCAACGACCTGTCGAGGTTGCAACGCCGCGACGCAGGGGCCAGCCCCCTAAGCGGCAGCTGGCACAGCCCACGGACCTTGGGGACTGTATCGCCGGTTCTGGGGGGGGTTGTGTGGCGACTCACCGTTTAGTCAGGCGAACCGGCTCGGCAGTCGGGTCGCGCGGCGTCGGAGCGACGAGGCCCAAGATGGCGGCGGGCCTCGTCTTTCCGAGAGACGGGGAGAACCCGCGTGCGGGAAAGTCTTGATGACGTAGTACTTATATCATTGCCGGTTGTTTTGGGCGGGAACATTCTCCCTTAAAGGGCCCGCACAAGGCGGGAAAATAAACCAGTTCTTGTTTGGCAATCCTCCGACTGGTGTCTTGTTTTATTCCGCGGTAGCAACTGCTACAGTTGATACAATTCAATGCAAAATACTGTAGATCCTGTTAACCTGAAATAAAAACAGTAAGTGCTGGAGATCCTCAGCAGATCAAGCAACATATATGGAGAGTTAACCTTACAGATTACTGCATGAATAGTGAATGACCTGAGAATTATCTCCACAAATACTGTCTGTTCTATTTGCAACATTTTCTGTTTTGTTTCAATTAATATTGTAGTTTAATTTATATTCATGTTATTTTACAAATTTCTGTGATCAAGTAATTCTTTTTTAAGCAATGTAAGTCTTTATTGCTAATATAGGTGTAGAAGTGCTTGATATATTCACTTCAAACTTCTTACTGTGCTATTTTTAGAAATGTATTAATATGTCTTTAAAATGGAAGGTCATCTTAACAGAATAACCAAATCAGTAATCTGTACAAAATGGGTTATACACTTGAACAATAACCATTAAAATTAACTTATAGGTTTTATCATTTACTTTACAATGACAATTAGGGTTAGGGTTACTTTTCAAGTTTTACAAAATTCTTTTTATAGCCAGGAATGATTTTAAGTCATAAAATTATTTTGTATTGGTAAAGATTTCAATAGTAGATTTAAAACAAAATTATAAATGTGCATTTGAAGAATGCATCTATAATTTCAGCAATGAACTAAGAATATTGGATATCATTTGTGATTTATTCATTAATATTATGCACTATTCTAATCAAAATTGTCTTCCAGAATAATTTTTTTGCTAAACACATGATTCCAGAAATGCTGCTACTTTTATCAATTCATCTTTTTCTCTCAGAGGCTTGTCAACCTGCTCATTTTATTCCTCATAGTTACATCATGTCACCTTTGTGAATCTTTTATGTGCTTTTCCCTTATCATGGTATCCTTCTTCTAGCACATAAACAGAATTGAACACAGTATACCAAGTATGGTCCAAGGTTTTGTATAATTTAAAATTACCTCTTTGCATTTGAAATTGATTCCTCTATAAATGAACCTAATATCTTGTTTGCAAGCTTTACAGTCTGACTTGCACAATGAGTTTTGAGTTAACAGCCATGTTACTGCTATGCTTTTCTATTTACTTTCTCATGTTTAGCTGTTTCTCACCAGCCGCTCCAGTTCACCCACATGCTGCAGGTGCAGCCCTTCCAGAAGTACAGTTTCCCCTCAGCTAATTTTGGGCCACTGCCCTTTGAACTGGGCTCCTCAGTTTCCCACATCTCTTTAACAGACAGGCATGTGTTTCCATAATTAGTTTCTCTTTACATCAATTAGCACATCTGTTAACGCCTGTGGTTAATTTAATTGCTTCTTGATATTCCTATAGCAGGATCTCCTATAATTCATCCTTCTCCCACTCCTTTTGTTTCATTCTAGCTAATTCAAGGTATCCTTTACTGATAGAAGAAGAGAAGGAATCAAATGGCATTGTCCAAATTAGAACCAATAAAATAGGAAAGTGCAGGGGGAAGGACCGACTAAGCGGAATTTGGATCTGCTACCCGTGCCTTAATTTCTCCTTCAGATATAGTCTTGTGACTCTCAGTTTCATATCCACTTTAAGAGGGACTGATATCTTTTAACTTTATTTAAAGAATCTAATTGAATGAACTGAAGTATACTTGATCTAATTAATATATCATTATCTCCCCTTTGATTTGACCATTCTGTTTTACTTTGACAACTTCTCTTTACCTTTATTTTCTATCATCTTTGTACTTGATCAATCGATTTCAATGGTATTTCTACTTAAGGCCTGCTTCAGTTTCTCGCAAATGTCAAAAGCAAAATTACCATGACTTTTTAATAATATGGAAAATGTTTAAGTACAAATCAAAGTATTGGAGATGCTGGAAATTTGAAATAAAAAATAAAAATGTTTGAAGTTCTCAGTAGACAAACCAGCGCATTTGAAGGCGGGAAAACAGTTACTGCTTAAAGTCAATAAGCTTTTATAAAAATAAAAAAATGTATTAAACCATGTTTCTCTCAGTGTTAGCAACACCGTATGCCATCCTGTGCCAACATATTCTTTTCAGGATATCTCAGCTGAACATTATCAAAATCAACATAGTAAAATTATTTTTTTTAATATTTCTATATTCTTGATAATCAGTAAGCAGATACATTCTCATTAACACAAAATTGCTCAAATATCTCTTGTCAAACAAAACTATAGCAAGATTCTGATCTACGTATTGGTGCAGTACCATTAGAAGTGCTGAAGTCGAGGAACAGAGTCCAATTCCTCGAGAAAGATCCTGAGTTCTGGTGGCAATTCATAGAAAGGTATTGGAATAGAAGTTATGCATCTCCTTGGAGAAGTGAGGGAGGAACTTGCGAAGGAAGGTGGTTTTATCCTTCTTCTTCTTGGCCAATCCCTCAGGATCGAGGATGACTTGCTTCTACTCTAGTTTTGTTGTTTCTGAGATGGCTGAGGAACCCAGTGTGGGAATGACAGGTTCTTCCATAGATTGGGGTAGGAGCTGTCTGATGGACCAGGTGATTGGGTAGTTTGTGAGGCGATGCACTTCTTCTTGTCCACTGCTAATGCCGGGATTCTGTGTGCTTCTGATGCTGGATTTGAGATTCTCAGTACCATCCCAAATGCTCCTTCTTGGAGCAGCTGGATTACCCAGGAGTCAGTGGAGATGTTGCACTTGTTCAAGGACACTTTGAGCACATCCTTGAATCTTTTCCTCAATTGCAAGTGTATATTGTCTTGCACTTGGATGTTAAAATTCCAGAAGATTTTCTAAAGTCTTTCAGATAATAAAGCCTGATTGATCCATAAAGCACTGCCCATCAGGATAAAACAGCAAGTTTTTCAGTTACTGCTTAAAGTTAATGAGCTTTTATAAAAATAAAAAAAGTTTTAAACCATGTTTCTCTCAGTGTAAACAACACCATATGCCATTTCAATTTGCACTTTGTCACTGAAGGGAGTTAAAAAGGCAAAGAGGAGGAATAATTTCCGAGCTCCTACTGCAAAACTTTCATACCTTCATGATTAGGGACATACATAGAAATGTTCTAAAACCTTAAAGTCCAAAAAAATGGCAAAATAACCTAAAGAAAGTCTGAAGCATACAAATATGACAGCATAAGAAGTAGAAGCAGGAGAAGGTGAAATTGTAGTTAAACCTTTACGTCAAGTTTATTTTCCTCCCAAATAATTAAATTTCTCGATTCCCTTCGTGTGCAATACTCAGCCCCTACTGAATGGGGATGAATTCCTTGACAAATAGACTTTGCAAAAGGTAGTATAAACTAGTATAATTCATTTATTTAGCAATCCACCTATCCTGGTTATCAATTTCAAAACTCATGTTTTAACATTAGATAACTTCCTTGTTATTTTTCTTTCTTCAGGTGATGCTTGTAGTATTTAAGAACATTATTCTTTAAGCAAAAACAAAGACCTGTTTTGATGCCCTAGGGATCAAATCACATTGCCAACTGAAACTAGCTTGCTTAGGACATAAGCCTGACAATCAGGAGATCATCATCTGGATTTCTGGTGCCTTCTATGACATGAAGGTCAAAAATTCAATGGGATTCTTTTCCTATCGCAAGCATAATATTTTAGCCCTCAAAAAGATTCATCAACCTGACAGTTGCTTGGGCTTTTGAAAGTGGTAACTGATCCTGTATACCCTTGAGTATATGTCCTCTGACTGCTTAACTAAAAAATGATCTTGACAGCAACTAGGGAGTGAAGGACATATATTCCAAGGCAATCACACAGTTGTCTGTGCAAACCTCTCCCTGGAATAAGTACAGCAATGAAATTTGAGTCTGTCAAATCAATTAAGTAGGAATCCGACATGAATTAAAACATACTGTACTCTCTGTGGCTCCATGTTCAGCATCTTTAAGCTATGATGGGACCTGCAGGGAGTGACTGCCATGGCAGATATTTCAGATATGAGAGATGTGTCAGGGACCAAAGATCCAGAGCTGACCTGCCATGTACAGCCACTGGTACCCATGTTGAGGCAATTCCCAACTTTTCATTCAATTAATATATCTTTTGCAAGAAGTTCTTAAGATGTGTCTCAGTCCAATTTTGCTTCATGTTGAAAAGCAAAATAACTACAGATTCGGGAAATTTGAAATAAAAACAGGAAATGCTGAGGATACTCAGCAGGTCAGGCAGCATCTGTGGAGGGAAAACGGAGTTGACATTTTAGGTCAATGACCATATGAAAGATCATCAATCTAAAATGTTAACTCTGTTTCTTTCTCTCTCTGCAGATACTTCCTGACCCATTGAGTATCCCCATAATTATCTGTTTATATTTTGCTTCACATTGTCCCTCCATTTCATAACTACTGTGATTATTTATAAACTTGTTGGCCATTATACAACCTTGTATCGTTGTCCTTTGTGAAGACATTTACAGTCTTATTTGAAGTGTTTGCTTATTGTCAGTTGTTTCCATGAGTAAATGCTCTGTTGCTATCATTTTATAATTTAAAATATATTTAACTATGATCTGCCATTATTTTTTTCCTTTGAATTTTGCAATTAAGGGATTTCTTTCCTCGGAACTTGTACTAATTTCCCTACTTACAGTTTGGGCTTGTATTATCATCTCATTCTTTCTCAGCATGCAGTAACAACAATCTTTCATTCAAATATATTTTTCATCTGCTGCCTTTGACCTGAACAAAAAACTAGTAGAACAATTCTTTATGAGTCAGTAAAATAAACAGTAATAACAAACTAATTGGGATAAGCTTTCTCATAATATTTTAAAGGCTGCATAAGTGACAATGCTATTTCTCAGAAGAGTTGGAATCTTTGGGTAACTCCACTGTTAATCAATCCTGGTGCTTAAATTGTTCCAAGGGACTGAGATTTCATGCACATTATTTACAGTATATGTGACTATCCTTCATTCACTATATTTTCTGACAAATTGACCTTGCCTTCACTGGTAAATGTTGCTGTATTTTTTGTTGTAAGTTCAATTGGCTCTGCTCTTTAAATAGCCAGGCATAGGGAATGCCCTGTCTGCGACTTATTGCCTAATGCAGAGATGTCAATGTCTATCATTAGATATAAGGAAGCAATCCTGTTGCAGAGCACACTGAATACCATTTAAAAGAAAAATGGGGTAAAGGAGTAAATGATGGTTATTGGTGGCCTCATGTTCAATGTGGCAATGGAAGAAGCACTCATGCTTCTCCTGGTTTTAACACAAGCTAAACTCTGAAACACTTCCACCAGCCCATTTAAGGGTTGCTAGTTAGGTTACAATGCACCTGAAACAACTGACCTCAGCATACAGAAGACTAATGAAACATTGTCAGAGTCACAAAGGTGCCCAGTGTTAGACAGATTACATATGCAAAGCAAGATCCTTTGAAGTCCTCACCACCTGATCAAATAAGGTGTGTGTTATACTTTCATCATACAAGAATGTGTGTATCACCTGTCTTAAAGGAACTAAACACTTTGCAAAAGGATATTGCTTTATTATGGAACATAGACTCACTTTGGAAATGACTTTGTAAAGACCTTGAACAGAAATCCACAGTCCCACCACCCCACTCAACAAGCAGGCAAATAGCTTGCTGATGGTCACCTTTTTCATTGATATATGAAACCATGGCTTATCAAATAAGCTTCAAAAGATGAAAGGAAAAATTTGGAAAGAGAAAAACATTTTTCATTAATTCTTTCAATTTTGTTTCTGAATGTATTTCAAATCATATATCCAGATCTAGGAAAGAAGTTGGAAGTATAGTTCCTTTATCTTTTATACCCTATAAATCATTCTTGACTCTGGAGCATTCTCTTGTGTTCCATGTAGGAAGGGACATGGATGCACATTTTTAAACCCAATCTGACAACAGCAGTGATTTTTTTAATGACCACTATTAAAATAATTGTGCTCAAAATGAAATATTTTTGGACTATCCTATGAAGAAAATGATCATTCTATCCTTTTTAAGAAAAGGAAACAGGATGAGTGAAGCAAAACATTTCTGGAGACAGATTAAATATGGGAAATAGGACTAATCTGTTCAAATTCAATTCTCTTTCTATTATTTACTAAGCAAATGACTGTTGAGCCCTCCCTTCAGGTGAATTGGGTGTGGTTATTTTGATAGATGGATGTCTCATTCTATTTATACATCTTATGAAACATCTTCCTCAAATGCTCCAGAATAGGGCTCCCCTCTCTGATTGCAGAGATGTCTGACTCATGGTACATTGCAACTCATGTTTCTTTCTAACCCTACACAGAGATCAGACCATTTCCAGAAACAAACCAAACCATGAATATTTCATTGGTCATGTTGTGAGAGATGTACAACAGTGCTTCCCATGGCCATGTTATCTCAACTGCCTTACCCTATATGGAAATTCAGCCCAACACCAACTTTCACATGAGGAAAAACTGCATTGTTTTTAATGGGGATATAACAGAAATAGTCTGAACTGTTTGCATGGAGGTTGGAATGTTTGAAGGGAAGGATTACAGAACTTTATTCTGAGTCACAACTGGTTCAGCTTGCTACTGACGAAGATTCACCAGTGCTGGGTGTTGCTCAGTTGGTCAGTAGTAAGTATTCAGCACAAAATAATGACCATGCTCCACTGTAGACTGTATAATTCTATGATGCATGTTACGCTGAGAAAAAATTGCCTGGACTTTCTTCACAAAGGTGATGTCCACAAGGCAAAAACATGTCACTAGAAAATGGACTGTATGGAGCCTGATTTTGGGTGCTATCTGGTCCAATTTTGACTTTATTTGGAGGAGCTCACGCTGGAGGTTTCAGGGTGAAATCGCACCAGGCTGTTTACTTTAGCTCACTTGATGTTATACCAGATTTAGGCACATGCAAGATAAATCAATATTTGCCTAACAGACTTTTCTGCCCATACCGATATAAATTGGACCTCAAAGCTGCAATCTCCAGCCATTGTGGAACAGTGGTAGTAGAACAAGGAGCACATCATGCTGGTTTATTGTGGGCTTTTTTTTGCCTTTTAAAGGAATGCTCTCAAGAGACAGCTGGGCAGTTTCAAAACTCATTGCAATCTGTTCACACATCATTCACAGAACATAGAACGGTACAGCACAGAACAGGCCCTTCGGCCCACAATGTTGTGCCGACATAGCTATTCCCTCCTGCCTACAGAATGCCCATATTTTCATCTCATTCATATGCCCATCCAAGCCCTTCTTGAAAGCCCCCAATGAGTTTGCCTCCACCACCCTATCAGGCAACGCATTCCAGACATCCACCACTCTCTCAGTAAAAAACGTACCCCTCACGTCTGTTCTGAACCTACCCCCTCTCACCTTAAATGCATGCCCATTCAGAGTCCACATGGTGTGCTGTGACTTGCAAGGGGTGCTTTATCACATTTTAGCTCCTGAGATAATCATTCTCAGAAGTTACACAGCTAACGACACTCCATTAGTGGAAGCATTTTTATGATTACAGCTGCCACTCTGGTGAATTCGGGATCTTGGGGGAGAAGGCAAAGATATGCCCATTTCCACAGAATCTTCAAAGACACCATATCCTATTTGGACCTCTCCAGTGAGCAATGAACAAGGCAGTCATCATGAAATACATGATCTTCCTGAGAAAGGTCTTTGCCCACACTCTCATGCCTGTACTCTATTTTCGGTGGAGATCAAGGTCACATTGGCTGTCATCATCCAAACCACAGGAGATTTCTAAGCACCTGGAGCAGATCTCCCAATCTGATGCATCAGAGAGGTCACTTAGTTATTGTGTTTGTTTCATCCAGTTTGATTTCAGTGAAAAAGTGTTGATGCTGCGATTTGCCAGAATTTCTGACTTCCTATTGTGTGCAGAAGCCATTAACTGCACATATTCCCATAAGGACTGCCCTTAATAACCCAGACCTTCATCAGCAAGAAATACACATGACTCTTCTATCCTGAGGGAATCTGTACTGCCCAGCAGGATGGATTCTGGGGTTGGGGAGGGGAGAATGGCTTCCTTTATTTCCCCAACTCCTCATACCAGTGTGCTCTTCAATAATACCAGCTGAGCTCAGATACAACCACAGACATTCAAGGGCTAGCACAGTAGTGAAATGATTATTGCTTTGCACAAGATGTTTGTTTTTTGCAATAGCCCATGGAGACACTTCAGCATACACCAAGCAGGTGGGGAGTCTTCATCAAGGTATGCTGCATCTGATTAGTGGCATTTCATTTCACGAACTCTGACTTCTGCATAAAATGCCTTTTCTGTGAGGACCTCGACCCTTCAGTTGTACAGCGGTGGACAGATTACCATAACATATCTTGTGAGGTCATGATCTGTCTTCCAGAATTGCACCATTGTGAGCAAATTCACATTCCTGGAGGACACCCCTACCAGCCACTTCTTTTGGTAAGTCTTGCAGCCCTCCTGCCCCTCCCCCCCCCTTATTACACAGGACTCTTCTCCTGGCATGTGTAGTAATAAAGCAATATCTAGCATGACCACATCTATGTTTAATGGGTTAGTATTGTTTCATATGGTATTTACATTGATTGTTAAAACCCTAGTTACTGAGAGAAGTGCATTTTTTTATATATTGGCTAGCCAATGAATGGTCACTGTAACAAGTATGTGAGAGGAACTGTGGAGTCAGTGAAGCTGAACTGAACAGTGGTACTCAGAGAAGATAAAGACGACACATTTACGGATTAAACTTCCAGGATGATTGGGTTTGTCAGGTAGTGGCCAGGTAGACTCCAACGTTGCTTAAAGGAATACAGTGGCATGCAAAAGTTTGGGCACCTTGGTCATAATTTCTGTTACTGTGAATAGCTCAGTGAGTAAAAGATGACCTGATTTCCAAAAGGCATAAAGTTAAAGATTACTTTTTTATTTCCATCTTTTACAGTTTCAAAATAACTAAAAAGGAAAAGGGCCTGAAGCAAAAGTTTGGGCACCCTGCATGGTCAGTACTTAGTAACACCCCCTTTGGCAAGTATCACAGCTTGTAAATGCTTTCTGCAGCCAGCTAAGAATCTTTCTATTCTTGTTTGGCGGATTTTCATCCATTCTTCCTTGCAAAAGTCTTCTAGTTCTGTGAGATTCTTGGGCTGTCTTGCATGCACTGCTCTTTTGAGGTCTATCCACAGATTTTTGATGATGTTTAGGTCAGGGGACTATGAGGGCCATGGCAAAACCTTCAGCTTGTGCCTCTTGAGGTAGTCCATTGTGGATTTTGAGGTGCGTTTAGGATCATTATCCTGTTGCAGAAGCCATCCTCTTTTCATCTTCCGCTTTTTTACAGATGGTGTGATGTTTGCTTCCAGAATTTGCTGGTATTTAATTGAATTTGTTCTTCCCTCTACCAGTGAAATGTTCCCCATGCCAACTGGCTGCAACACAAGCCCAAAGCATGATCGATTCACTACCGTATTTAACAGTTGGAGAGGTGTTCTTTTCATGAAATTCTGCACCCTTTTTTCTCCAAACATACCTTTGCTCATTGTGGCCAAAAAGTTCTATTTTAACTTCATCATTCCACTGGATTTGTTTCCAAAATGCATCAGGCTTGTTTAGATGTTCCTTTGCAAACTTCTGATGCTGAATTTTGTGGTGAGGATGCAGGGAAGGTTTTCTTCTGATGACTCTTCCATGAAGGTCATATTTGTGCAGGTGTTGCTGCACAGTAGAACAGTGCACCACCACTCCTGAGTCTGCTAAATCTTCCTGAAGGTCTTTTGCAGTCAAACGGAGGTTTTGATTTGCCTTTCTAGCAATCCTACGAGCAGTTCTCTCGTAAAGTTTTCTTGGTCTTCCAGACCTCAACTTGACCTCCACCATTCCTGTTAACTGCCATTTCTTAATTACGTTACGAACTGAGGAAGTGGCTACCTGAAAACGTTTTGCCATCTTCTTATAGCCTTCTCCTGATTTGTGGGCATCATTTATTTTAATTTTCAGAGTGCTAGGCAGCTGCTTAGAGGAGCCCATGGCTGCTGATTGTTGGCACAAGGTTTGAGGAGTCAGGGTATTTATAAAGATTTGAAATTTGCATCACCTGGCCTCTCCTAACGATGACTATGAACAAGCCATAGCCCTAACAAGCTAATGAAGGTCTGAGAGCTTGGTAAACGTTATCTGAGAGCTCAAATCTCTTGGGGTGCCCAAACTTTTGCATGGTGTTCCTTTCCTTTTTTCACTCTAAAATTGTACAAAACAAAAATAATACACTAATCTTGCTTAAAATGTTGAAAAGAATGTTTCATCTTTAACTTTATGACTTTTGAAGATCAGTTCATCTTCTACTCACTTAACTATTCACAGTAACAGAAATTTTGACCAGTGCCACTGTAAATAAACATACTTCATTTGCAGAGACAAAAGAATTTCTGCAGATGCTGGAATCTGGAACAATACACAAAAAGTGCTGGAGGAACTCAGCAGGTCAGGCAGCATCCATGGAGGGAAATAAACAGTCGACGTTTCGGGCCGAGACCCTTCATCAAGACTGGAAAGGAAGAGGGCAGAAGCCAGAATAAGAAGGTGGGGGGAGGGGGAGGAGCACACACAGGCAGGAGATAGGCGAGTCCAGGTGAGAGAGGGAAGGTAGGTAGGTGGGTGGGAGAGGGGAGGAAGATGTAATAAACTGAGAGGCGATAGGTAGAAGAGGCAAAGGGCTAAAGAAAAAGGAATCCGGTAGGAGAGGGCAGTGGATCATGGAATACAGGATGGAGGAGGGGAGGAGAGGAAGTGGGCAGGTCATCAAGGTGGGGAAAGGGAGCCACAGGAATAAGGGAAGACAAAAAAGTAGGGGTGGGGGAGGGAGAAAAAGAAGAGGCGGGGTTACCGGAAGTTAGAGAAATCGATGTTGAGGCCATCAAGTTGGAGACTCCCAAGGCTGAATATGAGGTGTTGTTCCTCCAACCTGTGCCTGGTCTCAATGTGGCAGTGGAGGAGGCCATGGATAGACATGTCAGCATGTCAGTATTGGATGTGGAATTGAACTGGGTGGCCACAGTAAGGTCCTGGCTGTTGTGGCGGACGGGACTTTGCACTTGTGAAATGCAAAGTGTAGCAAAATGTGTGAAACTTGGGCTCGCTGCAGAGATCAAATAAAGAGACAGAGACAGAGAGAGCTTGGGCCTACCTGCTTGTTTGCACCAGCTTGTTTGACCATGTAAGAAGTGGCCAAAATCTCTCAAAGTCAGAGGATCGGAGCTTGAATCAACATCAGTGCATGCACTCCATAGGAAACCTGTGAGATCTGGCCATCCAAGATCAAGTAATATCTGTAACCTCAAAGTAACTGGGAGTTGCAACAAGAAAGTCAGTTAGTTTGACATGACTTTGAGCTCTTTATTATTTAAAAGCAGCATTTACTTTGGGAATTTGTTACACCTATATCTCACTGACGAGGACCTGTTTATTTCTTTGAATGAATGTATCTCTCCTCACTGCAGCGTTTGGCTCCTCTATGGTAACCAGCATGAGTGTTGCTGCTGTGTGGTTAGGTAGGGTGTACCTTTAAGGGCTGGTACCTTTCTATGAATATTGTGGAGTAAAGAGTTGGGAGATTCATGCAATTAGGAGAAGTCCCATTCGGAATTTCCTAGGTCCCATTTTACCACTTATTTCTGGATAAGAGTCACACTAATGTCACTTCAAAATGCATTTTGGACTATTTAATATTTTGCAGGGGACCAAATTTGGAATTAATGTAAAATGCAGCCATGTTTTAGCAGATCAGTAATTGGTGTAATCACTTTTCTAGGCAGTGGACCTAAGCGGCAGATCTCCAGCTGACTCTGTCACAAGATGTGATAGATTTTATTATCAATTTATTCATGAACAAAGGAGACCCTAGCACTTGTTAGGAAATTATAATCTTCTCAATTAATTAAAAAAGGAAATAATTCTTAACAATGGGCTTCCTCACAGGTCATGTTATTACAACTACAGAATGATATCATTGGATAAATGTTCAAGTGGGTCATATGATGGAATTGTGATAAGCAGGACAATCAACGTCACCAGCCAGAAGCTGAAAACAACTTGATGGTTGAACCTTATTTTAGATTAACAAGCAAACTACCCAGACATTTGTAATGGTGCTGAGCAGGAGGGCAAGATATTCAATGGTGCTGATACATAGTTAATGTGTGTTTTCACTCCTTAAACCATAGGAGTCTTGTCAGCTGAGAATGTTTTGAACTTGCATCTAATGACAAGAGGACCTTGTTTCAACAATGCTGTAATGGAAGTATCAGTAAGACAAGAGATGGACCAGAGAGATTACCTTTACCCTAAGGATGGTGAATGGATTTCCAGACTTGGAAATGGGTAACAGAATGGTAGCATTGAAATATGGACTAAGACCAAGGCAAGTTCAATGACCTTACCTGGACATCAAAGCTGAAGATTTCTTTACTTAGCTTTTACTCAGGATGACATCTTTGATGCTTTGCAAGAACAAACTTGTCCCAGCACTTCCAACCCTTTCCTTCACTGTTGATGTTTCTCCTCTACTCATAGCAACTGCCTGAATCAACCCTCCTGATTCTAATTACATACTTATCATCTTATTTTACCTTCAGAACAGTTGGACAGAGGATTTTGTTGTTACCTGGAAACAAGAGATCAGAGTTTAGAAGGAGTGTAGGAAACAGACGCCCAGTGAGTAAAGCAGAGTCCCATGAGTTTAAACAAACATTTATTTCAAGCAAAGAAATGGGGATTTAAAAAAAATCCTTCCAGGTATTTAAAGCAGTAAGTAATGTAAAAATATTGTATTTTGAGTATATGCTTTCCATCATGACAGTCACCTCAGACCCATGTAATTCACATCCAGTGCCTTGTGGGAACTCCAAGATGTTTCACATGTCCAGGACAACCACAGATGCGGAAAGAGTGATCAGCTGAAGCAGCTTGAGCTCTGGCTTTCAGAGACTGAGCAGCAGTTGACATTAATACAGTCTATATGTACTGACAAAAGAACCAAAAGTGACGAGACAAAAAATCTTTATACACAGCAGGTGGTTAGGGTTTGGAATGCACTACCAAGGGTACTAGTGGAGGTGAATTTAATTGTAGTGTTCAAAACAGAGCTGGATATGTATCTGAAAGGAAAGAAATTGCATGGGAAAAGAAGAGGAAGTGAGCCTAATTGGATTTCTTATATTTCAAGCCGAAATGAAAGTAATGGGCTAAATAGCACCTTCCATTCTGTGATTCTGACATTCTGTGTGCTCACTATTATGCCATGTGCTATCACAGTTCACTTTGATGTATGATACCCTTTCCCAGGATGTTTGCATATTTACTTCTGAGCCAGCGTCTTTATCAATGCTATGCCACAAAAGCTCAGATCCACAGAAAATGAGTTAGCCCATGCCCACATACAACATGACATAGACAAGATTCAGGCATAAGCTGAGAAGAAGCAAACAACATTCATGCCACAGAAGTGCCAGGCACTAAACATCTCAACAAGAGAGAATCCAACCACTTACCCTTGAAATTCAATTACATCACTATTGCCGAGGCCCCTATCATGAAGGAAAGCCTTCTGATGGATTGACTGGTAAGAACCTATGTTGCATTCTCTGCAAGGGCATTGGAAACCAATTCAAAAGTAGATTTTAAAAGCATTTTTGGATAAATTTTTGAAACACAAAAATTACAGAAATGTGGAGCAAAAACAGAAAGGTGGGACATACTGGTTCACTCGTCCAGAAAACCAATGATAACTAAACTCCCAAACCTCACTAGTCAAGCTACAGTAAGAAGATGGAGCTTGGTTTTGCACAAGCTCAGATACCCTCTAAAACATTGTTGATGCTTTCTCTGAATATATGAGAGGATGGGCCCGACACTCATCATCGCAAGACAAAGGTCCCCTTCTAATCTGTCCCTGAACGGGATTGACATCTGAAAATAAAGGTTCAGAGAAAGACCCTGGAAAATATGAACCATTTCAGAAGCCAAATCTTGGTGAAGGCAGACATCGATGATGAAATTCACCATCACCTTTGATATGCCACCTTAGCTTTCGGTCGATTCAGGAAAACAGTATTTGAAGGTCAAGACCTCAGACCTTGCAAAAGACTCATGTTCTATTGGGCAGCAGTGATCCCTGCCCTATATGCTTCTGAGACCTGGACTACCTTTATCGGGCATCTCAAGGCGCTGGAAAAATAGCACCAAAGATGACCCTGCAAAACTGGAAGGATAAGCAAACCAACATCAGTATCCTCTCTCTGGCCAACGTCACCCATATTGAGGCTCCAGTAATAACAGTAGTTTACATTGGGCAGCAGATTCCTGAAACAGACACTCGATTTCCCAACCTCTGTCATCAGAAGAAATTACCAGGGAGACTGAGAAGTGATTTAAGGAAGTGATAGTGCTGGAGAGGGTACAAAGGAGATTCACCAAGATGTTGCCTGGGATAGAGGAGAAACTGGAGAGGCTAGGTCTGTTGTCCCTGGAGCAGAGGAGGCTAAGAGGGGACATGATTGGAGAATATAAAATTATGAGGGCTATCCAGAGGGTAGTCTGCAGGAATCTGTTCCCCTTATCAGAGGTGAATAAAACTAGAGAACAGAGTCTTAGGGTAAGGAGTAAGAGATGTAGGGGGGAATCTGAAGGAGATTCATCTACATGATGGTTATACCTGGAATGCACCACTGGAAAGAGTGGTGAAACAGAGTCTCTGACAGTATTTAAGATTTGAATCACCCAGACATTGAATGTTATGGACCAAGTGCTGGAGAATGGAATTAATACAGATGGGTGCCCACTGGTTGGCATGGATGTGGTGGGTCAAATGCTGTGTGACTGTGATGTGCTGAAAGCCTCCTTGAGGAAATGCAACATCCTCATTGACTCCTGGGAATCCCTGGCTCACGACCACTCTAAGTGGAGAAGGTGCATTCAGGACGGTATCAAGAACCTTGAGGCCATACATTGGGACCACACATTAGTGGCAGAATGACCACATTACTTTACAATCTACCCACCTGTCCCATCTGTGCAAGAGTCTGTAGCTCCCACATTGGCCTCATTACCATCTCAGAACTGACAAAACCAAAGTGGAAGTAAGTCACATTCGATCCCAAGGGACTGCCTAAGAGAAAAATCACAGTACCTCACACAATGATGTGCAATCAATAAAGGAAAGTATTCACAGGGACAATCAGCTGCACAAAGGAACTGTTCTTGCTGTGCCCTTGAACCTTCATTGCAGGGCTTTATCCTCAGGGTTTTATCCTCATCCCTCTCAACTGAAACACACACACACACACACACACACAGAGCCACCACCCTTACCACATTACCACCACTCTTATAAGGTATGTCAAAGTAAAACAATCAACTAAAATCTTTTGCCAGCTACAAAACTTTCATTATAAATCCACACATTAAAGGCTCTGATACCTTATTGAACCAAGGACAAGGAAGAAGAAAGGATCACAAGTCTTGTGAATTATTAAATGAAGATCACAACTACAAATGAAAAATTCTCCTCTGTTTCATGTTTTAATCGCTTCACACTTCTTTTGAAGCTTAACGCGTTACCTTACTTGAAATTAAAATATTCACTTTTCTCTAAGTTCTAACAGTTAAACTGATTTGATCTTCTTACAATATCAATCCTCAAAAACTTGTTAGTCCAGTATCAATTTTGTTCAATAGATAGCACTCTCATTTCAGAATCAGGTGGCCATAAGTTCAAACTACACTCAAGGAAATGAGTGTATGATCCAGATTATATACCCTGACTATTCCACATTGTGACAATTATGGCGCTCCAAAAATTCTATGTTGTAAAGCACTTTGGCACATCCTGAGGTCATGATGAATGTTAAATAAATGCAAGTTCTTTCCAGACTACGCATTCAGCATGCAACAAAGAAACAATCTGCTGGAGGAACTCAGTTGGTCGAGCAGCATCTGTGGGAGGAAAGGAATTATTGACTTTTTGGGACAAAACCCTGCATAAGGACTGAAAGTGGAGAGGTGAGATGGCCAGTATAAAGAGAGGAAGGAGAGCAATGAGAAAGGAATTGGGGTGACTGGTGGACTGAAGACGGGTGTAAGATGACAGGTAGGGGAGGGGAGTGAGGATGGAGTTTGGAATTGGAATTGGTATTGGTTTATTATTGTCACTTGTACCGAGGCACACAGAGAAACTTGTCTTGCATACCGATAGTACAGGTCAATTCATTACACAGTGCACTGAGGTAGTACAAGGTAAAACAACACAGAGTGCAGAGAAAAGAGAAAGTGCAGTGCAGGTAGACAATTATGTGCAAGGTCATAACAAGCTAGATTGTGAGGTCAAGAGTCCATCTTATTGTACTGGGGAACCGGAGTTAATGGCAGGTGAATGAGAGACAGACTTTCAGCATAGTACGAATAGAATGCTCCACTCTTCATTTGTGATTTATTTAAGCTGTAAAATTCATTAACAAAATGATTTGTTAAAACAAGGATTGTTCTCTCAGATGTAAAGTATCCTGTGGTGTTATTAGGAAAAATACAAGGAGCTTTCCTGGGATCCTTAGTCAGCACCATAAAAACATATCAATTGGTCATTGTCCCATTACTTTTAGTGGGATCTCACAGTGAGCAAATTTGCTTCTGTGTTTCCTATGAGAATGGTGGATATTCTTAAAAAGTGATTATGAATACATAAGGAGATTCTCTAGATCTGAGGGGGCCATATAAATACAAGTTTTCTTGTCTTACAAACTGAAATTATCTAATTTACAGTCTGTGTCTTGTTTAAAGAAATCAATGACACTGAAAGGCTGGAGAATCAAAATTGTCCATGGAGACATAAGATACTTGCAGATGCTGGTATCTGGAGTAACAAACAATCTGGGCCTGACCCTATACATTAACATTACCTTTCCCCCTACAGATGCTGCTCAACCCATTAAGTTCCTCTAGCAGATTGTTTGTTGTCCATTATAATTATTACTTGAAGATAAAATTCCCCTGTAGCCGACTTTTTAGTAAACAATGTATTCTTCATAAGTTCCACCCAAACAGCTGAACGAGTTTTTGCTCAAGTATTAGATATGGAGTTAATTAATTTGATTAATGACCCCTTTCTTTCCCACAAATCTGGCTATAATTAACTGGAGGGATTGGGGAAATAGATGTTAAAATTATCTCTGAAACCAAAACAGGTTTCCTGGTTATTTACTTCATTACTGTGTGTGGGATCTTGTTATACTTAACTCAGACTTAAGTGACTTTTAAAATGTCAAGTTGTGAAAGGCAATATAAAGTTAAATTGTTTCTTTCTTCTATTATTATATGAGTACCATTGGCTTCTGGCTGAGTCTTCCCACTCCCATGTGATTTTTCTCACTGGTAAATAAATCTGACTGTCAGCTTTGGGCTGAATACAATGACCCAGCATTTTTATGATTTGCACCTCTCAGACAAACCAACGTCTTCAGAGCATTATTTTATGAACAAAGACTAATATTTTGTTCTAAAGCACTCATTCTCACTCATAACGGTACAAAGTTCAGTTGATAGAAGATGTGGTCTGTGTATGGAAAGTACGGGGAGAAAACCTTTGATAGCTTTCCTCTGTTAGGCTATCACTTCTGTGCAGGCTGCAGATTATCTACTAATGGAATCTATTACCTCCATTACAACCTTCAGCCCACATGAGGAAGCATTTCCACCATTCCGCACACAAACTGAACTGCTAATTGTAGCTATGGTGACCAATTTTATTGCTGTGTTTTATCTCAGGAAATTTGATTTTGATGGGATAGAATTTCAGTGGGCTTTACTGCTGTCACTTTAGTGGAAAATCAGTAGCCTTTCAGAAATGGCACTTTACTGCCTTTAACACCCGTCTCTGGAATTTCTCCTGCCACTGGGTGATTAAGAAAATCCCTCACAAAACATTACCCTATGTATGCAGAAACTATGTTGCTCTATATCACTGTGACATTAATAAACATTGTTTTGTCCAGTAATTTTGTGGTAGATATCCCCTTATGAAATCAGTTATTGTGCACGCTAAGCTTAATAGCTCACTAAAGAAATCCAACATTAAACTTATTTCTGATAGAAGGTTGCATAGCCTTTTGTCATGGTTTCCCTGAGGGACATTAACACATCTTTACCAACAGATGCAGACACCAGGACTGATTCAGTTTACATTTGACTTGACAATTCTTTTTTTTTAATTTGCAGCCCAGATTTATGTTCAGAAGTTCAGAAAGATCACAGATTTTTTCGTAAAAGTGAGTTCTAAGCATAAGACTGTTTGATCCTTTAATCCATTCATCAAACCCTATGTTCCAATGAATTTTAACCAATAAAACCCTCAATCCTCCTATTGTGATTGTTCTCAACATTATACCTGGATTTCCAGGGACAGTAGAAAAAACAATTAAATTTTTTGTCAATTCTTTTTTGTGTTTTTAAAAATTATCTTTATTTACACCGGTTCTGCTCCTTCGAATACAATTTTAAACAATGTATAAGTCTGATTAAAAATTGAAAGGATTCCCCAGTTGAAAGATTCCAGTGTGCACCAATAATGGTAAAACGATTTGAAACTTTTAATTTAAGGCTTAATGTACCTTGGGCCCAACACATTGATGCAATCACAAAGAAGGCACTGCATTAGGAGTTTGAGGAAATTTGGTACATCACCAAAGACTTGCAAATTTCTACAGATGTACGGTGGAGAGTATTCTGCCTGGTTACATCACAGCCCGGTATGGAAGGCTCCAATGCACAGGTTCACAAGAAGCTTTAAAGCATTGGAGACTCAGCCAGCTCCAACACAGGAACAATCCTCCCCACCATCGAGGACATCTTCAAGAGGTGGTGCCTCATGAAGGCAGCATCCATCAGTAAGAACCCTCACCACCTGGGACATACCCTCTTCTTGTTACTACCATCGGAGAGGAGGTACAGGAGCCTGAATACCCACACTCAACATTTCAGGAACAGCTTCTTCCCCTCCGCCGTCAGATTTCTGAACAGTCCATGAACCCATGAACACTACCTTTCCTCTTTTGCACAACTTATTTATTTGTGTAACTTATAGTAATTTTTATGTCTTTATGTCTTGCACTGTACTGCTGCCACAAAACAACACATTTCACAACATATGTCAGTGATAGTAAACCTGATTCTGATTCTGATTCAATACTATACAGATAAGGACACAAAGTTTCCTTAGGTCCTGATTCAGAAAGCTGATTTGTACAGTTATGCACATTTCTTAGGTGCAACCTGCCATTCAACATAACCTTTGGTGTGGCTTTGAGGTTATCTTCTGAATTGAACCAACAATAAAATTCTGGAGCAGGGTCTCCTATTTCAGCTGTTTGGCTTTCTATTGACGTGAGGATAATAAATTAGGAACAGGATTACGCAGCGCTGTTCAACCTGGAGAAAATCAGATTGGGAATATTTTCCAGGTGAAATAACACAACAACCTGCTGGCTCCCAGACTTTACCACCAGGCCTGGAGCTGAACTGCCTAAATAGTCCCTGAATCACAGGTTTGGTTGTTATCTTCACTCTTCTCCCTGCGTTCAGTTCTGAATGCAAATATGTGAGCGTGGGAAGCATGCAGAAGTGAGATGAGTTCACCTGTGCCATATCTCTGCCACAGTAGAGGAGCGATCTGTTTGTGAGTGGCATCTCCCTGTTCTCATAGGAGAAAAATCTGCTCACGTGCTTCAGAATGTTGTTCATGAAGAACCACAAACTACTTATGGGCAGCATCACTTTTCTCCTTTAGAACCACAAGCAACGCAGAGATGACATCCTATGTCCATTACTCACAAATGGCATCATATTGCTCAATGAGGACAGCGATCTTCTCATGTGTGGCATCCCTCTGCACAATGGGGACATCAGGTTCTTGCTGGTGGAATAGCATAACTCCTTAAAAGCTTTATGCCGCTCCCATGTGTAGAGACTAGACTTCTGGATGGATCAACATTTCTGCTTAGAAGCAGAAAGTCATTGCATGGACAAACCTGTGTTTCCATGACAGCATCACCTGATGCTGTGTTACTGGACTGTAGCTTGCACTTAGCTTTTGAATGCTTTCAGGATGCTTAAGAAGCAATTCCTCTGACTTCACATCTTTCCGCTGGAATGATTTTTAATTACTTGCCCATTCTTCTTACAGCTCAATTTCCCTTTCCAACAAAGTTGAAAATCCCACCCATTGTGTTAAAGACAAAAGAGTTCTCCGCTGCTTTCTTTAGATATTTCAGATGCTTCTGTCAAGGTTATAATTGTTAGTAGTTTAGATAGAGTCCTTATTTTAACCTACCGGATAGCTGAACAGTTTTAGAGATATCATTCTCAATAATTGGTTATTGATATTGTTCCTTTATCCCTGAGAATAAAACAAAAATGGACAATGGCAAAAACTGTGATAATTTTCATAAATAATCAGCAGTTACTGGCAATGAAGTAAATAATTTGGAAAAGTCCACTGGTGTTTAAAATGTATGAAAGTGATATTGTCAGGGCAGATGGTTGTGCCTCAATGGAGAAGACAGTTGTTATGGGGGTATGAAACAAATTCTTCTAACGAGTTTTTTTTGGGTGAGAAGATATGGAAGATTATACCTCTGAGATACATGTGGTGGTAGGAGTCCAAAATGGATGTGCTTCAGCTTAATGCGATAAGAAGTAGCCGCCAATTTGGAGATACATAAGACTTTCAGTGACTTGTAAAAGTAGGAGAACAGGGAACTACTTCAAACAAATCTTTTTGTAACATTAGGTAATAGAATAAAACAGGTGCATGACCCATGGAAACCAAGGCATGCAATCAATTTTTCTACTCAGACTCAAAACTCATTTAAGGTGACTGAGTCTTGCATTGGCCCAGATATTTGGCAAGAATCAAGTGACTTATTTTACAGTCATGCATATCATCCATGTGTTAAGGAAAAAGAAGGCTGTGTTATACCATTGTATTAATGATTGATGGTGTCCTAATCTACAAATGAGTACAACCTAGCTGACTGTGCAGTCTGCAAAATCTAGCAGGGGCATATGTACTTCTTGAGGCACCTTCTTGATGTCCTCAATGGCGGGAGGGTTGTGCCTGTGATGGAGCTGGCTGAGTCTACAACCCTCTGCAGCCTCTTTCAATCCTGCACATTGGAGCCTCCATACCAGGCTGTGATGCAACCAGTCGGAATGCTCTCCACCAAACATCTGTAGAAATTTGCAAGAGTTTTTGGTGACATACCAAATCTCCTCACACTTCTAATGAATAGGAACAAATGGTTCTGCCAGCCTTCCAGAATAATGCATTTGTCATCTTGTGTGTGTGGCTCCAGATTCCAGCATCTGCGGAATCTTTTGTGTCACTTGCTAAAATTGTATTGATCAATTCCACTCATCCTGGTGGCTGAAATATCTTGTATTGGTAGCAAAAAGGTCACTGAAGAATCCTTCAAAGTCACAGCTGGAATTTCACATTGAGTTCAACAAAATGGTTCCTCAAATCATATTTCATGTGTTAACTGCTTTTTAATGTGTCCTTCTTTCCACCTTTCTACATTTCCTTTCCTTTTCTATTTGTGTATACTGTCGTTGCACTTGACTGAAAGAACACACAAATTCTGATGGCTGCAAAGGTAAATCCAGACTGTAACAAGCTGTAGTGCACCAATGTTGTAACGAGTTTAAAACTTTGTAAATGAAACTAACTAACTGGGTTTCTTTCATTAGATTTAAAGAGTGGTTATCCCAACCAATGGGGAACTACTAAGTTTTGACTGGCTCAAATCTTAATACCATCCAATTTTACTTTTTGTTGATTTCAGTAGAAAAACAAATTAGATTGTATATGAATCAGGCAACTTAGATGAATGTGTTAGTTCCATGCTGGGTAGGTAGTTTAAGATAATGCTTTATTTTGCAGTCCACCTCAATGTTAGCACTTTTACTCCTGAAACAGCAAGTTATGTCTTTGACTTTCGTCCCAAAGTTTGAACATAAAAATGAAGAATCACACTTCAGCATAATGCCAAAGGTGGCACCTTTCAGTGGAGATGTCCTATTGATTTGGACACTAAATTATCTATGGTGCCATTGATAAAAGAGCAAATAATGCATCCCTCAAATAACACTGGCTAATCATTATAATAACTCAGAGTTTACAGAAACCCTGGCCTAGCCTTGTGCCAAAGTATATTTCTGACTTCCAAAAATATTGACAACTATTAGAGCTATTAAATTTTATTTTAAAAATCTATGCAAAAAGACAACAATGAATACTTAACATTAAAATACACAAAAAATAATATAACAGAACATTACTACACAGGAACAGGCCCTTCGGCCCATGATGTCTGTGCTGAACATGTTGCCAAATCAAGCTAAATCTCTTCTGTCTGCACATGATCCATATCCCTCCACCCCCTGCATATTCCCGTGTCTATCTAAGAACCTCTTAAAACCACTATCATATCTACTTCCACCACTACCCCTGACAGCCCATTCCAGGCACTTACCACCCTCTGTGTAAAAAAACTTGTCCTGCACATCTCCTTTGAACTTTCCCTCTCTTACTTTAAATACCTGTCTTCTAGTATTTGACCTTTCTTCCCTGGGAAAAAGACTTTGACTATGTATCCTACCTATGCCTCTCATAATCTTGTAAACTTGATCTCCCATCAGCCTCCGACACTCTAGAAAAAACAATCCAAGTTTGTACAAGCTCTCCTTTTCGCTCCTGCCCTCTAATCCAGGCAGCATCCATGACCCCTCCCCCACCCACCTACCTTCCCCCTCTCACCTAGACTCACCTATCACCCGAACTCACCTATCACCTGACTGCATGTGCTCCTCCCCTCTCCCCACCTTCTTATTCTGGCTTCTGCCCTTTTCCTTTCCAGTCCTGATGAAGGGTCTCGGCCCGAAACGTCGATTGTTTATTTCCCTCCATGGATGCTGCCTGACCCGCTGAGTTCCTCCAGCACTTTTTGTGTATTGGTCCAGATTCCAGCATCTGCAGAATTACAGAACTATCCAGATAAACCTGTTCTGCACCCTTTCCAAAGCTTCCACATTCTTCCTGTAATGGGGCAACCAAAATTGCACACAATATTCCAAGTGTGGCCTAACCAAAGTTTTATGTAGCTGCGACATAACTTCCATACTTTTATATTCATTGCCCCAACCAATGAAGACAAGCATGTCATACACATTCTTATCTACTTGTGTGTCAATTTCAGAGAGCTATAGACTTGGACCCCAAGATCTATAAAAAGAAAATCACTATTTCCTTTAGGGCCTTGTAGGTGCCCCTCTCTACTACAATCAATGGAGAAACAAGCTCTGCACTAGGTGCACCCCACTGCCCGAGGTTTGTGTGGATCTCCCACTATACGTGGTGAGGAATGGATGCAATGCAGGCTCCCTTGCTGGACTCTTTGAGAAGATGATTATAGAAGCACATCCACAAACAGATGACCATAATTGTGGGACTTTGTGCATAAGTCCTGAAGTTGTTTGCAGTTACTAGGGTAAAAGTTGGCAGCTGTGAAATTCCCTGCAAAATCAAAGACAATACTGTTTGGTATAAGCAGATAACTTATTACATAATCTGCAATATGTGAAGATCTTGGCCACTGCAATTTTCCACTTGTTGAAACCTAATAATAAAATCAATGAAATTAGAGAATTAGGGAACAAAATTGGTATTGGACCATAGTGTAATATAGGCAGTGATGAACCAGGCACCATTTTATAACCTGCCTGATTTTTCTATTCATTAAATTCAATGGTAAAGAACATAATCCTTGACATCAGTAGGGTTGCTGAATCACTGTTATCCATTTTATCTTTCTAATCAAGAATTAATTCACCCATCGGGTTAAATTCATTCACTGCCATACAAGTCCCCATAATTCTCATCTCCTCCATACCAGACCTCAGAATGAAGGGGACCACAATGGCAAGATTCATGAAATCCCAGGGGGATGTTCTGTTCTCTCTTGTGTTTGAATTACTGTGGTAAACTTTGCAAGGTGGCTTTGTTAGCAGGAACACTAAATTAATCAAAGGATTTGTAAATGTCAAGCGCGATAATTTCATAAAATTCTTCACTCAGCAGCAGGATGTACTTTACCTAAATATAGCTGATTTGTTTCATTAAATGAAGGTCAAGTACTCTCTAGCAGACATTGGAGACTCCATGGAGCCAAACAAACTTCTACTACCCAACAAAGCAATCATTGGAACTGTACTGATTCATTATTCAAATGCAGGTAAAAATCACATCAACTGCACAGCTTTAAAGATAAAATGCGAAGATTAGCAAATTGAAGCAGAGGCTCATGGATGACAGAAATATGGAATATGCCAACATCTTAATCAGTCTAATGAGACAATATCAAACACCTGAGTGATGGAGAAGCTAAAGAAAACTGTTTCATTTATCTTATGATCTTTGAATGGATCTAAAATGTGAAAATATATTAGGAAGGCAAGCTCACAAAATCAAATTTTTCTTTGAAGAAAAGAAGTAAATTTTGTAAAGGAAAATGATTCAAGTCATTAAAATGATGAAAAGAATGTATAATGGAGATATTAATGGAAGGAGAAAATTGAACTAATAAGTTTTTTTTCATGGAACCAGAGAACTTCAGGCTGTAGCTGATGAAAATCTAATAACCCCTACAAGGTCAAGCCAAAGACAAATCTCTGACTGTGGTGCTTTTATTCACGGAGAGCCACCTGATGCTTTTTCAAATACAATAAAATTATTGGCATAAAAGCTGTTCCTCCAACACTGGAAATTAATACTAAGCTTTTTTCTTAATTTATTTATTTTTCAGATATAGGCTTTGTTGGCAAAGTCCTATCCCTATTTGCCCTTGGGAATGTGGTGGTGAGCTTCCTTCATAAACCATTGCAGTCCTTCTGGTGAAGATACAGTACCTCATACAATGATATTGGCTCATATTTTTCATGCTTTAGACTTTGGACGCAGCGTCGATAAAGGAGTAGCAATGTACTGACAAGTCAGAATGTTAGGCAGCTTGGAGAGGAACATGCAGTTGATGGTGTCCGCATGCAGTTGCTCTCTTTATCCATTTCTCTATCATAAATCCTGGATTTCAGAGCTGTTGTCAGAATAGTCTACGCTAGAAATGCAGTCCATTTTGGAGATGTTACACGCTGTAGACACTATGTATCAATGGTGGAGGGAATGAAAGTTAAGAGTAGTGGGCAGATGCAGACTTCTTAGTTTTTAATGGTGTTGAGCTCCATGAGCATTGAAGCTGCCTTCATCCAGGCAGGTGGAGATTATTCCATCACATTTTTGACTTGTACCTTGTGGATGCTGAAAGGGCTTTGGGATGTCACAAGATGAGTCAATCATTGCAGGATGCCCAACCTCTGACCTGCTCGTCGCATCATATAGCTGGTTCAGTTGAATTTCTGGTCAATGATGACCTCCCGAATGTTGATGGTGAGAGACTCCGTGTTGGTAATGTTATTGAATGTTGAGGGGAGGTAGTTAGAGCCTCTCTCATTGGAATACTTATTAGCTGGAACTTTTGTGGTGAATGAAAATACTTAAATACATGAAAATGCAATGCAAAACAGAAATCATACAATTACTATATGTTATATTAAGGAACAAGACTTGTAAATGGTCTAAAAGCAAAAATCTGCAAATGCTGTCAATCAAAAATAAAAGCATAAATTGGTGGAATTACTCAGCAGATCAGGCAAAATCTATAGAGAGTGATACAGTAATTTTTCCTCTCTCTCCACAGGTACTGCCTGACCTGTATTTCCAGCATTTTCAGTTCCTTGCAGGGGATTGTGTTTCAGTGCTGTTTGAGATCCTGTTACATTCCTACTCCTTTCAGCAATGGAAAAAGGTGTAAAGCAGATACCGATAAAGCTAATTGCACACAAGTAAATCCAGCACTGTCACTAATAGCACCAAGACCACCCAAAGGTCATCCAAGGCATATCCCAGCTCTGTCAGAACAAGCACACAGCCTTAAAACAGCAAATCCTGATTCGTCGCTCACATTATTGATCCAGCCTTTTAAGATGAGAACAGAATTTCCACAATCTATTCTATGTTTTTGTATTGTCATGAGCCTTGCTTGTACTGTTTGTATAAACCCTCCTCTCACTCCACCTATTCTCCACAGACTCCCCTTCTGTCTGTCAAACCACAACTAGGGTCATAAGTCATGAATTCAAGGGTTGTACAGAACTTATTACTAAGAAACTATCCTGATAAATGACTTTGAGTTATCAGGGTCATAATGGATGAGGTTGTGATGATCTGAACCAGTGTTCAGAATCATTGCTATGGTGCCTGCCCAGACTTGCATATTCCAGATGTGAAGAAAGATGAGCTGACCTTCTGCACCTGAGAGCTGTTCTGCAAGGCTAGGCTTCAGGTAACGTACTGCTGAGGCTCCACCCTGATGGCCTCTGATTGCCACGATCAAAGGTTTTTGAATTATTGTTAAATATTTCTCATAGTCAGATACAGATAAACTATTCAAATAGATTTGAACAAAGAAAATAAATAAAAGTTATTCAAAAAATTAAAAAAATAAGGAACATTTAATTCATAACAACTTAACATACCTATGTAATACAAAAAAATGTTTAAATGAAGTAAGATAATTCAGGCAGTTACCAGTTCTTATGAATTGACAGCAACCCCATTCATTTGACCAACCCTCCCTAGGAAAAAGGTGAGGGATCAGTTGCAAAATGCATCCAGCAAGATAAGACAATTGCACAGTGTTAAGTAAAAACTGTGGATTTAACAGAAATATTACACGGTCTATCGGTATCATGTTCATGCCATCAGGTGTTTGTTACATTATTTTGAACTCAGCAAATGGCTGAATTCAAAGTCTCCTTGCCTTTCAGAAGGAAATGAACTGCACTACATGCTAAAGGAAATATTGGTTGCTTTCATAATATAAAGTTGATGTTGCCTCATTTACATGCAGGGTCCATTGATGCTGCCTTCATCAGTCCAGTGGTGAAGAAGCTCAAAGCACTGCCTGCGTCACAGGACAGTCAGTATCGTTCTCTTGATAAAGTTGGGTGCAAACCTTCAGCCAAGCCATTGACACATTTCCACAGCAGTTTCCAGTGAGAATTTCAAACTTCTGAGGCACTGACATGTAGAAAAATCTAAATAAGATTTGATTTGTAAACTCAATGGAGTGGCTAATGTATGTGTAAGAACCAAAACGCCACTTTGATGCTTCACTGTTTGTGCCTCCCAGCAAGATTCTTACATCTTCTCGTCCTCTTTTACTCGACAACAAAAGAATCAGAAGATTCCCTTTGGGAAATTCATATCTCCAGTTCAAAATGTTGTGCACCAATGCCTCCCTGCTCAATAGACGATAAGATGAAGACACACAAATAAAAAGAGATATGGAGCTAGGAAGTCATGAGAAGGAAAGAAAATGAAGAGGTGGCTCAGAAAGAATAAAAAGCAAACACATTCAAAGTAGAAAAGGGATGGGAAAGAAGAATTTGAGGGGAGATGGTAGCAGATGATGAAGAGCAGAAGTGTCAATTTCAGCAAATCAGATACTGTGCACAGCTTTCGTTGTGATTCATTGATAGCAACAAAAATGCTTTAAGCAACTTAAAAATGACTACAAAAGTACATAGGAATGGAATCCTTAAACAATGAGAGAAAGCAAAATGTACGGAATTAAATCTAATTCAATGCTGCAAAAGCTTAAGTTGTTGAAACAGCTCTGGGGAAATAAATGACCCTGAAGAAAATCCATGAGTAGAGCAAGACTGTGCCCAGTATTTTGAGAGAAATGTTTGACTACTTGATTAAACTGCTTATATGAATGTCAGAGGATCCTTCTCCCATCCCCTGACTTCTTTCAATTCCCAACATAATAACTTTTGTATCCTGCTAAGGTAGCTGAGGGTAATAGGATGTTATAAAGAAAAGGGTTTCACTCCAAAGCATTTACATATTGCTTCAAAAAAGCTGCAAATTGCCTGTCATTATTGGTGATCATGAACTTTGGACAGCCATGCTGGCAAACACTGTCTACCTCAAATTATTTCTGACAGTTTTATTATTTCCTTTCCTATGGGAGTTAATTTAGGTCACAGTGTGAAATAATTAATGAACACTCACTTCTCTGCTTACTACAAGGTCCCCTGACATAATGTCTGCTAACTCTCATGGTTGTTCGACCTTTGTTAAGCCCACTTTTCTAATGCTAAAGTTTTCGACATTGTAAGTTCCTTACAAATAGCACAGTCATTCAAAAATACAAACATCTTTTCTCAAAACTGGTTTACAGTGGTAAATTGTAATCTAACAGCTCATCAAGAAACTTATATTGTCAGGTTTATTACACAATGGAGATACTTTCCCCTCCATTGCAATCAAACTGACGTCTCAAAGAATTCTATGGATTTCACTCCAGCAAGTCAAGTTAAGATGGCTAACGTAGGTTTTAGCTGGTAAATTCATATTCCAAATTATCTCCCATAAGTTTTGGTAGCTCTTTCTGCAATATTTTTCCTTGCATCATTGCATGTTATTTTGGAGCTTTTATACAGACAACACTGTTTGGTGGCTTTGTATCTTCAGCACAGCAATACTTAATGATATATTTCTTCAGCAAATTATTGCTGTTTTTACTTTTACTAGAACAGAAAACAATGCAGTTTGAACTTTAAGGAGTAAAATAATTTAATTTTCTTCTTGCATTAACCGTTGCTTTGTGGATCTCCTGACCTTTAGGGTTCAAGTCCTACCATTAGGATTTCTGAACAAAATCTGGGCTGATACACTAATGCAGTAGTGAAACAGTGTAACACTGCCAGAGGTGTCAATTTCTTAGATGAGTTATTAAACCCACTCAAATAAACATAAAAGTTGGTACTCCTGGTATTATTTCAAATGAAAGCTGGGAACTCTACCTGACGGCCTGATAAAGATATATCTCTTAACCCAGGTTTAAAGAAATTTCCTGATTCTTATCACATTCCTATTTGTGGGATCACACTTTGCACAAATTGGCTGTCATGTTGCATGTATTGTCCTGAGAGCAGAAGGTGCTACATAAATCAGCGCCTTTATTCTTTGTTTATTTTTCAAATCCAGAATCTTATCATTTCTGATCATGTCATCGAGCTGAATAACATCGAGTTGTTTGGCAGACTGCTTTATACCAGTACTGCATACACTTGCCTTAGATATGGGTAGAGGTGTCTCTTTTTCTTTATGCAAATAGTTTTCAACAAAAGATTTCAATTACGACTGCCACTGTTATTATAAAATTGCTTAATGGTTTGTAGCAGGTTGCTCTCTCAATTTTAATGAAGACTTTAGACTATTTAAAAGAAACATGCTAATGTCTTCATTAGCATGGCAGAGGGACATTTGTTAGGCTCCCACATTTATATCATAACATCGCAGATGGCTATTTCTATTCACAGCTGTGGCACTTGACAGTGATCTTTCCACCGTAAACCAGTAAGATCTAGGATGCTTATGAATTTTGAAATCTGACTTGGTGATTGGTTTCCGTGAGATAAAAATCAGGCAGTGATCTGCTGCTCCTGTTTTTTGCCTGCTTGATGAAGATAAAAGTTAAACATCTTATGTGGATTTTAAAGTATCTTAACAGTTTTTGTTACTATTGTTTTTTCCTTTGAGATTAAGTGCACAAAGCTTTAAAAACCTGTCAGTGCAAGTTTCTGGTCCTAATATCAGGTGGACTTGCCTGTTGACTAAATGGATACTTAGATTCTACTTCACACTTTGCTAATATGCAAAATTGTTATATAAACAGTTGTAACATATGAAACGGCAGCAGGGTGCATATGTCCAAAACCACGCACTAAAGTAGGACCTGCATTGTTCCTTAGGGGAGCTGCATGTAAAGCTGTCTACTTTGCTCCCCTGATTTCTGGGAAGGAAGGTCGACTTTAAAAGAACTCTTTCTCAGACAGCCATAGACAAGATTAAGTAATGGTTGCCATGAATGTGAAGGACAAAGCAGGGAATGAGAGATGTGGTGAGTTTCTGTGTGTGTGTGTGTGTGTGTGTGTGTGTGTGTGCGTGCGTGCATGTGTGTTTGTGTGTGTGCATGTGTGTTTGTCTGTATAGTCCTCTCTCCTGTGGCACTGCCTGCTCGAAATGAGTTTCATGTGGCAAGTGTCCTCACACCACTATGAGGTGTGCCATGATTAGAGAGGCAGAGATAATATCACAATACACTGGAGTACGTAGAATAAAGAGGTCACAATCATTGATGGAAAAACAGTTATGAGGTTTTGAATAGCTTGAACATCAAAAACTGAGGCTGGCAGATGCTGTGCATAAGAGACGAATGACAGAATGGAAATCCTTTAATCAACAATGTAGGCATGTTGTGCCCTAGTTATTTTGTAAATGTACAATGAAAGTCGTGGGTTGCACCCAGAAGATTCAGCTTATGCTGACAATGGGAGAAATGGTGCATGATTTATAACATTGTTAGATGTGTAACTGATGCCAGAAGAACATCAGAAACACTAAGGTGAACATGTGCACAGTAGTTTTTGGGCCAATTTCCTAACAGGGATAATTTCAGCAGAAAATGATTGCTAATTCAATCTAGCCCGGGCTAAGTTGCTTTTGTGCATGTTTTAAATGTGAAGAACAGGTGCTAATTGATCCAATTTCTAGACTGAAATGTTGACTGGCATGTGGTGTCACCAGGAGTACTGAAGAGAGCAGGACTAACAGCAAACAGAAAATGAGAATTAAAAAAGCTGCAAATGCTGGAAATCTGAAACAAAAACCGCAAGTGCTGGAAATACTCAGCAGGTCAGGCAGCATCTGGGTCCGGTGAAGGGTCTTCAACGCGCTGAAGATGCAAACAGATATATGGGCATTATGACAGAACTAAAAGGATATACTTATCAGGGTAGTTGACAGGCTAGAAATGAGAGGCTCAGTGCACACTGCTACTAGAGCTGCTGCCTCACCTCGCTGGTGCTCCAGGTTCAGTCCTGTTCTCCTTCACTGTCTGTGTGGAATTTGTACGTTTTCCCCTGTGAATGCGTGGATTTCCTCACGGAGTTCTGCTTTCCCACCACAGCCCATAGATGTGTCGGTTATAAGTAGATTGACCACTGTAAATAGTCCTTACTGGGTAGGTGAGTGAGGAATGAGATTGCTCTGTGAGCTGGCATGGAACTAATGGGCTGAATAGCCTCCTTCAATGTCATAATGAAATATCAAATATGAGAATAATGAGAGGTGGCATTTGAAAGGATTTGATAGGGTCAACACAGAGAAGGTGGTGCCACTAGTGGGATAAACCAACACTAAGGTGAATAAATGTAAAATAAATAAATCCAATATTCAATTCAGGAGAAATATTTTTTATCCAGAGAGCATTTAGTACGTGGAACACGCTGCTGCAAGAAATAGTTGAGGCAAACAGCAGTTTCTCCTTAAATAGCATTCAAGCTAAAACTAGATAAGTGCATGAGAAAGAAAGGAATGAAAGGATGTTGGTGAGATGATAGGAGGCTCTTGAGGAACATTGGCATCAGCACTGACACCTTCTGTGTTGCAAGTAACACAGAAGGCAGCTTATCCTTAAGAATCCAACAGAAAAGCAAACAAAATGCCTCAAAGTTAATTTAAAAAGAAAATCTTTGAACTGTAGAAATACATCGTCACAGCAACAGCAACTTCAACCAATAGAAGTATGGTGACTTGTCTGCTCTGAGGGGAGGGTAGTAACACAGAAATTGTGTACAAGCCCAGTCGCTTTCTACAGTGTGATTTCCATTCATGACAGACAGGTAGGAGGGACGGGGAATGGGGAGCTGGTGTGGTTATCTAACCAGCTCCAACCTGGCCTCTGGCACATGGATTCTTTGGAATCTTTATATTATTGATTAATAAATACAAGATAAGTGACAGATAATCCTGTTCAATCAGTGAACACATTATCGCTATGTACCAGTGCTCGTAAGTTATTTCGTACATTTGTTGACAAAAGGATAAGTTGAAAGGCAGAATGCATTCATTTTTTCAATTGTTGCAAGCTATTTTGTTCTTCAGTTACCACTTGATGATTTGTGATTGAAATGGTTTACAGCATGGGTAAAATTTTTAGACTTTAGAGAGGATAGTGATGTAAAACTGGGGACAGGCCAGCTCAGTCAATCAGAATTACAGTTTCAAGCCAGAAGAGGAAAGCAAGCCCAGCCAATAACAAGAAGCCCAAACAGGGCATGTCATTGCAAAGGGTGTGTAGCATCCAACCATGTCCTGCATCTAAATGGTAATCAGGATCTGTTTCTGCTGTGTAGGTTATCATTCTCAGTAATTGGTCTACTGAAGTTAGTACAACTCACAATCACTGCCTAGAACCCAAAGGATGCACTAAAATGCATCTGATGGATCTGATGAGACATGAAGACAGAATGGTGGTAAATGTACACACTTTCAAATGAGCAATTATAGTACACTCACTGCATTATGCATGTGTTTGCAATGACTTTTCCATTAAAATCAGGCAATGTGGTCAATGTGGTAACATTGTAGACAAATTTAAAATAGAAGTACAGAATCATATTATCATCAAGGCACAGAAGAAAACCATGTCATCTTCCTATAGACAATCTATTCAATCCCATTCCCCCAGTGAATATTGGCACTTCTGTGTTTGATATTATTGGTGATGATAAAGCAGGTTGTGTGGAGTAGAGAGGCCTACTGCTGCTGTTCATAGCATCCTTTCCCTTTCCCTTTGAGAAATGAGGCCTTTGATGGAAGATTTTTGGACATCCAGCTTGTCGGGCAAGAAGAAGAGAAAGCTAAGACACCACACGCTAACCAGGTGTAGCAAAGTCTGAGCATAAAACAAACTTCCCAATTCCTCGTCAATAAAGAAATTTCATAATTTAATCTTTAAGACAAGCCACACATGCAATTCCACATTTCTTAAAATGTCAGCCCCCTGATAATCACATATATTACATGCCTTGCTCGTAACCAACCTTCAGACAAATTCTCATGGAAGAAATACCCACATTCAACAACAGTGTTGAAAAGGGAACAAGACCATTTACTTTAAGAGTTTGCAAGATAGGAATAAAGGTATAAAGCAACAAATAAGTTATGTAGCTGTAACAGCTGCGGTTGAAAGAAGGTGAGTTAGAGGTGTCTTATGTGAAGCAGAAACAATGGTACTGACCTGTTGGTTCAAATAGCTTGTTTCTGTGTGTAAATTATTCATAATCCTAATTCATTTCATGTAATTTTCTTGATTCTTGTGTATATATTTTCATTTTAGATTTAACCTTTCTCCATATAAAATGTAATTGACTACGAATTGTGTAAACATTCCAGAAGTTGATGTAGTTGCAAAAGTAGAATTTCTTAAAGAGACATTTTTTAAAACCATTTAATTAACCCTTGTCCCACCCTGCACAGTTGCACATCCTTGAAAACAAAGCAAGCAATTTTCGACTGCGCAGGACAAAGAGCTATTTTATTGATGAAGCTGTTTTCCCTCTCACTCTTGCACCACCCCACCCTCCTCCTTCTTTACCCTTACATTCTCACTAAAGAAAGTCATTGTCACAATTGGAGTCTTGGTGATGATAACACAGGTAGGAAATGGCCCAACTCAGTAGAAAATATAATGAACTACAGTCTCATAAAAGTCAGCAGAGGGTAGGGTTGGCAGGAGTCCTGGGAAATAGAAGCATAATTTTTGTTAAGTCATAGAGGTCATCCCTGAATCTTATATTCCAACAGAAACAAAGAGTTTATCTTTCTTCTTCCTTCACTCTCCTCATGATCCCATTGTGCACGTGAACTGTGTTGCCAAATCCGATTGAAGGAGTCATCATATAATCTCCTTCCTCCAAATGCATCGTTGCCCCCTTTCCCCTTTTCCCGAGCATGTCTACGTGTCTATCTTCCCTATTCATTACTTTGCCAGGCCAAGTAGAAAGCAATTTTGAGGAAGGAAAGGAATTGCCGATGTTTCAGGTCAAGACCCTGCATCAGGACTGAGAGTGAAGAGGGAAAGTAGCCATTATAAAGAGGAGAGGGGGAGGGGTGAGACAGGGGCCAGTAGGTGGGCTGAGCAGGGGTGAGGGGTGATGAGTAGATGGAGCCAGGTGGGGGAGGGAGAGGGGTGGAGTTGGGAGACTGGTGGCGGCAGTGGAGGGCTGATAGGTGGAAGGAGACACAGAAAAAAAGAGGAAAAAGGGACGGGGTGGATGGTTCCTCCAGTCCCTTCCCACCTACGTCGATCATGCCCCCCACCTTTTTGACAACTTCTGATCCTCTGGCCCCCGTTGCCTTATCTTCACCATGGACGTCCTGTATCTATCTGCCCCCCTTTTTTCCTCTTGTTTTCCTTCTCTGCTTCCACTTATGACCCCCCTGTCCCTGTCTCCCAACTCCATCCCTCCAACTCCCCCCTCCCCCATCCCCAGCACACCTTGCAGCTGGGCATTTTAAATGTTCTTAGTTAAATAACCCTGGATTCAAAAGATAGCATCAATAAAAGATGAAACTTCTGGATTTTCATAAAATATCCAACTAGTACATGAATTGCCTTCAGGAAAGATAATCTGGGGTCATTACTTGGGTTGGCCTTGATGTGACTCCAGACACACAACAATGCAGTCAACTCTTGACTGTCCTCTGAAATGGCCAAAGACATATTCTGTTCAAGGTAATGAATGTAGGCAACAAATGCTACATTTGGTGGCAACGTACAGTGGCATTGCAAAAGTTTGGGCACCCCTGGTCAAAATTTCTGTTACTATGAATAGCTAAGCGAGTAAAAGATGACCTGATTTCCAAAAGGCATAAAGTTAAAGATGACACATTTCTTTAATATTTTAAGCAAGATTACTTTTTTTATTTCCATCTTTTACAGTTTCAAAATAAGAAATAAGGAAAAGGGCCCGAAGCAAAAGTTTGGGCACCCCACATGGTCAGTACTTAGTAACACCCCCTTTCTGCAGCCAGCTAAGAGTCTTTCAATTCTTGTTTGGGGGATTTTCACCCATTCTTCCTTGCAAAAGGCTTCTAGTTCTGTGAGATTCTTGGGCCGTCTTGCATGCACTGCTCTTTTGAGGTCTATCCACAGATTTTCGATGATTAGGTCAGGGGACTGTGAGGGCCATGGCAAAACCTTCAGCTTGTGCCTCTTGAGGTAGTCCATTGTGGATTTTGAGGTGTGTTTAGGATCATTATCCTGTTGTAGAAGCCATCCTCTTTTTACCTTCAGCTTTTTTACAGACGGTGTGATGCTTGCTTCCAGAATTTGCTGGTATTTAATTGAATTCATTCTTCCCTCTACCAGTGAAATGTTCCCCGTGCCACTGGCTGCAACACAAGCCCAAAGCATGATCGATCCACCCCCGTGCTTAATAGTTGGAGAGGTGTTCTTTTCATGAAATTCTGCACCATTTTTTCTCCAAACTTTCCTGCATTCTGACCACAAAATTCAGCGTCAGAAGTTTGCAAAGGAACATCTAACCAAGCCTGATGCATTTTGGAAACAAGTCCTGTGGACTGATGAAGTTAAAATAGAACGTTTTGGCCACAATGAGCAAAGGTATGTTTGGAGAAAAAAGAAATGTGTCATCTTTAACCTTATGCCTTTTGGAAACCAGGTCATCTTTTACTCGCTAAGCTATTCACAGTAACAGAAGTTTTGACCAGGGGTGCCCAAACTTTTGCATGCCACTGTATATACCTCATGAATAAATATTTTTAAAAATTCTAGAGTTGTGTCTTGCAAATATCATTAAAGCTTTAGAGAGTCAAGAGATGCTATGAAATACTTTGCTTTCAACCTGCCTTTGCAGCCACAGCACTTGTGTGGATAGTCCAATTGCCGATGAAATATTATCTGAAGGATACCTGTTTCGATTCATTCTTTTTGAAAGTTGTCACATGTAGGACTTATTTTTCCAATCCTTCTGCACCTTTCATTGTTCAACTTTATGATTTATAACGAGATAAGTGACCAAGAGCTTTAACTAAATAGTTTTATTGAGATGGTGTTTTGTACCTTCTACAGATACCATCAAGGCTCCTACCACTACAACAAATCACTGAAACCACTTCTATATCATTTAAACTACAATTATCTCACAGATCGCTGACTTAGTTGATAGTTTCTGTCTACAAGTATTCCTTGGAATGTTTCCTAGTCTGTCTGGGCTGAATGTACTTTCTTGAGTCAGACTGACCAAGTCAACTGTTCAAGTGCGACTTGCTAGCCACTGACGTGATTTCCAGAGTTCATATCTCCCAGGTCCTGAATGACCACCTAGGCTCTCCTTTACATGAATGTTAATCATGCACTATGCCATCTGTACCACACTTCTTCATTGCTATCTTGTTATATAGGTCTAGGCTGTGAGCTTCTGTGAGATTTTGTCAGATAAATTTATGGGGCCAAGTTTATGATTTCACTGCTCTCTTGTGAATTGTAAGTTGTTCTGCAATCTGTACTATTACTTTCAGTGTCTTTTTCTCTGCTTAACCTTTGTATGCAGGAGGATAATTACAGTCTCTCCTCAAACATTTTTGCTGCTTACAACTTAGTAATTTCAAGCATGCTAGCTAACTAAAACCACCCCCCCCCCCAGCCAAAAGTAAATCTGCACTATTGAACTGGATTTTAAAATTGCTAGAACATAAATCAGTCTACATATGCAAGTTAGCAGGAAAGTCAAATTACTAACATTGATTATTTTTCAAAAGGTTTGTACGTTCAGGATTCCCAACATGTTCAGAGGACGAACAATCTGTTAATACCAGAAGAATTAAGACATTACAATATAATCAATGCCATCAATTGTGACTATAGTCACGGACTAATTTCTAAGTCATTTGTTTCTTTTCCTAATTTCTGAAATAAATAATGTAAATACTTTGTTGTCAAAAAGAAGTCCACAGTGCCTTGTTTTGAACGTAGACACAAAAGAATCTTCTTTACTCACATATAAACTTTTATCCCCTCTGTGGGCAATTATTGAAAAATATTACCTCTCCTTTGCCTTTAGCTGTGTCATTCCAAAATCTATGTACCTCTTTATTCTCTTAATTTGTCTCATCTGCTTAAAATCTACAATGACTATCTCAAAATTGTTTTTTTTAATAGAATGTTTTGTTTTCTCTCTCTTACTTCTATCACTCTCATATCAAGTTAAAAATTTAATGACGTGTTGTCAATGAGCTGAGCATGTCTGGAACCCATCTTCAGTGCAGAGCCAACTTGGATTTTTAAATGCTTCAAAATGACACTCACAGGGTATCCTGCTATTGCTCCACCCATTTCATTTTCAGTATAAGCCATCCTTCCATTTCAGTGCATGGCAAAGAACAAGGAGAGTCTGTCAGTTTATGCTCGTATCTCCATGTCTCTCAAAATGTTCATGGGCAAGTACACAAACTTCTTCAAGGCCAAGCTTGGATGTACTACCAAACCCCAGGATACACTCCATTTCTTTTACTTGAAATTGGGATTTGATCATTCCCTCTTCTTTTTGTAGTTGTAGGCAATTTCCCCAAAACATTGGGTTCCAAAGCAAAGGGAAGTATTTTCCTTTGTTCTTCTTCCTTATGGCCATATATATCAGCAAGTTGCTCTGCTGCCAGAAATTTTCACCCAGTCAATTGCCTGTGAGTCATTCAAGGCAGTTTCTTCTGCAAACACTTTCATTTGAAACATGTTTTCTGGTACCACCAACTTACTCTGTAGAATCCACTTAAACTTCTGAATTCACAATCCCTTCTTCTAGAGTGCCAGTTCATGTCACCAAAAATAATATCCCCTTATGTTGCCATATCTGCCCTATCAATTCTGTAAACTCCTTTCACACTCTGAATGATCTCCATTCATGTTTTTAATTCTACTGAACCCTTGAAGCAGCCTTTCCATTATAACTTTCCTCCCCTTTGTGCTTTGCCTCAGTTCACCACCTCACAGACTGGTCTTGCCATTCCTAGTACCTTTGGGTAAATTCTGTCACCTCACATTGTGAACGTTAACATATTTTTTACCATTTCTTATACTTTTGCTTTCTTACATCTTCCTTCTAATTCCTTGGGAGCTTGGATAGGTAATGCATCCATTTCTTCGGTTCTTTCCTCCAGCATTACAATCACTCCAGCATCAGCAACTCTCCATTGATGCATTAATAAAAGCCTTTGGGTTATACAAAAGTCTTTTGGCTGGCCCTACAAATGTTCTACACCCATTACTCTTCTGCATGTATCTTCTGGTCACAATATTCCATTGTCTGCGCAGAAATAGGTTTACCCAATTTAGGACCAGGCTGGTTGCCATTGTTTGTCTTGAAATTCAAAATCTCATCGGGTTTGCCCAAATCTGCAGGAGTTGAGTTTTTCCTAAACCTTCTGTCCTTTTCAGGGTTCAGGTTTGAGATTTACAACAAGATAGATGACCAGTAGCTTCAACAAAACATCTTTATCTTGATTGTGATCCAAGCAGATTTCACAATCTTTTTGATCTGTATTTTTACTTCAGGCATTTTTTATCTCCATTTAGCTATCTGATACCAAAAGGATAATTCTACACATTGCCTGGTAGTTGTACTGCCTGAAATTCGTTTGCTACTACTGAACTTAAGTCATGTCATACTTGGGCTTCAATACATTATTGAATGGTCCTAGACTTTTGGTCAAACAGCATTTAGTTCTATATCATTTTTTGTTGCTTAAACCTATAGTATTCTTTATTATTAATTATATCTTTATTTTTAATGCCTCAATAATTGCTCTTTAAGATTGTAATATCCCGATCTTCACCATTTGTGGAATTAAAATTGGAAATATACCCTTAAAGTGGACATCCACTTTATGACTTTATGATGGAAGATGGCCAGGCCTTGATCAATCCCTGTGTAATTTCTGCCCTAGGATTGAGGTGATCATCCTAAATGAAATACTAACACATTCCTTGTATGTACTGAGTATAACCAGGATCTGTTCTACTAGGTTCTTTGATGCCAAATTCATTCAATCTTGACTGTCATGCCATCACACTTACCTCACCTTTGGAATTCAGTTCTTCTGCCCGCACTTGAGCCAAGCTCGTTATGAGGTCTCTAGCTGAGTGGTTTTGGTAATATCAAAACAAAGCATCGGTGAGCAAGTTCCTGGTGAGTAATTGCCATCAGATAATGCTTGTTGATGAGATCACTATCACCAGATGCTTAATAGCTTACAAGTTTCAGTATGCTATTGGACAGTCCTTAACTTTTGGTCAAAGAGTATTTAGTTCTAGTTCAGTTTTTTTTAATCGCTTATGACCAAACTATTCAAAATTTATTTAAATCAAAGAATTATTTTTAATGTCCCAATAATTGCTCTCTTGGATTGTTCACAGGAAGAAAGCATCCTATCCGGATGCATCATGTCTTGGTATGGCAACTGCTCTGCCCAAGACTGCAAGAAACTGCAGAAACTGCCCTGGTAAAGCAGTCAACATAATCAAAGACCCCATGCACCCCAGACATCTCTCTTCTCCCCCCACCCATCGGGCAGAGGATACAGAAGCCTGAAAGCACATACCACCAGCTCAAGGACAACTTCTATCCTGCTGTCAAAAGATTATTGAACTGTCCCCTTTTTCGATAAGGTGGACTCTTGACTTCACAATCTACTTCTCATGGCCTTGGACTTTATTGTCTGCCTGCACTGCACTTTCTCTGTAACTGTTCTGCATTCTGTTATTGCTTTTCCCTTGTACTACCTTGATGTACCGATGTGATGAAATCATCACACCTCGGATGGCATGTAAAACAAAGTTTTTCAATGTACCTCAATTACATATGACAATAATAAACCAATTTACCAATTTACCAATTTTTTTTAATATCCTGAGATTTAAAATTGCAAATTGCAGATAACCCAAGATCATTATAAACATGGTTGCGAGGGCCTGGAGAATGCAAGAAGAACCCTAGTAGAATTGTGCCAGTCAAACGTAAAGTGATTGGCAGGTGGTCAGGAGTTGATCACTTGTAATGGACTGGAGAGAAGCTTGGGTTTGGTGTAAATTCAAAGTTTTTCTATGGGGCCTGGAGAAGCCTTCTACCCAAGTCTGATCTCACCATGATTCTGCTTCTTGTCAGTTTTGACTGACAACCTGATGTTGGCTGTCATTGACAAGATCAATCATAACTTGTGTCTAAATCACATCATGTCAACCTGATATTTAAATACTAAATTGCATTTTGGAAAGTCAAACCAGTGTAGGACTTATACTATGAATGGTAGGGCACTAAGGAGTGCAATGGAACAGAGGGACCTAGGAGTACAAGTGCATAGTTCATTGAAAGCACCATCACAGGTAGACAGGGTGGTGAAAAAGGCATGTAGCACGCTGGCCTTCATCAATCAGGGCATTGAGTATAGGAGCTGGGACATTATGTTGCAGTTGTATAAGTCGTTGGTGAGGCTGCACTTTGAGTACTGTGTGCAATTTTGGTCACCCTGTTATAGGAAAGATGTGGTTAAACTGGAAAGAGTGCAGAAAAGATTTATGAAGATGTTGGCAGAACTAGAAAGCCTGAGTTACAGGGAGAGGCTGGCCAGGTTAGGTCTTTATTCCTTGCAGTGTAGGAGATTGAGGGGTGAACTTATAGAAATGTTTAACATTATGAGAGGCAGGGATAAGGTGGATAGCAATAGTCTTTTCCCCAGGGTAGGGGGGTCCAAAACCAGGGGGCATAGATTGAGGGTGAGAGGGGAAAGATTTAAAAGGGAACTGAGGGGGAATTTTTTCACACAGAAGGTGGTGAGTATATGGAACGAACTGCCAGAGGAAGTAGTTGAAGCAGGTACAATAGTATCATTTAAGAAGCACTTGGATAGCTACATGGAGGGGTGGGGCTTAGAGGGATTTGGGCTAAACACAGGAAATTGGGACTAGCTGGGTAGACACCTTGGTCGGCATGGACTTGTTGGGCCGAAGGGCCTGTATCCATGTTGTATTGCTTTATGACTCTAACAAGCCTCTTGTCTGCCTGCCAAGGTAGCCTTGATGGTGCTAAAAAGCCCAGGAGTTAAAATGCCACCGATACAAACCTATCAGGAACCGAGCAGATAAACTCTAGATCATGTAACCTCTCCCACTCTCCTACTTCTTCCCAGCCAGGCAGTATTAAAATCAGGGAGACACAAGAGAATGCAGCTGCTGGAATCTGGAGCAACAAGCAATCTGGTGGAAGAACTCAGTGGGTTGAGCTGTCTCTGTGGGGAGAAGGGAATTGTCGACGTTTCGGGTCGAAACCCTGCATCAGTATTAAAATCAGGCTCTCTTGTGCTTCTCGCTCTCTAATTATTTTCATTACTCATTCCACTCATTCTATTTTTATTCCTCTCTCTCTCTGATTAGCCCAGAGATATTAAGTCAAATTTATCTTTGTCTGCCACAGAGATATCTGTCTCTTATTTCTGTGAGACTATTGTTGCCTGCCTGCTTTGTGTATTTCTGCTACTCTATGATTATCCCATCACTTATATTGTCTCTAGCAAAGGCACCTCGATGACCATATTTCTTCCTTCATTCTGTTCTTTCCCACCACACATCACCTTCTTTCATTTTGTTTCACTTTACCTTTTGCCTTTCCTCTCGTGTTTTATTCTTTTTCTGCTAACCTTTTGATATTCAGTTTCAGACTGCATTTTCTTATGATTTTATTTCTTCTGATGCTGCTTCTCATATGAAAGGCAGCACACCTGACACTGCAATACTTCAATGAAGTGTCCACCCTCTGTTTTGCTCAACTTGCTTGAGCCCACAATCATCTGTCTCCGAGCTAAGAGTGTTACGATCAAAAATTCTGCAATGTTGCAACTGAGGTCTTCCAAGTGAGATTTTAAATCCATACCCTGCCTGCCCTAAGAGGTGGAAGAAAAGAATCCCACGGTGCACTTTCAAAGAAGAGCTGAGGAGTTCTCCTTTGTGCTCCAGTTACATCTATTCCTTATAACTAAGGCAAAATCACTAAAATAAAGCTCCTTGTGGAACTTTGTTGTCCTCAAACTGGCTACTGTGTTGTTCGCAAATCAAGAGTAATTCATAGACCATAAAGTGCTTTAAAGTGTCCACATATTTAGAGGGTTAGCTTGGACAACAGAATACAATCTATGAGAATTCTAAGAAAAATTATCATATTAGAGACAAAGTTGATGGCGACAAACCTCATGTTTGAAGGCTAGACTGTAAACCTCATCAATAATGCACTGCTTCACTGGACATCATAAGGATCTGTGCTGGTGGCCAATTTAAGGGAAAATGATTTAACTATGGCCTGGTTCAATTCACTGATGGATTGGGTTTTGCATACATATGAAGAAGGTGAAGCACTTAATTAGGTAAAAACCAGGCGTTTGGTCATTAAATATGCTATTTTAATTCTTTATTTTCTTCCCTAAGATTACAAAAGTGATTTACTGCTGTTTCCCAAGTGATGCGTACAAGCTGCCAGTTCTTTCTCTAGTGTTAATTGGTTGATGTATTGGATGCGAACTTGGCTTCCTGAAACATACCAGACACTAATAAGGATTTTTAAATTCTGTACTAGTAGTCAAGGAACTATGTTAACCACAGACATAGAACAAAAACAGATTAGGCTCATTGTTTTTTATTGTTGACTTACATTACTTTCAGTTTCTGTAATTAGTTTTTTGTATATTGTTATATATCAATTAAATAACATGACCACTAGTTATTTGCTTCAATTTGCAGCACAATATCCATCATCACTTAATTTAGAAAAAGACCATACCTTGCACTATTTGCAGGATCATTAATCTTATAATAGCATCACCATTTTCAATTGCAATGTACCACAATGGAATAGTTAGAACCATCTCTTTTAATAAAGACTTAGTAACTCTTAATATTTGCATTTAAAGAAGATTTCTGTCACCTCTGTTAAATCAAGGTATGTATACAAATAGTAGGGTGTATAAGACTAAAGAACCTGGTGCATCTTCAGCCTTTGCACTGGAAGGGATTTTGGTTTGCATGGTCAAGGGATAAATTTGTATTTAACGGAAATGGAAATCAAGAGAGTTGAGTAACAGGTGGCCAATCTGGTATTACCCATTGTGCATCATCAGCAAAAGATTAAATTACTTCCTGATATTCAGGATACAAAAGTTCTTTCCTCTGTACCAGACAAAGAAAAAAAATGTCTCTGAATCAATGGCCTGGATTTCAGAGGGATATATCATCAATTCCCTGTGTAGCTGCTGGCACTTCCCTGTGTAAATGTAAACAACTTAACAATTTCAGCACAAGCACCAGTTTCCTCAGGTTGCACCATCTTATCACCAACTGTGGGCAATGTTTCCCATTTAATATTTCCAGTGTAGGACCATGAACCTTTGGTGATTTCCTCACTACATTACGGTGTAGAATCTGCTTAAACAATCTGCACCTGCCAAAGCAAAATGCTTCTCAGGCATTTCATTGTATATAGGAAGGATGTCATTAAGGTGGAAAGGGTGCAGAAAAGATTCATGAGGAGGTTACCGGGACTGAAAGGCTTGAGTTATAAGGATAGGATCAATAGGCTGGGACTTCTTCCCCTGGAGCGTAGGAGGCTGAGGTCTGACCTTATAGAGGTACATAATGTCATGCATTTAAGGTCAGAGGAGGAAAGTTTAAAGAAGATGTGCGGGGCAGGTATTTTTACACAGGAAGTGGTGCTGCCTGGAACGGGCTACCGGAGGTGGTGGTGGAAACAGATATGATAGTGGTGTTTAAGAAGCTTTTATATAGACACGTGAATATGCAGGGAATGGAGGGATATGGATCATGTGCAGGCTGAAGAGATTTAGTTTAATTTGGCATTGTGTTCGGCACAGACCTTATGGGCCGAAGGGCCTGTTCCTGCACTGTACTATTCCATGTTCTACGTAAAAAAATCATGAGGGGAGTAGATAATGTGGATGGTCACAGTCTTTTTCCCAGGGTATGGGTGTCTAAAATTAGAGGACATACAGTTAAGGTGAGAGGGGAAGAAATTAAAAGGGACCTAAGGAGCAAATTTTTGACACTGAGGGCGGTGGATATACAGTATGGAACAAGCTGCCAGAAGAAGCTGTAGGGGTGGGTACAATTACAACGTTTAAAAGACATTTGTATAGGTACATGGATAGAAAAGGTCCAGAGGGATATGGGCCAAATGCAGGCAAATGGGACTAGCTCAGGTAGACATCTCGGTCAGTGTGGACAAGTTGTGTCAAAGGGCTTATTTCCATGCTATAAAACTCTTATGACTCTATGTAGGGAAATGACTGTTGGGGTCTAACGTCCATTCGAATTTGTTGAAATTGTAAATTTAAATTTTTTTTTAGAAGCTTACTTCCAATATGTTTTAATGTTTTTGAACATTAGCAACATGTGGAAATATTACTTGTCATTGACAGCTCGCTCGGCCAAGGGACATTGTTTAGCCTGCTGTCATGGAGTTTTCATTTTTTTGGGGTGGGATTTCTAAAGCTCCCTCCATGTGTCATGTTACATTGTCAAGAACCCTGTTGATGTGCAGTAACTTACTGCAAGGGACCAAGTGCTCCCCACCACAAGCTGCTGCTTCCCATAAACTTTGGCCCATGAGAGGTACATGGAGGGGAAAGTTTGGACCTCATTTAATTAGTTTTCTTGGCAGAAAATAGAACCACAATGAACAATTTCATGAGAACTTGTCTCAAAGACTCCCAAATGATATTTTACTGTACATTTTTCATGCGTATAAAAGAAGCACTAGGTATTCTACAAAATTCTGCAAATTCATCTTTCCTGTGTTCTGTGTAAGATTACATCCAGGATGACTACCAACTAAAGCAAATTTTGAGGGTTATCACCAAAAAGCTAAGTTGGAGGGTTCCACCAAAACGATAGGATAACTTTTATTACACTTGCCTTAATGTAGAGATGGATACTGTCCAAGGATCATGGCTCCAATACAAACCTTGCCCATGCTTTGCAAGTTATTTCTCTATTCTCCATCTGTCATATCTCCAGAGGCAGTTTGCCCTCATTATTACTAGTTTGAAGGGTCGGTTTTGGAAGATTGTCAAGAATATATCAAAGGTACACAGTCGTAGGTACAAATGAACTTATCTTTCTGGGTGTCTTACTGTGTGCTAAGACCCATGAAGCTGGTATCATGGATATATTATTCCTTCACTGTAACACTTCTGGAAGTGATTCACATAAATTGGAAAATACTGCTTTGTGCATACTCATGGCACTGGCCAGATCACTTGGTCAATTGCCAGATGCACTGAGATTGGAGAGAGTAAAAGTTCAGCTCTTGCCTTCTTGCCCAGCAAAGAAACAAAGAATCACATAGTTTAGGACAGTGTGTGAATGCCATTGGAGGGATGGGTATTTCCTGTATGACTGAATTGATCAAACTAGAACATTAGTCAGGAGAATCATATTTTTCCATTGATGGGGACCATCTAGTGTCTTTATGTTTTTCATATATAAGGACTGCATATAATGTAATTCAATGGAATCATTATTCTTTTCTTTTAATGCAACAAGAAAAATAAATTGGGTTGTTGACAAACAGCTGACCTTGCCTCAAGAGAGCATTAGTCAGTTTTCCACTCAAAATGTAGTAGAATTGCTTAAACGGCAGGTGCTGATTTGCCAGATCTAGGTTCACACTCATCACAGTGAGTTTCATTGTTATGACTCCTGCAATTGGTCTTAGTTTCACATGACCAGATATTGGGAAATATTGAGGAGAAAATGCTAAATGTCTTTGGTAACTATGGTGTGAGGCAGACTGTAGAGAAATGTCATTAGTTATGGCTCTCTCAGTCTGGTGACGATAAGCTACTTGGTCTCCCTGGGTTGTATTTTCCCCAAAATTGACATACATTCAGCCAGGCAGTCATGCTATGAAGTTTACCCTAATTTGTCTACTGGGCCTCATGTGGATTGAGTCAATGAAGTGATACGGAAGCAAAATGATTTGACACAGTATCCCTTGGCTTGGACAACCTCTGGGCCTGCAGAAAGGGGATTCATGAATGTAGCTTTGCTCTGTGGAATGAAGGGAAGGAAAGATTTGGGGAGGACAGAGCCCATGCTGGATAGTTAAGCAAAGGCCAAGAGATGGGTTCCTTTTCTTTGCAACCCAAGCTAGATGCCGAAGAATATACTTCCATTAGCTGGTTAGCCAACTGTTAGAGCCCAGAAACTCTGCTGATATCAAGGAACTCTCACTGGAAGATATGAAATAAGATGTTTTTGTTTAACTTTAAATGAAGCCTTTGAAGGTCAACGAAAAGGTAGATTGTAATATTAAATTAATTGTCAGATGCCGCAATTGTAATTATTAAGCTGCTAATTATTAATTTGTCTTTTTCTACTGGGAATACAGACAAGCTCTAAATTATAATTTCTTACAATAAATCACATCTGTACAAGACATATACATTAATTCTATCTAATTAAGTGATGCATAATAATAGTGCTGTTAAAGTTTCTGGAAATGAAGATCTGAATTTATTATAGAATGTATGCAGCTGCAAGCCAAATATGGTGCCGCGCTTGATCTTTCAACCCCTTCTTTCCTGAAGACACAGGTGATAATTTCCATGTATAGCAAGGCTGAATATGAAAGAAAAGAAGAAAAAAAAGACCAGCATTTATCTAGCACCTTTTAAAGCTCCAGGATATCCACACAAGTACTTTTTAGCTGGTGAAATATTCTTGAAGCATATTCACTACTAAATCCAAGGAAATGCAACAGCCAATTTGTCCACAGCAAATATTCAGAGCATTCACAATGTTATAATGACCAGATCATATGTCTTAATGGTGAGTATTAGCCAGGAAGCCTGGGAGATCAGGGACACAGGAGACTGCAAATGCTGGAATCTGGAGCAAAACAAAGTGCTGGAGGAAAACAATGGGTCAGGCAGCATCTACGAAGGGAAGTGGACAGTCATTTTGCGTCAACTATCCACTCCCCTCCGTAGATGCTGCCTGACCTGCTGAGTTCCTCCAGTGCTTTGTGTGTTGAGCCTGGAAGAACACCCCTGCTCCCTGTAGTGATACTGATATCAAGCTCTTTAATGTACACCAGAGAGTACAAACTGTTCACCCCTCCATCAGTATCACTCCCCAAGTCTCAGCTTAAAAATTCATGTTTACGTCTCAACTCACAATCCACTGACTCAGAAGAAAGAGCGACTAAACCATGATTGACGCTGGATGAGCTGATTGTCATATACTGTATCTCAGCTGTTTTATAATGGAAAGAATAATGAAGGAAGAGGAATACAGTCACATTTCCTTTTCTTGAAAGTAACAAGTTGTCCTCACACCACCAACACCACCAACAACTCTGACCTGCACTGAGATATAACACTATACCACTGTACAGGCCCTTTGGCCCACAATGTTGTGCAAACATTTTATCCTGCTCTAAGATCTATCTAACACTTCCCTCCCACATATCCCTCCATTTCTCTGTCATTCATGTTTCTATCTAAGGGTCTCTTAAATGTCCCTAATTTATCTGCCCCCACAATCTCTGCCGGCAGTGTGTTCCACGCACCCACCATTCCCTGTGTAAAAAACTTACCCCTGACATCCCCCTTATATCTTCCTCCAATCACCTTAAAATTATGCCCCCTCATGTTAGTCATTGTCGCCCTGGGAAAAAGTCTCTGACAGTCCATTCAATCTATGCCTCTTATCATCTTGTACACCTCTATCAGGTCACCTCTCATCCTCCTTCTCTCCAAAGATAAAAGCCCTAGCTCACTCAACCTATCCTCATAAGACACACTCTCCAATCCAGGCAGCATCCTGGTAAATGTCCTCTGCATCCTCTCTAAAGTTTCCACATCCTTCCTATAATAAGGCAACCAGACTGAACACAATACTCCAAGTGTGGTCTGACCAGAGTTCTATAGAGCTGCAACATCACCTCATGGCTCTTGAACTCAACACCCCGACTAATGAAGGCCAATGCACCATACGCCTTCTTAACAATCCTATCGACCCAAGCGGCAACCTTGAGGGATCTATGGACCCCAAGATCGCTCTGTTTCCTCACACTGCTAAGAGTCCTGCCATTAAGCTTGTATTCTGTCTTCAAATTCAATCTCCTAAAGTGTATCACTTCACACATTTCCGGGTTGAACTCCATCTGCCACTTCTCAGCCCAGTTCTGCATTCTATCAATATTCTGCTGTAATCTACAGCAACCTTCTACGCTATCCATAACACCACCAACATTTGTATCATCAGCAAACTTACTAACCTACCCTGCCACATCCTCATCTAAGTCATTTATAAAACTCACAAAGAGCAGGGGTCCCAGAACAGATCCCTGCGGAACACCACTGGTCACCGACCTCTAGGCAGAATACCCTCCATCCACCACCACCCTCTGTCTTCTATGAGTGAGCCAATTCTGAATCCACACAGCCAAGTTTCCCTGGATCCCATATCTCCTGACCTTCTGAATGAGCCTTCCATGAGGAACCTTATCAAATGCAGCTTTCTGCTGCAAAAAAAAACAAATTGCTGGGGGAACTCAGCAGGTCAGGCAGCATCTGTAGAGGCAAATGGATAGTCAACATTTCAGGTTGAGACCCTGCATCATGACCCCACCAATGAACACCAAGCCAGTGTCTCCCACACTATCACAGATCTCCCCTCCACAGCCTCCAACCTGATAGTGCCCTAACCCATACTGCCTGCTTCTATCTCCTCCCAAAGATCCACAAACAGGTCTGTCCATTGTTTCTTCCTGCTCTTGCCCCCCCCGTCCTAATACAGGGATTCGACTCAAAGCACCAACTATCTCTTTGCCTCCACAGGTGCCGCCTGATCCACTGAGCTCCTCCAGCAGTTTGCTTTGTTTCCTCCAGATCCCAGCATCTGCAGTCTCTTGTGTCTCCGGCTTTCTACTACCACACACATGTGACCATTCTTTAACTGTGTATCTGGTCCTCTTGCAATGACTAGCAAAATGAAGTAAGATGGCATCCTTATTCACTTTCCAGAGAATAGTTAATAGAAGCAGGACTAAATGCTGTAATTTTTCACCTGATCCATTTTACAGGAGCACTTAATGTAAGGCTATCTATGAATATACTGAAGTCCCAGTTCTATGGATATACTGAACATATATTAAGGATTAATGAAACAAAAAAACAAACTGCTAGAGGAACTCAACAGGTCAGGCAGCATCTGTGGGCTGAAAGGAATCATTGATATTTTGAGTTGACAGCCTGCATCAGGAGTGAAAGTGTAGAGGGGAGATAGCGGTATAAGGAGGTGAGATGGAGGGGTGAGATAGGGTCTGGCAGATGATAGGTGGAACAAAGTGAGGAGGGGGACTTTGGGCAGATGGAGCAGGTGGATGATGGGGAGGGATGGAGTTGGAAGACGGTGGCTGATGGATGATAGAATCAAATAAGAGAAAAAAATGGTGAGCGCGGTTTTATTAGTTTTAAATTAGTTATGGAAAGGGACAGATCTGATCCACAAGTTAAAATTCTAATTTAGGGCAAGGCAAATTTTGACGGTATTGGACAGGAACTTGGCAAAAGTCGATCGTAGTAGGTTGTTTACATGCAAGGAGACGTCTCACAAATGGGAGCCTTTTAAGAGTGAGATACTGAGAGTTCAAGATCTGCATGTTCCTGTTAGAGTGAAAGGTAAGGCTGGCAGGAGTAGGGAACCCTGGATGACAAAGGATATTGAGGTTCTGGTCAAGAAAAAGGAGGTATGGGTCAGGTACCGGCAGCTGGGATCAAGTGATTTCCAGGAGTATGGGGGTTGCAGGATTGTACTCAAGAAGGAAATCAGAAGGGCAAAAAGGGGGCATAAGATAGCTTTGGCTGAGAAGACTAAAGGGAATCTAAAGAGATTTTATAAATATATTTAAGGAAAAAAGAATAACTAGGGAGAAAATAGGGCCCCTCAAAGGCCAAAGTGGACATATTTGTGTGGAGCTGCAGGAGATAGGCAAGGTCCTCAATGATTATTTATCCTCTGTCTTTACCGTGGAGAAAGACATGAAGACTTTGGACCTTGAGATAGTTAATGGGGGGGGGGGGGGGTCTTGAGGATAGTCTGCATTACAGCAGAGGAGGTATTGAATGTCTTAAAATGTATGAAGGTAAATAAATCTCCAGGGTCTGATCAGGTATATCCAAGAACACTGTAGGAAGCTAGAGAAGAAGTTACTTGGACAGGTATATAGACAGAAAAGGTTTAGAGAGATACGGGCCAAATGCAGGCAAATGGGACTAGCTTAGATGGGAATCTTGGTCAGGATGGACCAGTTGGGCTGAAGGACCTGTTTCCGTGTTGTGTGATCCTTGACTCTATGACAGGTAATGGAATCTGCATTATGAACATTGGTATATGTAGATTTCATTTTTTTTAATTTCTCTGGATTGGAAGATTTTATTTTTATTTTCTGTAAATCTGTAATTACCAAAAAATATTCATAGAATAAGGAAATGTTTAGTTTTTTAATGGTTTGTTGTTTGAAAGTAGAGATAGCCTCCTTTCAGAGGCATGGTACATTTCAAAATAATTTTGGTCATTTGTCTAGATAGTGAATGTTAATTTTTATGATAAAAACATGTCAGTATATGAATTTCATAGTGGTGGTTAATATAGCTAAATCCTGAAAATAACAAATCATTGTATTATCAAGGACATAACTGCTGTATCTCAGTCTCGTTATCACAATATTTGTGCCAGCCCTTCACTTCTCAATTTGCAGAAGTAGTTCATCTTGCAATTCTGCCTTGAGTGAGTTACTTGTCATTTCAATAAGAACAGCCAGATTTCAACATGCCTGGAGTAATGCACAGATTCTAATCTGCTTCCGCTGCTAACACTTCAAATTAACAACAAAAAACTTCAATGAAATTTTAATTTGTACCTTGAACATCAGGAAGAAGTGTTACTTTTAAAGCACTGACTAATGACAGCCTTGTTTATATTTTGAAAATTATATTGCAGAATATTGAAGCATGAAACAATGTCATGACTCTTGTCCTTTTATAATTAGCTAATAGCGGCATGCAAATCTTCTGCAGAAAATGAAGCAACAGACTTGTTCGACAGGAAAAATAATTCCATTATACTTCAGTTCAAATGCAGCTTAATCTAAAATAACCAGTTTTCTCTAATATTACTCATATTAACTTTCATCTCTTTTTTCATCACACATGTTACATTCTGTGAATGAACATTTCTAAAGACATCTACCACATCATCATGCTTAAAAGATAAAATGGCAAAATCTCATGGTTGGCAACTCCAACTGATTTTATGCTATATTGTTTTGTTAGAGAGAGAAAAATGATACACAGTTGGCTTCAATGTCTCAATTGTTAATTCAAAAGAGTAACTCATGCTTCCGCTGTCACAGTGAGCACAGCTCTGCTAAATCATTTATTTTTCTTACAGGTACCTGCAAACAAAAAGGACTTTGTGTCAGGGAAAAGGTAGCAAGGGAAGAGTGTAATATAAACTCAAAGAAAGCTTCAATAAATTATTCTTCAACTCCCTTGTAAGTACCTTGCATATTATTTTCTTCGAGACTTTTAAAAACAGAATATAATTAACAATGTGTGCATTCCTTCCACTTCATTAACATCAAGTTCAAGTATTTCCAATGGTAGGCAAATTTATTGCTGCAATGATTAAAGTGTGTACAGTCCCTGTCCTCCCAAGTGAAAAGAGGCTGAAAATGTCTAAACTGATGAACCATTATCCTAATTGCTGTAAATAATATACAAGTAAAACTGTGACTCTTCCAATGACATTATCCACACAAATGCTGCTTTAAGATTAATTGGTTCAAGATGTTGGAAAACTGATCGATCAGGACACCATTCAATCCTGCCTCATCATTTCAAACAATTAAATTATACATTTGGACAGCTGATGGCTTTCATTACTCAGTCGCAAAGCCTCATCATGCACTCTGCCAAATTTTTGGCCATTCTTCTCACGCACGCCACAGAATATCACAATGATTAAGTGGCAAAAGTTTGGTCAATCAGTTTCAGTTTGGCTTGATTTTCCAGCAATGAGCATTAGGACTTTCTTTTGATTTCCTTTAATTATTCAAGGATGGATCTAGTTATGCTCTGACTGCCACTGAAGACATTTCTGTTTCATTCTCAGATTAGTGTCTCTCAGTCACTGCTGTTATATGGCTATACCAAGGCTCAAGGATGGAGCATTTTTTGAGCAGAAGGTTAAATGTTAGTATTTCTTTGATTTGTCGCTGCTGCCACCCTTTTGACTTCTGGTTAAACAAAATCATTCTGGTTACCAAGTCAAAAGGTAGTTTGTAATTGAAAGTGACAGACAGAACTGCTCCAATGATATAAAGGAGCAGAATTACTTGTTAACCTGCTTGTGCCACTTATCTGGTCAAACAACAATCATGAGTTACAGCTATGTATGGAAATCTCTACGCCATTACAGACTTGCTGCTGCATAAACTGAGTCTCTCTCATGGAAATAAAGGGATTTTGCAGTGATTTTTTTCAACATTTTCAACCAAAATGCCCTTCCCGGGGATGCATCAGACTTGCACCAGTTACTAATTCAGCTATTGTTCCATTAATACAAAAGCTGAATCCCTGTAGTGTTCTGTCTAAAGTCAAGTAAAATTTGAATTGAAAGTGCATAAGTGAGGACTTTATGGGCAGCAAACTTTGATCATGTTATTTTGCTCAGTTATGCACATTAAAAGGAAAATGTTTTAATGTTCTCTCATTATTAATAAACCTGCAGGCAACATCAAGCTGTTGCCCTATTCCTTTCAGTTGATTTCCATCCCAAATCATCTCTAATGTTAAAAACAGGAGCATCATCTGATTTTAGACACTTGAATGACAAAGCTAATTAACCACTGCAAGAAGATCTTTGGGGGATGAACAAGATCTTCCTGACTTCAGAGCAAAGGGAAAAAACAACAGGAGTGAAGCACTCTTGTTCTGAAGCTCAAAGAGAAAGAATGTCTCTCGTCACATATTTAATTAATTAAAAATTCCGATACATCCCAACTTCCTTTTAAGAACTTTGTCAACATTTAAAACAATAAAGCGAACAAAGTTGTCACCCTTTCAGCCTGCAGTTTTTTAAAGCAAGTTTAAGGTACAGCCATACAACACTGATCTTGTAACACAGCAATTAAAATTCATGTTTCATTTTGTTTCCCTTGAGTATTCCCCAGGCCATATCCTACAACCTATGAAAGGACAATGGCAGGATGCTTAGGAGCATTGATGTACAGAGGGATCTTGGGGTCCAAGTCCATAGCTCCATGAAAGTAGCAACACAAGTAGACAGGGTGATAAAGAAGGTGTATGACATGCTTGCTTTCATTGGTCAGGAATGATCAGCTGCAGCTGTATAAAACTTTGATTAGGCTGCAATTATAGGCACGGTAGGCATGGTAGTGTAGCGGTTAGCATAACGCTTTACAGCACCAGCAACCGGGGTTCAATTCTGGCCACTGTCTGTAAGGTGTTTGTACATTCTCCCCGTGTCTGTGTGGGTTTCCACATTCCATATTGGTTTATTATTGTCACTTGTGCCAAGGTACAGTGAAAAGCTTGTCTTACAAACCGATCATACAGGTCAATTCATTACACAGTGCAGTTACATTGAGCTAGTTGATGTAGTACAGGTAAAAACAGTAACAGTACAGAGTAAAGTGTCACAGCTACAGAGAAAGTGCAGTGCAATAAGGTGCAAGGTCACAACAAGGTAGACCGTGAGGTCATAGTCCATCTCATTGTATAAGGGAACTGTTCAGTAGTCTTATCACAGTGGGGTAGAAGCTGTCCTTAAGTCTGGTGGTACGTGCCTCAGGCTCCTGTATCTTCTACCCGATGGAAGAGGAGAGAAGAGAGAATGTCCCAGGTGGGTGGGGTCTTTGATCGTGCTGGCTGCTACACCAAGACAACGAGAGGTAAAGACAGAGTCCAAGGAGGGGAGGCTGGTGTCCATGATGTGCTGGGCTGTGTCCACAACTCTCTGCAGCTTCTTGCGGTCCTGGGCAGAGCAGTTGCCGTACCAAGCCGTGATACATCCAGATAGGATGCTTTCTATGGTGCATCGGTAAAAATTGGTGAGAGTCAAAGGGGACAAACTAAATTTCTTTAGCCTCCTGTGGTAGTAGAGGCGCTGGTGAGCTTTCTTGGCCGTGGCATCTACGTGATTTGACCAGGACAGGCTGTTGGTGATGTTCACTCCCGGGAACTTCAAGCTCTCAACCCTCTCAACCTCAGCACCAATGATGTAGACAAGTGCATGTACACTGCCCCCTTTCCTGAAGTCAATGACCAGCTCTTTTGTTTTGTTGACATTGAGGGAAAATTTGTCATGACACCATTCCACTAAGCTCTCTATCTCCTTCCTGTACTCCAACTCATCGCTGTTTAAGATATGGCCTACAACGGTGGTATCATCTGCAAACTTGTAGATGGAGTTAGAGCAGAATCTGGCTACACAGTCCTGAGTGTATAGGGAGTAGAGTAGAGGGCTGAGGACGCAGCCTTGTGGGCACCAGTGTTGAGAATAATCATGCCAGAGGTATTGCTGCCTATCCTCACTGATTGTGGTCTGTTTGTTAGAAAGTCAAGGATCCAGTTACAGAGAGAGGTGTTGAGTCCGAGGTCTCAGAGTTTGGTGACAAGCTTGCTTGGAATTATTGTATTGAAGGCAGAGCTGTAGTCAATAAACAATAGTCTAACATGTGTGTCTTTACTGTCCAGATGCTCCAGAGCTGAGTGTAAGGCCAGGGAGCTGGCATCTGCTGTAGACCTGTTTTGCTGATTGGCGAATTGCAATGGGTCCAGGTTGCCCGGTAGGCTGGAGTTGATGCGTGCCATGACCAACCTCTCAAAGCACGTCATGATGGTGGATGTCAGAGCCACTGGTCGGTAGTCATTGAGGCATGTTATTTTGCTTTTCTTTGGTACCGGGATGATAGTGGTCTTCTTAAAACAGGAGGGAACCTGAGATTGAAGCAGAGAGAGGTTGAATATGTCTGGGCTAGGAAGTTGTGGGCATGCTGTGTTGGTGCAGGAAGCGTGGCAACATTTGCGGGCTGCCCCCAGAACACTCTACGCAAAAGGTGCATTTCACTGTGTGTTTCAATGTACATGTGACTAATAAAGATATCTCATCTCATTTCATCATCTAAATTGGACTATGGTGTGCAGTTCTGATCACCACATTACAGGAAAGATGTGGAGGTTTTGGAGAGGGTGCAGAAGAGGTTCAACTGGATCCTCGACTTGCTGACCAACAGATCGCAATCACTGAGGATAGACAATAATACCTCCAGCAGTATTATTCTCAACACTGGTACCCCACAAGGCTGTGTCCTCAGCCCTCTACTCTACTCCCTATATACTCATGACTGTGTGGCCAGATTCTGCTCTAACTCCATCTACAAGTTTGCAGATGATACCACAGTAGCAGGCCGTATCTCAAATATCGACGAGTCGAAGTACAGGAAGGAGATAGAGAGCTTAGTGACATGGTGACATGACAACAACCTTTCCCTTAATGTCAGCAAAACAAAAGAGCTGGTCATTGACTTCAGGAAAGGGGGCAGTGTACATGCACCTGTCTACATCAACAGTGCTGAGGTCGAGAGGGTTGAGAGCTTCAAATTCCTTGGACTGTCCTGGTCCAACCACGTAGATGCCACAGCCAAGAAAGCTCACCAGTGCCGCTACCTCCTCAGGAGGTTAAAGAAATTTGGCATGTCCCCTTTGACACTCAACTTTTATCAATGCACCATAGAAAGCATCCTATCTGGATGCATCATAGCTTGGTATGGCAACTGCTCTGCCCAGGACCGCAAGGCACTGCAGAGAGTTGTGGACACAGCCCAGCACATCACGGACAGCAGCCTCCCCTCCATGGACTCTGTCTATACCTCTCGTTGCCTTGGTGAAGCAGCCAGCATAATCAAAGACCCCACCCACCCAGGTCTTCCTTTCTTCTCTCCTCTCCCATCAGGCAGAAGATACAGGAACCTGAGGGCACGTACCACCAGGCTCAAGGACAGCTTCTATCCCACTGTGATAAGACTATTGAATGGTTCCCTTATACGTTGAGATGGCCTCTTGACCTCACAATCTACCTTGTTATGACCTTGCACCTTATTGTCTACCTGCACTGCACTTCCCTGTAGCTGTGACACTTTAATCTGTATTCTGTGCAATGCATTGATCTGTACGAACGGTATTCAAGACAAGTTTTTCACTGTACCTCGGTACAAGTGACAATAAGGAACCAATACCAATACCATGGATTAGAGGGTATTAGCCATAAGGAGCGGCTGGAGGATAACCCGGAAATTATAGGCTGTTGTGCTTGACATTAGTTGTGGTAAATTACTGGGGAAGGTATTCTAAGGGACAGGATATTTAAGTATTTGGATAGGCAGGGCCTGATTTGGGATAGTGTTAGGGATTATTCTGGAGTTATGAAATTATGGATGGCATAATTATGGATTAATTAAAATGATAACCAGTCTTCAGGAAATAAAATCTGTTCACAATTTAACTTCAACTGATGCTTTGGGGTCATTGAAACCAATCGTTGGGTGTGGGACATTCTGATGCTATCCCATTGAAACAATGCAGGGGAAGACAATAGATAAATGTTCACGTTAACTGGTGGTCATTGAAAACTTCAGGATGAGATCAGGGAAGGCATTGTGGCCATCTCCTGTATTAGCATATTGTTAAATGTATTTCCCTGCTACTTAATGCACAGTTCAGGACAGGTTTGTTGTGTCACTTAACGGGTTCGATTCCCGTCGCTGTCTATAAGGAGTTTGTACGTTCTCCCGTGTCTGCGTGGGTTTCCTCCAGGTTCTCCGGTTTCCTCACACATTGCAAAGACGTACGGGTAGGTTAATTTGGGTTTAAAATGGGCGGTGCAGACTCGTTGGGCCAGAAGGGCCTGTTACCATGCTGTAAATAACATTTTTAAAAAAAATTTTAATTTTAATATTCTAGCTAGTTGTATATTCATAGGGCTACTCCTTAACAAAGTCATAGAAGAGGTATATTTTGGGTGTCTGGAGTTTGTGCACAGAAGCTTTCAGAACAGACACCAGTATTGAATATTCCAAGAGGTTCTGCTAGTTGGGATTTGGTCTCATTGTAAATATGTAATTCTGCAAAGTTACCTAACTATATTCAAAATGTTAAAGTTAAGTAGGTGATTATAGTAATTAAAACTGTAGCTAATTGTTTATTGTTATCTTTGTGTTTAAACAGTATAAAACATTGTGTCAGGAGAGTGAGACTCTCTCCAGAAGATCTGCTATGTGAATAAAGACTTCTATATCTCCCACTTACAGATTCTGTGTGGCTCAGTTTAGTTGGTCACAATAGTCAATGTGGCTTTGTGCGTGGTAGGTCATGTCTAACCAATCTTACAGGGTTTTTCGAGGAGGTTACCAAGAAGGTTGATGAATGAAAGATGGTGGACGTTGTCTGCATGGACTTTAGCAAGGTCTTTGATAAAGTCCCGCATGGGAGGCTGATCCAGAAGGTTAAGTCGCTTGGCATTCAGGCAATTGAATTCAACATTGGGTTAGCGGGAGAAGCCTGAGAGTGGTAGTAGATGGTTGTCTCTCTGACTGGAGGCCTGTGACTGACTAGTGGTGTGCCGAAGGGATTGATCCTGGGTCATTGTTGTTTATCATCGATATTAATGATTTAGATGATAATGTGGTAAACTGGAGCAGCAAATTTGCGGATGACACTGAGATTGGGGGCGTAATAGACAGTGAGGAAGGCTATCAAAGCTTGCAGCATAATCTTGACCAGCTAGGTAAATGGACTGAAAAATGGCAGATGGAACTTAATGCAGACAAGTATGAGGTGATGCACTTTGGGAGGACAAACCAGGGTAAGACTTACACAGTGAATGGTAGGACTCTGAGGAGTGCAGTAGAACAATGGGACCTGGGAATACAGATTCATAATTCCGTAAAAGTGGTGTCACAAGTAGATAGGGTCATAAAGAGAGCACAGTGGCCTTCAGAAATCAGGGCATTGAGTACAGGAGTTGGGATGTTATGTTGAAGTTGTACAAGATGTTGGTGAGGCCTAATTTAGAGTATTCTGTACAGTTCTGGTCACCTACCCACAGGAAAGATATTAAAAAGCTTGAAAGAGTGCAGAGAAATTTTACAAGGATGTTGGCAGGACTTGAGGACCTGAGTTGTAGGGAAAGGTTGAATAGGTTAGGATGAAAAACACAATGATGCTGGAGGAACTCAACAGGCAGGCAGCATCCGTGGAGAAAAGCAGGCAGTCAATGTTTCGGGTCAGGACTTTTCTTCAGGACTGAATATAGGAAAAAGGGAAGGCCAATATATCGGAGGGAAAAGCAGAGCAGTGATAGGTGGACAAAAGAGGGGAGGCGGGGTGGGCACAATGTGGTGATAGGTAGATTCAGGTAAGAGATAGTGATGGGCAGGTGCAGGGGAGAGCAGATCCATTGGGGGATGGATCAAAGGTAAGGAGAGGAAAAAATAAGGTAGAAAAAGGGATAGGTTAGGAAAGGGAAGAAGAGAAGAAGCATGATGGTGGGGGGGGGGGGGGTTGTAGGGAAGCAGGGTGGGGATTACTTAAAGTAGGAGAATTCAATGTTCAACACATAGTCAAGGAAGCCAGAGAGTAGAGGAGATCACAGAGGTGGAGCAGTGAGAGAGGGACCCACTTATTCTTCCTCCATCATCAGAGTGTTTTTCATCTAGATTCCAGTATCTGCAGTCCTTTGTTTCTCCTGAATAGGTTAGGACTTTATTCCCTGGAGTACAGGACAATGAGGGGAGACCTTATAGAGGTATACAAAGTTATGAGGGGTATAGATAGGGTGAATGCATGTAGGCTTTTTTCCCTCAGGTTGGGTGAGATTAGAACTAGAGGACATAGGTTTAGGGTGAAAGGTGAAATATTGAAGGGGAATCTGAGGGGAAACTTCTTCACTCAGAGGGTGGTGCGAGTGTGGAGCGAGCTGCCAGCGAAAGTGGTGAATGCAGATTCAATTGTAACATTTAAGAGAAGTTTGGATAGGTAAATGGATGGGAGGGGTTTGGAGAGATATGGTCCAGGTGCAGGTAGATGGGACGATGCAGAAGATCAGGTCAGCATGGACTAGGTAGGCAGAAGGGCCTGTTTTTGTGCTGTAGTGCTCAATGACTCTATGACAAACTTAGATTGTTTTCTCTGGAGCGTTGGAGGCTGAGGGAAGACCTGATAGAAATATTAAAAATTATGAATGGCATAGATAGGGTAGGTAGTGGGAGTCTTTTTTCCCAGGATTGAAATGTCAAGTACTAGACGTTGTAGCTTTAAGGTGAGAGAGGGAAAGTTTAAAGGAGATGTGCAGGGTAAATTTTTTTACACACATTGCCAGGACTGTGGTCAAAGCAGCCACAATAGATCCTCTCTTCTCTCCTCTTCCATCAGGTAGAAGATACAGGAGCCTGAGGGCACGTACCACCAGACTTAAGGACAGCTTCTACCCCACTGTGATAAGACTATTGAACAGTTCCCTTATACAATGAGATGGACTATGACCTCACAATCTACCTTGTTGTGAGCTCGCACCTTATTGCACTGCACTTTCTCTGTAGCTGTGACACTTTACTCTGTACTGTTATTGTTTTTACCTGTACTACATCAATACACTCTGTACTGACTCAATGTAACTGCACTGGGTAATGTATTGACCTGTACGAACGGTTTGTAAGACAAGCTTTTCACTGTACCTCAGTACGAGTGACAATAATAAACCAATATCAATACCAATATTTAGACAGGCACATGAACATGCATGGAATAGAGGGATATGGATCATGAGCAGGCAGATAGGTTTAGTTTAACTTAACACCGTGGTCGGCACAGACATCATAGGCCGAAGGCCCTGTTCCTGTGCTGTACTGTTCTATGTTCTATGGTCTATGACAGGACAAAGTAGAGGAGTGGATTATTGCAGTTGTTCTTGATTCCATTTTGATCTGGGCAACTGAACTGATATATTTATTTTCCCACTTTTCCTCCATCTGGCAATGCAGAGCACAACAAGGCAATAAATCAAGCACATGCTCTTCCCTACTGTTTAATACGGTAGTAGCTTCACTGAGGTTTACACCCATATCAGATTTATTATTAACATCTTTCTCTCTCTCTCTGGGGGAAGGAAGCACCCAAAGGATAATCCATTTTCTCTTTTGTTTTTCCTGAGACGGTCATGCTACCAACCTACTTCCAGGTCTCCACCATAAACAAGTTTTAAGGAGTGCATAACTTAGATTATTTTACAGATTAGAAATCTTAGCAAATTGTTAAACTTTTTTTAAAAATTTGAACTATATTAGAAATCTCAGACAGCTATTTTTAATAAAATAATAAAAGTTCAAATTAAAGAACATTTAAAATATTGCTACAATCATCAGTATGTGAGCCTGATGGCTTCAGGTTGGGAAAATATTTGAGCCATGTTTCTCCATTTAACAGTCACGGAGGGCATCAAGCAGTCAGAGATAAAAATTATTCAAGAGGCTTGATTGCAGCCCCAAAAGCATCTCCTAATTCCCCTCAGCAGGAAGTACCCTGTGGTGTTTCTGAACATAAGTAAGTCTAATCGATCACATTCTGGAGATTGAAAGATAATTATCATATTTTGTTTTTGTAACATAGGAGGAAGCCATTCATCCCATTAAGCTGCTGCTAACTCTCAGACCAATTCATTCTCCTTATTTCCCTACAATCTATTTTCTTTCACGTGCCCATCAATTCCACTCAATAACCAATCATCCTTCCAACCAACACATCTCTGGGATATGGGAGGGAATCACAGCACCCGAGTCATGGAGAGAAAATGTAATCAGACAGCAACAGAATTAAGGATTGAAACCAGATTGAATTAGTGAGACATTGGCGTTACTGTTGGACCACTCTGCCACCCATATTCATTTACATTCTTCTCATAGACATTGGTAAAAATGTATGTTGGAATCATTGACAAATGAAGGAATCTATATAAATTCTGCTCAAGGTCACGTGATAGATCTAAGAGATAGATGTCCATATTTGCAGTCCCCAGCCCAGAATGTGATCATGTATAGGCTTGGCTAGTTACTGATATATGGAAAATTGATAACTATTCATCATGGAGCAGAAATTGCATTCATCTCCTGAGATTGCTGAAATGGTGTACAGATATTGAACAATAAGTGTCTAAGGCTGTGATGACAACTTGGAAAGGAGCACTTCTTACAGTAAACAATTTCTAAAAGGAGGAGGAAGGTAAATGCTAATATATAATGATATTGTTTGAGAAATTAATGGGTAATTTGCTATCAGCAACTACAATCCCAGGAGTAGACTCCAGGTTCCAAACAGAAGAAATGAAACAGAAGCAAAAGACTATAATAGGAAAGGAAATAGCCACAAGTTACAATTCATATGAGAACCAATGACATAGGAAGGGCCATCATTAAATTCTGGTCAGGGTCACTTGGTAGATTTAAGAGAAAATCTCCACAATTAGTTCTTGCACAGTAAAATAAACCAGATAGCTGGACTGTTAAGGAAAGGATGTAAAGCAATAAAGATTCCAGTTCTGGGTTGTGCTTTGGCTTCACATGAAGGGGTTTGGGCTTTAATGTTTGCTGCTCTGAGAATGGTTCAGATAAATGTGACAGGAAGGTGAGGAAGATAAAATAAAGGAAGAAATAGAAGGAAAGCAAAATTCAGGCAGTGCAGAAAGAAGAAGAAAAAAGCAGAGAGTTAATTGATAGATTTGTTCTGTTTCCTAACAAATGCTGTGAGCATTCAAAAAAAAACAACAGGATGTTGAACCATGTGGGTATAAAATTAAAGGTCGGAGAATGTCATCATCAAACTGTTTAATGTTGCACACCATATCTGCTCTATCAATCACACATAAGCAAGACATTCAAGCTTTGAAAGAAGTGCTAGTATCAGAGGTTAAATTATGAGGAATGGTTAGAGGAAACTGGTTTTCATCTGCGGAAAGAAGAATCTACAAGGTAACCTTATAAACAACACAAGAATGTAAGAAGTAAGAGTAGGACTGCTTGGCCCCTCAAGCTTACTACATCATTCATCCAGATCATGGGTGAAATTACACCTCAGCACCATTTTCCTTGATTCTTTTAATATCTAGAAATCGATTAATTTTTGTTTTGAATGCAATTATTGATGAACCCTCTGCAGCAGAGTATTCCAAATAAAAAAATCATTACCCTCTCAGTGAAGAAATTTCTGCTCATTTCATTTCTAGATGACCTATTCTTTGCTTTGAGGCAATGACCCCTGGTTCTAGGCCCCTTGCCTTGTTGAGCTTCCAAGAACTTTGTGTGTTTTAATGAATCTAACACACATTCATCCAAGTTCTAGAGATTAGAAACTTTGCTGATTCAATCAGTCCTCGTGACAGATCTGTCATCCCATGAATCTGTATAGTGAATCTCTACTGCATTCCCTCTAAAGAAAGTGCATCTTTTTTTTAGGAACAGACCAAAATTGTACATAATTCTCCAGGTGTGGCCTCACCAAGATCCTGTGTAGTTGTCATAAGACACCGTAACTTACGTACTTAAGTCCTTTTGCAATGAAAGTCATTTGCTATCCCAATTATCTGTTGTATCTGCATGTTATCTTTCATTGGCTTATGTAAATAACACCCAGGTCCACTTGAACGCCAATATTTCCCAATCTCTCCCCATTTAAAAATGCTCCGTATTTCTGCTCTTTTTTCTACCCAAGTGTGTCACCTAACATTTTTGCATATTGTATTCCATATGCCATGATGTTGCCCACTCACTCAGTTTATCTGCATCCCCCTGAAGTTTCTTTACATCCTCATATTCCCACTTAATTTCATGTCATTAGCAAAGATGGAAATGTTACACTTGCTCTCTTTAGTCAAATCATTGACATGGATTGGAATAATTGGGGCCCAAGCACCGATCCAAGAGGTAGCCTACTGATCACAGTCTGCCAACCTGAGAATGATACACATATTCCTATTCTCTACTTTGATCTGTCAACCTTCAATCCTTGTAAATCTAGTTCCATCCACTCTAACCTGATTCACTAACCTCTTGTGGTGTACATTAACAAAAGCCTCCTTAAAATCCAAATACACCCTATCTATTGATTCCCCCTTATCTACTCTACTAGCTATATGCTCCAATTCTAGCAGATCAGTCAAGCATAATTTTGATGTCGACTCAGTTCAATCATACTGTTATCTTCTAAGCATCTCGATATCAAACACTTTATCTTAAGGAACCATTCCAGAACCTATAGAGTTTTGGAAGATGATAACCAGGGCATCCAATATCCCCATAGCCACCTCTTCCAAAACTTATCAGGGGCTTTGCATTTCTCTGTTTTTAGGTCATTAACTTCTCTGGTAGTTTTTCAAATTTTCTTTTCCTTCCTCATTTGTTCCGGAGCTTTGGTTCTCCAGTATGTACGGGAGGCTCTTTGGGTGTTCTTCTATGGAGGCAGAAATAATTTGTTTAATTCCTCTGCCATTTCTTTATTCTCCATTATGAATTCTCCCATCTCCTATGGTAAAGCATCCACATTAGTTTTCATTGGTTTTTTTCTTTTTTACTGAATAATTCTTACATGCTGTTTTTATGTTTCTCAAAAACTTATTATCATATTCTAATTTTTCCTTTTCTTTATCAATTTTTTGGTTATCCTTTACTGAATCACAAAACTCTCCCAATCCTCAGGCTTATATTTTTTTGGACAACTTTTAAGGTTTTTTTCCTTTGATTTAATGTTATCTTTAATTTCTTCATTAATCCGTGCTTGGAATATCTTTTCCTGTTGTAATTTTGCATTGCAGAGGAATGCATATTCATTACAAATTACTTAAATGCTAGCCATTTCCTATCCATTATTATAGCCTTTAATATCATTAAATTATGAAGGTATAAGAGGCAGTTTGCCCCTTATGAAGGTACCTGCCCCTTATACCTTCATAACTTCCTTTGTTTCAGTTTGAAATCCTTGTTTAACATCAAATTACATCACTTTCAAACAACGTAAAATGTTATTATCATACAATGGTCACTATTTCCTGAGAGTCTCTTAACAACAATGTTATTCAACAATTAACCCTATCTTGTTACATGCTGCCAGATCTAAAATAACCTGCTCTCTGGTCAATTCTCGTCATACTCATCTGGAAATCTGTCTTGTATGCTTTCCAGAAATTCATCTTCTGTGTGGTTAGTACTGAAATGATTCGCCTACTTTATACTTAGATTAAAGTCCCAGATGATCATTGTACTACCCATGTTGCATGCACCACTAATTTCCTTACCCTTCATCTCAACTACTATTCAGAGCCTATAAATAACTCGCACCAATATCTTCTGACCCTGCTGCTTTCTAGATCCACACAAACTGATTCTCATTCTGATATGGAAATTCTGATCATCAACACAGGTGCACCTCAAGGCTGTGTGCTTAGCCCCCTGCTCTCTATACGTACATAATTGTGTGGCTAAGCACAACTCCAATGCCATATACAAATCTGCCAATGACACAACTGTTGTTGGATGAATCACAGGTGAGGATGAGTCAGTGTGCAGGAGTGAGATAGGACACCTGATTGAGTGGTGCCACAACAACATCCTTTCACTCAGCGCCAGCAAAACTAAAGAGCTGATTGTTGACTTCAGGAAGAGGAAGGAGGGCGAACATTGGGGGATTGGCAGTGTTAACTTATCGGATGACCTGTCCTGGGCCCAACATATAGATGCAATCACAAAGAAGGCATGCCAGTGTCTTTACTTTCTTAGAAGATTAAGGAGGGTCAACACGTCACCAAACACTCGGACAAACTTCTACAGATGTATGGTTGAAAGTACCTTGACTGGTTGCATCATGGTCTGGTATGGCAATTCAAATGCGCAGAAATGTAAGAAGCTGCAGGGAGTAGTGGACTCAGCCCAATACATCACGGGCACATCCCTCCCCATCATCGGTAGTATCTACATGAGGTGCTGCCTCAAGAAGGCAACATCTATTATCAAAGATCCCCACCATCAGATTCATGCCATCTTCTTGCAGCTACCATTGGGCAGGAGATACAGAAACCTGAAGTCCCGCACTATCAGGTTCAAGAACAGCTACTTTCCTTCAATCATTTGGTTCTTGAACCAACCAGCACAACCCTAATCACTAAAGTTCAGCAACACTTTTACCGGACAGATGGCTAAGTGTTTCCCTGGCCAACCCACATCTTCCACATGTCCTAACCATATTAGGTCTGACCAGGGCCAGTGTATTCCTAACAGGATTTGAGTTTGACCGGAGGAGCAAGGCTGTAATATACTCCGACTGTTTGAGGGTTGTAAAATCCCTTATTCAGCCGTTAATTTATGTTTTATGTTTATAATTTATGTTTAATTTGCTTCTTGTGAACGTTGCTTATCTGATGCAATGTAGCTGTGATGCTGCTGCAATTGTTTTTTTATTACACCTGTGCATACATGTACTCATGCATATGACAATAAACTTGACTTTGACTTTACCAAGATCTTTTGAGCCAAGGTCCTTACTATATGCTGCACTGATGTCATCCTTTACTAACAGAACTATCCACCTCTTTTTTTTCTTTTTTGCTTGTCCTTCTTAAGTGTGAAATACCCTAGAATATTAGTTTCCAGCTTATGTCACACTGCAGCCAAGTCTCTACAATGCCTACCAGATCACAGACATTTATGACTTTCTAGATGGATGGATTAAGATGGGCTGAATGGCCTCTGTTATCCGTAATAAGTTTGTGTTCTTGTTAGGAGGAGAAAAAAATTGATAAGAGTAAGTTTACAACCTTTCAAAGGTGGCCGAGCTAGGTGCAGAGAATGCACAAAGCATTCTGAATAAAATCTGTCAGCTGGAGACTCAATTTTCTTGTGATATTCAAGTATAAAAAGAAAGGTAGATAAGATTAGAACAATGCTGGGAACTAAACGTGCTAGTTCCAAAGTACCTAGGAGGGATAAGGCAAGTAAAAATAGTAGCCTTATTTATCAAAGGTTTTATAACAATTTGAGACTATAAGCTTGATGTTGAGGAAATACATAATGGAATCCATTTAGAGTTAAGGAATAAGAAATGAACCATCACTCTATTGGGACTAAATTATATGCTGTCAAAGCAGACAGGAAAAGATATGTATACAGATTAGAGAATGATGCAAAAATAATCAGCCATAATAATGGATCATTTTAATTAACTAGAGATCGAGTGGGGTAATAATAATATAAGTGGCAGAGAACAAGACTGGTTTATACAATGTGCTGTTACTGTCAACAAGGAAAGAAGGAATTTTAAATTTAATATTAGGAAGCAAAGCTGAGCAAGAGAATAATATCAGAGCAATCGGCCACCTCAGAAACAGTGACCATTATGTTCAACACAAATCGTTCAAACAGGAGCTGATTAGAGTACAAGCTAAACATGGTTTCAGAAAAGGGACAGGGGATTCAAATAAAGGGTTACTTAGTTAAATTGAGAGATTAATATCAAAGTGAAAATTATGAGAGGAAAATAACAGATCTAATTCCAATAATAAAAACATGATGATTTAACATAGAGAGGGATGGTAAATGTAGATTTAAAATATGTGAACAAAGTTATTTAAAAGGGAACTCTTCCATTTTAGTTTAGCAAATTAATCAGGAACTTGATCCAGTTACAGGTTTTCCATGCACAAATTTCACATAAAAATACTTTTATCTGGGTTAGATTGCACCAGCAGTCATTTCCACATACATAGCAATGTCATTTTTCAATGGTCAGGCTCTGTAGCTGGTGGTCCCTTCACTGTTTGCAGTCTTTTTGTATAAGCACATCAGAGCTGCATACTACCAACTCTGCCATGTTAATCATCCCACACTTTGGAATGACATGGAAATCCATCAAGGCAGAATATTACATACAGGATGCCCTGACACATAGGAGATTACTGTATTCATCTCCCCCACATTCTCTCTCACCTCTATTGGCAGCCTTATGTGTAGTTATTCTGTGGCTGCCATGGGAAGGGCAGAGATCAGCAAGTCAATGAAAGGCTGCTGTAAGCTTTTCAAGCAGCTTCCGGTGGGAGCTACAGAGGTTATATATCCATGCATGATTATGAGTGTAAACCAGTGTAGCACTGTTTCTAATGTATTTTGGTCAGTGTCATGAATTTTTGTGAGATATACAACTGAGCATTAACACTGTAAACACTACATTTCTAGTGCATCAAAATGCATGAAATCCAATTTCTACGCATCTATTTATTTTAAATCTATTGATCAATTAATTTCATCCTGCATTCTGTCATCTTTATCAATTTCTCCCTTAAAATGATTGCTACATCCTCAATAGATATCTAAGAATTGATTCTGTATTTGCTTCTCTGACATGATTGTAGTTAATTCTAAGTTGTGTGCCATAGGATCATAGACCAGCACATCACAGGAGATCTTCCAGCCCATTCAGCCAGTGCCGACTCTTTCAAAAAACAATCCAGTTAGTTCCATTTCTCCATTCTTTCCCAATGTTCTTGCAATTTTTCTTTGTTTTTAAGCAAATTTCCATTTCTCTTTTAAACCTGCATCTGAATCGGTTTCCATCACCTTCTTAGGCAATGCATCCCAAACTTTAACCATACCTTATATAAAATATGTTTTTCCTGGTGTTTCATCTGGATCCTTTGACAATCACTTTAAATCTGTAAACTCTGTTGTTGGCAATTCAGCTACTGCAGACTGCTTCTCTTCATATACTCCTTCTGAATCCTTCATGATTATGAACATCTGTTTAAAATCTCTGAGATTTCTGTGCTCAAAGGATAACAACCAAAGCTTCTCCAATCCCCCTGCAAATCTTAAGTTTCTCATCTGTGAAATCATTCAAGTAAATCATTGAAGTACCTTTTCCAAAGCTCACAGCTTCTGCATAAAGTATATTCTCCAAACTTAGGCACAATACTTCAGCTGGAGACAAACTAATAATATACATGTGCAGAGCATAACTTTCTGACTTTTGTATTCTTTGCTTCTTAATTATAAAATATATGCCGAGACATTAATCTCTGGTTAGTAGCATTATATACATCAGAAAATAGAGATAGTATGCTATAGATGGCCTTTAAAATTTAGCTCCATTGACATCAATATTATGGATTTAATGTTACTGTTTGGGGACAGATTTCTAGACATGGTATCCAAATGTACTTTGGTAAATGCTTAGCCCTTCAATCAACAACCCCAGGCCTAGTCTTGAGCCCCTTTCAAAGCCACTTAATTTTCTTGGGCCTTCCTCATTCTTCCCCTCAAAATTTATCATTAGTCAAAAAGACTAATTTGCCAGGTGTTTGTCTATTCTACCCACCTGTTTATGTTCTCTTCAAGTCTGTTGCTATCTTGCTCTGCTTTCTACTGTACCTCCAAGTTTGTGTCATCAGCCAGCTTTTGTGATTGGGCCTTGTACACCCAAATGCAATTTAACCAATACCTTGTGGCAATTCACTAGTTAAGACCTCTCAGGTTTAATAATCTCCTTTTCAAATACAAAGCATTGACTGTTTCAACCTGTGCCTCTTCTGCTACTTACAACCTCAGAAAACATGATTTCACTTCTGTAAGTCTAACTTGACTCTGCCCAATCCCATCAATGTGTTCTAAGTGCCCTATCATTACTTCCTTAATGCTGTTGACTCAGCCAGTTCCATCATGGGTACAGCTCTCCCCACAATCAAGGACATCTACAAGAGGCAATGTCTCAGGAAGGTGACATCCATCATTAAAGACCCTCACCATCTGGGCCATGCCCTTGTCTTGATGCAGGAGGTACAGGAGCCTGAAGACTCGAGGTTCAACAACAGCTTCTTCTCCACTGCCATCAGGTTCTTGAACTGACCTGCAAAACCCAAACACTACCTTGAACTGTATTTGTTTGTTCTCTCTCTCAACTTATACTAATGTTGTTATGTTTATTTGGTTTATTTTGTCATGTTACTTACTGTATGTATAATTTATGTCAATTTAAGTGTATGTTAACTTAAGTTTGTCATGTACTGGGCTGCTGCTGAAGAAAGCTAATTTTCTTGGCTTTTATACCCTGGGTATGTATGCCAATGACAATAAACTTGAATTTGAACTTAAACCTTGTACTCATTGACATTCACTCCAGAATCAATGTCACTTCAACCTCAGTCATTGAACTACAGTATACAAGCGAGTCTTTGTGTATTTGGAGTCTGAGGCTGATGTCCAAATCAATATTGGCTCATCCAACCCCACCCCTTCTTTTTCTCCCCCTCCCCATTCCTTTGTCTTCCCTTATTCCTATGGTTCCCTTCCCCCGCCTTCATGACATGCTTATCTCCTCTCCTCCCCTCTCCCATACTTTATTCTATGGTCCACTGTCCTCTCCTACCGGATTCCTTCTTCTTCAGCCTTTTGTCTCTTCTACCTATCACCTCTCAGCTTATTACATCTCCCCCTCCCCCACCCACTACCTTCCCCCTCTCACCTGAACTCGTCTATCACCTGAACTCACCTATCCCCTGCCTGCGTGTGCTCCTCCCCCTCCCCTCCCCCCACCTTCTTATTCTGGCTTCTGCCCTCTTTCTTTCCAGTCCTGATGAAGGGTCTCAGCCCGAAACATCAACTGTTTATTTCCCTCCATGGATGCTGCCTGACCTGCTGAGTTCCTCCAGCATTTTTTGTGTATTGCTCCAGATTCCAGCATCTGCAGAATTTCTTGTGTCTCCTTGGCTCATTCACTGAAGCATACAAGACCATGGGCTTTACATGAAATAAAACCTACGAAGGTCCTCTATGAATCTGGCCCTGCTCTGTAATACCAGTCTCCTCCCCGAAATAATAAAGATCCACAAAGAGATCCTGGAAAAGAAACACTACTTTCCATGTCAAAGAAGTCACATCTCAGCAATGGCAGACATCAACAATGAAATTCACCATTGCCTCAGGGAACCAGCATAACCTTTGGCTATCTGAAGAAAAGAGTTTTCAAAGGTCAAGACCTCATATCGAGCACCAGTGATTCTTGTCCTGCTGTGTGCTTTGGTGACATGGACCACGTACAGCAGGAACTTCAAAGCACTAGACAGGTACCACCAAGCCAACATCAGTGGACTAACATCACATCTTCTCCCAAGCTAACATCCCTAGCATTAAAGTTCTAATTACATGGGCTGGTCACATTGTTCAATGCCCAACTCCAGATTCCTAATACAGGAACACCATCCTAAGTTCCATTGCAACAATAAATTACAGGAGGACATTCTCCTTGACTTATGGCAATTGCTCCTCAAAATAAAGGAATGTCCAAGATGGCTCTGAAAACCTCATGCAACTTCACTGAGAACACAGAAGCAGTACATCACCTCCCAAACTATCACTCAACAATTGGCATGCCCCCCCCCCCTTGCCCCATCTGTGGCAGAGTCGACCAATCCCATATTGACTTCACCAGCTAATTCAGAACCCATCGAACTAGGATAGTTACAGGTTATGATAAACTCCAAATGGCCTTTAAGAAGAGCCTTATTTAAATGACTGTACAATGTCCATATTGATAATATCAACTACACTGTGATCATCCGCCCTAACTAGTAAATCTTGATTGAGTTAATTAGACATTTTTGGCCCTCCAAAAAATGTTTCTGGATCTCCTTTATTAGTTCATACTAATTATCATTGTTGGTGTTAATTTTCTCCCAGATAGCAATTTCTAACTTCATCTTCAGCAGCAACGATTGTCAGACTATATCCCTTGTCACATTTGCAGTCCTTCCTGTCCTCTAACATTACCCTGTTTCCAAGAAGGATTTACCTCTGCTGCATTTTCTTCCCCAATCTCTTTATGGTACAGTAAACAGCTTGTCCATTTTATAGTCATAGGGTAATACAACACAGAAACAGGACCTTCAGCCTACTGAGTCTGCATGAACCATCAATCACCCATTTACATTGATACTACATTAATCCCATTTTTTATTCTCTCCAGTTTCTCATCAACTTTCCCGAGATTCTACCACTCACCTACAAGCTAGGGCAATTTACAGTGGCCAATTAACCTACCAACCTGCATGTCTTTGGGATGTGGAAAGAAACTGAAGCATTTGGTTTCTACTCACACTACCGCATGGAAAACATGCAAACTCCACACAGACAGCACCCAAGGTCAGGAATGAACCCAGGTCTCTGATACTATCTGGCAGCAACTCTATTAGCTGCACCACCATGCCACCCACATTATGCAGAAGTTTCAAACCTTTTATCTAAGGTTACCTCATCAGACAACAAATTATATTGCCAGAATAAAACTTTTGCTTGAGTTCTTATTTTACTTTTCTTCACAGACGTTTCTAGGTACTGTATCTAATTGCTTATCATTCTGTGTGTGGCTATGCTAAAAATTGTTTGATTTCTAATGACCTGCCATGGAAAACTATTAGTTCCATCATCTCATGTCTTCTTCCCAAAGTTCACCACAGTCAACACGGTTCATTTGGGACTGGGGAATTTGAACTTGAAGTTTTGAAAATGAAATCCCAATTTTTAGCAAACTGACCACAGCATTTGTTAAATATGGGCCATTGTGTTGCAAATTATTTCATTCGTTATACATGCAGGAAAAGATTTTGGGTAATTTATTGCTGTCTTCCTAGTGCACTGAATAAGTTGAGAAGTTGTCATTAATTATCTTGTATTCCTTTGCCTGCCATGTGAACAAATCAATGCTGCCCTGCTCAATGTAGCATGATTGCAGTCTAGTGATGCAAACTGAGAGGACAGCACATTGGTGAGAATGTTAGTGAATGTTCATTGAACAACCAACGGAATGATAGAGAGTGGGCAGATTATGCTGCCTCTTTGACCTTAAGGCAGCAACTAACATCTTATCTTCAACAAACACAGCTGAATGTGGATTCAGAAGCAGAAATGACCCCTCAGTAGAACTATTTAAATAAATTATTTATTATTTACAGATAAATTCATCATTGACCTAAGTGCATAGTGTTTTCTGTTATTATTTAAACTGGAAAAGTCTACCAGGACTGGTTGGGTGATGGTTCAAAAACATTTTCTTGAATGCAGCACCAACCAGTTGTCTCCAGCAATTGTTTTTTTTTCTAAATTTGTGCTTAACTTAAAGTGTATTTATTCTTGGAGGTTAGTTCTAATTTAGCATGCCAGCCGGCCACTTGCTGAGGGAACACCCCTTGGGGATGTACTGGACTCTGCAGCCATCAAGAACGAAGCATATTTTGGCCACCAGATCAGCAGTCGGCATTAAACTTGGTGAAGATCCACTTCTTGGAGATAAGGATCTTCTGCTGGCTGGGAGGCTTGAATTCAGATTTCTGGAGCCCCAGTTATGTGCTCCTTGTTCTACATCTTGATATGCAGAGATATGTTCCAGTCTGCAGTCTATTGGCAGCAGCCCACAACAGCATCTTGTTGATGCACATAATGAAAAGATGCAGCCACAGGCGATTGTGAAATCCATCCTTATAGAAGAATAGAACAGCACAGGAACAGGCCCCTTGGCCCACAATGTCTCTGCTGACCATGATGCCTATTTAAACTGCACACCCGCCTGTGCATGTTCTATATCCTGCAGATCTTCACCATATACCTGTCTATGACCCTCTGAGTAGCTTCCAAAGCTTCAGAGGAGATTTCTTCAGAGTCATCAAGCATCGCATGAGCACAAAATGGTAACAAGGTGAGCTTTGCTTCCCTGCTTCCCAAATCAAAAACCCTAAACACTAAAACAGGAGTAATCTTGGGTACAGTTTGTCCTGGCAAAATCCATAATGGTGCAAGGATTAGCAGCCTGTTCTGTTTTACACTGCAGCTGTTCCTTGATCCACATGAAAACGCATTAGCAGACATTCATTACTGCAAGCATAAGCAGAGGACAGGCAGATATTACCATCACATAGTCCACCATCATTTACATCCTGGGACTCGCCCTAGACTCAAAACTCAACTTAGATCAGCCACGTAACTACAGTGACTACAAGGGCGACTCATAGCCTGGGCATCCTGCAGTGATCGGCTTGACTCCTGGCACCCCAAAGCCTTTCCATTATCTACAAAGACCAAATCAAAAGCATGATGAAATACTGCCCACTTGTTGGGATAGGGGCAGCTCCAGTAACATTCAATGTTTATTCTGGACAAAAGCAGTCAGCTTGACTGGCACCCCATCCACCACATTGAATCCGTCCACTACAAATACACAGTGGATGCAGTATGTACAGTCTACAACATGTAAGATAAGACAAAATATCTTTATTAGTCACATATACATTGAAACACAGTGAAATGCATCTTTTGCATAGAGTATTCTGGGGGCAGCCTGCAAGTGTCGCCACGCTTCCAGCGCCAACATAGCATGCCCACAACTTCCTAGCACGTATGTCTTTGGAATGTGGGAGGAAACCCACGCAGACGCGGGGAGAACATACAAACCTCTTACAGACGGTGGCCGGAATTGAGCCCAGGTCATTGGCGCTGTAACAGCAATATGCTAATCGCTACACTACCGTGCTTACTTGCCTAGGCTACTCCAAAAGTACTTTCCAAATCCCGGACTTCTAACAGCAGGAAACACAAGGAGAGCAGGTGCATGGAAACACCTGTTAACTTGTACACCAGCCTGACCCAAACATATTTCACTGTTCCTTCATCAACACTGCATCTAAAGTCTAAATCCTAGAACTCCCTAACCAACAACATTGTGAAGGTATCTTCACCAGAAGGACTGCAGTGTTTCAAGATAATGATGCACCACTACCTTGTCAAGAGCAATTAGTCATGGGCAATAAATTCTGGCCTTACCAGTAAGCTTTCATCCTGAAAAATGAATAAAATTAAAAAACATTTATCCTAAGCCCTACAATGCCACGTCAATAGCATTCTTAGGATACTTTCTTTATGGAGGTTCAAGAAAGCAGCTCACCCTCTCCTTCTAAATGACTGAAAAGAAATAGCATTGTAAATTTGCCTTGCCAATAATAGCCACACCTTATGTCGGAATAACAGAATAAAAAATATTTATAAAATAATAATTATTTGTTCATTGTAATGCAAGATGGACTGTAAGGATATTTAGATTCTGAAACAACAAAATAGTTACATCTGAATTCAACTTTTTACCAGTAAGTGCCATCCATTTACAATCAAGATCATTGTTTCAAATGGATGACCATTTGAAAGTATCTTTAACAATACTTAAACAAAGTGAATTGTTAATCACACAATGAAGTAAATCTATACAAACTCAAACACTGCCATTATAGTTAACAAGAATAAAATGAAACACTTTGTGATAGGATTTCCCCATTATAATGTGCATCATTACAAAAATTGATTTGTTTCATTATACACATCTTTTTTAATCTGTACATTAAATGTAAAAAGTGTTTTGAAACAAGATATGACTGCTCCCAGGCAATCCTTTTGAAAGATATTCAGTGTTGGGCCAATTCTCAGGTCATATATACTGTGCCGGCCAACAGATTAGCTCTCATGACTGAACATATGAGAACATATTCCTAACCAACAGAGATGCACAGACAATGCAACCCAACTGAGATGCACTAATTTACTCAAGGATATAGGAGCCATTTGAACTGGCATGTGGAAAACTTCCACAGGGAAACTGGTATTAATTGTGCTAAATAATCAATCCACAAAATGTCGCCAACTGAACATTCCATGAATTGCAATCAAACTCCTGGGTTTCAGTGGCTGTAGTTTCCCACTAATTTGTAACAGGAGATTCCACAGACATAAACTAAACACTTGTAAGCTAATTATGCATTAAATGCCTCAAATAATCAGCAGAGTCACAGTGTCAATTATCTGCCAGGAGAAACAAATACTGTAGTGTTCATTGAAAAGGAGTGGTGTAACAACTTTTATTCAGTCATGGAATGCCTTGGAGTTTGCACTACAGATGGGCTCTTTCTTCATGAGGAAATAAATATTCATCCTTTCCACTTCTGCTCCTGCTTTATGTTTGCAGGAGAGTGCACATACTTAATGCAACAGGAAGCCCCTTGGTGTTTGTGGGCAGCTCACCAATTTAATACTTCAGTTAAAAATAATTAGTATGATTGATTTCCTTAAGGGCAATTCTCCTTAGGTCACATCAGATTGGTTTTCTTGGAATCTAAAAGACAAACTGTTCTGATATATAAAAAATTTTCAACTCCATCAGCAACAATGCTAAAGCATTGTCAAATGGGAAAGCAGCCAACGTAATCAAAAAACCTCCCACCTTGGTCATTCTCTCTTTTCCTCCCTTTCTTCAGGCTGAAGATACAAAAGCTTAAAAACATGCACCACCAGGCTCAAGGACAGCTGTTATAAAACTCTTGAATGGACCCCTTCTACTATAAAGACGAATTCTTGATCTCTCAATTTACCTCATCTTGGCCCTTGCACCTTATTTGTCTAGCTGCACTGCACTTTCTCTTTTACTGTAACTGTAGCACTATGTTCTGCATTCTGTTATTGCTTTTCCATTTGTACTACCTTGATGTACTTATGTTTGGAATGATCTGTATAGATTGCATGCAAAACAAAGTACTTTGGTACATGTGACAACAATAAACAAATTACCAATTAATGGTCAACTCACTGCAAAACCAGGTTGTTGGCCCCAATTTTCCCATGTAGGGACATCCCCCAGCTGCCCATACCCCTGAAATTAGCCCAGATTCAGAAGGCCAACTTTGCTAGCCCAGATCATTTTGCAACCAGTTATATAGAGGTCAGTGTGGCCTGGGATTACATGATGCAGAAATGTGAGCAAACCAAAACAAGAGTTCCCATAAAACCCTAATGGAAACCTTAGATAGGTTTGCCACTTGTCAAAAATGTCAAAGTTTTACAATGTTTCTGCATATAATAAACAACTAAAATTGATAACAATAGCTTTTTAAAACAAGAAAACGACTAAAGCACCTAAATTTCTGAACAATATATATTTTTAAAGTTACCCTGCCATTCTTACCTTTCTTCCTTCCTTGTAGTCTTAGAATCTCTAATCAAATGAATGCACTTGGTACAAGGTGAGGGGGTGGTCCAGAAGAATCTTCTTCATGTCATCAGCAAGAAGCATTTATTTGCAGCCATCTCTCCAACGATGAAAATGCAATAATACTTTCTTTGGACTGCCCAATTCATTGTTTTAAATGTAGATATCCCTGTTCACCCATCACCTCCCCAAAGATACTATCTTGACTGCCTCTGTACACAAACTATCATTGCTAGTTTATAGAAACATTTCCTCTCCCAGAATCCATTCAGTGACAATGGGCGCACAGATGCTGTTCCTTCAAGAAGAATTTATTTTAGTATTGTAATATTAAATAAAATCTCTATAATGTATTACTTAGAAGATATACTTATGTCCAAAAAAATATAATTATGTACTAAGGAAAAGGTCAAATTATACAAAGCCACAAACTTGTTAGCAGATTTAAAGCCAGGAGCTTAATGTGAACCACACTTCTGAAGAGAAAGGCAATTAACTGTAACCCACAGTTTGTTCATCATATGTCAATTTAGTAGGTTACCTTAGCAACAAGCATAAAATCAACCGGGAAAATATTCTGCAAATAGACAACTTCTGGAGGTCAGACTAAGGTTAGAAATCTTGCACATTTGAATCTTCTACTGGTGCAATGTATCAGTCCCATTGTAAACTTTGCTCCTTAATTAATTTCATGAATTTTTTTGGTGAGTCAAAGCTTTAATTTGAATACAGGAAACACTGATAGTGTGCTTGGAAAAAATTGTATTGTCCTTTAGCACTGGCTAGTATTGCCCTTCCATTGGCTCAAAAGTCAACCACATGTGGCACATGGGGAAAGAGCTCAGTAATGCATGTCTAATGTGTGCCTGAAGTTGGATTCCCAGTCTTAAAAGGCCACTCAAGGCAGTTTTGACGGTCAAAAAACCACAGATGCTGAAAATCTAAAATAAAAATGGGAAGTACTAGAAATACTCAGCAGGGCAAACAGGCAACCGTGGAAAAAGAAGCAGTGGTTGTAATTTCAGGTCAATGGCCATTCATCAGAACCAATGATTAGAAGGCTCCTTTACCTGAAATGTTTCTCTATCCCTCCGAATAGCCTGCTGCAGAAAATGAATTAAAGAACATGGATGAGGGAGAGAATGGCTAGATCAGGAATGCAGATCTGCGAGTACCAGTAATTGGGAGGTGCAGGAAGTCAGCAGAAACAGACAAGGATCAGTGAGGGGAGGGGAGTGAAGTGTAGGGCGGTGTGGGTGCAGATCTAGACTGTAATCAGAGAGTCAGGAGCGCTTTAGGGTGGGCAGAATTAAGATTACAATTGTGAGTGGAGCATCATGGGGCCTGGCCAGGTGATTGTGAGTGTGGAATGGTAGGTTCCTATGGCTCCAGATTCAGTAAGAATACCTTAAAAAAGTCCAGGTTCCCCTCGGCTGCTGCCTTTAGTTGTATGTGAATATTGTACTTCAAGATGGTAATGTGCTTGGGCTTTGGAGACCAAATAGTGCTCATTAAACGACATCATGCAATCAAATATCCAGGTCATTAGTGATAACTCTTCCTTGATGTTAAAAAATTATCAAAATAATTTAAGATTCTATTTTCAAATGGGGATCACAGGATTCAGATGATACATATGGCAGTTCTCTGCATCAGTGGTAAAATGTTGCTCTGGTTTGTTTTCTAATATAATGAACAAATATGGTTTTCTCATCTATAGGTTTTGTATGTTCAATGCAGTCATTTGGTTTTGCTGCCTGAGATTTAAGACAAGTAAAAGAACAGCAAAAATTCATGACCAATCATCATTACAGTTATTGATTACAGCTTTCTTCATTTGCACATTGCAGTTTTGTGTAATTTTCCACTCAGCATTACTGTTTAAAAGAAAGATTCCTTCAAAAGTCATCAACCTAGAAATTGAATCCATTTAGCACTCATTTTTCATGTGCAAATCATGCACAAAAGCAATTTAACCAGAGTTAGATCCCACCAGAGATCATTTCTGGGTGAGATTGTGCCCATCAAGAAATTGGCCCAGCAACTTCCATGTACAAACTGACGTAACACAGCTGATATTTTTCCGGCCTCAGTCGCACACACTGTTACATCAAACATCATGCACTGTACATTTCCTTTCTTACTAATATATATTTTTGATTTTAGGTGAAACCTACAATCCTCTTTGAAGTCAAGAAGAGCTAGGAAACATCATACTGAGGTCAAAGGAATATCAATAAAAGGGTCTCTATTATGAATTCAATGCCTTGCACAAGCATCAGCCAACCTCAGCTTCAAAGCACAGGATAGTTGAAACTTTATCACTGTTTATTCCATCTCTCTTTGTTATATTCTGCACAGTAGAGGTACATGCTGTGATCTATCCTGTGGCTCACGGTAGTGTGGGGCCATTTGCTGTCGGATAGGTTTCTCCCCATACCTAACAATAGAACATAGTTAGAACATCAAACAGTACAGCACAGAAACAGATCCCTCATCCCACAATGTCTGTTCCGACCACAATGCTAATTTAAACTGCACATTTGCCTGCACTTGGTCTATTTCCCTCCAGTCCCTGCCTGTTCAGCTGCCTGTCTAAATGTCTCTTAAACATTACTGTCATGTCTGCTTCCACCACCTTTCCTGGCAGCATATTTCAGCCACCCATCACTCTCTGTGTGAAAAACTTATCTCAGATTGCTCCTTTAAACTTTTTCCCTCTCACCTTAAAGTTATGCCCTCTAATATTTGACAGTTCCACCTAGGGATAAAAAATTCTGACTATCTACCCTATCTATGCCTCTCATAATTTTATATACTTCTATCAAGTTGCCCCTCAGCCCCCGACACTCCAGAGAAAACAATCCAAGTAACATCCTGGTGAATCTCTTCTGTACCCTCTTCAAAGTCTCCACATACTTCCAGTGGTGCGGTGACCAGAACTGCACTCAATACTCCAGATGTGGCCGAACCAAAGTTTTATACAGCTGCAACGTGAAATCCTGCCTTTTCTACTCACTGCCCCAACCGATGAAGGCAAGAATGTCATACGCCTTCTTTACCACCCTATCTATCTGTGTTGTCACTTTCAGGCACCTATGTACTTTCATCCCAAGATCCCTTCGTGCATCAATGTTCCTAAGGGTCCTGCCGTTTACTGTATACTTTCATCTTACATTTGACCTCCCAAAGTGCAAAACCTCACCCTGGTCTGGATTAAGCTCCATCTACCATTCCTGATGTAGGGTCTCTACCCGAAACATTGACAATTCCTTCCCCTACCCCTCCATAGGTGCTGCTTGACCCACAAGTTTCCTCCAGCAGTTTGTTTTTTGCTCCACCCGCAATTTCTCCACCCATATTTCTAACTGGCCTCTACCCTGCTTTATCCTTGTGGAGGTTTTAAAGAGGGTACAGAAGAAGATGGTGCCTGGCCTGCTGAGTTCCTCCAGCATCACAGTGTTTTTTGCTTAACCACATATTGATATGAAATGTAGACACAACAGAGACTGCAGAGGGCCTCAGCCCGAAATGTCAACTGTTCATTTCCCTCCAATAGATGCTGCCTGACTTGCTGAGCTCCTCCAGCATTTGATATGGAATGTCATGTGTAAACAAGTAATTCGTTCAGTCATATAGCTGTGGTACTTTTCTAATGGTTTATAAATTAGTAGTTTAATAGCTTCTGAGTATGAAGCCTATTGTATTACTGTATTATGAATACTATAGCCCTGTGGACAATAAAAAACCACAGCAGGTTGGATATCCATCTCTCTCTCCATCTCTCATCTGTTCTCACAGCTTACACATTCACATAGTCTTTTATTCTCAAGGGGCATTTTGGAACAATACAGGTTTGGTCATTTTCTGGACTGGAGGGCCACAAACTGTCTCTACTGCACAGCGCCACGTAGCATTACAATTGTGTAAAATAGAATAGACTCAGAACAGATCTGACAGCTCAAAAGTAGACACTGATGAATCGCTATGGACCATCACCAGCAACGGAACCCATCATCTAAACAATAATTGTGGATTGTGAACTGCCGGGGCTGCATCACTGATCCTTGTGGCATTCCACTAGTGACAGCCTCCCAACACAAACTCACCTATTTACTTCTACTTTCTGTGTTGCTGCCCATTAGACAATCCTAAAGTCATGCTGGTCTGTTATGCCTAACACCATGCACTCTAATTTTGTTTAATAATTTCATGTGACACCTTACCAAAAGCTTTCTAGAACTGCAATTACTGCTTCACCCTATATATTCTGCTAATTACAGCTACAAGATAACTTAAATTGGTCAAACACAATTTCCTTTCATAAAATCATGTTGACTTCCCTGAATCCAATTTTTATTTCCAAGTGCCTGTTCATGCCCTGAATAATAAATCCCAGCATTTTCCCAACTACTGATATCAGGCTACTGGTATCCAGTTCCCTGTATTCCCTCTCTGTCTTTTCAAAAATAGTGTGGTTACATTTACATTTGCTATCCTCCAAGTTGTCAGAACCATTCTAGAACATATGGAATTTTGGAAGATGACAATCAGTGCATCCACTGTCTCTATAGGCCCTGCATTCTCAGCCCAAGGATGCAGTTTGCCAGGTCCTGGGAATTTATTGCTTTTCAGTTTTTTTTTTCCATTTCTAGTTTATTTCCTCCAACTAGCTGGAGTGTTCAAGGACATCTTCAAACTCCCACTGCTGCAGTTGGGGGTTCCCACCTGCTTCAAAGGGCATCAATCATACTGGTGCCCAGGAAGAGCAAGTGGAGCTGCCTCAATGACTATCCCCCCATAACACTCACATCTACTGTGATAAAGTGATTTGAGAGGTTGGTCATGGCTAGAATTAGCTCCTGCCTGAGCAAGGACCTGTACCTGCTTCAATTTGCCTACCGCCACAACAGGTCTACTGCGGACGCAATCTCACCAGCTCCCCACTCAGCTTTGGAGCACCTAGACAACAGCAAAACATATGTCAGGCTGCTGTTTATCAATTACAGCTCGGCATTCAACACCATCGTCCCCTCAGTACTAATCAACAAGCTTCAACACCTGGGCCTCTGTACCTCCCTCTGCAACTGGATCCTTGACTTTCATAATGTGAGACCACAGTCAGTGCAGATCGGTAGTAACACCTCCTCCTCGCTGACAATCAGCATAGGCACAGCTCAAGGATGCGTGCTTAGCCCACATCTACTCCCCCTACACTCATGAGTGTGTGGCTAGGCACAGCTCAAACACCATCCATAAATTCGCCAATGACACAACTGTTGTTGGCAGAATCACAGATGGCGATGAGGAGGCGTACAGGAGTAAGGTAGATCGGCTGGTTGAGTAGTGTCGTAACAACAACCTTGAACTCAACGTCAGCGAGACCAAGGAATTGATGGTGGACTTTAGGAAAGGGAAGTCGGGAAGTCACACCGGTCTTCATTGAGGGGTCAGGGGTGGAAAGGGTGGGGACCTTCAAGTTCCTGGGTGTCAACATCTCAGAGGATCTATCTTGGGCTCAGTGCATTGATGCAATCACGAAGAAGGCATGCCAGCGGCTCTACTTCATTAGGAGTTTGAGGAGATTTGTTATGTCACCAAAGACTCTTGCAAATTTCTACAGATGTACGGTGGAGAGCATTCTGACTTGTTGCATCACCGCCTGGTATGGAGGCTCCAATGCACAGGATGAAAAGAAGCAGAAGGTTGTAGACTCTGCCAGCTCCATCACGGGCACAACCCTCCTCGCCATCGAGGACATCTTTGAGAGGCGGTGCCTCAAGAAGGCGGCATCTATCATTAAGGACGCTCACCACTCGGGACATGCCTTCTTCACGTTACTACCATCGGGGAGGACGTACAGGAACCTGAAGATCCACACTTAATGTTTCAGGAACAACGTCTTCTCCTCCACCATCAGATTTCTGAACAGTCCATGAAGCCATGAACACTACCTTGTTATTCCTCTTTTGCACTATTTATTCATTTTTGTAACTTATTGTAATTTCTATGTCTTTATGTCTTTGCACTGTACTGCTGCTGCAAAACAACAAATTTTCACTAGATATGTCAGTGATAATAAACCTGGTTCTGAATTTTTCTAATGCTAGTTTTTTGAGCTCCCTATTCATTCCAGACCTGTCATTCTTCAGTATTTCAGGAAGGTTTTCCGTGTCTTCTTCCATGGAGAAGGGACATATTATGGTTTAATTTCTCTGTCATTTCCTATATGACATTCACACGCATGATATTCTCTTCCACATTAAGATCTCTTGAAGAACAACTTCAAAAAGAGTACTACTCCTGGGAAACTTTCTATGGCCGCTTACAACATTGGAAGAGATTATCCAGTATAGTGGCAGATCCCAAGAAGTCTCCTAGTGTGGTACCAGACTTATACCCGTCCTAGCCTATATCATTTCATCCATTTCCCACACCACATTTGACTTTAACTCTCATTCCAAGAAATAAAATCATATAAAACCTTTGTTTCCCAAGTGGAATGAATAATGAATGAATACTTCAACATGATCTGTAAATATTTGGATGTAGTTTTGAATGGCAAATGAAATATTTTTTAGTATCTTGTAATTAAAATGATGACACACAGGTATGGAATATTGTATCTTAACTTTGGATGTTTTAATTTCCATTATAAGCAAAAGGTTACATTTTTTGCCTCATGCTTGCACCCTCCCACCTGATCCATTCATGCAGCAGAGGACTGGATCTCTGAAACAGACTTCAAACCCAGCAGTTGGTAAACACTTTGGAAGATGTAAGTAAATTTTTGGCTGTGAACAGGATTATAGTTCATAAGGTTAAAAGCAACTGGAAACAATTAATTTTTTCATACAATACAGTGGCATTTGAGCCTCTGTCACCATGGAAACAATGGGCTATGGAAAGGAAAAACGTGATGGCCTAGATATTGGACTCTGTCGCAATTTTTTTTATATCAGCGCAACACAATGCAATGTGGATAACTGTCAGAGCAGCGACCATGACATTTTGTGACATAATTAATGCTGCAGGGGTCATTAAGCCAAAAAAAAGTCAGCATTGTGCTTAAGGCTAACACTGATTGGGTGTTAATAGTCTTTGGCTGCAGATATAATTATGCTGTTCTCTATTTTGTGGTGCTAGAAATCCATAACAGGAGATATTGGAACATATTGCTCTTTCACCTGCTTTTTAACAGCAAGTGTTCATAATATCCAGGAGGCCCATGTTTTGTTTTTGAGATGTTTGGTCTCTAATACCACTATCAAAAGAGCCACTCATAACTTCTGCAGCTTGCTCCTCAAAACTCTGAAGGCACCTATCTCTGTCACAAGACTCCACTGTGCTGAGAATTCTCTTTCCACCCTTCCAAGCCAGGTTCCTCCTTTCTTCAATTACTTCCACCAGGACTTCCATGTCTTACTCCAAGAAGCTCCTCATAACAGAGTTGGGTGACAGGTTTTTGGTGGCACAGATTAAATTATTGGACCAGTTTCCAAGAGAGCTACACAAACTACTCAGAGGCCAGAGTTCAAATTGGACCACAGCAGCTGCAACTTTTGAAGACAGTTAAATTCTTTATAATGACGGCCATGAAGCTGCAGGAATGTAATAAAAAAACTCTTCTGTTTCACTGATGCCCTTCAGAGGAGGAAACCTACAATTTTTACCTGGTCTGGCCTCTATGTGACTCCAAACCCACAGCAATGTAGTTGACTCTTAAATTTCCCTTGAAATGGCCTCATAGGCTGGGATAACCATCACAGAAGCCAGCCTCCCCTCCATGGACTCTGTCTATACTTCTCGCTGCCTTGGTAAAGCAGCCAGCATAATCAAAGATCCTACCCACCCCAGACTCTTCTCTCCAATTAGGCAGAAGATACAAAAGCCTGAAAGCACGTACCACCAGGCTCAAGGACAGCTTCTATCCTGCTGTTATAAGACTATTGAATAGTTCCCTAGTACAATAAGATGGACTCTTGACCTCACACTCTACCTCAATATGACCTTGCACTATATTGTCTGCCTTCACTGCACTTTCTTTGTAGCTGTGACACTTTGCTCTGCATTCTGTATTGTTTTCCCTTGTACTACATTAATACACTGTGTAATGAATTGATCTGTATGAATGGTATGCAAGACAAGTTTTTCACTGTACCTCAGCACAAGTGACAATAATAAACCAATTCCAATTCCAATTCCACCAACCAGTAAATGTTGGATATGCCTTGATATCCATATCCTGACAAATGAGTAAAAGTTATGCTCTGGTTTGCAATGTCAAACATACATCACTTGTGTTGTATGTCCTGACGCTGGAGTGACCCCTTTAAGGGTTCCTCAGCAAACTGGCAACAGGTCTTTGTTATTAGAATGGAAGCATCATTTCATGGTGCTGTATACCAATCAGGTCAACATATCAATGTGAGCAAAAACAGTTTCTCCTAGTTTCTCATGAGAAAATTGAAAAAAAATAGGAGAAATATATATTTTTAAATGCTAACAATAGAAATTATACTTCCATTATTAGTTTTAGTTATAAGCTAAGATAGCTTTATTAGTCATATGTACATCAAAACACGTAGTAAAATGGCTCTTTCGCATAGAGTGTTCTGGGGGCAACCCACAAGTGTCACCACGCTTCCGGTGCCAAAATAGCATGCCCACAACTTCCTAACCTGTACATCTTTGGAATGTGGGAGGAAACCGGAGTACCTGGAGGAAATCCACGCAAACCCACGGGGAGAACTTACAAACTCCTTACAGACAGCGGTAGGAATTGAACCCAGGTCACTGGCACTGTAACAGCATTACACTAACCACTACACTACTGTTCTGTTCTTTCACCTCCATCTAGTTCAAAATGCGGTAAGTTTAGGGATAACGGAGTATCACACTATTGGGTCTGATCTTTCTTGATTTGAACCATGCCCTGCAATTGTCCCCCATGACTCCTTACAGCCATACTAACCCTTAGCAGCTCCACAGGACAGATTTACCTCCGGGCTTCAGCTGCTGCAGCCAACCTGTGAAGTGGGTTCATCCCCAAGGAGTAACTCGGTTTCAGCCAGCAAATCCTGAGATCCTGCCCGGACCACCAATGGCCTTTTGGCAGCTTCTGCTGTCAAAAGCTTTGTCAACAATTTCTGAAAATTGTGAAAATTATTTAAATATTACAAAAATTGAAAGACCATCAAAATAAATGTCCAAAAATAATAAATATATATAAAATCATACCTAATGATGTAAATAAAATAAAAACATTAATATTAAGTAAAATAAAGAGAGAAAAAATGAACCATTTGCCTACATTTGCCTTCAGACTCTGGGGTCCCCATACCAATGTAGTATATAACCAGCCATTGCTGGGGTCAAGCCTTGGGGATGGATACAAAGCACTGTATATTCAGCCCCTCAGCTCAACACACCTGAGATCTGTCCCTGGATTCAATGATGAATTCAGTGGCAATGCAGAAGATCAGATGTACTGGCATTTGACTTTCAGTGTTCCTTACTTCTGCTCTGCAATGCACATACTCAGATGTCAAAAGTGTGCTGACCTGTACAATGCTGTCAGTCAATAGTGCTTACAATCTGAGCCAGTTCAATACAGTCCAGGTCATTTACTATCCATGACAAGCCTAGTTGTAAAAACATGGACTATGAATGTAGCAGCAGTAACAGGCTATGGGTGCAGATTTTGGCACCAGTTAATCAGGTATTTTGGGTGCCAAGCTAGTTCTAGTATGCTTGCCTGTAGGAAGGCAGTAACCAAAATACATTTTCTGGACTGCAAACCTCTGCATAAATTATCTGTAAGAGGAATTTGAGGTCAGATGACTGGGAGATAGAGCAGAAAGTACAGAAAGCAGGATACACAGCTAGAAGAAGGGAGAAGGGAGAAGAGAGGGAGAAGAGGGGTCTCAGCAGGAGGCCTTATTTGTCCAGGGCTTTTAGGTAATAAGTGTCCTTTCTGAACCTCACCAGGGATACTGCCCTTCAGTAGCGAAAATTTGAATGAAATATGCCCAGCTCTAAACACAGTCCAACCATTCTGCCAGAGTTATGAGAATCATTCTGCCAATGATAAAACATAACATATATTTTATAATGTTTTTATGTCATGACATATATTTGAAATTACATTGCTGTTCATTCAGAATTGTCATTGTGTTAAATCCCATTGTCATGCAACATGCATGGCCATTCGTATTATATTGCAATGTGATTTTTGAGTTATAAGTGTAGATAATATGCTAAAGTGCAAATATTACAACCAATATCTTGACCATTTGATATTTCAATGTAAAATAACCAACCCACAAATACTATAGTGAAGAATATTCTGTTCTGAGGATCACAATTAGAGTCATTGTCATTTGAAATTAATCCATAAACTACCAAGTGCACATCCTAATCAAATCATATGAAACAAAATGCATGGGATAGCAAACGAGAATTTATCATGGAATCAAAAATTAAGAATATTTTGACAAATATCATCAGCCCACGTTCTTTGCATTTATTGTTAAGCAGCACTTTCTTAATGCTTCACAAAACTCCTGTCATTAGATTCACTTACAATGACCATTTGCCATTAAGTGAGGAGACCAAAATTATCCATGCTGCAATCTCCTCTATACTTAACAGCTACCATCATCAACCAGTGAAGGCTGTGTATTCAATGGGTAGGAGAGGGATTGGGACATCAGTTTTCCTTCTTCTGGATGGCAGTACTCTGCTGAAACAAACAGCCTGATAAATCCAGATGGGGCTAAACATTCAAATGTTTCTTGTGGTTTGGGTCGCAAGTTCAATGTTCTTCTTCTAGAGCTGCCAGTCTAACTGTTAATTGGTTATTGATTTTTGAAATATCCTGCTTAATATTTATTTCTGCATTGTAGTAGAATCCTATTACACAGCTGGTAACTCTCTGCAACAATGATATTAACAATAATAACTACTGAGAACACAAGTATCCTTGAACAGCTTGGCGTCAGTTATGAGTTGTGGTGCTATACATTTCTCTGCACTTGTAATACACTTTCTTCATGCCATTTAATGATCTTTCAGCAGATTTCAAAGTGCATAATAACCCGACTCGATTTTTCTGCACACGAGTTGAAAAAATTCCACTCTGCGTTATCAAAACTTACACATATAAATTGAAAGAAATTAAAATCACCAAGGTTCAGGTTGCTTATGTAAGTTGTTAATTAAGTTATTCTGTGGTGTCTTACAATATTGTTTGGAAGTTAATCAAAAGACTGAATAACCTGGGAAAAAGATAATATGTCAATCTGCACCTGTGCAAGGATCGGACAAGTTAACCGGTGCAGAACATTTTTAAGAGAAGGGACTGGGAGGGCTGAAGACAAGGAGACACAGAAGAAGATGGAAATCTTGGGAAACTCATGGATCAGGTTATAAATCTCACTAAACTTCCAGCCCAGAAATGAATCATGAGCCCATCTAATCTGTACTACTACTTATGTTCCTCTCAAGCTTCCTCACACACTATCAACGTAACTTTTTATTCCTTTCAGTCTTATGAATTGATCTGGCCTCTTCTTTCACGCAGTCAAGCTATCTCAACAACACCTCCTTGGAGTGAGAGCTGCACATTTTAATCAATCTTGGGGTAAAGACATTCCTCGTTATTTGAACTGAAATAGGGCGATAACTGTGGAAACTGTATAAACAGAAGTTAATACAGATTCAGGATAATGGTTTGCAGACAATCAAAAATATTGAGGTATGTTGAAAATTAATAGAAAGAGATCTGAAGCCAAAGAAGGGAGGTCAGTGCAGGAACAAGTGGGGGCAAATAAAGTGGTGAGCCACAGGTAGCTCAGGATTTCACTGTGGACTCAACAAAAAAATGTTCGGGAAAAGCAATTATTTACACTGGAGGATTTGTCAACTGTTGGAGGAAATTGTTTGCTATTGAAGGGGCTGATTACAGCTCTTGCAAATTTTGCAATAATCCTGAGTATTGCCAGTTATTTTCTCACCTAATATTGGAAAAAAGTTCGATCACAATACTTTCATTGAGAGTTTCCTTTTTTACATTCATATGCTTCCACAAGCGGATAAGGATGAACGAGTGCACCTGGGTTGTGAAGTAGCTTGTTCATCAGCAGATGTAATGCATTGCTATGGACACAGCTGGAGATTAAAAAGAACAAAAAAGGATACAGCTTCAAGGTGGCATTACCCTAGACCAAAGTAGAGGATAAGGGATAGAAATTCAGCCTCAGGTACTTATGTTGAATACACATATCACTGACTTATATGACATCAAATTTGTTGTTGTGCAGCAGCAAAGACATTAAATTACAATAAATTACAAAAATAAATAAATAGTGCAAAAAAAAGGAATAGTGAGGTAGTGTTCATGGGTTCATGGATTGTTCAGAAATCTGATGGCAGAGGGGAAGAAGCTGTTTCTGAATCGTTGAGTGTGAGTCTTCAGGCTCCTGTACCTCCTCCCCGATGGTAGTAACAAGAAGAGGGCATGTCTAGAATGGTGAGGATCCTCAGTGATGAATGTTGCCTTCTTGAGACAACGCCTCTTGAAGATGTCCTTGATGGTGGGGAGGGTTGTGCCCATGATGGAGCTGGCTGAGTCTACAACCCTCTGCAGTTTTTTGTGATCCTGTGCATTAGAGCCTCCATACCAGGTATAACAGAAAATGAGCAGATTTTCGAGGATTCAGATCAATGGGGGAGAAAGAACACTTCAAGGGTGCAACAGGGTATTTTATTAAAGTGTAATAAGTAACATAAAGGATTAACAAAACAATGTCTAAGACACAGTATAGAGGAATCAATAAAATAACAAGTCTCACGCCCTTCTGCTCGTCGAGGACTCCGATATATGACAGCTGGCCTGGATAATCTCAGGGGTCCTTGGCACCAGTTGTGATTCTGGTCTGAGAAGAAGTCCGATGAGCTTGTTTACTGCTCATACTTGTATAATCGAAGAACCGCGCTTCTCTTCGAATCTACGCACACTAGTCATCTATTATTCTTAATGATAGGCAAGTCTTTACATAGTCAACTGAACCAATCTCACTTGCCTCCAAAAAGAAGTTTATCTTACCATATCATATCACATTCCTTTAGGTCTTACATCAGCAGGTTTCAAGGCCTCATGGACCCCATGAATCAAGACCTTATGTTTTACTTATATTCCCAATTAATATGTCTTCTCATTATGAGAACTGTGAGCAGACAAGTCCATTTTAAGTAAAAAGGATCTGTTTCTTAACCCTCTCATTACACCAGGCTGTGATGCACCCAGTCAGAATGATCTCCACCATACATCTATAGAAATTTGGGTGCCAAAATTTGTTTCCATTGAACTTTAGGGGATGTGATCAATATCAGCGACTCACATTGACACCTGGGATGCCACAAATACTCTTCTTAATGCAAGATTCAATTATACTGTGACAATGCACCCATGTTACCAGACAATGCAGATATGCAACACTCTCCTTGCTTAGTAAAAATACTAGGTCTTTTAAATTTGCTTTTTTAAGTATGCTAGGCTCCACTTACTGTTGAACTACTTCTCTGGTACTGAAAGACTAACTGTATTTGTACGGTATTTTTTTTCAATATTCCATTTAAAATAATATAACAAAATATATTTTTTTATTTTTTAGGTTTAGTTATAGTTTAGGTTCTTCCTTAGTTGTATGTCTGTCTCAATATTTATTCACTATAAAATGTTTGAATGTTTTTAGTTGAAAATTTGAGCTTTTCTCTTCCTGGATTGCTACTAGTCAGAGTTATTCAAGCTGACTGGTTGCTGAAGCAATGCACAAAGGAGCTGGAGGAACTCAGCGGATCAGGCAGCATCTATGGAGGAAAATGGACAGTCAAGGTTTCGGGTTGATGACATTATTATTGCTGGTCTTCATTGATCCCTGTAGCAGTTACCTAACAATAACTACCATGGTGTGAGCTACTTTATCCTGAAAAAGAAAGAGAGACAGAGAGACAAGAGAGAGAGTGAGAGTGAGAGAGAGAGAGATCCTACTCTACAGCCTCCAGCCATGCATTCCAGTTCTGACTATTGTTAAGCAAGGAAGGTTGTCCTTCAACAACCCTTCATAGACACAAACAGCACATCCACAGAGGAAGGAAGCACCATGTTTACCTGTCTGGACAGCATTCAGCTATCTTGTTCTCTTCACTTCAGACTCCTTTAGCTTCCATCTTTGAACTGCCTACTTAAATGCAAAATTGTCTTTGCATTACACAGGTCCATATCATGCTGCTCATAGAGTGCATAGCAAATAGCATATAGTTCTATTGTTTCAATGAATACCCAGGTAATTATAATGAGATAGGTTTGTTAAAAACAAAACGCTGTTTTCTTCAGGGTTTCCCACAGCCTATCAAACCCCACGCAAGAGTACCTAAACATAGGAGCAAGAAAAGGCTCTTTGGCCTTCCAGCTTTTCCATTCAATAAGGTCATGACTCACGTGACCTTGGCCTCTACTCTGCTTTACTGTTTGCTTCCTTGACTCCCCTATAGACCAACAGGCTATGCTAGAACATAGACACCTCTTACCTCACTCCCAATGTTTCACGAACTTTATATTCAAAGTCCATTTGACAGTGGTTAGCACAATATAATAAGGCACCACAGCTAGAAATGTAAAACATTAAATTCTCCCTTTGATGGCAATGAAACAAACTCTCCTTCCCCCCGATGTCTTTTCCGTACTTTCCAAGTTAAGTAATAAATAACTCCTCTCTTCATTGTTCTACTCCTGGAAGGTTACATATAGGACCCTATACCATGAAGTAAAACATCTTATAGAAGTTGAAATGATTTTTTACGGTCCTGTTGACATTTGAATATTTCTCCACATGGAAAGCAGCACAGACTCACAGAATAATGAATTGCACTTGTGTGTCATGTTAGAAAACGCAACATACTTCAGAAATGACAAAGCTGAAAGTTGCTTGAGGGCAACTGAACATCACATTTAAAGATTTCCAAGGGATAAGGGAGAATTAAATTAGAATAGCAGACATTTCAAAAGGTCTGCTGAGCTTTATTTTGCAGCCATCCAATCTAGATGTGGATGCAGTTTGATCTAAGTGACCATTAATGCATTCTAAAAGAAGTCTACACAGATCCAGCAGCTCCTTAGAAAATGTCCTTGGTGAACAAGGCTACAATTTTTACTGAATGAGCACCTCAATTCCACATAACTATTTACATAAAAGTAGCTCCTGTGACTTTTGTGCATCTGCTGAATTAATAACTTAAAACAGAGATTTGGGATGGTGTTAATCTTACTTTTAAATTCCCCCCTCTATATATTATTTTTATCAAAATGGGACAAATCAGATGGCACCTTTCAAAATTTGCATGTTATCACAATTACTTAAAACTGTAATGACACACTTAAAAAGCTATGAAAAGAGAAAAAATGTATTTTCATTGAAATTTTCTTGAATCTTAGCCATGAACTTACAGGCACGTAGCAATGAAAAAACTTTCCTTGCCATCAAATTAGTGAACTTGATTTGATTTGAGAATGTTGTGATGCGTAATTAGTTTGATTATGTGGCCTTATAGGAATGGTCCAGGTTAAGTACAGCTCTGTATTAGCACAACAAAGCAGATTACACAGTATAGTGCACCTGTCATTATAAAGCATATGAAAAGGAATACCATATTAGGGTTTTTCTGAAGCTTCCTTTCCCTTCTCACCCCACTGATGGACCTTTTGTTCTTTTGTTGGGAAAATGTGTCATGTTCACTCGTTACCTCAAAATGACAGGATTGATAGACTCAAGAATTGACCGTCTGGGCAAAATTGAATATACTCCTGTACGCAACCTTTTTGTGACATTTCAACAGTAAGCTTTCAATTAACTCCACACACTTCTCCACTGGTTAATATCAAAGTGAACAGATTTGATTTTGGGCCACATAAATTGTTAATATGGGATGGGTTTGTCATTGAAAATAATCTTGCGGACATCACAAAACTGGGTGGGAGTGTGAGCTGTGATAAGGATGCAGAGAGGCCCCAGTGTGGTTCAGACAAGTTGAGTGAGTGGGCAAATGCATAGGAGATGCCCTATAATGTGGATAAATGTGAGGCTATCCAATTTGGTGGGAAATACAGGAAGACATTATTATTATCTGAACGGTGGTAGATTACACTTGTGCACCAGTCAGTGAAAATAAGCATGCAGATGCAGCAGTTTGTTAAGAAGGCAAATGGTACATTAGCATTAATAGTGAGAGGAATTGAGTACAGAAGCAAAATTGCCTAACGACAATTGTATAGGATCTTGGCAAGAGCACACCTTGAGTAGTCTCTGCAGTTTTGGTTTCTTTATCTGAGGAAAGATACTCTTGCTATGGAAGGAGTTTAACAAAGGCTCACCAGGCAGATTCCTGGGATGATACATGAAGAGAGGTTGGGATAACTGGGTTTATAATCACTAGAGCTGAGAAGTATAAGAGGGGAACCCATTGAAACTTGTAAAATCCTGTGGGACTGAACAGAGCAGATGCAGTACTCATGATCCTGATGGTTGGGAATTCCAGGAACGGGGATTACAGCCTAAAGGTATGAGGTAAGCCATTTAGGACTGAATTTGAACTATTAAATATATTCATGAAGGAGTTAGATGGCTAAAGAGGTCAAGGAATAGGGGACAAAGCAAGGAGAAGGTACTGAGTTTGGATGATTATACTGATGAGACAAATGACCACTCCTACTGCTGATTTTTATGTCTCTATGTAAATTAAATTAGTTTTATTTGAATGATGATGACAGGAATGTATAACATGTCGCATTTTGTGTCTGTAACCTTAATTCTAGCATTTTAAATGTGTCATTATAGTTCTTAATAATTATGATAATGTACACATTATAACAGAATGAAGCCTTAGATGGCATTTTTAATGGATGTGTATTTCTTTTAAATATTATCCTTCTTTAAAGTATAATGTTAATATTGCATAGAATATTAATCTTCACAACCATGATTAGATTTAGCAGTTGATGTGTTAATTAATGTGAGCAGCTATTTATAATAAGATGCTAAATACAGCTGTCTGTGTTATCGTTACTTGATATGCATATAGCAATTTTAAAATGACTTGCCAAACAAAATACAATTTACAACCATTTACTTAATAATAGTGAGGCTGGCAGAAACTGTTACTTGTAGCCTAAGGCATCTGGAACTCAATACTCAACTGAAGTGGAGGTGAAAATCTTAATTGCAGCATAAAGAAATCATATCAGGGCTTGTAGGAGGGAAAGGGTTGGGGATGTGTGTGGTGAAACTTGCAGAACTTAACTTCACACTAATTTCATCAGTTTGTTGAAACCTGATTAAAACTTAGCCCCACTAGCTGTCTTTAGATTTAGCTCCGAATTATAAATTCTATATACATTGTAATTTTGCCAAACATAATTTGGACCAGCCTCTCTTTTCCTTTCATTTGCTGGTGACTTTCAACCTTTTTCCAAATATATCCTTTTGCTCTTTTCTCTGAATTATGCAGCCATTTGTCTTGTTATTCTTGTCACTTATTGATTTCCAAATCATATTTACAGGGTGAATGTGCTTTACTAGAATGCCCACATTTTCTTTGTGCTTTGTGCACTGCTGATGTATAGGTCAGATTGCTGTTTAATCAAAACTGTAGGTCGGGTTTGAAAATTCACTTGCAATCATAAACCAGTGCCTTAATACTGAACAAAGCTAAATGAGAAGATTTTATTCGAGAGAAGATATGTCAATGAGAGCAACGGGTAGAACACTATAACTGAACATAAAGTGCCATTTATTTACCCCTTCAGAGGTTGTGGTTTTGATTGACATTGCTTAACTACCCTGAACTGAGGAGGCAGCTGAGTCAACCATATTGGTGGTTCTAACCAGGAAGGACAACAGATATCCTTTCCTGATTGACATTAGAGAACCAGATACATTCTTACAACAATCAAGTATTTAATGGTGACCATTACTTTATTTCTGTAAGATTCCAGATTTATGTTTAATTACATAAATGTAAATCCTCCAGATGCAATGGTGGCATTTTAACTCATGACTCCTAGTTACTAGTCATAGAACTATAGAATCACAGAGCATTTACAATGAAGAAGGGAGGCATTCAGCACGTTGCGTATGTGGTCGTCAAGAAAGAGCTAACCCACTTAGTCCCACCTCCAGCACGAGATCTATAGCTTGCAGGCCACCCCTCTTTAGCTACACACATGCAAGTAATGTTTAAGTGTACTGAGGGGTTCTGTCTATACCATCTTTCAGTTAGTGGGTTCTCGAACCAAATGATCCTTTAGGTAACAAAAAATTCCCATTTCCCCTCTAATCCTTCTAACAATTACTTTAAAACATACTTCTTGATCCGTAAAGGGGAATAGATCATTCCTATTTGCTTCATCTGAAGCTTCATAATTTAAACTGATGCCACCACATGCACAAGAACCAGGTTCTACACGTATTGGTTTGTAGCATGAACTGAATATGTTTGTTTTATAACTAAAATGAAACAATCCTCCCTCAAATTTTACATCTTTGCAGTAGATATTATACATGTCACATTTTCACTGTTATTAGCTGAAAACTATAAATCTTAAATGGCTTGGTTTAAGGCATTGGTTAAAGAACAGCAAAAGCTTACATTTATGTAACATCTTTAGTTTAGTAAAATTTCTCAAGATGCTTCACAAGAACCTTAGCAAATGAAATCTGGCAATAAATTATGAAAGGAGTTATAAAGACAAATGACCCGAAGCTAAGGGGAAGCAAGTAACAGGAGGAGGGTTATGGAGAGGCAGGGAGGGCTAGGGAGAGAAAACCCTAGGGTCTTGACAGCCAAAGATACAAAAGGCAGTGCTGGTGCTTGACAAATTGACAAGACAACAATATTGGTTGAATACAGAGATTTCTGATTGCTCAAGGGCTGAATGAGGCTGCAGAGTTGCATGTATCAGTTACTAATATCAGGTACGTATAGCAATAATGATTTATGAGGTTCAACATTCTTTAATTCAGTCTCAAGAAACTACAGAATGATTGAGCCAACATCTGAGAATATTTAAAGACAGAGAATTACCTGTTTCTGTTGCTATGGCTTGATTACTGCTGGGAAGTATATCAAGGAGAAAAGAACATTTACACAGCCATAGTTCCTTGCCATTTAGGCTCCAAAGTTCTCTATTAAAATTGGAAGTCAGGAAAACTGATTATCCCAGTTATTGGAGCCAAATGAACTAACTAGTAGTGCCAGCAATATTGTGCCCTGCCTTTGAAATTCATCCATTAAAGTCAATGGTATAAATTTCAAGGGCAAAATGCAAGGCATTGACTTTGCTACATTGCATATTTACTTCTATCAACTAGGGATGAATTTCCAAGTGGACATACATTGCTTCTTCATATTATCTTATTACCCCTCCTGGGTTCTTGGACAGCTCAGCTTGGATTTCTCTTGATATTGGATTTGTTGCAAATCAAGGATCTCTATTCAATCCCATGGTCTTTCCAGAATATTGGAAATGATTTGCCTATTCATCAATTTATAAAATAACCCAACTCCCACGTCACTTCCCATTTTGAGGACGGTTAAACCAAGAAGGAAATAATTTATTTTCTTTCTACCAGGAGATGATGGCTAAGTTAAGGCTGGAATTAAAATACATCTCCAGGGCAACACCATCCATTTACTTCTTAGGTGATCAACCTTAAATATCTCTTGAAAGAAAATCATTAACAAGGAATTGTACAGAAGAACATAGGCTAAGTGGATCTTAAACTGTACGATGCTACAAAACTAAGGGTTCTGAATGGAGAGCTCAGTGGAGACAACAATGCAGTGTGATATCTGAAAAGAGTAACTGCAGGCAATGTTGCTGAGAGAAACTATTATTCTACTCTTGGAGGAGAGCATATCAACTCCAGGTGAAAGACTAGAAGTTCACTATTGTGAAAACCTGGTGAATTATTTTTGTGCTGACAATATATCATACATTATAACTCTGCGTTTCTGGATATGAAGATAAACTATGGAAAATTCTTAGTTCATCCTTTCTTGGAAACAATAAACAATGTAAAATGAAAAAGTAATGTATCCAGTTTAAGAAACACTTCATCAACTATCACATCTAATAAAAACTGACTGAGGGAAAAATGCAGGCCGGATCTCAGATAACAAGAAGACAGAATACAGGAAGGAAACAGAGAGCCTAGTGACATGGTGTCATGATAACAACCCTTCGCTCAATGTCAGCAAAACAAAAGAGCTGGTCACTGACTTTAGGAAGTGGGGTGGAGCACATGGCCCTGTATGTATCAATGGTGATGAGGTGGAGATGGTTGAGAGCTTCAAGCTCCTAGGTGTAACTTGTCCTGATCGAATCACATACGCTATAGCCAAGAAAGCACACCAGTGCTTCTACTTCCTCAGAAGGCTAAGGAATTTCAGCATGTCCCCATTGACCTACACCAATTTTTATATAAGACTCTTGAATGGACCTCTTGTATAATGCAGATAAACTCTTGATCTCACAATCTATCACATCATTGAAAACATCCTACTGTATGCATAACAGATTGGTATGGCAATTGCTCTGCCCAAGACCATAAGAAATTGCAGAGAGTTGTGGACACAGCTCAGTCCACCAACAAAATCCAGCCTCTACTCCATTGACTCTGTCTACATTTCTCTTTGCCTCGGGAAAGCAACCAACATAATCAAAGACCCCTCCCACCTCCAGTTCCCTCTTTTCCCCCTTTCCATCAGGCAGAAGATACATGCACCACCAGGTTCAAGAACAGCTTCTATCCCGCTGTTATAAGACTCTTAAATGGACCTCTTGTATAATGCAGATAAACTCTTGATCTCACAATCTGCCACATCGTGGCCTTTGCACCTATTGTCTAACAGCACTTCACTTTCTCTGTAACTGTAACACTATATTCTGCATTCTGTTATTGCTTTTCCCTTTGTACTACCTAGATGTACTTATGCTTTGAAATGATCTGTATGGATGACATGCAAAGCAAAGTTTCTTATTGTATCTCAGTACATGTGACAATAATAAACCAATTACCAATGGAGTAGAATTGATTGGCAGTATTGAACTCCACAAATGGAAGAGAGATACATGGAGAGTGAATTCTATTTGCTCATCTAACCACCGTATGTCTGTGAGTCCTTTAAATGAAAATGGCTCCATGGAAACTGCCTACAAATAGGCTTTTTCTCATTGGTCAAATATAAATAAATCATCTCACAGTGGCAACATAAAGGTAATTTAGGTCTTAAACCCTCTTTGTGGCCCCACTGTATTCAGATTGAGTCAAGTGCTCAGTCTGGTTCATTACATACCCCCACTGTCATTTCAGTCACTCAGCAAAACTTTTTGCATTGTACTGTCTGAGCTTACATCTATCGAGAAGTCAAAGCCCTTCTGTCCTCTCAATGGATGCTTTGGTAGTATTTCAGAGGGTGTTCTCCTGTGGTTAGTATTTATTCCTCAATCAACACCATTAAAAAACAAATTATTTAGCCATATCTCATTGCTCTGGGATCTTGCTCTGCACAAATTGACTGCTACGGTTCCAGCATAACAACAGTGATTACACTTTAAAAGTACGCCACTGGCTTTGGGACATCTTAAGATTGTGAAAAAAGCTAAATACATGCAAAACACTGTTTGTGTTTCAATAATGATTGAACTGCTTAGTTACTTCCTCTCCACAGTAGCAGATGTTATAGATTCTTGGAAATAGCTGTAGGATTGCAAAATAAATGAGTTTATAGCTGAACATCTGCAAACATGCAGGGGATGCAAGATCTATTACATAATCAATACAAGATTTATAGCTATATGTTTGCTTTCTTTATACTCCCATCTCTGCTACAGAAATTTGGGCATTAATGAAGCATTTTATTGATTCTCTTAAGCTGAAAAGTGAGTTTTATAGGTTAGCTGATCCTTCACTACTTATGGATATGACATAGCTAAAGTAAGCGCAAAAACATTAAGAGGCCTCAGTCTAGTAGAACATTTTCTTTCTGTTTACATGCTTTAAGTAAAATTACTCAAACTGTGTAATTAAAAATGATATTCACTAACAGCAGGAAACTTACATATCATTGGAAATTGCATAATTGTAACAATAAAACCATTCACATTAAAAAGCAAAAGGAACTGAAATGATAGAGGGTCAGCCAATTATTTGTTCTATTATTCTCACTGGTTATAATTAGAATATGAAATGCAAGTGGATTACAGAGTTCATATTTGAAATGCTGAATTTTACCAGCCTAACTATACCCTGAATTGTCAGTGTCTCTGAATTTGATAATGATTGGTACACAGTGCTCCAGTTTAATTTGTTGGATACATCAGCTAATATTTACTCAAAAGATCATGAAGGGAAGCTAATTATTACAAAATTTTATATATAATTTCATCTGCCTTGAAATATCGATGTATGCATTCTGCATTTTATCACCATATAGAAGGGCAGGGTACACAATCCCATCAATGCACCAGCACAGCCTTTGGTTCATTAAGGATTGAGGACTTTGAACCTGGCACAAAACTCATAGTCAACTGGGCAGCAGTAATGTCTGTTATACTGTATGCTTGTGAGACCTGTTCTACCTATAGTAGGCATCTCAAGATTCTAGAAAGGTACCATCAATGCTGCCTGCACAAAATCCTCCAAATTCACAGGAAGGATAAGAGAACCAATGTCAGCATCCATTCCCAGACCAACTTCCACAGCTCTGAGCCCCTAGTCATAATCAGTCACCAGGCCCCCTCTTTCACATGCCCAATGCCAGACTCCCAAAACAGACACTCTATTCCAAGCTCTGACAGAGAAGAGATTTCCAGATGAACAGAGGAAAAAATTCAAAGGTGTGCTCAAAGCCTTCTTGAAGAAATGCAACATCCCCACTGACACCTGGGAATCTGTAGCTCATGGTCACTCAAAGTGGAGAAGATGCATTCGAGACGTAATCAAAGCCATGCATTGGGAACACGCAGAAGCCCTGCAAAAGCATCAAAAGGAATGAATGCACCAACTCCAAATCTACCTACCAACCCACCCTGTCAGGTACCTCCTACTTCACATGTGGAAGGGTCCATTCTTCCCATATTGGCCTCGTCAGCCACCTTAGAGCCCACAAAACTGGAATGGAAGCAAGTCATCTTTGATTCCAAGGGAACTGCCTAAGAAAAAGACACCACCCAAACTAGAAAAAAAAACATGGAGACACTGCGGCCTAGAAACTGGTCATATAGTGAGCGTTCATCATGCACTAAGGCCAGTGCTCTCTCTCCATGAACTTCGCTGAGACCAATGATCACCATGTCTAAGACTTGCAATCAATTCCCTCAAGCGTTTTGAGACCTAACCCCCACAAAACCTGTTGCTTCCTTCTTCTGAAGAAACATAGTGAGTTGCAATTACCATTCATCATTCTCAGAGGTCACCACTCATCCATTTTATATCATAAATCCCTGTTCAGCTCTCTGTTCATTGAAACACAGGTGGCTGCGAAGATTTAACTGATGCTTCTCATTGAAATTTGGAGACTTTCTACATGGAACACTCAGTCAGGGATCTTCTGAGTGCTCCCCATATCTAATAGGCTAATGCACGGATGCAGAGACAACGGACCCACTTGCACATGTTATTTTTTGTGCTTCAATTGCATGTGAAAATGTTCTGTGAACATTATATCAGACTAGCAATGGTTTCCAGGTCAATTAGCACCCATCTGACTGTGATTCCCACTTAGCATGCTGACATTTGCCTGTGGTCCATTAAGCAGCCAACGATGTCACACAGGGCAAGTTTTCTAAACTGCCAGTCAACACTGGAGCTTTTGTGGGAAATCTTCAACCTTATCAATTTACTTCCCAGTAAAACCCAGGATTGTATCATGCAGAGTTCAGGAATGAGATTACAGGGTGTGCCCTTTACCATCAATGTGTTGCACACAGCATCTGCCAGCCTCAATGACCTGCATTATTCACTAGAGCGCCATTCACAGATTACAGCCTTCAGTTTACAATTATTCTTGACCTAAATGCAATATAATGGTGCAATGGAGCTCACTGACTACAACAGCAAGTAAGAGACTTGGTATCCTGTAGGGAGTGACTCACCTCCTGACACCTGAAAGCCTTTCCATCATCTGTAAGACACAAGTCAGGAGTGTGATGGAACGTTCTTCCTCGCCAATGTTGGATACAACTCCGATAATGCTCAAGAAGCTCAATAACAACCAAAACAAAGCCGTCTGCTTAATTGGCAGCCAATCCACTAACTTAGAATTTGTTCCCCTCACCATGATGCAATGTCCACTATATGCCAGATACACTGCAGTTACTCACCTAGGTTATTCCAACAGTATATCCAATACTTGTAACCTGTACCATGGACAAGGAGGCAAGCACAGCGCAACCCCTGTAGATTCCCTTCCAAGTACACACCATCCTGACTTCAGCTGTCCCTTCACTGTCACTGAATCTAAATCCTGGAGTTCCCTCCCCAAAAGCACTGTGGGTGTATTTTCACCAGGAGGACTACGCCAATTCAAGAAACTACCTCACCGCCACCTTCTTAAATGCAATTAAGGATGGACAGTAAATACTGCTCTTATCAGTGTGGTTCCCCATTTTGAGAAATTAATGAATGAAGAAAAACAGTTTGGAGCAGTTTAGGGCCACTTGTGGCACAGTGGTTGATTAGGTCAGTCTATCATGAAGGGAATGGAGCCCAAAGAACTGGACAACACCACAATCCCTCATCTCCATGGCAGTTTTTTTGCTGTTATTCTGTAACTATGTGAGATCTTTATGGCAGTGGTCAGCAAGACAATGGCCTGGCATCTGCAAGCTCTTCATTCAGCTCCCGCCAGAAACAACTGACGTTCCATTTTATTGCATGAATCTGTCTGAATGATTGTACTATTTTTCATGTATTTTTGGCCAATTTCATAAATCTTTTTGTGAGATCAGAGTAAGTGTTAGCACCAAAAGCAGCACATATTTAGATCAATGAACGAGAGTAAACTCAAATTTCTAGGCATAAGATCTGCAACTGTGCCCAACAACGTCAAATGCACAACCAGATGCCTTTTACATAATTTCAGATGGGCATGTCATCCATTGATGCTTCATGTAGGAGCAGCCTCACAGTAATCTTGAAGCTAGATTCTATTGCAAATTAAAGGGGACCTTCCCAGATAGGATCCAGACTGATCATAAGGACACAATTCAGGTAAGACCCCTTTAAGTCTTTTCCTTACCTGGCTTTCTCTTGGGTCTTCTGCCCCACCTGTTCTCCCTTGATGGTGACCCTCACCTGACATGCTCACTACCCTTGCCTGACGTCCCCTTACCGACTGATCTGCCATCGAACTAACCCAATTCCAACCTGACACCAGCATCTCTCACCAACAAATATCCATGCTCTCCCCCAGTGCTGGACACCAATCCCCACCTCTGAAAGCCAATCACCCAGTTCCCATCTGGAACACCACTGCCATAATTCAACAATTGCGCGCCCACCCCCAGAGTGCCATCCCAACACCACCCCACCCATCCCGATTGCCAGAAGCCAGCCCACACCTCTACCAGCCCCACAACGCAACCCTTAACCCAACCTTATACTTATTGGTTGGTATCAGTACCTTTTTCCAATCTCTGACTGTACTCCCCTCCCCCCTCCAAGATTTCCAACCAATCTCCAGGCCTCTTTCCTCTGTGAACCCCTTCCCTTGGCCCTGGTCTCAGCTGATTTTCCTCATATTTGTTCTATGTTATATTATATCTGCAATATTATGTTATATTGTTCTATGTTATATTGAGTGTGAAGGAACAACCTTACCACATGCTCCATTTTCAGCTCAGTTTGAAGCAAACCATATTAAAGCTCAATAAACAGCAAAACTGGAGCAGCCCAGTGGGTGAGCCAGCAGCTATTTTGTTTTTGCCATACTTTTTCCATCCTCCCACTGACACATTAATTAACATTTCCAGCTGCTCAGAACAGCATACAGAATTCAACTTGCCACAGATATGAACTATCAAGCTTTTCAAAGATGTGGATTCATTTTTTAATATGAATATGCAAAAAAACTGTATGCAATTCTGACAATTCTTAATGTTCTGCATTTTCACATCATATTGTTATGCAGACAAAATGAAATATTATTTAATCTGAGCTGCTGTAACTTCACTTCAAATACTGTACCATGGTAATTTTAGAAGTGTCTACTTTATTGAAAAGTATTAGCTCCTTTTACAATTGAAAACGTATTATCTCCAGTAAAATATAATAAGCTTATTTGTCATCAACCCTTGCCCCTTTCTTATTCTGAAAAAATGTGACGATTGGTTGATCTGTTTACATATTCCAATAAAATAAATGTCCACAGATCCTCATGAATATCATTGTGCGTAAACCTGTCAGGAAAGCATGTGAAGATGTATTTTTCGATTTAATATTTTAAGTATGCAAGCAAACATTACTAACGCAAAACATCAGAGAATTTGAGGGTGCAAATTCAATCCTATGTTCTGTTAAATGGTAAAATATAGATACTCCATTACTAGGAAGCATTAGGGCCAAAATGGTCTCTCTCTTCAGGGATGGAGGATAAACTGTATGAGATAATCATGTCCATTCTTATGTCTTTCTCAGTGACCAAATAGACAAGGTGGATGGCTTGATAGCAGATCACTTGCTCCTCTTCAAAATGATGAGAATAAAAAGGAAATTGATTATTCATCTCTTAACACAAAAACCCACAATCATTCAAATAGAAAGACAGAGCTAAATATGAAGTTTATTGGTTGAAAGAGGAGCTGTCAGCATAGTTCAATGGAGCTAATTTCAACTCTGTCAAAATTGTGGATTCCTGTCCTACTTCTTCCATGGATACAAAATCTTAGTCACATTCCAGTGTACTGTGGAAGGAATGATGCAGTGTGGATGCAATGATAAACCAAGACACTGTCTCAGGTGACATTTCAGGTGGAACACATGGGACTAATTCAAAGAGTTCTGGCCAATGTTCATCACTCAACTAACATCATTGAAACAGATTATTCAATCATTATTGCATTGTTCTTTATTCTTCTCCGTGGATTGTCACCTTGTCGTGGTGGAGAAGCCTGTGTGGTCCTGAGATCCCGAGAGCGAAGCCATCTGGAGCTATGCGCCTGATAGGATCACCTATGGTGGTAAGGTGGATGGTGAGGTCCCTGATAAAGAACAATCCAACCAAGACCTCAACGGTGGAACAGGCGGACAAATTTATTTCGAACTCAACAGCTGTGAAGGCGGATGAAGGCTGTAACAAATCCATCAGCTCCAATCGTTGTGGTTTCCATGCCATTGGAATCAGTTGGTTGATTTGTGAAGTATCGTGTGGTTTTTGTAGAGCAACATCAAGTACACGTTAAACAAATACATGCACAGGCATCTTTGCTCTGTGGGCTACTTCTCCAAGATTGGAGAAGTACTTCTCCACTTGAGAGCCCATAAATAGATCAACGAAATGAAGACCATCATCCTTGACCTCGAGGGACGACACGACGTTGTTTATTAAATCTTGTTGTGTATAAATTGGACAGTGATTGCAAAATATTTTAACTTGGGCTGTGGGGATAGGATGGCTGGGGCAGGACACGCAGAAGTAGATTAAACCATTAAGTGCCCAAAATGTGACTGAACGTCACCATCCATACAGCTGTCAAGGTTTTACCCCTGGCAGATTTTGTGGTATTCCAGAGCGTCACTATGCGATGTCACTTTACTACAGGACATCGATGCACAAGTTCCTCAGACTCATATTTTGAACACAACCATCCTCGGTGGCTTCATCAATGACCTCCACCACAGGTTCAAAAGTGATGATGTTCATTATGATTGCAAGATGTTCGATTCCACTCCCAACTATCTCAGATAAAGTACCTGCCTGTGGTAAGGCCCAGATAACATTTAGTCTTGTGCTGAGAAGTGGCAAGTAACATTTGTCCCACACAAATTACAGGCAATAACCATCTTCAAAAACAGAGAGTCTCACTACCTCTTTATCATGTTTAATCACATTGCCATTTCCCAGTCACCCTCCATCAATACACAGGGGTCACCATTGACCAACAACCTACCTGGACCAGCCATATACTGTAAATATTGTGGCTTGAAGATCAGATCAAAAGTTCGATATCCTATGCAAAGAGCAAACTACAGGAAGAATCGAGCAGGTCAAGCAGCATCTGCGGAGGCAAAGCGATGGTCAACATTTCAGGTCAAGACCCTGCATCAGGACTGAGAGTGCAGAGGGAAGGTAGCCTGTATATAGAAGTGAGAGGGGCGGGGTGAGATAAAGGCTGTTCGGTGATAGGTGGAACCAGATGAGGGGTGGATTGTGGGCAGGTGGAGCCAGGTAGGGGAGGGAGGAGTGTTGAGGCGGAGGCTGGTGATTGATAGGTGGAAACAGGTAAGGGAAAAATGTTCGGCAGATGTGATCGGGTGGGGGAGGGTGGAGAAAGAGGCTGGTTGGTGATAGGTGAAACCAGATGAGGGAGGGATGATGGACAGATGGAACCAGGTGAGGAAGGAGATAGGAGAGGTGAACCAAGGGAGAAGATACCCTGGTGGATAGGTATGTGAGTGATGGGCAGGTGAACCATGAGGGGCAGAGGGATGAAAAAGGTGAACAAAGGGGGAAAGAACCTAGGTGGACTGGAGAGGGTGGGAAAGAAGTTGTGGGTTACCTGAAATTGGAAAATTCAATGTTCATACCATTGGGTTGTAGGCTACCCAAGTGGAATATGTGGAATATCAGCTGGATATCCCGTGGTGAGTAATTCCCCTCCTGTTCTTCCCACAGCCTTTCCCTCATTGAAAAAGCATGCATCACGAATGTGATAGAAGAATTTATTTCACTTGCCTGGATGAAACTCAAGACAAGCCAGCCTTGATTAGGACCCTATTCACCACCCCAAACTTTCACTCCCTCAAACATAGGCAATTGGTGACTCCAGAGTACAGCTACAAATTGGGCTACTTCCTGAACACCACCTTCCAAATATATGACCTCTACCAGCATGAAGGACAAGGGCGACAGATGCATGGGGACACCATCACTTACAATACTTGTATGCCTACCCAAGCTATACATTGGGTGGATTTGGAACCATGTTGCTGCTCTGCTACATGTTAGTCCTGGAACTCAACACAATATCACTCCATACCCAATGGACCTTCCCCACAAGGAATGGAGTGACTCAAGAAAGTAGTTCACCACCACTTGCTCAAGGGAAATTAGGCTTTGGCAATAAATGTTAGTGTTGCCAGCAATGCCTGCATATTACAGATGCATAAAGAAGCTTTATTATAAATTATTTTAAATAAATAAATAGATAAATAAGCTTCATTGGCATAGTTAAATTTTGCAATTAAACTTTACTTAATTGCCTGATTTAAAAGTAACTCTTGCTGCACAAAGGCGAGAAATGTGGCATTGAAAAGGAGGAGAGAGTTAACAGCTGCTGAAGTGAGTGCTTTTTAAACAATGTTTGTAGGCCTGAAATTCCAGGAGTCCTCTCTCCAAGCCCCATCCCTTCAGTCTTCCCTACCTATATGACCACCCTCCTTCTGGCCACACTTTTATTTTCTCCACTTGCTTGAGACCAAGGTGATGAAGAAAATTACCTGGCCCCTACCATCTGGTGAGCTCATCACTGAACTTCCTCCCTCTTCTAGTTGCCGTGGAATCTGGCTGTGGTTTCCTGCTACTGGACTGATCTCTAGGCTGACAATTTAATCAAACACCAGGCAACAAAGCCATCCAATATACAGATGTTAATGAGGGCCTGCTGTTCAGGTCAGTGAAAACAATTGTCATCTGGAATTTTAGAATTGATTTATTATTGTCACTTGTACTGTACCAAGGTACAGTGAAAAATTTGGCTTGCATACCATACAGATCAATTCATTACACAGTGCATTGAGGTATTACAAGGGAAAACAATAACAGAATGCAGAATGAAGTGTTACAGTTACAGAGAAAGTGCAGTGCAGGTAGACAATAAGGTGCAAGGTCATAATGAGGTAGATTGTGAGGTCAAGAGTCCATTTTACTGTTCTAGGAAGCTGTTCAATAGTCTTATAACAGCAGGATAGAAGCTGTCCTTGAGCCTGGTCATACATGCTTTCAGGCTTTTATAGGGAGTAGACTTGGGGGCTGACGAGACAGCCTTGTGGGGCACCAGTGTTGAGAATAATCATGCCGGAGGTGTTGCTGCCTATCCTTACTGATTGTGGACTGTTGGTCAGGAAGTCAAGGATCCAGTTGCAAAGGTTCCTAATATCTTCTTTCTCTGAACCTTGCCAGACTCTTCAGCTACTTTCAGCCCACCTGTACCCTCTTCTAAGATATGGGTGCCTTTCTCTCAACAATGATCTTCCGATCATCCGGTCAGCAGGCCAGAATTTCTCAATGGAAAATGAGAGAATACCTCTTTATGCAGTCAATAGCCATTTTGCATTACTTTCAAATATAACTACAGGTGGCCCCTGCATTACAGAGGGGTTGCATTCCTAGAAAAACATCTATTTCTCCATAATGCATTCTCATTAAGTTGCATGTTATAAGTGGAGATGCGTTCCTTCTAGATCTTTTTCTCTCAACAGTAATGATGAGAACCCCCAACTGCTGGTTCATGGTAAGGGACCACTTAAGTGATTGCCTTATCAGTTTCCAAAGCAAATCTCTTAAGTGGCCAGCAGCTGAGTTTGGAGACACAAGTGACTGCAGATGCTTATGATTTTCCAGCCTTCAGTTTGAATGGACACATATACTTTTAAACAAATATCAGAAATAGGTAAGATAGCTAAATAAAATAACTCCCAATAAATAACAGTGGTCATTTGGGTTTACAATTTGCACTTAACCTTGTTCGCCCTGTTTCAGACATCTTGAGGGCAAATAATATGGAAAATTCTTGAAAAAATTAACTGCTAGATCGCAAATTGAACCAACCTCACTAAAAAAATTGTCACAATATCTGTGCATCCATCAAGAATTGGGAGTTGAAAAAAGTAAAAATAGACAATTTTTTTTGTTTCTTTTGCATTGTGTGTTTATTTATTTCCCCACATAAATTCCATAAGAATGAATCTTATTCCATATCTCATAATTTTGTGCAGTGATTTGTGAATTCCGTAAGGGCAAATTTCTGTAACCCGAATGGCCACAAAGCAGAGATTGCCTGTGGTAAGGATTCAATTTTGTGAGGCATTGAAAATTGGAGGTTGATGAGCTCCACTAGGAGCTGCAGTCTATTAAGTAGTCAGACTTCATTAGCATTCTGCTGACTAGCTGCCTGTCTAAGATGGCGATCCAGATGCAGCTCCCAGGTTTTGGACCAACATCAATGGCGGTTCCAGCTGGGTAAGTTGTGGTGGTTGGGATAGTCAAAGAGATCCTGCAGATAGGAAATGCTGAAGTCAATGAATAACAGTAGCCGAAACATTTTCTGTGGAACCCTAATATACTCTAAAATTAAATTTGTTAAACATTCAACAAAGCAGGCATTCTAATTTGATATGTATTAAGCAATTCAGCAATTCAGCCAGCGTATGCATTTCCCCATCCCTAGACTCCACCTCAAACAATTTAGATTGTGATCATTTAGCAAAAGCTCAAGCTTTTTGATTGATGGTACATTTGGAGCCAGTTTCACCCCGTCAGCTAATTCACCAAGCAAAATAAAATGGAACATCGAGCATCCCTATCCCGATTCTGCTACCAAAGCCCAAGCAAACTTACTTAATGCTCATAGTCAGATCAGTCTCAGTGCTTTTCTAGTGAAATGATAAATAGATCCCACTCCCACTCCTGAGTGAGAGTGGAAAGGGCTCTTAAATGTATTTGCCAAGGTAAAAAAAATCTGCAAAATGCTGACTATCAGGTTCATAAAAAACTAACAAGCCCATAAAAGCTGACAACTCAGAAAGAGCCCCAGTGATATGCCAGTGACATGTGAAAGTCAGTAATACATTGGATACCAGCTTACTGCAGGGGGGTGGTGAGGAGAATTTTATTTTATGATCTGAATCTCTGAAACTCCAAAACTCCGTCTGTAAGGATGATGGAAACAGAGTCAATCAAACACTTTCAAAAGGGTAAAGGGATCTGCGAGACAATATTTATTTTGTGTAAAGAATGGTTATGCTTTGAAACTCTGGCTCTAAGAATGATGGAAGCAGAGAAAATCAACACTTTCAAAAGGGTACAGTATAGGCACAAGGGAAAACAATTTGTAAAACTATGTTCCCTTACATCTGGATTACTCTATGAAAGGTCAGCATGGACTTGATGAGATGAATGGCCTCTTTCTCTGCCCTTATGATTCCATTGCCAAAGGGAAATTAAAGAGTTGCACTGAGTAATTAATCACAATTAACAATCATAAACAATGATTAATTTTATGAATTTCAGTTAGCATGTTTAACTGTAACAAAGTCATTTATTTACTGTAATCATTTATTTGAAAATCAGGTTGGTCACAAGTTTGAAAACAACCATGAGTTTACCTTTAGGTTTTATAATTTTGCAGTGGGTATTTCATTGATAAGGAGCTACAATATCAGGGAAAACAAAGAGTTTTCCAAGAAAGAAACAATTGAGACTTGGCCTATTAGCTATTTCTAACCCTATAGAATAGTTTATAGGATGTTTCCATTTTAGGGAAGACCACAAGGGTAGGACAAAATAGAACCCAGTTGGGAGGGGGTTGAGGAGATATAGTGGCATTATATCAAGGGAATGTTTCCACTTGAGTAAAATCTAAAATTAGGGACCACAATAAAAGGTAATAAACCCAATAAGGAATTTAAGAGGAATTTCGTGACCCAAAGTGGTGAATAAGTGATGTTTGTTACCATGTCGAATTTTTCAGACAAATAACAGATGCATTGTAGGGAGTGCTGGATAAATGGATGTGGGAGAAAGGAACTGGATTTGTGTTGACAACGTTAGATAAATTAAGGAGGGAGCAGGCTTGCATGAAACATAAACATCAGCATAGATCTGTTGGGCCAAATTTATCTGTGGTATAATCCCTATGCAACACAACACAATGTATAAAACCCTTAACCTTCTAAACTCTAGGGAATGCAAGTCGAGCCTACACAACCTGATAATCTAATTCTTTAGCTCCTGCATTGTTCTGGTTACAGCAATCCATGAACTTCAAGGTTAATGTAACCTTATTGGATATGTTGCACACAGCACTCTACCCTCTTTGTTTTCCAATACTTAAAATGAAGGCTTACAGCCCATTAATGTTCTCAATTTCTTCTGGTACTTGTGAGTAACTTTGTGATTTCTGTATTTGGACCCCAAAGTCTCTCTGACACCCCCCCCGCCACCCGCCAAAACAGCTCCATCATGGGCACATTCCTCTATATCAAGGACATCATCAAGAGGTGGTGCCTCAAAAACACAGCATCCATCACCAAGGACCCTCACCATCCGAGACATACCCTCTTCTCATTACTACCACTGGAGAGGAGGTACAGGAGCCTGAAGACCCACACTCAATGATTCAGAAACAGCTTCTTGCCCTCCGCCATCAGATTTCTGAATGGTCCATGAACCTATGAACACTACCTTGTTATTCCTTTTTTTTGCACTATTTACTTATTTTGTAATTTATAGTAATTTTTTTGTGTCTTTGCTGATGCAAAATAACAAATTTCACGTCATTTAAGTCAGTGATAAAAAATCTGGTTCTGATTCTGGTTCTGAAAATTTTTCTCTCAGAAAATACTCTGATCAATCCTTTTCTCTTACTTATTTATTTTTGGGGATCTGGGTATCACTGGTGAAGCCAGTATTTACTGCTCTTCCTTAAATGCACTTGAGAAGTTGGTAGTCAGCTGCCTCCTTGACAAACTGCAGTACTCCCTCAGTGCAGTTGGGCAGAGAGTTTCAGAATTTAAATCCAATGACAATAAAGGACCATCAATATATTTCTAAGTCAATGTGTTATTGAAGGGAATCTACAAGCACTGGAGTCCCCGTGCAGTTAAAGCCTGTACTTCTTGGTGGCAGGGTTCACAGGTTTGGGAGATACTGGTGGAACAGACAAGGCAAGTAAATGCTGTACATTTTGAAGATGGCACACCCTGCAGTCACACCACCAGTGATGGAGAGAATGAATATTTAGGGTGGTGAATGGAAAAACAAATAAGTACACTGCTTTGTCCTGGATGAATCAGAATCAGAATCAGGTTTATTATCACTGTCTTATATGACGTGAAATTTGTTGTTTTGCAACAGTGGTACAGTGCAAAGACATAAAAACTATAAATTGCAAAATAAATAATAGTGCAAAAAGAAAAGCAACAATGAAGTAGTGTTCATGGGTTCATGGATTGTTCAGAAATCTGATGATGGAGGGGAAGAAGCTGCTCCTGAATCATTCAGTGTGGGTCTTCAGGCTCCTGTACCTCCTCTCCATTGGTAGCAACGAGAAGAGGGCATGTCCCGGATGGTGAGGGTCCTTAATAATGGATGGCGCCTACTTGAGGCACCACCTCTTGAAGATGTCCTCGATGGTGGGGAGGGTTGTGCCCATGTTGGAGCTTTCTGAGTCTACAATCCTCTGCATCCTCTTGAGATCCTGTGCATTGGAGCCTCCATACCAGGCGGTGATGCAACCAGTCAGAATGCTCTCCACCATACATCTACAGAAATTTGCAGAAGTCTTTGGTGACATACCAAATCTCCTCAAACTCCCAATGAAGTAGAGCTGCTGGCATGCCTCCTTTGGGATTGCATCAATGTGTTGGGTCCAGGACAGATCCTCAGAGATGTTGACGTCCAGGAATTGAAGCTGCTCATCCTTTCCACCGCTGACCCCTCAATGAGGAGTGGTGCGTGTCCTCCCGACTTCCCCTTCCTGAAATCCACAATCAATTCCAGCTGACGTTGAGTGCGAGGTTGTTGTTGCAACACCACTCAACCAGTCGATCTATCTCACTCCTGTACGCCTCCTCGTTGCCATCTGAGATTCTGCCAACAACAGTGGTGTCATCTGTAAATTTATAAATGCCATTTGAGCTGTGCTTAGCCACACGGTCATGAGTGTAGAGAGAGTAGAGCAGTGGGCTAAGCACACATCCTTGAGGTGCGCCTGTGTTGATTGTCAGCGCGGAGGAGATGTTATCACCGATCTGTACTGACTGTGGTCTACCGATGAGGAAGTCGAGGATCCAGTTGCAGAGGGAGGTACTGAGGCCCAGGTTTAGAAGCTTGTTGATTAGTACTGAGGAGATGATGGTATTGAACACTGAGCTATGATCAATAAACAGCAGCCTGATATATGTTTTGCTGTTGTCCAGGTTCTCCAAAGCAGAGTGGAGAGCCAGTGAGATTGCATCCACTGTAGACCTGTTGTGGTGGTAGGTAAGTGAATTGTAGCGGGTCCAGGTCTTTGCTCGGGCAGGAATTAATTCTAGCCATGACCAACCTCTCAAAGCACTTCATTATGGATGACACCAAGTTCCTAGGTATTGCCAGAGCTACACTCGTCCAGGCAAATGTTCCATCAAGTTCCTGACATGTGCCTTGAAGATGATGGGACATATATTTTGGGTGTCAAGAACTGAGTCACTTGCTCAGGATACCCAGGCTCAGACCTGACTATTGCCACAGCTTCTATGCGGCTGATCCAGCTGAGTTTCTAGTGAATGGTGCCCCCAAAGGAGCAGGTAGTGGGGAGGTTCAATGAAAGTAATGCCACTGTTTTTGAAGAGCGGGAGGTTGGACTCTATCCTGTTGGAGATGATCATTGCCTGGCACTTCTGTGGCGTGAATATTACTTGCTGCTTAGCAACCCATGCCTGAATATTGTCTTGATCTTACGGTATGCAGGCGTGGACTGCTTTATTTGCTGCAAAGCTTCAAATGTAATTGAATATTGTGTTATCATCCCCACTTAGTCATATAGTCATAGAGTACGGAAACTGGTGCTTTGGTCCAACTAATCCAGGCTGACCAAAATGTCGATCTAAGCTAGTCCCATTTGCCTGCATTTGGCCCATATCCCTCTAAACCTTTTCTATCCATGTACCGGTCCAAGTATCTTTTAAATGTTAATGTACCTGCCTCAACCACTTCCTCTGGCATCTCGTTCCATAAACGGACCACCATCTGGGAGAAAAAGTTGTCCCTCAGGTTCCTATTAATTCTCTACCCTCTCACTTTACACCTATGCCCTGTAGTTCTTGATTCCCTAATCTTGGGAAAAAGACTGTGTGCATCCAGGAAAAAGACTGCGTGCACTTCCGAAATGATGATGGAATGAAGGTCCTTGATGAACCAGCTGAAGATGCTTGGACCAAGCATGCTGCCCTGAGGAACTCTTGCAGTGATACCCTGGGGCTAGGACATACATTTATACATTTTTGGAATCCTCTTCCTCAGAAGGCAGTGGGTGCTTAGTCAATTAGCATATTCATATTAGTTGATTTTTGTAGGACATGGGTATCAGAGGATATGGTGATAAGGCAGGAATGTGGAGCAGAGACTATTGGTATTGGTATTGGTTTATTATTGTCACTTGTATCGAGGTACAGTGAAAAACTTGTCTTACAAACCGATCGTACAGGTCAATTCGTTACACAGTGCAGTTACATTGAGTTAGTACAGAGTGTACTGATGTAGTACAGGTAAAAACAGTAACAGTACAGAGTAAAGTGTCACAGCTACATAGAAAGTGCAGAGCAATGAGGTGCAAGGTCACAACAAGGTAGATCATTGAGGATCAAAACTCCAACAACCATAACCATTTTCATTTGTGAGAAGGTAGATTTAGTCATGAGATGAGGAGTTCACTTATTTGAGGAGAGATTGAGGAAGAATAGTTTATAGTGTCAGGAGCTTAGAACAATGAGAGATGGTCCCATCAAGGAGTAAGGATGAACAGTGTAGGTGCCAAGTGGCTGTTCCTTCTTGCTGTAGAACTAGGAAACATTATGTCTTTATAAGCAGTCAGCCACTTAGGACTGACATAGTGAAAAATACCTCTGCAGAGAAGGTTATACATGTTTGGAATCCTCTTCCTCAAAACGCTGTGGATGCTTAGTCAATTAGCACATTCATATTAGTTGATTTTTGTAGGACATGGGTATCAGAGGATATGGTGATAAGGCAGGAATGTGGAGCAGAGGCTAAGGATCAAACATCATCTTATTGAGTATTGGAGGAAAATTCTGATTCTACTTCTATGTGTTCTTGTGAAGAAAAGAGTCTTTCAGCTCCACAGTTTTGCTTCTGCCTATAGGAGGTTGCATTCCTCAATTCAGAGTACTTGTACAGGAGCCTCTCCCAATGAAACCCCAAGGCCACCACACCCATGCAAACTGTGAATATTGTAAGCTGAGGGCATGAAGGTGCATTCAGCAGCTGCCTTCAATCAGGTGTGAAGGAAATATAGTGGAATGTATGCTTGGTGGATTTTAGTATGTGTACACCAAGGTTCTAGGCTGCCAGGTCTGCAATGGGTTGGGGTGAATGGGGGGGTGTGAGAGTGTGGCTGGGCATACCTCAAGCAAATCTTTGCCCCACCCCATACCTAAATACACCCACATCCATTATTAAACCAGCAGAATATTTCCTGCACATTTGTTTTTCACCAAATCAGAGGAAGATCATTGAACATTAACATCGCAGGATCAGTAACCTTCACTGATCTCCACCTGTTCATTTCTTCTTTGACATGCAGGTTCATATTATGAAGAAGTCATATAGCCAGGGTTGACGCATCTCTACAATATCTCTGGCTCTGTTGGTTCAATCCAGAAAATAATAAACCTGACAGCTTCCCCTGGGCACCCTACTCCATGTATTGCAATTGACAGAAATAAACAGACTCTAGATGAAACCTTTAGATTTATTTTCAATCCTGTTAATAAGTGACACCACACCTTACGATGCCTGTACAGTTCAGCCTGTGGGTATTGTTAACTAATTATCCTACACTCACACTGTGTGACGGTCAATATAATAAATGCATTTTTTAAACTTTTCAGAATTTATTAAGCAGATAAAATGACTGAAACAGACCCACATATTGATTTCCTAAGAGGAGAGTTCCTGAAAGAAAACTACTGTAAACCAATCAGAGAAAATATAACATATACAACTGCATAGGAATTCATCCCTGGTCAGTAGCATTAAATTCGCCATATATTAGTGGTGCCTTATAGTCTGATGTTGAAATTCATTTTCAATTCTGCCATTTCACACTACCAAATAGAGATGAATTTCTAGGTTTTTGTATTCTTGGTCAACTTAGTTACAGAGAAATGCAGTAAAACGGGAACAATATCCAAAAATCGTAAGCTTGTGAGAGTTCAACAGATAAACTGATGAGAAATGAACGCAGGTGTTGATATAGTGCGTACAAACTGTTTTCTAACCTAACATGCAATCAAACAAGGAAGGAAATACTGTTTAGCCTGACAATGAGAAACAAGCAGGGGCAGATGACTAGAGCAAGTATAATATCTAAAGAGTAAGGATCTGAATATAAGTTTTCACAAAATAGCCTAGATTTTCCTGAGAAAAATAGAACAATTGATGGAAAAATCAAAAGTATTTTGGAGGAATATATTCTGATTCAGAATGTCATCACAAATACATTAAGATACCATACTAGTTTGGTTTAAATGCAAGGCAACGCACCTAACCTAGTCACATGTTAAGACTTAAAGCTGGTTATGAAATGTTACGTTCCAGCAAAGTAGCCATACCACATGACTCTCTTCAATCAGGATCAAAATATGAATGCATAGATAGAAACAGAGATAAAGCAAGTCAAAGACTCACCAACTTGGTAAAATCAAGAATAAATAACCTAAATGGAAGGTCATTGTTGAATAAAGAGGTGAGGAAAACAATTAACCTGACAAAACAATGTCGAAAATTCACAATGTCAAAAAAAAGAGGTCGATAAAAGGGATTATAATGATTTTTAGAATGAAGTTGAAAAAATAATTATGAAAGTAAAAGGGAAGAATGAACAAGAATGTATGAAATCAGAAAAACATAAATTATTCCAAAAATACATTGTAATAAAAAAGGAAACTAAGACTGGGATAATTCCACTGAGAAATGACCAAGGTAAACTCACAGGAGATGACACAGAAATGGCAACAGTACTGAATGAATAATTAGCTTCAGTTTTCACAAAAGAGGAAATCACAATAGAGCAATAGAAGCCAACAGGGGAAATGTTTACTGAAGACAGAAAGAAAGGAGTTTCTGGACAAAGTAACCAAACATACGGAGGATAATGCCTCTGGCCCCAGTTGCGCTGCTCGCACACATATTCAACTAAGAAACAGACAACAGAGGCACTAGTAACCATACATAAATATTAATAGAGAAAGCAATCCTGCCATAAAATATCATCCTAAATTTGAAATGAGAGGTAGCTTTAACCAGCAAATGATAAACCAATTGGCCCAATGTTAGCAGAAGGAAAGTATGAGGACCTTAGCTGAAAGATAAGGAAACACAAGGGAGCATAATGAAACATTGTAGCATGGATTCCTAAAAGGAACTTTATCGTTAGCTAACCTTACTGAAATCTTTGAAGAATTAATGGAAAGAATGAATAAGTATGTCAAATGTGGACTTACTGCAAATATTTGTTAAGATGTCATGTAACATCCTCAAGGAGAACAACAACGGAACAACATTAGCTACCTTTCAGTCTTAGTGAAGTACCCAAAGACTGGAAGGTGGTTAACATTGTTCTGTTGTTTAAGAAAGATAGCAAGGGCAAGCCAGGGAACTCCAGGCTGGTCCTCCTGACGTCAGTAGTGGGGAAGTTACTGGAAAGACTTCTGAGGGACAGGATCTACCAGCATTTGGATAGACAGAGTATGATTAGGAGGAATCAGCATGGCTTTGTGCACCAAAAAGGTAGATGAGGGTAGGGCAGTGCATCTTGTCTATTTGGACTTTAATAAGGCCTTTGACAAGATCCCACATGGTAGGCTGGTCTGAAAGGTTAGGTCCCAAGGAATCCAGGGAGAGCTAGTGAGGTGGATTCAAAATTGGCTTGGAGGTAGGCAGCAGAGGGTGGTGGTTGAAGATTGTTCCTCAGAATGGAGGCCAGTCACTAGTGGTGTGCTACAGGGTTCGGTGTTGGGACCCTTCTTATTCATTATTTATATCAATGACTTGGATGCGGATGCACAAGCTTGATCAGTAAATTTGCAAATGACACGAAATTAGGAGGTGTTGTTGATAGTGAAGAAGGTTATCGTCAATTACAGGGGGATCTTGATCAGTTAGGGAAGAGGGCCGAAGAGTGGCAAATGGATTTCAAAACAGGTAGGTGTGAGGTGACGCACTTTAGAAAGTCAAACCAGCCTAGGACTTATACTGGTGTATGGTAGGGCACTAGGGAGTGTAATGGAACAGAGGGACCTAGTAGTACAAGTACATAGTTCATTGAAAGCAGTATCACAGGTAGACAAGGTGGTGAAAAAGGCATTCAGCACACTGGCCGTCATCAGTCAGGGCAATGAGTATAAGAGTTGGGACATTATGTTGCAGTTGTATAAGGTCATTGGTGAGGTCGCATTTGGAGTACTGTGTACGGTTCTAGTCAACATGTTATAGATGTGGTTAAGCTGGAAAGAGTGCAGAAAAGATTTACAAAGGATGTTGCCAGGTCTAAAGAACCTGAGTTATAGGGAGAGGTTGGCCAGGCCAGATCTTTATTCCTTGGAGTATAGGAGAATGAGGGGTGATCATATAGAATTTTATAAAATTCTTGAGGGGCATAGGTAAGGTGGATAGTAGCAGTCTTGTTCCCCAGGGTAGGAGAGTCCAAAACTAAGAGGCATAGATTTAGGGTGAGAGAGGAAAGATTTAAAAGGGATTTGAGGGGCAACTTTTTCACGCAGATGGTAGTGAGTATATGGAATGAGCTGCCAGAGGAAGTGGTTGAGGCAGGTTCAATAGTACATGTAAGAAGCACTAGGACTTGGAGGGATATGGGGTGAACACAGGAAATTGGGCTAGCTGGGTGGGCACCACAGTCATCATGGACTTGTTGGGCCGAAGGGCCTGTATCCGTGCTGTATTGCTCTATGACTCTATGGGAAAAAAAACATGTGGAAAAAAATTAGATGATGGAGTTATATGAAATTTGGTCCACGGGAGTCGATCCCAGGACTAAGGAGTCCAGAAGGTTGCAGAAGGATGACACAGTGGAATAGCAGATAGTGCTGCTGTCCGAAAAATCCAGCTATCTGTGCAGCGTTTGCATGTTCATCCAGTGGCCATTGGGTTTCCCCCTGGGTGCTTCCAGTCTTCTCCCACCTCCCAAAGACATGCTCTTTGGTAGGTTAATTGGCTACTGCTATAAATTGCCCCTAGTGTAGCTGGCAGTAGGGCATCCAGGTGGAGTTGATGGGCTTGTAAAAGAGAGAATAGGTTACTGGGAAATAAATGGGCAGGATGGGATCACACTAAGAGCTGACATGGACTCAGTAGGCCCAAACAGCCTCCTAGAACAGAAGAAAAACATGAAAGGTACTTCACAGAGAGTGATGTTTCTCATGTGCCATGATCAAGAAATATCTTCAGGGGTGAAAGGGGTGACTAATGACAGGCATTTGTCAGTCAAACTTCCAGAGAGATGATAATCAACCTGGAAATCATTGTTATCACATTTCACTCTGTGAAACACCATCTTGAGTCACCTAGCACTGAGGAAAACAGTGTTAGGCAATTGAATTTCTAGGCAATTATCTCCCTAAGGAAAGGAAGTGATGTAGATAAAGAGTAACACTGGGACACAATGAGGAAAAGCTTGACTTGCGTTCATGCATACTTTCATTCTTTGCCTCAGCCCCTTACACAGTATTTCAGATCAAGAATGTATTTTTAAGGTACAGCCATTATAACAATCTGGGAAACTGAGAGAAAAGAAAGGTGGTCATAGTCTCAGATTATTTTGCTAATAAAAGTTGACACTGGCTGATAACATATGAAAGCTGCACTCACTTTGGCAGGAAAGTGTAATAAATATATAATTCAAAAGGCCTGATACTCTGATGAATTGAGTTGAACAAATTTTCATTTTATTGCATTCTATTTCAATAAAAGCTGCACTGGCATCGTAACACCTCAAAACTAATTCTTTCAAAACTCTTAAAAATGATCTTGACAGACAGAGGTTTTCAAAAATTTATACTATTATGTTCTTGATTTTTTTATGAAGTATGAGTGTACATTATTTTCGCCAATGTACAATGAGGACAAGGGCTTTTTTCTTTCAGCTGCAACATCTCAAATGTCACTTGATGATCAAAGATGATCTTGATCATACGATGCATAATTTGAAGCTGGGTTGGGAACTTGTGCCCTGATATCTGGAGTATTTTCTCTGTCAATGAATTGGAGTGCATCATCAGGGAAGAATGCATCACAACATCACGGAAGGGCAAAACATTAGTGTGGCCACAGAGTTAGTGCAAGTCTCTTCTCCCCTCTCCCATCAGGCAGAAGATACAAGAGCTTGAGGGCACACACCACTAGGCTCATGGACAGCTATTGAACGGTTCCCTTTACGGTGAGATGGACTCTTGACCTCACAGTCTACCTTGTTATGACCTTGCACCTTATTGTTTACCTGCACTGCACTTCCTCTATAGCTGTGACACTTTACTCTGTATTCTGTTATTGTTTTTACCCTGTACTACCTCAATGCACTGTTTTATGAATTGATCTGTACGAACGGTATGCAAGACAAATTTTTTGCTGTACCTCAGCTACAACTAACAATAATAAACCAATACCAATACCACGTGGGCAACTGTGAGATGCAGGTCAGCCCACACATGATCTAGTCCACTATTACTGAACGATAGAGTCAGAGATAAAGTGTGAAGAGGCAGACAAAGTAGGACTTAAATGGAAAAGACCATGCAAGAGAGAAGCTCAGATGAAGCATTTTTTTTGAGATAAGCAGATGAGAGAAAACAAGAAAAAAGACAGGAGAGTGGAAAGAGTACTGCCCATCAACTGAAAGAGGAACTGGGACTAATTTTATACTTTGAAACTCCAACATAAAGCACCACACAATGTATACATTCTATTTCTCTAGATCAACTGATTTACTAGAATATCAGAGGGGCTGAGGATCTCTGCAATCAGAATGCCATCATGCACTTTCAGCATATTATGTTTTGCACTGCAAATTATGTTATGACAGATTGACCAGTATTGGGACTGTTTCTAATATGTATTTACAAATCAGATTGAGATTATATGGATCATACATGAGACATGTCACTGATAAATGAGTGGAAAGCCCATATCTTCTTGTTTTACTGACCCCCAAGGGAACCTACTTTAAAAGACTGCAGTTTTTGCCTCTTCAGTTATCACACACCGGGCTCCAAAAGTGGATGCAAAGTGTATAAATATAGGCTGGGTCTGAACCACTTTGCATATGATGGTACTGCTTGGTACTGTAGCACAACTGTTAAAATGATGTACAGGGCAAAGCCAACAGAGTTCATTCTTTTTTTTAATTTGTTCAATGCACATACGTATCAATGGCAATGCCAGCATTTATTGTCCATTCCTTATTGACCTCAAACTGAGGAAGCGCTCAGGAGTCAACAAAAGATGGCAAAGTCACCACAAACATTTTGAACCCCATCATACAATTCTTTAGTCAAGTACAGGGTGGAATGTTAATATTGAGCCCGATATCTCCCTTTTACTTTTATTGAAGCTGCATTGCCCTATCAGTAATTCATATGCCAACGCACTAACCTTGGAAAGGGAGCTATGCTTTTCAAGAAACAAGCCATCCTTTGGCAATAGGCAATCTTTAGAATTAATAACATGATGGTGTTAAGTTAAAAAAAAAGTTGAGGATAATGTAACCTGGAGTAGTTTCTTCCCTATAAACTAAGCAAGTATTCAAACTATAAACCAGGATATCCCTAGTTCCCTAGGAATCTTTTCCTTTGAAGAATATGTAACTCCTTGGGAAGAAATGTATCTTTAAAAAGTAGGCCCTTCACATGGGTTTAAAAGTGAAGATCATTTTAATCTCTTTACAGACCTACTGCCTATTTTCAGTGATGGCATCTTAATATTACAAAGCAAGAGCAATGCCAACACCAGCATAAAACTAGAGGGTGATATAGTGTATACCTCTTTTATCCTTTAAAGAAATCTTTCAAAACCTACCACTTTAATCAAGATTTTCTTCCCCTCGTGCAATATCAAATTTTGTTTGACAGTGCTATAAAGCATGCTGTAATATTTTACCATTTCAAAGGTGCTATTATATAAATGCAAGTTGTTGTTCAACAGTGACTATGCTTCATCTGTACTGTAGAAATTGTAAGATGCACTAAGATATCAGGAAGGTGTGAAGATCACTATCTAAAATCAAGTTGTTCATTTGTTCATTCAATATTAATCTATTTTGCAAAGCAGAATGTATAACATTAAATTATACCAAATAATTGTTGTTCATATAAATTATTTTCTGAATAACTGCTATCTTCAAATATGCAGATCAGAGTAGAATTAAAGGATGTAACCATATCCTGTTGGTCAGTGTGATGGGGGCAATTTTGAAGTGAAATGATTACCTCAGAATTGGCATAAGGCCACCTAACAAAATCATAATCCGGTTGTGGAAGGAACAGAAGCAACATTAGTCATGGGCTTTAGAACGTTCATTAAAATCAATGTGTTCTCTGGAGAGAGAAAGCAAAAATCACTATTTCTATAAGAAGAAGGGATTATTAGCTGTCACATGAAGTACAGAATTTCATAGTACAGACACAAGCCATTCAACCCAACAGAGTGATCGCTACGTTAATTCTCCACATCGGCCTCTTTCAAACTCATTTTCATCCATTTCTTTCTCTCTCATCTATTTAACCAGCTTCCCTTAAATGCATGTAAATTACTCACCTTAACTTTACTTTGTTTTGCCCAATCAACATAAAACTATAGTGTGCAACCAAAACAGGTAGAGAGTTTAGCAAAGTTTACATTGTGCAATTTGCATTTGGAAAACAGCATCATCATTAAGGCATTTTGTTTTCTATTTCATTTATCTTTCATTAATGGCTGAATGGTAATCACTACAAACCAGAAAGACTAAATACCTCGACACCAAAGAGGAAATGGTGTGTTGCACTTAATTAAAAAATTACGACAAATTTAAATGTGTAAATTCTACTCCTTGGATGAATAAAGACATTATTTCACACTGGAACCCAAGAAAAAGTGTTTCTGCTGATGCCTCACCACTAATTTCACTTGTCACTGCTCAAGGAGAAACTTTGAATATGCCAGCATATATTACGTCCGTACAAATCAGACTTAGGTTTAATAGTTTTTGGTTCAGCCTGAGAAGGACCTATTCGTGCCTTTCTGAATGTCTCCCTGTATTTAAAAATGAGAAAGAAAACATCTGGAACTTTTAGACCAGTCTATTTAATGTTTTACTCCAACAAAGACTCCATTTTAAACTAGTTATCCTTATTGGCAAGTTCCTTGATAGTCCCCACCCCTCTCTATCTCTGTAAATACTTCCAGCCCCACAACCACATGAAATTTCTACTTATCCATTTTTGGTCTTGTCACACGCTTGACTTTAAATCCTCCATCATACAGACCATTCCTCTAACTCCCTAAACTCATAAAGCCTCTCTCTAAACCTTGCTACTTCTCTTATCCATCACTTTGAGCACCATCCATTTAACCAAGATTTTTGTTACATGCTTCTTAATCTCTCCTGATGTCATGCAATGTCAAATGTTGTTCAATGGTGTTTCTGCAAAGCAAGTTGTAACGTTTTGTCATTTCAAAGGTGCTATTACAAAGGCTATTTGCCGTTACTGCTGTGTCTCCCAGCTATTTTTGTAGTAATTCAGAATGATCACAGGAGTAACAGGCAGATCGCCTGGTTAATGCAGGACCCAGTTTTCTGTCTGGAATCACAAGCCCAGCAGGTGCACAGCCACTGAGACAAAACTCCTCCATATGTGGAGAGACAATTGCTCAGAGGCCCACCATCCAAGAGATATCTTGCAAGTTGCGGTGACTTTGGGCATTGTACCCTGAAACTCTGCTTGGAGTGTCCTGATAGCCATTGACACCTAGCTGCTGTCAAAGGCCTTTGAACTGCTTTTGAATGTCTGATAGGAACAGATAAAAATGATTCAAATAGATTCAAATAATGAAAATCATGTAAAAAAAATGTCGTAACCTAACAACAAATAATTAAAAGCATGAAAATAAATCAAAGAAATTCAATCCATTGCCCGTACTCACTTATTCTCACAGGTTCAATGAACCTGCTCAAGTAAATGGGGTCTCTGTCCATACTGCAGCCAGCTCTGGCATAAAGCTGAGGGCTGGTTGTGAAGTGTTTCCAGTCTGTCATCTCAGCACCTTGATGTTCTATCACTTGGCCCAATGGTGCGTCCACAGGCAAATCAGGAGGTTAGAAGTGCCAGCATCTGATCTCCAGCTCACCTCAAAAGTTCTGCACCAGGTGAAGCACGGCCAGAAAAGGGGCATGAGCTGAGCCACGAGCAGCTGAAAACAGGCACTTCCCCGTGGAATGGTCAGCTGCCAGTTAGCTCGATTCAGCCCACTGTACTTAACCAGGGAGGTGACAGAGGAAGCAAATAGCCATTCCTACCCGCTGACCTTCTCATCTGCAGTCATCCCAGCTAACTTTTTGTTCTGTCAATTTCTTCTTCCCAAAGAACCAGACATCTCCACAAGATATGGCAAGTTTGCCAGGTACTGTAAATATATTGTTTGAAATATAAAAAAATAAATTGCTTTTTATTATCTTATAGCTTTTGTTATTTTACAGATTTTTAACTCAACATGGATACCACCTGCCATCCCTCTGCTTCATGCAGGAACACAGTTATGACAGCACCTTACAAGAAATTATATTAAAGAGAAGTTAACAAAGTATTTCAATTTGCTTCAAAGATGTAATCAAATAAAAGCTTATTGTTCTTTCATAAACTTTCGAGAGATGTAATGTGACTAGTTTTACAGTGCCTGGATTAACGTCAGAATTCATCACTGATACACTTCTCCGTAATAACAGTACCCTGCTGAGTCCAATACATAGCTCAATAAATCTTAAATGCATTAACTACTGTGTAAGACTGCTTTTATTTGTTTTCTACCGCCAACCACAAATATAAGTGAATGACCTCCAAAAAAGGGCAGCACATACTTAAAATTAGATCCTCCGGGAATAAGATGCAACGCCTACTTTTATCTCTACCCTTCCCATCTTCCAGGTTTCAAATTCTTCTTCCATATGAAGCAGCGATTTAAAGTGCATTTTAGTGCCCACGGTGTGGTCTCTTTACAATGGGGAAACCAAATGTAGGTTGGGTGACTGTTTTAAAGTGTGGCTCTGAGTTTCCAGCTCTGTCACTTTAATCTCCATCCCCATCTGACCGGTCTGTGACCTCCTCTTCTGGTGCAACAAAGCTCAATGTAAGCTTGAGGCACAGCACCTCATCTCTTAACTTGGTTCATTACAGTTCTCGGGACTCAGCACTGAATTCAATATTTCATTACATCTGTGACTTCGGTCTTGCAATTCACATTTCCAGCACTTTTAAAAAACTTTCTCTCTACTTCTGGTAATTTAAATTTATTTTTCTTGTCCTAATTAGACCGCCTCCAGCTGTAGCTTTTGACATTCACCATCCTGCACAGCCTACCTCTTTTAGCCATTTCTGTCACTCAATATCCTAGCCACAGACCCACTACAATGTAAAAACCTGTTTCTAACTTCTGCAAGATTTGATAAAGGGTCATTGACTTGAAAAGTTAACTCTTTTTTTCTCTCTCCACACAGATGCTGCCTGATCTACTACCTACTTCCAGCATTTTCTGTGTTTGCATTTTCACACATCTGCAGTTTTTTGCTTCAAGGACATTGAACGGATTCTTCCTGAATTGAGCTTCCAGAGGAACTGAATGCAGACTTCAGGTGAGATCAGGCAGTGCTTGGTTTCAGCTGTAACCAATTTCCTTCTACTTGTTATTCTGCCCACTGTTTGAGGGGTCTGGCATTCCTCAGCCTTTGTCTTTTTAGCAAGAAACTTAAAGGGTTCTAATTGCAGGCTGCTAGTAATCTTTTAGCCAGAGCAACGTTAACAGATTCCTGTGTGCAATAAGCTTGGTGGCTGCTCTGTACTGTCTTTGCTAACTTAGAGGTTCTGAAACAGGTGATGGACACCTCATTTAGTAACATAAGGGATGAAGAGGGACAGCATAGTGAGACAGCAGTCAGCATTATTGCTGTACAGTTTTAGTGATCCAGATTCAATCTTGTCTTTGGGTGTCTGTGTGGAGTTTGTTCATTCTCCCTGTGATGGTGTGTACTTCCCCTGAGTGCTCCGGTTTTCTCTGACATCCCAAAGATGTGCAGGTTGGTATGTTTAATTGGCCACTATGAATTACCCCTAGTGTAGGTGAATGGCAGGAAAATTGGGGGAGGAGTAGAGCAGGTTCGGCTTGCGAGATAGAGGAGGTTACAGGGAAATGAATGATGAGAATAGGTGAGATTGTTCTAAGAGCCAGCACACTTGAAGGGCAGAATGGCCTCCCTCTCTGTTGTATGGAATATAGAAGCACCTGCTTTAAATGGCTGCCATTATTTTGCTTTGTACATCATTTCAGTCTAGACACTGAATGATCAAAACTGAGGCAGGTTTTGCTCATTTGTTGGGCACTATAAGTGTCCTTGGTGTTCCATATTGTTACTTTTAGTACATGTGTCTACTTATAAAGTGACGCACCCTGAGCATTATCTAGGTAAGGAGTTAGTGTGAGCATACCTGACATACGCCCCCAGTATGAAGTGTGGGCAGTTCATGGTGCCATTGATTTGAAACAAGTGCAATCACTTTGGACTTCTGTGATCTACCCTTACTCAACCCCACACAACCAAACATGCATTAACCAAAGCAGAGGATCTCCATGCACCATTTAAAGGGATAATCAATTGCTTATAGACAGTTGTTGGTTGATTTATTCTGGCTGTTGCTACAATTCTACAAACTTCTGGAGCTTCCCCTGATTGTTTCAAACTTCAGATGTCTACCGGGAGCTTTGTGACTAGTGCTGAAGTTCTCTTCGCAAACTTCAATGCTTCTGCTTTGCTCTGAGGCATGAGTAAACTTGAAAGGTGTCTCTTGGAATGGAGCGTGACTGGGAGAATAAGAAAAGAAGTAAGGAGTGACAGGAGAGAAGGGACAAGGTTGATGTTGGCTGTGGCAGTTATGGTGTCCATGCCTCTGAACTTCAATGTGCTTTCTCCTTGCTTGCTGCCTTTGGAGATAGCAGCAACATCTTGTAGTTTTGCATCCATACATGCCATTGCTTGAAGGGGCACGAGGCTAGCAAGAACGACAAATGTGTGACAAAGAGGTGAAGCATCTGAATCTAAAGTACAAGTCTGAATTCATACAGGCCATCAGTAAGTGAATACAAGGGATCACAAGAACATGTTGGTCCTGAATTCTGACCAGCTGGCCTGTAAGTGATTCCCAATATTACCCAGTAACAGCTGCTCCCAATTTACTCTCCCCAACTCCTGCTTATATGGTCGTAATTAGCCTTACCCCAATTTAGCATTTTCCCCCAAGGTCCAATCTTATCCTTATCCATAACTATTTGAAAATCTACTGAGTTATGATCACTGTTCCCAAAACGATCCCTTAATGAAACTGCAATCAACTGGCCAGGCTCATTTCCCAATGCTCTCCCAACCCTTCCCTATTGGACTATCAATATTCTGTTTTGAGAAATCCTCCTTGATGCACCTAACAAATTCTGCTCCACCTAAGCCCCAGTCAATATTGGGGAAATCAAAGTCACCCACTACAACACCCTGTTGCATTTGCATAAATAAATCGACTTTGCCTACTTATCTGTTTCTTTAAGCAGACTTCTTATAACACCACATCCAGCTCCTCTCTGAACTGCAGTCCTGGCATTAACCTCAGGAACTGCCTGCACTACCTTCCCAACATGTGTACACAAAGTCTGGTGTGCTCCACTGACTCCATCAAGGAAAGCTGTCCTCCCATCGTCAGAAACTGCTCTTGTGGCACAGTGCTATTCCACATAACGTCAGCATTTCTGAAAACTGGCAACACATTTCCCCTTTAAGAGGTGCGGAGTGATTTCAGTTGCATAAGCTTGCTTTAATAAGAGCTCACATGTGGTAATATTGATCCTAGCCTAATGCATACAAGTGTGTGGTGCAACTAATGATTGCTGCACAGAGCAATCTTGGTAATGGTGCTGACAGCACGAAGATAGTATGTGCCTGCAATTACATTGAATTGGCAGAGTGATTGGGCACTAGATCACTGCTTCTGTTCTTGGACACAAGCAAATTTAGACACTATCAAGACTCAGAGATGATTCATTCATCTGAATGGTATAGAAGAGCCTCACTGCTATTTGGTCTGCTCATACACAGAAGGGAAACACACTGAGCAAATGCCAGATGGATATTATTTTCTTCTCAAAAGTCTGACGAAATTAAGTGAGGAGCCTGTCAGCATCATGACGTCACTTCCATTCCTTCAGTAATGACCACAAAATCTGGCCAATAAATCCAGCAGTTAATGCTTATGGACTCCTGTTGATATGAAGAGTAAAACTATAAGCAAGAACATGCTTATCCTTTAAGATAATCACCAAGAGATCAATAAAAAATATAGAGAATTTTTTTACACCGTGTGGTAAAAATGTGAAATCCATTGCCATACAGAATGGTGAAGAACTGATATATTTAAGCCAAGCTTTGACACAAAATGAATTCGGGGACAGGACACAAACACATATCTGGTGTGGGAGGAGTTTCTGCAGAGTACAGACACTCTCATATAAATCTGTTGGACTGAATGGGTCATGCTGTACATCCTTCATAATGTAATCCATTATGGTTTAAGCATATGTAACTAGCTGTACTTTATCTATGGTCTATAATATATTCCTTGGTTTCACAAAACTTTTAGAAAATGCAGGAAAAAACAGCATGCAACATTCACAAATGTTCCCTTCCAGCTCAATCAGCTGTTTTTACACATCCAGTGAAACTCTAAAGAACTGCAAATGCAGGAAACACTCAGGAAAGTCAAGCAGCATCAGTGGAAACAAACAGAGTTAACATTTCAAATCGAAGAACCTTTGTCTGTTCAGATGCCTGCCTCACCTGCTAAGTGTGTTCCATCATTTTCTGTTTTTATTTATTGGTTTAAGCACAGTCTTCAGCTTGTTGTAATTCTCGATATCCCTTTAGTTCTTAGTTTCCTCTGTACGCTTTAACTTATTTAACTTCTTAATTTAACATTTCTTCAGCTCTGTCCTGGAGACACAAGAGAGACTGCAGATGCTGGAAATCTGGAGCAACATACAAAGTGCTGGAGGAACTCAGCAGGTCAGGCAGCATCTATGGAGGGAAATGAACAGTCGACTTTTCAGGCTGAGACCCTTCATCAGGACTCTTCATCAGGATTCACTAGTCCTGATGAAGGGTCTCAGCCTGAAACATCGACTGTTCATTTCCCTCCATAGATGCAGCCTGACCTGCTGAGTTCCCCCATCATCTTGTGTTCATTGATCCAGCTCTGTCCTGCTCTGTCCCTCTAGTCCTGGAGATTTATGGCTGTATTTGTCTCTTGTTTCCATTAATACTTCGTTACTCCAAGAATGCCAGATACTGATCCTGGTAACAGTTTGACAATGAAAGGCCAAACATGACCCTTGAGAGCATGTAACCACTTATAGTTGGACCGCGTTGTTCCAAATTGCTAATCTTTAACACTGTAAAAAGAAAGTTATATTTAAAAAATGAGCACTGTCCCCTTTGCAAAGGGTAACATTTGGAAGTTAAAATTAGTTCCATCTAACTCCAATATGATTGTAAATCCATAACTGCATACAGAATACCACAATGCCCTGAAAAGTGCCTTAAATATTCAAAGAAAATAACAATTTTAGTTAGGACAAATGACCAACCAAATGTTAATTTTAAATTAGTCTCCTCTGGTTAGATTGCATATATCTAATTTCTAGTTTAATTGCAGTTTACTGATTAGGATCCAGAATATGTAATAAAAAAATTCCAATTCCAATGTGCTGGAAGCCAAGCCATTGCAATGATACATTCTACTCACATGGATTGATACTTATAATGGGGAAATATTTAGAGTCAACTGAAGATTGCAGAAATAACATGGCTATCTAGAGAATAATATCTGATTGCTTGACTGAATAGGAAGAAAAAGATGAGGATCTGTACCATGACAGACTTGAAATAATATACCCAAACACTGAAGCACTGTAACAAACACACTCCCACAAACATACTTCCCTTTTTTTGCAGTCTCTCTCTTTTTCTCCTTTTCCTGAATGAAATGCTGATGTATTATTCCATGGACTTTGCCAAGTAGGTGATATCTCTTATTGGCGGATCTGCCACAACAGCGGACACTATCTCACTGGCTCTCCACTTGGCTTTGGAGCATGTAGACAACAGCAAAGCATATGTCAGGCTGCTGTTATCGATTACGACGGCATTCAACACCATCATCCTCTCAGTACTAATCAACAAGCTTCAAAACCTGGGCCTCTGTACCTCCCTCTGCAACTGGATCCTCAACTTCCTTATCGGGAGACCACAGTCAGTGTGGATCGGTAGCAACATCTCCTCCTTGCTGACAATCAACACAGGTGCACCTCAAGGGTGTGTGCTTAGCCCAAGTGCTCCACTCTCTCGACACTCATGACTGTGTGGCTGGGCACAGGTCAAAACCCCATCTATAAATTCATAGATGACACCACTGTTTGTTGGCAGAATCTCAGATGGTGATGAGGAGGCATTACAGGAGTGAGATAGATCGGCTGGTTGAGTGGTGTCGCAACAACAACCTCGCACTCAACATCAGCAAGACAAAGGAATTGATTGTGGACTTCAGGAAAGGGAAGTCAGGAGAACATACACCAGTTTTCATTGAGGGGTCAGCGGTAGAAAGGGTGAGCAGCTTCAAGTTCCTGGGTGTCAACATCTCAGATGATCTATCTTGGGCCCAACACATTGATGCAATCACAAAGAAGGCACATCAGTGGCTCTACTTCATTAGGAGTTTGAGGAGATTTGTTATGTCACCAAAGACTCTTGTAAATGTCTACAGATGTATGGTGGAGAGCATTCTGACTGGTTGCATCACCGCCTGGTATGGAAGGCTTCAATGTACAGGATCGAAAGAAGCTGCAGAGGGTTGTAGACTCTGCCAGCTCCATCACGGGCACAACCCTCCTCACCATCGAGGACACCTTCAAGAGGCCCGTCAAGAAATCAGCAACCATCATTAAGGACCCTCACCATCTGGGACACCTCTTTGCATTACCACCATCGGGGAGGAGGTACAGGAGCCTGAAGACCCACACTCAACATTTCAGGAAACAGCTTCTTCCCCTCGCCATCAGATTCCTGAATGGTCCATGAACCCATTAACACTACCACATTTTCCCTGTTTTGCACTATTTATTTATTTTTGTAACTTATAGTAATTTTAATGTCTTGCACTGTACTGCTGCTGCAAAACAACAAACTTCACGACACATGTCAGTGCTAATAAACTTGATTCTGATTCTGATTCTGATTCTGATTCTGATTCATGAGACTGGCATGAATAAGGAAGGAAGAGGACTTACTGAACTATAACCAGGAGCACAAACCCTGGATGCTCCTTTTGTTTTTTATCATCACCTAAATGGACATTCTTGAGCCAACCTGCACTCCTAGAGTTGGGACATAGTGTTAGAGTTGTACAAGACATTGGTGAGACCACGTCTAGAATATTGTGTGCAGTTCTGGTCACCATATTATAGGAAGGATGTGATTAAGCTAAAGATGGTGCAGAAAAGATTCATAAAATGTTGCTGGGACCCAAGTGCTTGAGTTATAAGCAGAAACTAAATAGGCTAGGTCTGTTTTCCCAGGAGCAAAGGAGGCTGAGTCGTGACTTTATAGTTTATAAAATCATGAGAGGCAGATAAGGTGGATAGTTACAGTCTTTTCGCCAGGGTAAGGGAGTCTAAAGCTGAGCATAGGTTTAAGGTGAGAGGGGAAAGATTTAAAGGGGACCTGAGGGGCAGGATTTTCACACAGAGGATGATATGTATATGGATCAAGCAGTCAGAGGAACTGGTAGAGCTGCATAAATTTCATTTAAAAGACATTTGGACAGGTTCGTGGATAGGAAAGGTTTAAAGGGATAGGGGCCGAATGCAGGCAAATAGCACTAGCTCAGGAAGGCACCTTGGTCAGCATGGACGAATTGGGCTGAAGAGCCTGTTTCCATGGCAACTGACTCTATTACTCGATAACACAACTTTTGAGAAGGACCAAATCTGGTACCCTCCTGATGTCTTTGCTCTCTACCACAGAAATAATGCATTCCTCACATTCCCATCAGGGAAAGCTTCTCACAATACATCATGATAGGAAAATAGGACAATGTATATGCATACAGCTTGTCAGCCATGGCAGAAGTCCAAAGGGTTTGGTGCACTCGACATAACTGGAGCTATGGCTCAGTTGTCAGTATCAAAAGGGTGTAGGTTCAAGTCCTGCTTCAATTATTTAAGCCTATAATCTAGGCAGTCACTCAAATTCTTTTGGATGAAACTTTATACTCCATCTACTCTCTCAGATTGGTCCAGAAGATCCCATGCCAACAGAAAAATTAGGAATTTTTTTTCCTTGTGACCCAGCCAGTATTTACCATTTAAACAACACAACTTAAAAGAAACAAATTATTCCATCATGTTCTTTGAACCTTAGTCTGTGCAGATTGGTTGAGACGATTTAAACCTTAAGAAATGCTTGCTTAGGAATTCATTCCCCCGTCAATTGGCTAAACATGCTATCTAATTGCTATTGACTTCAGTGGAATGAATTTCAAAGGCAGAGTACAATGGGCTGGAGCTACTATATATTGTGGTTTAGTACTGCTGACAAGCAATGAATTTCCAGGCAGCCTTTGCTTCACATTTGTTTTGCAAGCTTCTCTCAAAGTAATGCAAGTACAGTCATTAAAATCCTTCCTAGCAAAGAAGCTGGCAAGAGAAAGATATTGTTGAATATAAAACGGAAGAGACAGGACACATTTGAGAATTAATTTAGATTGAATCTTTGTGGTTTCTGTAAAAGAAAAACAATTTTAGGTGCTAAAGGTAAGACTTTTTTATTATTTTTAATCATTATATTTAAAGGACTAATTGCAACACAAGAACAAATGCACATTTATGAATAATATTCTGCTTAGATCTTTTGAAAAATGAACAGTGAAATAGTTTTTTTCACCATATGGGAGTCATAATATGTTTTCATTAAGCTGAAAATACTGCTGATATATGTTACAAAAGCAGATATCTTACCTTGCTCATCCCTTCAATGGGTTGTGAGGGTAATCATTATTTTACAGCATGAATTGAACACTAACTGGAAAAAAAAGATAACCGAGCCCAGTTATTTACTTTAACACATTTTACCTTTCCAAACAACTGCAAATGCTAGAAAATTGACAAAAAAATGAATTTGCTCGAAAGACTCAGCAGGTCAGGCAGCATCTGTGGAAGAGAAACTGGATTAACATTCAGATTGAAGATCCTTCATCAGAACTGGCAAAGAGAGAAAATAATTGGTTTTAAGAGAGTGGGTGAGGGTGGGTTAGGATAAAGGAAAATATCTCTAATAAGGTGAAGGCAGGGTTACCATGGAGATAAGCTGTAAATGAAGTCATTTGATTAATAGGTTTGGGGAGATGGTCAGAGAGCTGAACAACCAGGACAAGGGAAGATAAAAGCTAATAAATGAGAGCAGTTGAATAGTTAGAACACAAGCAAAGAAATGTAAAAGTTGCAAAATGCGGAACTACATAACATGGCCAGCAGGTCAGGCTATGCTAATATCACAAATGGACTGGCCAGTTTTTATACAAAGAGAAGAAGTGAGTTTCAAGAAATTGATTGAAGTTAATATTGAGTCCAGAAGGCTGTAAGGACTGATCTTTAGGGACTGTAGAAGTAACGATAAGAAAGCATGGAGGCAAGCCACCATGCATAAGTCTCCAGTCTACCTCAGGTATATAAGAATAGAGTGCATTTCCTCCCAACCACACAACACTGGAAAGGCATTGGAGGAGGAGGATGCAGACTGCTTGAGAGGGACAAGAAAGGACACTTTACTATAGTCAACTGTCAAGCAGAGTGCCATGTATCTTTGGCAAGAGATGCTTTCATACTGTTGAGGGGTGGTGGTGGGGGAAACCTGAGAAATTCAGAAAGGGATCCTTACCTATGGACATAGATCTGAAAAGTAATAGAATGTTGAAGGACTTTGGAAATGAAAAGATGGATAGGAATAAGGTGGCAACTTACAAGGACATGGGGGTTAAGGGCTTGTTTTTCGGAGAAGAGAAATGATGATAGATTGGAGGAGAAAGGTACCTGTGGAGAGAAAAAAATGCTAACATTTTCAGCTAAGATGGGAGTCGAGGTTCTTAAGGTTGTTGGACAGTTATTTGATGTCTTAATCATACTGTAGCTTGAAGATGCATGAGAGGAGACAGAAGAAGATGTTACAAGAAAAAGATGTTAGTGGCTACAGCAGGGAACCTTTTTACACAGCAGGCTTGAGGAAAGTGGGGATTGGTAAGGAAAGGTGGAGGATTGCTAGAGGCATATGACAGGGTGACAACAAACCCATGAAAACTCTTCACATGTTGTTGTAGATGTAGGGGGAGACTATGAGAGAGGCATTCAGGAAGACAGATTCTGTAGTTGAAAGAACTAGTCAGAAACTGTTGGTGCATCCAGGATTATCCAGGAATAATGAGGTACTTTGGCAGTGAACCGGATCTAATAGGACCTGACATAGCGATGGATGGCTAGTCTGTGCCTACATAAATATTCAAGCCTGTGATCCTTGGAGGTGAATGCCATGCAGGGTAAACAGACCAAGGGGGAGAACAATGGTTTTAATGGTTACTCAGGCACCAAAGCAGAAGGTGAGGATGTGATTGAGATTTAGTGGAAAATGCAAGGATCTTCATTAATTCTAAGTGAAGAGACTTATTTATAATACAAACCTTCAGATGATCTATTTTGCCAAGAACATGCCCTTGGCCAGAAAAAGAAATCACCAGCACAGTGATGGCACAGTGGTGCCTCACAGCTTCAGTGACCCAAGTTCCATCCAGACCTCCATTACTGGCTGTGTGAGTTTGCACGTTTCTTGCTGTGACTGCATGGGTTTCCTCTGGGTGTTCTAGCTTCCTCCCACATCCCAAAGACGTGCTGATTAATAAGTTAATCAGCCACTGTAAATTGCCTCTAGGGTGTAAGTGAATGGTAACATCTGGTGGGATGTAGGGGGATAACAGATCATGGGGAAATTAGTGGGGAAATAGGATTGCTTTGTGAGCTGGCATTGAACCCAGTGGGCCAAAAAGGTCTCTTATGTTGTAAGAAAAACAGAGAAACATCTCCAGTGGGTTCCACAAGCTCAATTGAAGTTAAGGGCTTTTGAAGAGACTGTATCCATGAGGGATCACAGCACTGTCCAAAGAAGGCTGAATTGTGAACAAAGCAGTGAGCTAATTTCAAAGGATATGGGGTTTAACTCATATGTGCCAACCACTTCCCATGATTAAATATGATTTTCATTCAGAGGATTGCTTGTGTAGGTACAATTAACAGTAAATGGAAGAATATAACAGTGACGGACAATCAAATGGAACTACAGAAAGATTGAAAATTGCGCAACTGATATGTTAGCAAATGTTATGAAACATCAATTCTGTTCACTGCCAAACAAATAGATCAACATCAGCTCATGGCCATTAGCAAGAGACAACCAATATTAGATGCATTTTTCTTTTTGCAGTTGTCGCTGTGCTTTTGTGTTATTATTATACTGAAGTTTAATGTTACAATATCATTTAAGATAAGGAAAAATTGTCCTGCTATAAACAAATGTTAACACAATTGTCATTATGGTTATTACATCCAAAAGAATAAAGATAGCGTAGAGTAATTTTGGCATGTAGCTTTTTTAATGGTAACTCAATTGGCCAAATGTTTGATTGCATTTTTAATAAAACGTGGTAACAATAACAGAATTGTGCTCCCAGGCATTCATTTGTCTACAATGGTAACCTTTCCATTACATTGAGCAAGCTGGATCAGATCAAAAATTTTAGGAAACTTTCCAGAGGTGTGAAATAAATGAAACTGATGCATAATGAAAGAAGGATTTAGCAGTAGTAGAAAAAGGCAAAGGCGAAAAAAATAAGTTTTGACAGCTTTTTAAAAGAGAGGAGGCGTCAAGAGACCGTGTTCCAGATCATAGAGCCTAAGGATTACAAGCATGAAGGCTTCTTAAACAAAATTGAACATTTTGGAAATATTCAGCAGGTCAGCAACATCTGCCCAGAAGAAGCAGGATAACCTTTCAGGTCAATGACCTTCCATTACTAAGCTGAAATTTTAACTCTGTTTCTTCCTCCATGGATGCTAATAGACCTACCAAGCATTCTGGCATTTTCTGCTTTTATTTCTGATTCCCAGCACCCACTGTATTTTCCTTTGGTAATACCATGCAAGATTTATTATACAATTTTCAAATAAATAACTTTTTCTTCAGGGATACTATCACGGTCCTAAGTGTTAATCAAAACCTTCCATTGCCATAAACAGTCATAGAGTCATACGGTATGGAAACAGGTCCTTTGGTCGATTGAGTCTGCACCGATCAAACACCCATCTACACTAATCCCATTTTATTCTCCTCATATTCCCATCAGTTCCCCCATAGATTCTACCAGTCACCTACACGCCAGGGAAATTTACAATGGTCAATTAACCTACCAGCCCACAAAAATTTGGGGTGTGGGGGAAATCTATAGCACCTGAGGAAACCTGTGTGGTCAGGGAGAAAATGTACAAACTCCACAGATAGTGCAGAGGTCAGCATTGAACCCAGGTTGCTGGAGCTGTGAGTTAGCAGTTGTACTCGCTGCACCACTGTGCCACTTGTCCTAGCTTCTGATTAAGGCCGGCTGAATGAGTTCACTTGCAAGACTGTTAATTTTCCAGGTAGTTGCTTGTTTATGCAATTCAGATCTTTTTCCTCACAGCACACCGATATTCAGTCAACTGATTGACAATCACAGGTAGTCATAGAAACGGCTGGAAAACCTGAGCTCTCCAGCCTCACATGAAAATTGGGATACAGGGGGTGACTGGAGGGGTGCATCATTTGTATGGGGCTGGTGGGCTGCAGGTGGAGGATAATTGCACTCAGGTAACACGTTTTGCTCAGGTGGAGACAGGAAATTCTGCAGACGCTGGAATCTGGAGCAGTACACAAAGGTCTGGAGGAACTCAGCAGGTCAGGCAGCATCCATGGAGGGAAATAAACAGTCGATGTTTCGGGCCGAGACCCTTCATCAGGACTGGAAAGGAAGAGGGCAGAAGCCAGAATAAGAAGGTGGGGGGAAGGGGAGGGGGAGGGGGAGGACCACACACAGGCAGGCAATCGATAAGTTCAGGTGATAGGCGAGTCCAGGTGAGAGGGGTAAGATAGTGGGTGGGGAAGGGGGAGAAGATGTAATAAGCTGAGAGGTGATAGGTAAAAGAGACAAAGGGCTGAAGAAGAAGGAATCCGGTAGGAGAGGGCAGTATGGGAATGGGATGTGGAATTGAAGTGGGTGGCCCTCAGGAGGTCCTGACTGTTGCGGCAGATGGAGCGAAGGTGCTCAACGAAGCAGTCACCCAATCTACGTTGGGTCTCATCAAGGTACAGGAAGCCGCACCGGGAGCACCGAATGCAATAAATGACACCCTCAGACTCACATATATAGAACATAGAATATAGAACGTTACAACACAGTACAGGCCCTTTGGCCCACAATGTTGTGCCGGCATTTTATCCTGCTCTAAGATCTATCTAGCCCTTCCCTTCCACACACCTCTCCATTTTTTCTATCATTCATGTGGCTATCTAAGAGTCTCTTAAATGTCCCTAATGTATCTGCCTCCACCATCCCTGCCGGTAGTGTGTTCTACACACCCACCACTCTCTGTGTAAAAAACTTAACTCTGATATCCCCCTTACACCTTCCTCCAATCACCTTAAAATTATGCCCCCTCGTGTTAGCCATTTTCACCATGGGAAAAATTCTCTGACTGTCCACTTGATCTATGCCTCTTGTCATCTTGTACACCTCTATCAAGTCACCTCTCATCCTCCTTCTCTCCAAAGAGAAAAGCCCTAGCTCACTCAACCTATCCTCATAAGACACACACTCCAATCCAGGCAGCATCCTGGTAAATCTCCTCTGCAGCCTCTATAAAGCTTCCACATCCTTCCCATAATGAGGCAATCAGAACTGAACACAATACTCCAAGTGTGGTCTAACCAGAGTTCTATAGAGCTGCAACATTACTTCACGGCTCTTGAATTCAATGCCCTGACTAATGAAGCCCAACACACCATATGCCTTCTTAACAACCTTATCAAGCTGTGCGGCAAACTTGAGGGATCTATGGACGTGGACCCCAAGATCCCCCTGTTCCTCCACATTGCCAAGAATCCTGGCATTAACCTTGCATTCTGCCTTCAAATTCGATCTTCCAAAGTTCATCACTTCACATTTTTCTGGGTTGAACTCCATCTGCCACTTCTCAGCCCAGCTCTACTGTTCAGTTTGAAGAACTCCAAAGGTTCACAACACATTGAGTGAAGAAATGTTTTCATCTCAGTTTTAAATAGGTGGCTCTTCCTGAGACAAGTTCGAGATTCTCAGCCCCTCGATATCAAAGCTGCCAAACCTACTCATAACCTTTTATATTTTCAATGAGTTTGCCCCTCATTCTTCCAACGCCCTCTCTATCCTCATGGGACAATATCACCCTCATCCCAGAAATTAATCTAGTAAACCTGCATTGCTCCATTTCTAAGGTAACTCAATCCATTCTTACGCATGGAGACCAAAACTGCACAATGTATTCTGGATGTGGCTCACCAAACCGCTGTCATACTCCTTGCAATAAATGCCAAGAAATCTTCCTAACTTCCAGATGAAGGGTCTTGACCCGAACCGTTGACTGTTCATTTCCCTCCATAGATGCTGCCTGACCTGCTGAGTTCCTCCAGCCTTTTGTGTGTTGCTCCAGATTTCCAGTGTCTGCAGTCCCTCCAAATCTTCCTAATTGCTTGTTGAACCTGCACATTAATTTTCACAAACAAATCATTTTGAATAGTGATTTTTAAGAAGTTTTCTCCATTTAAAATATATTCTTATTCTTTATCTTTCCAAAGTGAATAAACTCATATTTCTCCACTTTATATTCCATTTCCCACCCTTTTCCTGACACACTTTACCTGTCTATATCCTTTTGCCCAACACTTGTTCCCTGTTTGCAGCTTTTTCCCACCTAGCTTTGCATCATTAGCAAACCTGGACATATTTAGTTTAGTTCCTCCCATCAGTAAGCTGAATATTTATTCCCACTCTTTCCTTTCAGTCCCTTAACAATTCTCTATCCATGCCAGCTTACACACGTCCCCATGGTCCTCATGTAACAATTTTTCATGCACCTTCCAGTCTGCCTTCACTGGTGGGTGTGAAAGATCTGAGTGATTGTATTAAAACAATAGATGAATACTACAGAAATGTATGTCTTTCTATTTTGAGTCCTGTTCTTGCATATTTTATCTATCAAAATTATTCTTTAATAAAACCTGTGGCCTACTCTTCATTTAAAATAATAGCATGAAGTGAATCATGGATAATCCTTCTCAGAAAGGGTGGAGAAGAATTATATAAGGAAATTATCATTTGCTTAAAGGCACCTAGATGTGAAATGAAAGACGTTTTGTTCACGGAAAACCTTTCATTAAAAAACTGCCTGGGGCTTGATATTCAGCTTGTATCTCAGATTGAGGGACCACTCTCCTTGAGGTGTACACGACACAACCAAACCTACTTCCTGAATGAGCAAAGAGAACACCACCGGAGGAAATGTCTAAATAACAGAGATTTGCCTGAAGGCAAGGAAATGGAGAGAGTCAATGAATTCAGAATTGCATGTGTTACCCATCCTCCTTCCAAAGTAAAGAAATCAAGGTGAAATGAATTATCTCAACCCTTGAATGATCTCACCTGATTCAAATGGATAAGATGAAAAAAATGTGTATTTTATAATGCCTTTCAAGAAATCAGGATGTCCCAAAAAGGCTGATAGCCAAAGAAGTATTGATGCACAATATAGAAAATGCAGTCTAATCAGTACATTTCCCCACTGCATTTCTTCACATACAGCAATGTTATAATAACTAGATAACCTTTTTTTAAGCATTTATTGGAATGGCTGGGTAACCAGAAAAATGCTGGAAACACTCAATGGGTCAAGCAATATCTGTGGAAAGAGAAACAGAGTTAAGTTTTGGGCCCCAAGACACTTCAACAGAAATATGAAATTTCCCATACGTCCACCTAGTATAAGTTAGATGTAAAGTAAAATAAGTTCTGTGCACCAAAATATCTTTAATTAAATTCTCATATGCATTACAACAACTCTGATGGTGCTGTTTTATCTTCGTACTGCACTCAGACTGGGTTACATGGTCAAGTCTCAATCGCAGTAGTTTAATGCACTATCATCTGGCTCAGACATGCAAGCGTCACCCATTGTGACAGAGCTGAAAGTAAAATCCCGATGTATCATTCCATGAAAAACCTAAAGTCTTCTTGGACCATTTCACCACTTCTGCAACATCATGTCATCAAAAAAAGCCCCCCTGATCTGTTGAACAAGCAACTCTTGAAAAATAAAAGGCTCACTTAATACCATGAGAATTTATAAAGACATGATTTTTCAGGAATATTGTACTGTACTGAAATTGTGTACGAGAAGAAACTGCTCAACATTTTTATAGGTCATTTTCCATAGCTGTAACTGTCTTGAAATGTTAGATACAGTGTGTTTATTAAGTTGGTGTGCATATGCTCATCATTAGCCAACAGACAAAGTTACTTCATGGGAGATGATCCAAGAGCATGCCATAGTTGCAATGTCATAACAGATTTTTCCTTTCAACTTTGTAATCACCAATTATTCCTCCTTACCTCTTATTACAGGTTCCAAATCTACAACTGTTTGCAACCTCTGATGGCACTGAGCTGAAATTATTCTGCAGCTTTTCTGTTACTTTGTTAAATGGGACTTTGATCTTCCTTAGTAAGGCTGTCAACCTCACAGAAGTATCTGGGTCCATTTTTACTAACAGGTTTGGCATCTTGCTTGGCCTCATTCCAAGCATTTTTGTTCTCAACCTCTACTTCAATGATACTATTTGCCACTAAAATCTCTCCACCCATTTGATGTACAAATGGAAGGGCTTTCACGCTTGTCATATCAGCCATGATTGCCAATATAACCAGTCTGGGACTTGACTGTTATCTACATTAACACTTACTAAATGTTATTCATCACAAATCTGCAGTCACTACTTTGCTGAGATTAATCATGAGCTTTTCAGACCCACCCTTAAAGACAAGTATGTTGTTACTCAACAGCCTCAATGACTTCATCAATTTTGATGGAGCAGTTCCTTATCATCCTGTCCTCATTATCAGCGTAGCATGTTTATATGTTCAGTGAATTCTCATTCTCTTCCTCAATTAGATCAAACTCTAATCAAATCCATTGCAAATGTACAGAGTGGGACACTAGAATGTCAAATAAATTGAATGTTGTTTATTCAATGGTATTCATAGCCAGACTCTGGAACATTCCATAGAGGTAGCTGAGAGAGTAGCTAGTCATATGACACAATTCTTACAGGAATGATAATTCCAAACCAATTTTTGCAATCAATGTTACACACACAATATTATATATACATTCATAACCAATATTACATGTACACAAGCAGATTTAATATACTTACAAACTTAACAGTCACAGGTTTTCACAATGTCTGTGATCTTCACAGTGGTACTGGCATTTCTTGTTCTGAACATACAGATTCACTCAATGTTGTTGGAGAATCATCCATCTTGAACCCAATGATGTTGTCTCACCTTGACTCTTTCGGGAATCTCCCAAGCATTGTGTTCTAGGAGCAAGTAGCTCACATAGATTTTTCAAAATTTCACACCAATCATCATGAGGTAACTCCTGAAACCACATATTTCCACAATTTCTCTAATATCTCATTGCTGACCTGCAGGTAAGTATCATCACAAAAACTTATCATGGCCTGGACCTTTTCTACTTGCAGCTTATGCATGATGCTTGTTCTTTACGAATTGCATTTTAACCAGTTTTGCTTCTAAGCTGGACTGAACAAGTCTTATCTGCATCTTGGTTCTCCTCTGCATTTGAACTTCTACTGGAGTGCATCCTTTTGCTGTTAGACCATTACCTTGTTCGACAGCTTAGAAGCAACGCTGCAAGTCGGTGTTACCTGGTGATGTTCCATCGACCTTCCACGACCTGTTTCTTCAATGCACAAATTGAATTTCCACTTCCAAATTTGAAGCCAGGTGGCAGGGAGAAGTGGAACAGTGCTCTCTTTAATTTAACTCCTCATAAATTGCACAAACTGCATAATGATTTGAGATGTAGTAAGACAAAAATTGATTAGTAAGTCCTTCATGCAAAGGGGAGAAGAATTATAGAACCTGTGCAAAGGATTAATAATATTCAAAAAGGACTCTATGGGATTTGTCACCGAGACCTCTGCAAGCACTGTCAACTTTAGAACTTTGTCTCATCCACACTTTCTATCAATTCCATGGGCAAATTGGGCATATGGGAATTGAGGAGAATTCCTGAACATGACCATGAACTATTTCATAACATTCTGTTCTCAATCCATCGTTTTGTGAGAATCCTGTAGCTGTTCAACAGGACCAGTCATTATTTGATTAGCACTCACTCCATAAACCATGGATATGGCATTTTGGAACTTTTGCTTAATATTTGGAGGCTTTTACCCCAATAAATGACATAGTTTATCTGCCTAAACTTTCATGATTTTAAGCACCTTGATCAAATTTCCTCAGCCTATCTATCAAATCTCAAGGAAGGAGAAATCACATCAGCACCTTCCCGAAGCGTTCAAATTCTTACTCAAGCATACTGCTCAGAATCGGACACAAATCTTCATCTGGGGCTAAACTATTTTTTTATGCAGGTTCAGCTTATTTTCTCTATCCTTCCCTTTATAAAACTCACATGCATTGTCGATTTCTTTTTTTGTCCTGTCCTGCCATTTTCTAATACAAAATATCCTCACAAATTTTATTACATATAATCTTGCTGTCTTCTTCCAACCAAAATATATCACCATGCACTTTTCTGTACTGAATTTCATCTGCCATCTGTTCTGTGATTCTACCAGCCCCTTGAATTTCATTACAGTCCTCTTCACTGTTCATTGTATTGCCATTCTAACAACTTCAAGCTTATGTTTAGCATACTGTAGTTAGGTGACATTCACCTCCCTCTGACACGATAATTCTTGAATTGACCTGAGTCCATCCAGATGGAGTAAATCAGAATCAGAATCATGTTTATTATCACTGACATAGGTTTTGAAATGTGTTGTTTTGCGGCAGCAGTACAGTGCAAGACATAAAGACATAAAAATTACTACAAGTTACAAAAATAAATAAATACTACAAAAGAGGAATAATGAGGTAGTGTTCATGGACCATTCAGAAATCTGATGGCAAAGGGGAGGAAGCTGTTCCTGAAATATTGAGTGTGGGTCTTCAGGCTCCTGTACCTCTTTCCTGATGGTAGTAATGTGAAGAGGGCATGTCCCAGTTGGTGAGGGTCCTTAATGATGGATGCTGCCTTCTTGAGGCACCGCCTCTTGAAGATGTCCTCGATGGTGGGGAGGGTTGTGCCTGTGGTGGAGCTGGCTGAGTTTGCAACCCTCTGCAGCCTCTTCTGATCCTGCACATTGGAGCATCCATACCAGGCTGTGATACAACCAGTCAGAATGCTCTCCACCGTACATCTCTAGAATCTTTGGTGACATACCAAATCTCCTCAAACTCCTAATGAAGTAGAGCCTCTGACATGCCTTCTTCATGATTGCATCAATGTGTTGGGCCCAAGCTAGGTCCTCTGAGATGTTGAAGCCCAGGAACTTGAAGCTACTCACCACTGACCCCTCAATGAGGACTGGTGTGTGTTCTCCCAACTTCCCCTTCCTGAAGTCCAAAATCAATTCCTTGGTCTTGCTGATGTTGAGTGCAAGGTTGTTGTTGTGACACCACTCGACCAGCTGATCTATCTCACTCCTGTACACCTTCTCATCACCATCTGAGACTCTGCCAATAACAGTGGTGTCATCAGTGAATTTATAGATGGTATTTGAGCTGTGTCTAGCCTCACAGTCGTGAGTTTAGAGAGACTAGAGCAGTGGGCTAAGCATGCATCCTTGAGGTGTGCCTGTGTTGATTGTCAGCGAGGAGGAGACGTTACTACCGATCCACACTAACTGTGGTCTCCCGATAAAGAAGTCGAGGATCCAGTTGCAGAGGGAGGTACAGAGGACCAGGTTTTGAAGCTTGTTGACTAGTACTGAGGGGATGATAGTGTGGAACGCTGAGCTGTGATTGATAAACAGCAGCCTGACGTATGTTTTGCTGTTGTCTAGGTGCTCCAAAGCCAAGTGGAGAGCCAGTGAGATTGCCTCTGGTGTAGACCTTTGTGGCAGTAGACAAATTGCAGCAGGTCCAGATCCTTGCTCAGCCAGGAGTTAATTCTAGCCATGACCAACCTCTCAAAGCACTTCTTCATAGTAGATGTGAGCGTTATTGGGAGATAGTCGTTGAGGCAGCTCACCCTGCTCTTCCTGGGCACTTGGTATGATTGATGCCCTTTTGAAGCAGTGGAACCTCTGACTACAGCAGTGAGAGATTGAAGATGTCCTTGCACATTCCAGCCAGTTGGTTGGCACAGATTTTCAGTACCCTGCCAGGTACACCGTCAGGGCCTGATGCCTTGCCAGAGTTCACCCTCGAAGGATGTTCTGACGTCAGCCTCTGAGAAGATCACAGGGTCGGCCAGTTGCTGGGGTACTTGCACAGGTGTAGTGTTATTCTCCCTTTCAAAGCGTGCATAAAAGGCATTGAGCTCATCAGGGAGTGAAGCATCACTGCCACTTATGCTGTTAGATTTTGCCTTATCGGAAGTAATGGCATGCAAACCCTGCCACAGCTGTCCTGACAAACTGACAAATTTGTAAAACTGACAAACGTTCACAAAGTATTGCAAACTCATTAATCTTTAACAGTCTATTATGCTTGTGATTGGCCCAAACCATTCAGTATTACTCTCTGTTTCTGCTCATTTTGCATCCATATCCTTTTATTCTGGGCTTCAGTTTTGCTAACAAGCCTTATGTGTGGGACTTTATCAAATGTTTTTGGAAGTTCTTCTGCTGAGGATCCCTTGTATTGTCTCCACACACTTTCTGTACAACTTCAACAAAGAAATTAAGTTAATCATACATAACTTTCCAACAAATCTATTTAGCCTCTCTTTAATTACTCTGTATTTCTCCAGCTGGCTCTTAATTTTCTCTGTTTATTATTCTTAAAAAGCTCCTTCAGAATGGACTTTTAACTGACAGCTCTGCAATTGCTGGCTCGTCCATCTCCCCCTTTTTATAATTCCTCAAATTGATGATAGGTAAGCCTATGTCATTTTAATCACTAAAACATATATCTTATAAAGCTAAAAAACTATATTCTGCTGTACATGGCCTTGGTCAGTAAGAAATTTGATTTCTCCAAGTTTTATTAAGCAGGCATCTGGGTCATATGTGAAATCGGAGTTGCATTCTTACTTAATAGTTTTTTTAGAAATGAGAATTAGCATCATTGTGTTTATGTTGTATTGGGCCATATTTATTGCATTTTTTGTTGCTTGTGCTGTAACTCTTGTTCATAGCAGTTTAACCCAGAACAGCAAAAAGATTCACAACTGCATAGGAATCAAATTCAATCAAATAATCAGATGCAAAAATTGAACATAGACACATAATCATTTGCTCTCTGCCTTCCTCTAGATGAAGGGATACTTAACACTTTCTTCAACATTAACAAAATGCAACCCTGAGAGAAATGAAGGAAATGAAGAGTGGAATCAGATGCCCTCCTCCACCTCTCCTTCCATTTCCCACTCAGTAATGAGAACCAGTAATAGTTATTGCAAATTTCTTCTTTTGCTGGTCTCCTAACTGAAAGAGACAAACGTATATAAAATATAGAACTTAGAACAGTATGGGCCCTTCAGCCCATAATGTTGTGCTGACCTATATACAGTGAACTTACTCTATGATCAATCTAACCTTTCTTCCTACACAGCCCATAACCTTCCATTTTCCCTACATCCATGTGCCCATCTCAGAGCCTTTTAAATGTCCCTATTGTATTAGCCTCTACCACCACCCCCGGCAGTGTGTTCCATGCACACACCACTCTATGTAAAAAACCTACCTCTGACATCTCCCTTAAACTTTCCTTCTCTGACCTTAAAATGATGTCCTCTGGTATTGGCCATTGCTGCCCTGGGTAAAAGGTGCTGGCTGTCCACTCTATCTATGGCCTTCATAAATCTTATACACCTCTATCAAGTCTCCTCTCATCCTGTGGTCGCTCCAAAAAGAAAAGCCCTTAGCTCGCTCATCCTTTCCTGATAAGACATGTTCTCTAATTCAGGCAGCATCCTGGTAAATCTCCTCTGCACCCTCTCTCAAGCTTCCACACCCTTTCTATAATGAGGTGACCAGAAATGAACACAATACTCCAAGTGTGGTCCTAACCACCCTATCAACTTGTGCGGCAACTTTGAGGGATCTATGGACTTGGGACCCAAGATCCTCTGTTCCTCCACACTGCTAAGATGGAACACCACTGAGAAAGAGGGATTATTTAATATGTCATTGTCTTCTTCAGTTAGGAGACCAGCATTGTATCCAACAATCTGTGGAAGAGACAGTCAGGTTGTGACCACCATGGATTCACATCCTGTGATGCATCCACTGTAACATATCTGTTGCTATGTCACATCTTTTTCCACAACGTTAAATATTTTAATGTGATAAAGTGAAACTCATTTTTTTACTCCCTTTTTAGCTATGACTGGTTTATTGGTACCGTTCCTACCTCTGGTACAAAAAGTTTTAGGATCCAAGTCCCATTCCAGCGATTGGAGATTATAATCTAGGTCGACACCCCAATGCAGAGAGGGACTGCTGCATTGTCAGAAGTGCCACCTCTCAGATGAAACTGAGGCTCTGTTTGCCTTCTCAGGATGATCTATAGTATTCCATGGGCCAACTTTGAAGATGAGCAAGGGCATTGTCTCCTCAATTTATCCCTCAGTCAACATCATGAAAGAAAGTTGATTAGTTATTATTACATTATCGCCTGGAGGACTTGTTGTGCATAACTTGCTGTCGACATTTCCTCCATTACAATAATGGCGACTCTTTAAAAGCACTTCATTGGCTGTAGAGCACTCCGGGACTTCCTGCAGTCACGAAATGCAAGCCTTCCTTTTTTCAAGGTTGCAATGTGTAACACCACACAAAAAAAAACTTGAAATGTGTTTGCTATTTTTATTTAACCTCATACACAGCAAGTTTACTAAGTGGGGGATATTAAATCTCCACAGAACCCACGGTCACAGACAAGATCACTTATGAAATAGTTATGAATATTAATAGACTTATATGACTAAGTAAAATAAAACCTAAGGGAACAATAATCTGCTTATTTGCATGTTTTGTCACTTAATTTATAAAATACATTCATATAGCTCCCCAGGGTATAACAAATCTAGGTATGCGCATACTCTGCTTATGCACCATATACTTCTTATCAATGCCTGTTCGCATCATTATAAGAATGGCCTCTCATTGACCCAACATCTGAATATCTTCATACAATGCTCATTACATTTTATGGACCTTACTACAGTTACAGAGCAAATGATATAAATGTAAATCTGCGCTCTGTTACTGAATACTGATAAAGAACAACCACAGTGACATCAGAAAGATGGTCTTTGTGGTTAGAGCTGAAGGAAAATAACAAGTTTGAAGATTGTTTCGGCTGTAAACTGTCAGTTGTTGCACCCTGCATTTGAATTCTAACATTAGGTGCCACATCAAAACCAAAGCAGACTGAGGATTATGAATATTTGAAGCCTACGTTCTATTTTTTGCTGAATTAAGATGACAGACCCACCCCAGGTTACGACAGGGTTCCATTCCTGAGAACTGTTTGTAACTCGAACAGTTCACAAGTCAGAAGTCTGGCCGCCTGGCAATATATTAAAGTAAGAGCACAGGCCAACCAACGGCAATGTGTAGTTAAACCAGGGTGTTTAACTCAACCACCCAGATTTCTCTGAAAGATGCAATATTGCTACGAACCGAGTTCCTACATGACAGAAGAGGCCTGAAACCCCACAGCAGCTGGCAAACAACCTTGCAGATCCCTCGAGTGCTTATTCATATGTACAGGCTGTACATAAGTCAAGCATTCATAACCCGGGGAGGACCTGTATACCAAAATATGGACTGGGCAAAGCCATTCGACCCATTCCCTCCAGCCTTCACAAACAGCCCCATTATATTGTCACAGCTCCCAATACATCAATCATAAAGGTAACATACAAATTGCAAAATTTATAAAGAAAAGAAAAACTTCAACCTTCCTGCTATTGAATTGTATAGCACAGTGCTTGATAATTATATTGTCATTTGTGGGATAATACACTATGTTGAATGACAACTTATTGATCAATATCTAAATTTATCCATATAACCAAATATGCTTCCTGGAGGGAGACACAAGAAATTCTGCAGATACTAGAATCTGGCACAAAAAGTGCTGGAGGAACTCAGCAGGTCAGGCAGCATCTATGGAGGGAAATAAACAGTCGATGTTTCGGGCTGAGACCCTTCATCAGGACTGGTAGGGAAGAGGGCAGAAGCCAGAATAAGAAGGTGGGGGGAGGGAGAGGAGCACACACAGGCAGGAGATAGTTTTCAACCTATTTGCCATAGTGGGGTGTACTTGCAGTTCTCAATGTGTTTTGTGGTCTGCATATATCCATTTAAAAAATGTTCTGTTTCTGTTATTTGACGGTAATCTGATACAGATCAATATTCTGTAATAGTGCTCATTTCTACACTGTCAAATGTCTACAAAACACTTTTAAGTGAACAAGCTAAGAAAAGCTGAGCAGCCTGAGTGTTTAAGTAAACCTGGGCTGCAGCAGTGTGTTGTTTGGTCTGAATGTGACATGTAGTCTATGGCTGGAGAGCTCTGATTCTAGAAGGTAGTCATCTGTTTAAGGAGCACTTAACTAACAGAAACTTATTCCCTATAATCCACCAGAGCAAATAAATTTACACATTCTTAGGATGTTTGACCACATGCAATCAATGTTCATGACTTTTACAACAATTAATCTTAAAATGTGTACTTCATATCATCAATCCTGATGTTTTAAAGTTGAATCCCAAAAACATAGAATGATTATAGCACAGGAGGAGACCATTCAACCCACTAATTGTGCACTGCTCCAAGTAACAGCAATTCAGCAATTCCTACTTCCTCGCACTCTCCCCAGAGCCCTAAAATTTATTTCCTTTCCATTTCAAACACTACAATTGAATCAATCTCTATTACCCTGGCAGTGCATTCCAGACTTTAACCATCACCATGTTAAAAAATCTTTCCTTATCTCACCTTGGTTCTTTTGTCAATCACCTTCATTCTGTATCCATAATGCTTAACCCTTCCACTAACAGTGTCAGTTTCCCTGTACTTACTGCCTTTAACCTTCATAAATTTAACTACCTCTTTTATATCCCCATGTAACTTTCCTTGGTCCAAGGAGAACAGCCCCAGTTTCACCAGTTATTTCACTTACTCAGAGCCCTTCATCACTGGAATCATCTTAGTAAATCTCTTTGGCACACTCTCTAATGTCTTTGTGATTCCCAGAACTGGATATAATGCTCCAGTTGTGCCTGAACAAGTGAATGATGACAGCTTCCTGCAAACAAGCCAAAAATTGGTTGGCATTGTGCCGCTTGATGAATGAAACACAATGGAAAATTAGTGGCTTACGATGTGTTGCACCCTGCCTACAATGTAGTAAAATCCAAGAGTACGCAACACATGTCTGACACTATTTCCAAATTTCCCTCTGTGCTCTATGATAAAAGGAAACTGCCTAGGTAGGTTCCTGTTAAGTATTCTATTTAGCAAGCTCCAACCCTGACTGTGATCCCTCACTAAACATTTCCCCTTCCAGCTTCCAAGTCTCAGCTGACTCCGCCAACTATTACCGCTACTAATCCACCAGTCTGAGCCCTGGTTTCCCTTCTGTGCTCCACAATGGGCAAATGTCCAAAGGAAAGGTATTTCCCATGGTAAGACAGGTGAGTTTCGCAGTGACAGGACCTCAAACAAAACTGCCGTTGGTTTGTCGCTGACCTACAGTTTAATGCACTTAAACAGTTGCAAAGCAATTCAGGTCATTAATCCCAGCATGAGCTGCACTGGGTCTCATCAAATTCAGGTAAGAGAAGACAGAGGAATCAGTTGGGAATCCTGTTCCTGACCACTACTGAGGTCAGGAGCCTCTTGATGTTCGATGACGACAAATCCAACCTCATTTAAAATACTAGGTTAAATAATCCATTAGCACTCCCTGACAGGTTTGACACATGAGAAATGGGTACTTGGCAGAGAAATCAGAATACAACCAGAATTTTGGAAACCATGACTCCATGTTATTCAAATAACTAGAAAGTATCATACAAGAGGAACAAAAACAGTCATTTTAAATAACTGCATAATTATATTAGCAAGTATTTTTACTCCAGTTCCCATCTAATGTGAAGTAGTCCTCTAAGCATTCATATAATCCCAAGAGCAAAGACACAGTAGCTTTGGTGGTATGGCAAAGACATCCAGAAAAGGCTTTTGTTGTGCTGTGTTTAATAAAGGGGAAGGTTCAAAAGGATCACCACAACAGTGGAAGTGGTCAGTTCAGATTGTGGGGCTGGGAGGTCATAAAAATCAGCATTTTGGTTGCTCTTCCTTTGACATGTTCTAAGTTCTCTGAAAAATACCTTTTGCAATTGGCCTCTTGAAACAGGTGGAAATAATTGGTGGAGCAGCATTTAAAATATGCATATTTTATATTCTTAAGGGTACAGTGAGTTTGAATCTATCTGAAGTCTCCTGTGGCCAATAGGGAGAAGAAAGAAATTAATGAATTCCCTAATGCCATGGAGAGTGTGGGGGTTGATAAAAGAACTACAGAGTACATTTGTATTTTCAGCTGTTCTGTGCATCAGGATTCTGCAGTCAGAATCTCGAATCTGGAAATATAACAAAGGTTATTTGTTAATAATTAGAAAACTGTTTCACTTTCTATTTGGGATGAGGTGAACCCATCAACATATCATTTGCTATACATCTTTTCTGAAGAGCTTTGATATGCAAATATTATTATATGACTTATTAGTGTAGTTTGGAAAGTAAAACATTGTCTGAATCCAAGGTGATCTGAAGGTTCATCCTGACATTGAACAGTTTTTGAAATGAACAATTAAGTAAAGCTGTTGTTCGCAATTCAGCTCATAAAGTTTATTAAAATACTTTGTCAGTGCTGCACCTGTAATTTAACATACAAAATATATATATACTAAATTAACACAAACATTAAACTCTACCCAGGAGATTCATGGTTGAATTCTTTCCATTTAATATATTCTATGGCACTGAAGAACAAATTAAAATTTAGGACTTCTGACACTCTCAACTGAACTGCTCTTGCCCTCCTATCCATATGTATTACTATCCATGTCATATTCTTATTCTTTTATTTCTTTGTTGATTATCTGATGTATTCTAAGTTTAATTAAAGCTTAGAAATTATCATTGGAAAGATCGGAGGATAAATTCTTAATTCCTCAGTCTGGTGTTTTCAGAATTATTTTAGATGTGTTATTATCCCATGAGTGGACGACCTTTCTGATGGAAGGTCATCAATCTGAAATATTAATTCTGTTTGTCTCTCCACTGACTTGCTGAGCATTTCTCACATTTTTTGCTTTTATTTCATGCAATGCAAAATTGCGATTAAAGTACATGAGTAAAAGGCTAGCATCAAATCAAGCTGCTTTTGGCTTTGTGTGAGTCCAAGATTCAAAGTTCTCAGGTACTGATGATAAATTGTGCCAGACTTTGTTGGCTTAGGTTGTCCCATCTGACAATCCTGCTGTGCGCATCCCACCCACCCCCCATATCTGAACAGACTTAGTCCAGATGTTAAGAACCAAAGCATTGCCAATCTCAATGTGATGGGACCAATGTGATATCACCATAGGCAGGCCTGAAAACACTTGCCTCCAGCAAAACCCCATGCCAACTTTGCCAGTTGTAAAAGCTGTTCCCAGGGATGTATGCAGAGATGGACATCAAGTGCTGCTGGAACTTCATCAACTAGGTGAGAGACACCCTTTGGTCTGTCAGAAAATTGTTGGTCTTCCAGAACAGTAAGATGTCCGTCTGGGAATGCTGCTAACTGGCACATTCCAGACTGCAGGAGTACGTGCGGAGGGATACACTGAAACTTGGTGCAGTCGATGCAAAGGCTCTGTGGGGAGGTATAACAGTCTAGGGTCCTTTCGCTACTGGACATTGAGGGGCTAAGTCCAGTGGGGAAGCTTCTCAAGCAATGGAAGGGTGTATCACCCCAGGGGGCCACATGAGTAGCATGGGTGTTACGTGCAAAAAAGATGTGCTAACACTACCATGTGTAGAACCAGCAACACTGAATGTATTGGCCAAATGACACTAAGAATGTAAAGAGCTTTGCACTGAACTTTGCATGTTCTTCTTTTGTACATTTTTTTATTATGAATAAAGTTTACTTTTGAAATTAAAAATTGTTGTAAAATCTAATAAGCATTTAAAAACTGTTAAAGTTGAAATGAATGGGGGGAAATTAAACTTTTATTATAAATTAAATAAACTAAAACCCTAAAAAGTAATTAAAGACATGAAACAGAATCAAAATAATTGTAACAAAGGCACCTACCTTTCCCTCTGCCTCCAAATCTGAAGGCCTTGGATCCTGTACCATCTCTCACTTTCAAGTCTACAGACAGAGCAAACTGACCAATTTGGAATATCTGATCTGTCAGTGATCCAGGATTCCCACATCTGAAAGTGCATCCTATGAGTCCCAGATTCACTGCCATTTAAAACAGCTAAAGTGGTTGCAACACGCACAAAATGCTGGAGGAACTCAGCAGGTCAGGCAGCATCTATGGAGGGAAATAAACAGTTGAGACCCTTCAGGACCTGGACTCAGCCCCTCAATGTCCAGTAGTGGAAGGACCCTAAACTGTTATCCTTTCCCACAGTCCTGATGAAGGGTCTCGACCCAAAACATCAACTGCTTATTTCCCTCCATCGATGCTGCCTGATCTGCCTTGTTCCTCCAGCATTTTGTGTGTCTTGCTCCAGATTCCAGCTCTGCAGAATCTCTTGTGTCTAAATGTTTGCATTAGTGCAAGCACTAGTCAGGAATTTCCGGCCTATTATTCTACAGATGCAGGAAACTAATAATATGTTTACATTGAACACCACTTTGATAATATGCACCAGACAAATAGTAACTCCATTTCATAGGTCATAACTTCTCCCTAAAACATACAACAAAGTGTCCTAGAATTTGTTTGCAAAGTTAGCAATGAATTTAATGAGGCTTAGTCATCTTGATGTACAAGTCATGCAGTTATACTCCAAGTTGCAAATTATCCCAGATTAATCGACGGCTGGCAGAACTCTGCTATACGCCTCATGAAAAGATATTTCACCATCAACCTTCTTGTGAGCTCAAACAAATGCTGCATCAATGACCAAGTAAACTCACTGCAGAAATGTAAGGCTGCTACTTAACAATATATGGACATCTTTGATGATATGACTTGGATTTCTTCAATGCCACTCAATCTATCTGACCCAGAAAAAGTTATGGTGGAATCAGATCCGTGTGCAGTAAATTGTTCTTGGAAATTTTTAAAACCCTATATTTTACATGTTTAATATTTATCTTATATTTCTCTATCTCTTTCTTTATCCAATATTTTCTTCCCCTTTCTTTATTTTACTTCCTCTACTCCATTTGACTTTAATTCCCTTTATTTCCTTCTCTGTCATTTCACCGCTGCCTTCTCCATCCTTAGATCAGATTTGCAAAGGATCCCATGATTCAGCAGAAGTCCCGATGTCCTTGTTCACCTTACCAGCCTAGCAGTTACCCTCACACGGCCAGCAAGTTGCAGCACATACTTTTTTCAAGCTGATGGTGAGGAAATAATCTAACTGCTGGAGCACACTTGCAAGTTATCCCATTCCAGCATAGTGACAATAATTAATCATTCAGTGTAATTATCTTCATACATAAATAACATGGAGTGCACTGGCACTGACACTCAATGCCCACATTAAGAGCCACGGCTGACCAGTGGTGAATTAAATCACCTTATTAAATTCATAATATATCAATCAAAAATCTTTAATGCTTTTAGTGGAGTAATTAAAAAGCATTAATGAATTAAAGAGTTGGAATGACATTTAGAAGCTGCAGTAACTTTGTTCTTCCAATTTCATTTGTACATAAAACTTTGAATAAGTTTTTATCAAAACAAACTTACAGGCATTAGAGCTAACAATAAGGATCGTCACATTCTAGTATTTCCTTCACAAAAATACCAACGTAAAGCAAGTACAAAATTAGTTTTATCAGTAATGTGAACTTAGTTTTGTTGGGCAGTCCCTTTTATACTGCTCCTAATTTTCTTTTCCATTGGAGTGAATAAAATCAGACATAACGCAATTTGGCATAAAGCTAATTTGTACTATCAGCAGGTCTCCACGACTTCCACAGGAACATATAGAAACACTAGATTAAATAAGTACAATGCATACATACAGATTCCATTTGGCAAGACTCAGAATTTATGGAGGATGTACAATTTAATTCCTCAAAGTGTTCTTACTGTTGCATCAATAGTTGATTCCCACCAATCCAGTGTTCGCCTCAACATAGCCCTTGTCCCCAACTATTCTGGGTCTTACATCAGGGACTTGTTCATAGTTGAAACTGTCTTAATTCATACAATATTGTTGCCATTACAGAGACCTGGGGGAGGGACAGGACTGGCAGCTCAACATTCCTGGGTTTTGTTGTTTTAGATGTGATAGAGAGGGGAGTAAAGAAGGTGGCAAGGGAGAACGTCACAGCAGTACTCAGAGAGAACATACTGGAGGGGGCATCCGCAGAGGCAGTCTAGGTGGAGCTCAGAAATAGGATAGGTGCAATTACACTGATGTGGTTTACTATGGGCCCCATCCCCCAAAAGCCACCGAGAGGTGGAGGAACAGATATGTAGACAGATTATGGAAAGGTGCAGAAACAAAAGGGTTGTCATGGTGGGTGACTTTAACTTCCCTAGCATTGACTGGAACTTCCTTAATACAAGAAGCTTAGATGGGGCGGGATTTCTTCAGTGCATCCAAGAGGGGTTCTTGAAACAGTAGGTTTTAGGGAAGGTTTTAGATTTTTGGATCACTGGGATCTCTTCTGGGGAAGGTGGGACCTGTACAGAGAGGATGGGTTACACCCAAACCTGAGGGGGGCCAATATCCTTGCAGCCAGGTTTGCTAGGGTGGTTCGGGAGGGTTTAAACTAGGTTGAGAGGGGGATGGGAACCGGAGGAGTAGCTCAGAGGAAGAAGAGGATGGGGAAAAGTCAGATCTAACAGGTAGAGAGGCTTTGAGGAAGGAGAAGCAGAGTACAGGGTATAAAAGCAAAAAGGTGGATGGGCTAAAGTGCACTTACTTAAATGCAAGAGGCATCAGGAATAAGGGAGATGAACTGAGAGCTTGGATAAGTACATGGGACTACGATATTGTGGCTATTACAGAGACATGGCTGACACCAGGGCAGAAATGGATATTGAATATTCCTGGTTTTCAGTGTTTTAAAAGGGATAGGGAGGGGGGGGGGAGAAGAGGAGGAGGGGTGGCGATACTGGTCAGGGACACTATCACAGCTGCAGAAAGGGTGGATAATGCAGAAGGATCCTCTCTAGAGCCAGTATGGGTGGAAGTTAGGAACAAGAAAGGAGCAGTTACTCTACTGAGAGTATTCTATAGGCCCCCCAGTAGCAATAGAGATACTGAGGAGCAAATTGGGAGGCATATTTTGGAAAGATGCAAAAATAACAGGGTTATTAACGTGGGAGACTTCAACTTCCCAAATATTGATTGGCACCTGCTTAGTGCCAAAGGTTTAGATGGGGCAGAGTTTGTTAAGTGTGTCCAGGACAGATTCCTGTCACAGGATGTTGACAGGCCAACTAGAGGGGATGCCATATTGGATCTAGTTTTAGGTAATGAACTGGGTCAGGTGACAGATCTATCGGTGGGTGAGCATTTGGGGGACAGCGACCCCTGCTCCATAACCTTTAGCATTGTCATGGACAGGGACAGGAACAAAGAGGACGGGAAGATATTTAACTGGGGAAAGGCGAATTATGAGGCTATAAGGTGAGAAGTTGAGAGTGTAAATTGAGATGCCATTTTTGAAGGGAAATGTACTGTGGAGATGTGGTCAATGTTCATGGATCTCTTGCAGGACGTTAGGGATAAATTTGTCCCGGTGAGGCAGAGAAGGAATGGCAGGGTGAAGGAACCATGGGTGACGAGAGAGGTGGAACAACTAGTTAGGAAGAAGAAGGCAGCATACATAAGGTGTAAGCAGCAAGGATCAGATAGGGCTAGTGAGGAATATGGAGTAGCAAGGAAGGAACTTAAGAAGGGGCTGAGGAGAGCAAGAAGGGGACATGAAAAGGCTTTGGCAAGTAGAGTTAAGGAGAATCCCAAGGCTTTTTTTCTCATACGTAAAGAGCAGAAGGATGGCTGGAGGAAAAGTAGGTCCGATTAAAGACAAAGGTGGGAAGATGTGCCTGGAAGCTGTGGAAGTGGGTGAGGTTCTCAATGAACTCTTCTCTTCAGTATTCACCAAGGAGAGGGGTCTTGATGATGCTGAGGACAGTGTTGGTAAGGGTAATGTTCTAGAGTATGTAGATATCAAGAGAGAGGATGTGTTGGAGCTGTTAGAAAATATTAGGACAGATAAGTCCCCGGGCCCTGATGGAATATTCCCCAGGCTGGTTCGTGAGGCGAGGGAGGAGATTGCTGAACCGTTGGCAGGATCTCTGAGCCCTCATTGTCCATGGGGATGGTACCAGAGGATTGGAAGGTGGTGAATGTTGTCCCCTTATTCAAAAGAGGTAGTAGGGATAGTCCAGGGAATTACAGACCAGTGAGCCTTACATCTGTAGTGGGTAAGCTGTTAGAAAGGATTCTAAGAGATAGGATCTATGAGCATTTAGAGAATTATGGACTGATTAGGGACAGCCAGCATGGCTTTGTGAAGGGAAGATCTTGCCTCACAAGCCTGATAGGGTTCTTTGAGAAGGTGACCAGGAAGATTGATGAGGGTAGTGCAGTAGATGTGGGCTACATGGATTTTAGTAAGGCATTTGACAAGGTTCCGCATGGTAGGCTTCTTCAGAAGGTCAGAGGCCAAGGGATCCAGGGAGGCTTGGCCGTGTGGATTCAGAATTGGCTTGCCTGTAGAAAGCAGAGGGTTGTGGTGGAGGGGGTGCATTCGGATTGGAGGGCTTGAGTAGTGGTGTCCCACAGGGATCGGTTCTGGGACCTCTACTTTTTGTGATATTTATTAATGACTTAGATGAGGGGGTGGAAGGGTGAGTTAGCAAGTTTGCAGATGACATAAAGATCGGTGGTGTTGTGGATAGTGTGGAGGGCTGTCGAAGCTTACAGAAGGATATTGATAGGATGCAGAGCTGGGCTGACAAGTGGCAGATGGATTTCAATCCGGAGAAGTGTGAGGTAGTACACTTTGGAAGGACAAACTCCAAGGCAAGGTACAAGGTAAATGGCAGGATTCTGGGCAGTGTGGAGGAGCCGAGGGATCTGGGGGTTCATATCCACAGATCACTTAAAGTTGCCTCACAGGTGGATAGGGTAGTTAAGAAAGCTTATGGGGTGTTAGCTTTCATAAGTTGTGGGGTCGAGTTTAAGAGCCGCGAAGTAATGATGCAGCTTTACAAAACTCTGGTTAGACCACACTTAGAGTACTGTGTCCAGTTCTGGTCGCCTCATTATAGGAAGGATGTGGAGGCGTTGGAGAGGGTGCAGAGGAGGTTTACTTGGATGCTGCCTGGATTAGAGAGTATGGATTATGACGAGAGAATAAAGGAGCTAGAGCTTTACTCATTGGAGAGAAGGAGGATGAGGGGAGATATGATAGAGGTATACAAAATATTAAGAGGAATAGATAGAGTGGACAGCCAGCACCTCTTTCACTGGGTATCAATGCTCAATACAAGAGGACATGGCTTTAAGGTAATAGGTGGGAAGTTCAAGGGAAATGTCAGAGGGAGGTTTTTCACCCAGAGAGTGGTTGGTGCATGGAATGCGCTGCCTGGGGTAGTGGTGGAGGCGGATACGTTGGTCAAGTTCAGGAGATTGTTAGGTAAGCATATGGAGGAATTTAAGATAGAGGGATATGTGGGAGGAAGGGGTTAGATAGGTTTAGGTGGGGTTTGAAGGTCGGCACAACATGGTGGGCCGAAGGGCCTGTATTATGCTGTATTGTTCTATGGTTCAGTATGTGGAGAGTCCAACTAGAGGAGAGAACATACTGGACCTGGTTTTTGGAAATGACCCAGGCCAGGTGACAGACCTGACAGTGGGTGAACATTTTGGGAATATTGACCACAACTCACTATAATTATGAATAAGGATATAATTGGATCTTGAAGGAATATACGAAATTGGGGAAGGGCAAATTACGACAGGTAAGATGGGAGCTAATTGGCATTGATTGGGAGCAGCTGCTGTCAGACAAGTCCACATCTGACACATGGGAGTTGTTTAAAGACCAGCTGACCAGAGCTCAGGATCAGCATGTTCCGGTAAGGAATAAGGACAAGGATAGTAAGTAAGGGAACCTTGGATGACCCAAGAGGTCCTAAATTTTGTCAGGAAGTAAAAGAAAACATATGTAAAGTTTAGGAAGCTAAAATCAGACTGGGCCCTCGTGGAATTTAAAGATAGCAGAAAAGTGCTCAAGCAGGTGATTAGGAAGGTCAAAAGGAGCCGTGAAATGTCCTTGGTGAGCAGGATCAAAGAGAATCCCAAGGCATTTTATACATATTAAGAAAAAAAGGATAACTAAGGAGAGAGTAGGTCCACTCAAGGATAAAGGAGGGAATTTCTGCTTAGAGTCTTTGTGCTGAGGACCTAAATGAGTACTTTGCATCAGTATTTATTGAGGAGAAGGATTTGGAGGATAGTGAAAACAGACTGGGGCATGCTAATGTGCTGGGACAGTTTGAGTTTAAGGAGGAGGTAGTGGTGGGTCTTCTGAAAATTATTAAGGTGGATAAGTCCCAAGGGCCTGATGGCATATATCCCAGAATATTGAAAGAAGCAAGTGAGAAGATTGCTGGGGCTTTGACAAGGATCTTTGTGTCCTCACAAGCAACAGGCGAGGTCCTAAAGGACTGGAGAGTAGCAAATGTTGTGCCTTTGTTCAAGAAGGGAAATAGGGATAATCCAGGTAATTATAGGCTATTGAGTCTCACGTCAGTAATATGGAAGCTATTGGAGAGGATACTGAGGGATAGGATTTATGTGCATTTGGAAAGGCATGGCCTGCTTAGGGAGAGTCAGCATGGCTTTGTGCGGGGCAGGTCATGTCTTACAAACTTGATTGAATTTTTTGACAAGGCGACAAAGGTGCTTGGTGAGGGTAAGGCAGTGGATGTTGTCTACATGGACCTTAGTAAGACATTTGATAAGGTCCCTCATGGTAAAGATAAAGATGCATGGGATCCAGGGTGAATTGCAAGTTTGGATTTGACACTGGTTTGCCCATGGAAGACAGAGAGTGGGGGTGGAAGGCTGTTATTCTGGCTGGAGGCCCGTGACCAGTGGTGTACCACAAGGATCAGTGCTGGGACCTCTGTTGTTTATGATATATATCAATGATTTGGATGAAAACATAGATGGGTGGATCAGCAAGTTTGCAGATGACACCAAGATTGGTCGAGTTGTGGACAGTGTAAAGGACTATCAGAGAATACAGCGAAATATAGATCAGTTACAGACATGGGTAGAGAAGTGGCAGATGGAGTTTAATCCAGGCAAGTGTGAGGTGTTGCACTCTGGGAGGTCAAATAAAAGGAGAAAGAACATTTAATGGTAGGCCCCTTAACAGCATTGGAGTACAGAGGGATCTTGGAATCCAGGTCCATAGTTCACTGAAACTGGCTATGCAAGTGAATAAGGTGGTAAAGAAGGTGTCTGGAATGCTTGCCTTCATTGGTATGATTACTGAGTGTAAGAGTAAGGAAGTCATGCTGCTGCTATATAAAAGTTTAGCCAGACAGCACTTGGAGTATTGTGTGCAGCTCTGGTCACCCCATTATAGGAAGGAGGCGGAGACTGTGGAGAAGGTGCAGAAGAAGTTTACCGGGATATTGCCTGGATTAGAGGGTATCAGCTATAAGGAAAGGGTGGACAAAGTTGGGTTGTTCTCCCTGGAGCATCAGAGACTGAGGGGAGACATGATAGAGTTTTTTAAAATTATGAGAGGCATAGATCGGGTAGACAGTCAGAAACTTTTCCCCAGGGTAGAAATGTCAAACACCAGAGGACACACTTTTAAGGTTAGAGGGGAGAAGTTTAAAGGTGACATGAGGGGCAAGCTTTTTATGCAGAGAGTAGTAGGTGCCTGGATGGGTTACCAGGGGTAGTAGTGGAAGCAGACAGTTTGGTGGCATTTAAGAGGCTTTTAAATAGACACATAAATATGAAGGGAATGGAGGGATATGGATGATACACAGGAGGAGGGCATTTAGCATAAATTGACATCAAGATTGGCACAACATTGTGGACCGAATGGGCTGTACAGTACTGTACTGTTCTATGCTCACGCAGAAAACAGCGTGAGTATATAAGAAGAGAATATTTGCTGCTTGAGCTACATGTACTGTGTGACCAGCTTGCTTCAACATCATTAAAAGGAAATTAGTCATTGTTTCCAGTTTAAAAGATTCTGTATTGCACGGCATGGACTAAAAGCCCAGAGGACCACATTCGACTGCTTCATCAATGATCTTCCTTCAGAACCTGTGGACCTGTCTATTGATAATCAAACAGTGTTCAGCTCCTTTCGCAGCTCCTGAGGAGAAAACCTGAATGCTATTCAGGCTTGGGTTGAAAAGTTGCTCAGCAACGTTTGCTCCAATCGCTGTTAGGCAATGTTCATCACCAACAAGGATTCCAACAATTTTATCTCCTGATTCACTGGGGTTATAATTGCTATTTCCCTCACCATCTTAATTGTTATCACTAACTGGAAAATAATCGAACCAAATACGCAAATGTAATAGCCACGTTCTGCAGCAATTGGGTCGCCTCCTGAACAGTCCATTCGCCCCTGAACATACACTTCATTCATTTATGTTACACTACAAAACGTGCTGCATCTATTCACCAAACCTTCTTTGCGGGCATTTTTCAGAATGACCTCCTTCACCACTTAGAAGATCAAGGATAATAGGTATATGGTAACCCTGCATGGTTCCAAACCCAGCTCCCCTAACCACCCACCCCAATTTCCCTTCCACCTCCCCTGCCATCCACCATCTTCAAGTACCTCTGCAAATGACCTATGCCCCAACTTACACATATATTGCCATCTTTTCATTGTCATTGAATCAATGTACTGAAACTCCTTACCTTACTTCTGGAGTAGCTTCACCACATGGACCACAGTAGTTCAAGGGAACTGTTCACCAACAGCTTCTCAAGGCTAACTAGGAATGGGTATGGAAATAGGAATACAATGATAGGAATTAAAATAAAAATAGAATAAACAGTTCAAAAGATGCTTTTTTATTAGAAAAACTTGAAGGAGTAAAAGGTAGTTTAACTCACACATTAAATGGAGGAAATTGGCCTACAACTTGTCACAAATCAGCAACCCATTTTAAACTACACATAATTTTCTTTTCAAGCGAATGGAAAAGTTCTTGGTGTAAAACCAAGTGTTGATTCACCAAGAGACTATTTCATGCTACTGCTGAAAACCATTGCCACACCCTGGGGCTGTTAGCTCCTAAGTGAATGACATCAGAAATTAGACTTTCCAGTCCCCAGTTTTATTTGTAATAAAAAGAAGTCAATATGAATGCCTGAAGTAATATCTTGATTTTTATACCAGAATGCCAGGGTCAGAATAAATTCATAAATTTTAAATTGTAATTCTTGTTTCTTTCCATAGACTGCCTGATGAATATATTTCTTATAAAAATTGATTGCGAACCAAAATTTTCACAATATTTCACAAATGTAAATGCATTATTAAGCTGCCATTGATCAGAAAAATCCTTCAATGGAGATAGTCTCTAGCTCATACAAGATACTACTCTATTTTAACTGCACATTATTTCATTCAGTTATTAGGCATAAAATCCATGAACTTATCACATCTGTCCTAGCACTAAAAGAAAGCAATCTCCTTCTGCAGTTACTGCTTAAAGCTTTCCTATGAGTTCCATCCTGAAATGCACTGAGCAACAGGATAAATGTGAGGAAGATAGCTCAGGGTTCTTTTCCAATGAAGGGATCATAATCCAGGGAGATATCTGCACAGAAAAGTCACAGATTTAGCAAGTTCATTCTATGTCAACGTATAGCACAATTACGAAAGATGCTCAAAAGAAGCATGTAGCCAGTTTAAAGGCAAAATGTAACAACAAAAGCATTTACCCTTCAGTGAACTATTTTATAAATGCAGCCAAATAATGCAGAAAGGGGACAGAACAAATAAAAAGGGAAGGTTTGAGAAAGAAGGAAGTAGAGAAGGAGATTTTTCTGTTAGATCCAAATGAGAGAGAGAGAGCGAGCAAATTATAGAAAACAAAGAGGATGCAAATGAGAGCAAAATACAGAGTGAGAAAATAAGGATTAATTCGGTATACTTTGGACCAAAGCAATTCAAAGAATACAGGGAAATTAAGGGGTTGTATATTCACAACAAAACAATAAAGTATCTAACAATACAGAAAGAGCCCAACAGGAATACCAGCCTCTTCATGAAGATAATGGGGAAGCTTCCAGTTCATGTGTGGAAATTGAAAAGACAGGAAAAATAAAAGGACAGGAAGCTTTTCTTTTCAATCATGCAAATAATTTCACTTTATTTCCAAATCCATTAAGGATCCTGAGAAAAAATAAATTCTAGGGAAAAATCCAATTCTGCCTTTATGTCTTGTCTAAAAATCACATCAAAAAGAACCATAATTATTAAAAGGTGAGAGATTATTTCATATTGTGTGTAGATTTATTTGGAAACACATGTCCCAAATAAATTAACCTGCAGGTCCAGCAACCAACTAGGAAAGCAAAAGGTAGACTCCTCGACTTTAATAAGATGTTGATCAAAACTCAATTCCAAAGCCACATCTCTTTCATTCAATCTGTTTTGGTCTCCAATTTATCACAGATATTTCCCTTGTTCTCTTGGAGAACAAGATGACAACAACTTTGATTTCTAACGTGGAGACACAAGAGAATGCAGAGTCCTGATGGAAGGTTTCGACCCAAAACGTCAATAATTCCTTTCACCCCACAGATTCTACTTGACCCGCTGGTGTTCCTCCAGTAGATTGTTTGTTGTTCTTGATTTCTTACTTCTCTCAGTTCTGAGCTATTAACTCTTTCACTATTCATCCGGGTGTATAGTAGTGGCACGGCAGTTAAATTAGCGAACTATTAATTTAAGTTAATTAACACCAGAGATATTGACTAAAAATCCAGAGAAGACCTGAGTTCAAATCCAAACACGGCTGCTTTGGAATTTAATTCACTCAGTAATCTGAAGAACAAAACAGCTATTCCTAGTAACGATAATCTTGTCCAGGTTATATGTTACTCCAGACCCACCAACGTGATTTATTCTAAAATGAGCTTGCAAGCTGTTGAGTTCAAGAACAGTAAATGTTAGCCTTGATGATGACATCCAGAAAAAGGAATGAATGAAAGCAAATATGCTGCCTAATCTGCTGAGTATTTCCAGCATTCTCTGATTTTTTTCAAGTTGCCAACACCTGGAATCTTTGCTGTTCTTTCCTAAACCAGCTGCTTTCCACGCTTATGTAGTTCATGACCTATTACATCACCTGCAAGTTTATTTCAGGAACTACGAGGAATAACAATACAAGTGTGAGTAAGCTTTTTAACAGCTGTATGAATGCACCCTGGTATTGGTATCGGTTTATTATTGTCACTTGTATCGAGGTACAGTGAAAAACTTGTCTTGCATACTGATTGTACAGGTCAATTCATTACACAGTGCAGTTACATTGAGTTAGTAGAGAGTGCATTGAGGTGGTACAGGTGGTAAGTGACATAGAATTTAACTTTAAAAGTGTAGAACGATTAAAGGTAATGAGTAGATCTGTAGAAAGGAGCTTGCAATGAGTTGCCACGCTCTGGATCCATCTTGCAAAATTTGCTTACAGTTATTTTGTTTCAAGGACATACATACAGCAATTCTCTCCAACATGCTGCAACTCACAATACTCACAGAATCTTTTGACTCCTTAATATATGATTTCAAAAACCCTTTATGATAATTTCAAAATAAGATTCATATTAAATGCTATTATTTAACCTGATACTTTTGATTCATTTAATAAAGAAATAAGATGAGGTAAAACAATTGATTCCTAATCTGCAATGGGATCTTTGTTGAGCTTTTCCACCCAGTTGCTGTGACCCTTTGCTGGTGAGAAGATAATTGGCTACATGTTTTTGTTCCTGATCACTGTCCACAATCTGCACACACATGATAGTCATGCATACACTTGTGTAAAGTTGCAATCTCCCTAATAATTCACCAACAATCACCATTCTTTCCAGTACATGAAAATTGATGGTCCATTAAAATATAACTAAGTTGAATTGTCTTATAACACAGAATCGGTCACTATCATTGCTTTTAGAGAAAACCAAAAAAAGCCAATTATAAAAAATAAAATTGGGCACTTCCTTTGCTTTTATGATTATCATTTTTAAGATATGACAAAAAGACTGAAAGCTTTTAGGAAACCATTTTCCCTGTAACCTTGATGAGCAATTGGTACTTTTACTTTCTAATAGAAAGCAGGCAGCGTGAAATACTCAGAATTCAACAGTGTACTTCTGATGAAATCAGAAGAATGATATTGCCATGACAAGCTAACTATTGGATAGTGTGGGCTAAAACTTGCAAAATCTTCTCTTGGTTAAGACATACTGAATTTCAGTCTTCAGGCATGATATATCAAACTATTTTATATAAGACACAAAATTTAACTTAGGTTACAATATCATTTGCCAAATGTTTATGTGACACCAAGTTCATTAATGGGCCTTTCTAAGATGCTCTTTGGATTTTGAGTGATTTAGAAATGTAAGTGATTCTTTTAAAGAAATTGCTTTTGCTTTCATTTTGGTTTTCTACTGGTATGATATGACATACTGAGAGCAAGTGCTATAACCATTGAATGGGGTGTTATGGGGGAAGATCTAGGTGACATTTCCTGAGTTTCACAGAACTCTTTTGTGACAGAGACTCTGATCATCTCATTTGCACCAGCAGTCCCAAAGAGTGTGAGGTAGAATTGAAAAGGACACAACCAGCCATAAGGAAGCAATAAAGTCTACCTGACACAAAAAAAAGGAGGATTGATAAGAGGTTGAAGTGAATGAGAAGGACCACAGAATGAATGAACGACAGAATACACAACAAGAAGTAGAATAGTGAATTAAAAACAAGTTTCAGAGAAAGGTGGAGATTAATTAAATTGCTGAGGCAAAAGTTAATCATTTATTTATGTAATTTAATCTTTAGTATAGAAAATTATAATATAATTTTGATCTGAATATGAATCTGTAATTTCAAGGGTATTGCTTGCCTGCCCATTGGCATCCTATTGACATAGTTCAAGACTGGAGTAAATACAAAATCAAAACTCTGCCTAAGGTAAATAAATTTTAGAACTATAGAAAATGATAGAATGTACCAGTCTCTTGTGTGCATACTCCAACAAGCCAAAAGAGACTGATCACACAATATATTGCTGGGAGTTACAGATTGGGGAAAGGAATAGGAAAGCGTTTTGGGGGCAAACATTTTTGAAATGAGCTGTGGCAGAGTGCAATTTGACAGGACGTTAAGCCCAACAAAGTAGTATGAATAAAGAAGTGGAAGTGGTTTGATTCTGTGTAATTTACATTATTAAATGTAGCAATTTACAGTGACAGTTTAGCATCAACACTTTACTCGAACTCTTAGAAAATTTCTCACACTTATACACTGTTGTTGAATGGAGATCATTTTAAAGACATTTAATCAGACTTGCAATAAACTAATTCTGCTTTTCTTAACTGAAGATTTTAAATTTTTTTTTACAAAGGGATCTTTCTTTTTTCAAGCTCATAAATATGCCAAACAGATGACAGATTCTGTGATTTAGCTTGACAAATCACTGCATGTTCTTGTAAGTGTTAATGCAATCTCCTTATGAGCACACTTGCCTGTCTAATACGCCAGTGGACAAGTAATTGTACATAGAAATCAAAGAAATTGCAGATGATTGAAATCTGAAACAAAAACAAGAAATGTTGGAAACATTTAACAAATCAGGCAGCATCTGTGGGAAGAGAAACAAAGTTAACATTTTAGGTCGAAAGACCCTTTGTCACAACTCAATTCTGATGATAGGTCTTTGACCTGATATGTTAACTCTGTTTCTCATTCCACAGATGCTGCCTGACCTACTGAGTGTTTCCAGCAATCCCTGCTTTTGTTTCAGATGATCAACTGCGTCTCTCAAAACAGCTACTTCCTCATCCACACCCAAATAGTCTCCTCTACCCTATTTCGATGCATGCTGAGGACAACCACAGTAGCTCAAAACGTAAATCCACTTTGATTGCTACATATCCATTCAGCAGCTTGCTGATTTACTGCATGTGAGGCCCAAGGTTCAGTATTAAACATATGCAAAATTTCTTCCCAACAGCCATTTTTCACAGCCAAGCCCATGGTATTAGTCATCACATACTATATTTCTCTATTTCACTTTTTACCCAATGGTCTCTTTCCAGTTCAACAGGCTTTCTTTCATTACCTTCTCTCCTCACTTTCCCCCATTCACAATGCAGGAAATTTGCTTCTCTTCCTGCCAGTTATCCTTCCATGAACCAGATTTCTTCTTCAAGTGACCTGTTAAGGAGAACAACAATCTTAAACAAATAGAAATGAGGAAAAGGAAAAAATAATAAATGCAGATTAGCAACAGTTGACAATGCTTACCATGCAAAAAGATTACATTAAAAATGCTTACAACAATTTATAATACTGTTCACATTTTATGCATTTTTAGTTTAGTAGAAGGGTACCCGTGATATATACAAGTTACATCTCTCAGTTGTATAACCCATTAAGAGTATTTATAGCCATAAACTATATTATTGTAGATCATGTTAATGTTTTCCATTTCTTTTATGATCTTTATATTCTGCTTACATTCAGTTTATAAACGGATGACCACTTTACCCGCTTAACTGCTAGTTTTGATGGAAGGTCATGAACCTGCAATGTTAACTTTGATTTCCCTGTCCATAGATGGAGCCTGACCCACTGACTATCTCCAGCATTTTCTGTTTTTATCCCAAACCTTTTGATTTTGAAATGCAAGGGTAAAATAGGAAGGAAATAGAAATGTAATCCAGAATATTGAGCACTGATTTTGAAGTTATTTCACTGAAATTGTGTCATGAAACAATTCAAAATTGAGCAGTTGTCTTATTTCCTACTCTGGAAAGCATCCTATATTAAATCTTTTCTCAGTTCCCACCCTGAAGGTGTATTACGTGGTGAATAGCAGCTGTCTGATGTCTGCAGACCAATCAGCATTCTCTGGTGTGAGTATCAACCAACTATTCATCAATGTTTGACATCACATCCAAATCTAATCTTTTCCCTACCAGATATTCACACAAGTATTTTTCATTAGAAATAACCAGGAATCCTGTCTGATTCTACCCAGCACTAATCAACAACTCCACACCCCCCACACACTCTGCACCCATTAAGTGTCAGTTATGGCTCAGTGGTAACTGTTTTGCCTTTGAAGCTGAAGTTTCTGGGTTCATTTCCCACCTGTGGTATTTAAGCACAAATATCTATGCCAATACTCCAATGCAGTGTTGAAGGTTTCCAACATTGTTGGATGAGACATAAAATCTAGCCCCCATTTGCACTTTCAGAAGTGAATAAAAGAACCAATTTAGAAAATGAGCATGGAGACTATTTTCAATGACCTACTCCACATTTATCAATAGAACATATTATTTTGTCATCATTTGCATTCCTGCATGTGCAATTGTCATGCAAAAATTGGCTGCTGTGTTTCCTAAAATATAGCAATGACCACAGTTCAAAAGAACTTTGTTAACTGTAAAGTACTTCAGGATCTCCTAAAAGGGAAGTGAAAGATATTATAGAATTGCAAATCTTTCCTTCTTTCCAAATGCCTTTCCAACTTGATTAACCTTGTTCAACCCAATCCCTTCACAATCAGCTAACTCTATAATACACGGGGCACTGGCACTGCATTGTTTAGCCAACCTGGGATTTGTTTAAAGTATTTCCCTTTTGTTGGTCTTCTATAAGTGGTGAAGTAGAATTCAAGTTTGTGTCAACCACTTATACATCTCTGTTAGTAAAATGCATCATTGTTGTTTCTGAGCTTTGACATTTAACTTACCCCAAAACACACACAAAAAAAAATCTTTCTCATAATAGCAGCTCTTGCTGAGCATCTTTTGTTTGCTGAAACTTTGAGGTAAAAATTTATTGACTATTGTATGTGCTAAACACTAGCTGTTGTATAGGTTTCAAATGCCACTTCTAAAATTCTGTTCTATTGACTTCAATGAAATCTACTTTCAAAGTGGGTTTCAAATCACATATTTTCCCACAGTGCATGCTAAATGCAGACAACAGGCTTCACCTCTTTATCTCTCCAATTTGTAAACACATTCTGAGAGAAGTGTACAATTGTACATGGGTCAGCATAATTCTTTCTTCCTCTCATGTCAGCTGCTCTGTCTGAGTGTCCCACATGACAAGTTTTCAGGTAGTAGTAAGATGAGCTTCCTACAACATCAATTCATTTCAGTGCTTTCTTCTGACATTATTCCAAGTGTATAAACAGCACCTTCCTCTGACTTTGTGCCAGTGGTGTGTTAGTCGAATGCACTAGATCTTGTATTCTCTCTCTTCTGTTTAAGTCACATGAAAGAAAGGCTTGCATTTGTATTTATCATGAATGTAGGACGTCCTCCCTACTTCATGCAAACAAATCCATTGTTATTTAAATTAGTTACTCTTGTGTTGCAACAAGCACAGAATCCAAAATTGCTCATAGTAATTTTGTTTATAGTAGGAACCCTCAAACAACAATGTGATTATGACTGGATAATCTATGTAGTGATGTTAGTTAACGAATAAATATTGGACCCCACCTAGAACTCCCCAACTCTTCTCAGAAGTAGTAGCATGGCACTTCTGAGGTCACCCTAAGCTCTTCTTCCCATGTCCTAATGTTCCCAATCACCAATTACACATTCTTCTGTTTCTCCACCACCTTGTGAACACTGGACTACATTGGTTACTGGTTAAGCAAGCATGTTAAAATTTTCATCCTTACTTTCAGACTCCATCATGATCTTGTCATTTCTTATTTCTGTAATCTCTTCTAGTTCTATAACTCTCTGAGGTACCTTTGCCACTCAAAATCTGGCCACTTAGTCATCCACTATTGACAGTCATCCCTTCTGTCGCTGAGACCCTAAGCACTGAAGCGACCTCCTTAAAAAACTTTCTGCTCCTCCTTCCACCACCAGGACCATTATAAGATTACCTCTGACCAAAGTTTGGTAATCTGTGCTAGCATCTCCTTTCATCGCCGAGTGCTAATTTTCTTCTTTGATAACTTTCTTGGGAAGCATCTTTGGACTTTTTGTTTAACGGAATTTGCTGAAGATATTTAATGATGTAACATCTCTTCCAACAAAGGAGCACTCCCTTGGTAATGTCTTGGAGTATCAGCCTGGATTATGTGTTCAAACCTCCAAAATGGAATTTAAATCCATATCCTTCTGAGTCAACCAAAATAGCCAATATTTGCATGCAACACCTGTCTGGAGGGTATGGAAGGATTTCATCTTTGACAGTGATCAACAATTGAGCTCACTATCTCGCAAGCACACATTTTCTATGAGTGTTCCACTGTATGGTCAAAGGTTATGTTGCTTTACATTTGATGCTCTTCTTTCATTGTAAAAATCAAACCGCTCATTAGGAACTGAAAGTGTTGCCCCTAATGTTCCCTTTGAGCTTCATCAATGATCTCTCAAGTGTCTGACTTAAATTACCAGGAGAATGAGTGAAAGGTTCTGCATCTCTTTTTTTTGTCTCATTATGTCAGTCAATGCTTACTGTCTTTGCAAAGTCTAGCTGTTCTGCATTTTTAGGGAGCTTGGGGACATAAATATACTTGATTAATTTGGGCTAGCCTTCAAGTTGCTGATGTGCACTTGCTCCCACCCCACACACAACAAAAAAAGAACTAACTTCAGTTCAAAGATGAGCTTGTGCAACTTCAGTAATTGGTATGTCTTGAATGTCTCAAACATACCATTGTTATGCTTTCAGTCACTTAACTGTAAAGTCTAATTAATATTACATACAGGCAGATTGGCAATATGCTGAGTATTCACATATATTATCTCAATAATCCAAAAATAGTGGGCACAAATTGGTCCTCTAGGAGTCATAAAGATGCATTAGTTTATCTTACTGAAACCTTTAACAATCCGTGTATTATAATTATCGTCATAAGTATCATTCCACTCCAAAAGAAAATTGGTCACTTTCTGAAGAACCTTGGCTATTCCTTTTTTTTTAAATGTTCGACCTATTTATGTTTATGGTATCAAAAACAATAAGATTGCGCAATAATGGTGCACTCTTTTTTTGCTAAAATGCTAAAATAAGCCACAAATTAGTTGTAATTATTTATTTCACTCTTTTACAGAAAACCACACAATCTTCATGTTTAAATGCAAATAGGTGGGTTACATCTAACAGAAAGATTTGTTGTTTTTTCTTATTAATTTCTTAAAATTGCAAGCATCTAATCATCAAGTCAGACATACTGATAATCTTATAGAGTCCAAAACAAAAAAGTCATGTCCATAATTTAAGGGGTAACCTCAGTGTTTTTTGGGCAGCAGGTTAAGTATTATGAGTCCTGATGCAGGCTCTCGACTTGAACCACTGACCATCCTTTTGCCTCCACAATTGCTGCTTGACCCACTCAGCTCTTCCTGCAGTTTGTTTTTTGCTTAAGTATTTTAAGCCGGCTTGTCGCTTCATTTCACAGCTGTCCTCCATTCAATGCGCGTGTCTTATGATATGATTCAGTATCATCACAGGAACAGGAAAGAACACAAAACTAAATTGTACATCTTATCGGTAATATATTAACCTGATGTTACTGTGGTTCTACATTCTTGAGGTCCATCCCCCAAATGCAACCTCTGCTATCAGGACATTCAGCAGGAGGTCTGCCCCCTCACCTAAGGGAACATATTGATGCAGAGGCCAACCAAGGATTAAATGTGTTAGATGGATGTTGGTGATGTTGACAACCACTGATTTAAGCTTGTTATGCTGGCCAGGTGCAGTGTTCTCATCCACATCTTGATTCAAAAATCACATCTCCATCACCCACAACACCTTAGACAATCCAACACATTGCATTTACTTTTTTTTCAATTTGCCTTTTAAAAGACACCTAGTTGCTGCTTTTAAGTGAACAGGTTTACACTCAAGGACACAGATGAGTCATCAATACCCCTCCACTTCCTCCCGAACAGGGGTCTTCATTAAACACATTACTGCTGCTACAAATGGCTTCACACAGTGATTCACAGCCACTCAAGGAAATGGAAGTACTATCTCTCAAGATTCTTTGCTTTAATTTATTCTATAATATTCCCTGCACTGTGGAAGATCCGACTGTGCACTGAGGATAAGAAGAGTGAACCAATGCAACAGACAAAGGATTTTTGCAACTTAGGGGGAACAGACAAAGGTTTCTGAAAAGACAGGTGTGATTCGTGAAGAGAACTTTGCCTCTCTGATGCTGGGGCGAAGGAGATCACTGAGGGTATGTAAGCCATTCTACAAGGGGAAAAGGAGCAACCAGGAATATGGTCCATATTGGAACCAATCACAGGTAAAGGAAATGTTAAGCTACATCAGAATGAGTCGCAGAAGCTACTAAAAAGATTTTTAATGAACAGCACCTCAAAACATAATGATCTGAGGAATACTCCTACTACCACAGCATGCCACATTAGGGTGGCACAGTGATGCAGCTAGGGGAGCTGCTGCCTCACAATTCCAGAGACCCGGGTTCAATTCTGACCTCTGGTGCCGTCTGTATACAGTTTGTAGATTGTCCTTGTGACCAGGTGGGTTCCCCCAGGTGCTCCAGTTTCCTTGTACGTCCCAAGACATGCAGGGTGGTAGGTCAATTGGCCACTGTAAATTGACCCTAGTGTGCAGATGATTGGTAGTTGATAGGAATCTGGGGTAAATAAAAGATGGGATCAGTTTGGGTTGACTGTGAATGGGCTGTGTCAATGCTGTATGTCAATGTTTATGACTATAATCTCTACATTTCTCTGTCTCTATTACAGTGACAGAGATGGTGCAAGTAGATATGTGGCTGCTGAAGTGGTGCAAGCATAGAGGGTTCTTGGGATGTTGCTTCTGGTTCTGGGGGAGGTAGCACCTGTGCACTGTCTACAGCTTTCACCGGATCTGAATTAGGAACACTATGCTCTCTGAAAGGCTATGCAGTACTGCTTCAGAATTTTTAAACTAATTTGGCAAAGGGAAAGTCTTGAGAAAACGCCAGAAATGAGCAGTATTAACATTAGTGAAAAGAGAGATATAAACAGAGATAAAATTAGAATTAGGCCAAGAACTGAAGAGGTCACCTTGAGGAAAATAACAGAAGTGCATCAATATCAATGGCGTAATTAACAGGGTTAGTTAGTTGAGGGCACAAGATGTCAGAGTTGCATTAAAATGCATGATGCATGACCAGGAATGGATTCTCAGTGTTGCTAGTTGGAATAACACAGGTAGGGCATTGGTATTGGTTTTGGTTTATAGTGTTGATTAAAGATAAATTTAAATTTTAAATTTTATTTACAGCGTGGTAACAGGCCCTTCCGGCCCAACTAGTCCACGCCGCCCATTTTAAACCCAATTAACCTGCCGTACGTCTTTGCAATGTGGGAGGAAACCGGAGAACCCGGAGGAAAGCCACACAGACACGGGAGAACAACGTTGCGTTTCTAAATTCAGAGAGTTAAACAGCACAGAAATTGGTCCTTCATCCATGCTGACTAATCCCATTTGCTTGCATTTGGCCCATATCCCTCTCAACCTTTCCTATTCACGTATCTGTCCTTAAAATGCTATGATTGTACCTTCCTCTACCACGTCCTCTGGCAGATTGTTCCACATAGCCACCCCCTTCTGTGTGATAAACTTTCCCCTCAGATCCCTTTAAATCTTTCCCCTCTCACCTTAAACCTATGCCCTCTAGTTTTAGATTCTCCTACCCTGGGAAAAAGACCATGACTACCTACTCTATCTGTGCTCCTCATAATTTTATAAACCTCTATATGGTCACCCCTCGGCCTCCTTCACTCCAGGAAAAGCTGTTCCAGCCTATCCAATCCAAGCCCTCCAATCTAAGCCCTCCAATCTAGGCAACATTCCTGTGAATATTTTCTGCACCCTCGGAATAAGAAGACTATATTAGATTGGCTCCCGAATATGGCATTTGGCTGGAGATAGGAAGCAGAACGGGAGAATTACTATGAGTTCTTTTCCTAGTACTTCAAGCAATGAGAATGAGATAGATTGGCAAATTGGTCAACAAACTTCAAAGCATGTATCAAAAATAAAGCATTAGTATTAGTGAAACTTTGATTCACCAATCTGATTCAGAAAAATAGTACTAAGCTTAGGGAAGGATCTAATTTTTGCTCCTTGATCTGAAGGACTTTCTCAATCAATATGTCTATAGTAACAAGGGAGTTAACTGTGTTGAGAGTGTAACAGGGAAATAAAGTAGGGACAAAACAGTGCGGTAGAATAGAACTCATCCAGCTAACTGTCAGTAAGATAAGATACTTAAGATATTTATTTATTAGTCACATGTACATTGTAACACAGTGAAATGCAACTTTTTGCGTTACTGAGAATGTGCTGGGGGCAGCCTGCAAGTATTGCCACTCTTCCGGCGCCAATGTAGCACGCCCACAGCTCCTAACCTGTACATCTTTGGAATGTGGGAGGAAACCGGAGCACCCAGAGGAAACCCATGCAGACACATGGGGAGAATGTAGAAACTCATTACAGACAGCAGCGGGAATTGAACCTGGGTCACTGATGCTGTAATAGCATTGTGCTAACTGCTACACATAACTCAGTACACATTAACAATGGGAAGAAATCTGACAACAGGTAAAGATGTCCAATTGAGGAAAAGCTAATTCCATAGTTTAAGAAGGAATCCAGTGCTCATAGATCAGAACAGACAATTGCAAAGCAAAGCAGTCACAGAGGTGTTCAGGGAAGAAATAATGCAAACTAGGTACACTCCATTGAGGAGAAAGGTAGAGAATCCAGGGCTAATTTACACCAAGTGAAAAATAGAAGAAAGATAAGATAAAACAGAAAAAAGGCTTATGACAAAAGCCATGAGCCAGATTTGTGAAGTAGTTAGAATATTTATGGATATAAAGATGGGAATTGAATACATTAATAAGACAGACAAAGAGAGGTTATGAGTATTAGAATGCAACATTTCATTGGACCTCAAAATAATTTATAAACATATAAAATGGTTTGCTAAGGAGAAAATTCAGTCCTTTAGGAACCAAAGGGACATCTTTATGTAAAGACTTAAATGTTGAATAATAACTTGGAGTGCTCTTCAAAAAGGAAGTGGATGATGTGATGATTATAGTAAAAGAGGAGGGAAGGGGTTATTATGAATGGCTTTGGTCACAGTCCTTCACTCTTCATTGAATACAGGCCTAATGCTGGAGGATTAGAGAACTGCTAATGTTATACCATTGTTCAAGAAAGGAGGTAGGATTTTCTAGGGAAGTACAAGTCAGTCACCTTAATAAAGGAGCCATCATCAGAGACAAAATAAACCTTTAATTGAAAAGGCATGGGTTAATCAAGGGCAGCCTGCATGAATTTGTTAAAAGAAAATCATGTCTAATTTGATTGGTTACTTCATCAAAGAATTAAATCAAAGTGTTGTAGTAGACGTTGTATATGTAATAGACTTCCAAGTACAGCATTTGGAAAGTGCTACAGACTATGCTTATTAAAAAGAGATAATAAAGAAAGTATTATTAGCCATGCTGTGGCATGGTGGCCAATAAATTGATTTGGACAAGAAGCAGATGACGGTAATGGATACAAGTCTGCTTTTCAGCTTCAAAGGTGTTCTGTGGTGACATTTCCCCAAGAGTCAATTTTTGGTACGTTACTCTTCTCAATTTTTTCTAAATGACCACAATTTGAGCATAGTATGTAGCAGTATAACATTTGCAGATAATGTAATTCTTGGCAAAACAATAATGTTGAGGATAGTTGTAGTCCTCAGGAACAAACAGCAGAACAGTTAAATAGCCAGTGGATAGGGAAATGGAAGTGGATGGGAGGACTTGTGTGAACTATAGATGATTTTAAAAAGTGCAGATGAGCAGACGGATGAGTATCCAACATTGTAAACTTTCAGGGCACCAAGATCAGATGAAAAGATGATTAAAAAAGAAAATTGATCATGTGTGTATAAATAGAGGCATAGAAAAAGGAAGCAAAGATATTACGTTGGAGCTTTAAGTCTGCGTGATAATGACCAGCTAATTAGAAACATTGATTGAGGGATAAATATTGGCCAATCCATCAGGGATAATACTCCGGTTCTACTTCAAAATAACATCTTGTATATTTTCAATTCACTTGACAGAGCAGAGGAGGTCTCAATTTAACATCTCATCTGAAAGGCAACAGCTCTGACATGGTAGCATTCCCTGCATTAGAATATAAACCCAGATTTTTTGCTCTGAATCTGAATGACGCCTTACCATAACCTTCTAACTCAAGTGAGAGTGACTACAAACTGAGCCATGCCTGACCTTTCAATGCAAGATTACATTATGTTTCAAAGAGTGATAGAAGGAGATGTGGTGCTCAAGATAAAATAGTAAAACTCTCTTTGCCTCCTACTAATGAGATACAAGATCCTAATCTGAACATGAATCACTGACTGAGACAGGTAGGTAAAATGGAAATGTAAATAACACATAAAAAGTGGAAGTGGAGTTAAATTACCTTGAGTTTATAAATTTTGGTTCTTAACACTTATCTTGGTGGGAATAAATGTTAAAGCAGTACATATACCATACAAAGCTTAAGGAAATTAATAGGCATACACATTTAAACATTCTCAGCAGGATTCTACTCCACAGGCTCACCTGCACTGAAGTGAACCATGGGCTGAATTGGGTGAATTCGTCTGCAGTCACACAAACTCCAACCTTCATTTCCTCACTGCATCCACAGGACTACCAATAACTATCCATTCACCACTAAACACATGCAAATTCCAACAGTAGATGGCTTACATTAATCATGATTGCCTCCTGGAACTATTGTGTGAAATGTGGTGGTAGAATGTGGAAGTTGCTCCAAGATCAGAAAATGGATAGAAAGGACCGATAGTGGTCTCCACTTTCACTACATTGCTATTCTCTTTCTTATCTGTGGAGGCCTTGGTCTTTGGTAGAACTGATTGGAGACCCATCTGTAAAAGATGGGAGCAGCGTTGATCCATGCCCAGGAATCAAGGCCAGAGTGAGAAGAAGTGTCCTTAGTCTGATGAGGACAGGGCAGTCTCTTCCCATCCAACCTTCCTCCCATCTCCCTGGTGGCAAACTTGCTGACTTCCCTCATTCCCCACTCCCCTTCCCATAGGTGTCTTGACCATAACCTGACATCTCCCCATTAATTCTCACAGATCAACACCACATGCTGTCCTGTGGTCAAATCCCTCCATGCCTTAACCCCTCCATCCCTCTGAAACCTCTTTCTACTCTACAACACTCCCAAACTTGGACCACTGCTCACCTCTGAATGTAATCACTCCATTACTGGTGGGACTCTGCGACTCTGGAATTCCCTCCCGCTCCATCCACCTCTCCCACCCGCACAGCCTGCTTCTGTGACCAACCCTTAAGTCACCCATCAGCCCCTAAAGCAGCTCAGGTTTTAATTTCTTTGGTCCAATAAGGCTGCCATGAAGATTGATTCATTGCAGGTTGTTGCCGAAGTCCTTGTCCTTTTCAATACCCACCTGCCTTTTCCGATGTGCCACTGTTAATTTATGGTCTGGAGATGGCAGGTTCTCATTCAGCAGTGGGAATCTTCCAGGAAACTACTGAAAAATGGTCTGAAACTAAAACAGAACTTGAGATATGGGTGAAAGTTCTGTCTTGCCAGCAATTCACTCCAAAGTGATAGGGTCGGTCATCAATGTGACCTACCAGATCAGTGCCATGAAAGGTTTGAATGCTCCTGAATCAGGTCCTTGTATAAAGAGTTGAATAGTCAGTTTGGTGGTGTTGGGGGTGCTCATATCTAGTTTTGGAATAAACTGTTATGATTTAAATGGATGCCTGATGATTACTAAAAATGATTATCAAACGTGAATGGTCTTATTTTTAATCTACATATTTATTTCCAATGACATTAATGCAGTTCTTCATGTTATTGACTGCATTAGTGATAACAAAGATTCATTAAAGATCTTATTACACCATGTCTGCTCCTCCATCCAGTTTTACATTCATGAAAAATTTAGATCCAATCTTCACAATAAAAGTAAAGTTTTATCCTCCACTGCCTGGCTATACATTTAATAATAGTAATACCTGTGGATTGTCATCCTGTTCCAGTGAAAATCATAGAACTGAATTTTACAGCAAGAATGCAATACCCAGTCAATGTCATTTTGTATATTTAGCACATGTGACTGAGGACAAATTTCTACCTTAATAACTGGCTGCCTGGACTCAGTCAAAATAATGCTTCAATGAAGTGACCTTTGTTCCTACTCAACGAGGCTTCAAGAAGCAGTTGCAACATGGCAGTGGGATACATCACCAAAATCAGTGGATCAGACTATAACTCATTGAAAATGGATCTGTGCTAATTTTCAAAGTGTGTCATAACATTAATGACATAAATTACCAGATAGTCTACTTTGGTACTGTGAATTGAAGGGTAAATATTGGCCAGGACACAGGGAGAACTTTCCAGTACTTCTTTGAATATTGCCATGGGATCATATACATCTGACATAACATTGAAACAAGGCTCCAATGTGTAGCCATTGTCCTGTCCCTTCTTCAGTCAGCCCCTCTCCATTTGTAGCTGCAGTTATTTGAATATAGATGTATCACATTCAAGCCTTATTCTACCATCATACAATGTCCACATATAAAAGGATCTACATGTCTATGGAGCAGGAGCATTGGTTGATTTTTATATCCCCTAGTCTGTGGCTTTTTAGACCAACAGTAATGCTCCTTTTACCATTTGCAATGATATATCAGCCAGTGATGAGAGGTCTTTCTTTCTGGGGAAGAGGGTTTTAATTTCAGGGAAGGGAAAGCAGCCTAGGGAGTACCTCAGCTGTCTGCTGACTGACTGCAGGACAAGATCAGTCAGGAGATCTTGGGAAGCTGGACAAAAGAATTGAGATGTTGGGAATGACAATCCTCCCAGCTGTGTATTAAAAATTGAAACAAGCTTTACTTTGGACAGTTGGTTCCTGACTCATACAGAAATATAAATGTCAATAAGTGAATCTAAGGTGAACAAATGCAGCAGGTCATCTATTTTAAGCTGGCAATGGCTTCAAAGTAGTAAATCCTATGCCTTATATCAGCTCCTAGTGAGTCAGGTATATTGTTTTATCAGGTTCAAATGTGGTCTGAGGAGGGGAGTTGCAATTCGTCTGAGCTATTTACGTATGCGTTGTGGAGCACCATCCTGGGCAGTGTTCCAGGTTCAGTGAAGGAAACTAAATCAGGCATTCCTTTCTTAATGTCTTAATTGGCATAATATGAGGCCCTGGCTTTACATCTCAATCTATAATGAACTTGACTGATTAATTTGATGAATTCTCTTAAAAAAGAAAAAAACAAACAGATTTTTTTTCATTAGACTCTGATAAATTTTCCTCTGCAACAACAGCTCCACTTTCTTGTCAGTACTCATGCCCTGGGGAAGGTGCTCTTGTTAATTTCATCAATATCCATGCTCTACAAAGATTGTCAGACTTTGACAGACCAAAGAGATACTTCAATATTAACAAAGCCTTGCAACCTTTCACTTCTCTATGCTCTCCTTTTGATGAAGATGTAAGAGCTTTGAATTCAACATGTAACAGAACATCCACAGAAGAATGGAACAATGTTTAACCCATTCACCATTTGGATTTGTCATGTACTCCTCAACAAACTAAACACCAATGAAGCTTCAATATAATTCACAATTTTACAAAGAACATTAATCATGTGAAATAAAAGAAAAAGTGAAAATAATCAGCAAGACAGGTAGCACCTTCGAAGAAAGAGCAAAATTAATGCTTCAGCTGGTGAGTATCTCAGGGCTTTGGTTTTTTTTAGATCTCCAGTATTGATAGTATTTTGCAGTTGATTAAGTAAATGTTGGTCATAGAAATGTACATCAAAAAGCTTTCATAAGAAAATAAATCAGGAATTGGTGGTGTTATGTTTATAACAATGCTCTTTCACTTCCAAGGACCCAGCCTTTGAACGTATCTCAGAAACACTGGATCCATTAACCTTCTCTCTGATGACTTCTCGGCTCCCATATGAAATGAACTAACCAGCCTCATGTCCACTTTACTCCATTCTCCCTTGAACCATTTTCAGCCGAGTCTTAACACTCACTTGTGCGCTGCAATGGTTATTCCTTGAAACATTAGATATGATGAGACTGCTGCAACGTAATACTACAAGTTCATTATTAGAAATCACATGGGAGTCTCAATTTATTCAGTATATTGTCATAGCTTTGGGTCAAACTAGTAAGTTAAAGTGGGACAGCACCATACTACAGGAGAATTCTCCTTTGGAGTTTGCAGTTAAAGTACATGATATAAAATGATTTGAACACCCTGTACATCTACACTGTACAGGACCACTGATCCTGACAGTACCAATGGTAATATTTTCAGTGGTAATATTTTCACTGATTAAAAAAAAAACAAGCTTTAATGCATCATGATTTCAAAAACACACAGATAAACTTGAGAATGCATAATCCTTAATAAACTCGCCACAAAAACAGCCTTAATAGGCTGCTTAACAGAGCAGTTTGAGTGACAATGTATGGTACAGAATGTCGATGATTATTAAAGCATTAAACATGCTTTAATGTACCCACCAAATATTCAGTCCATGGCACAAGATAATTACAATTAAACCATTCAAAGAAGAAAGCAAGGAAGTCATTCCACTTGCTTATAATGGCAGTCACTAAGAAGAAGCCTTAACTAATCAGTTATGAAATATTCAGTTGGAATTTGTTGATCTTCACCCACTGCCAGAATCACCGCTCATGGTTCACACCTGGCCACACATACCCTAGGTTAGATACAGAGGGAAGATCTCGCTGAGTCTTCACTGTCTCTAGCCAGGTGGTAAGATCTTGTGTAAGACAGTGCAGGGACCCCACGTCCAAACCACCCCAGACCAGCTGTAATAAATGGCAAAACTGGGATGAGTGTTCTGTCTGCTCTCGAAGCTGATATTCTGAGACATTTAAAATCCATTAAAATTGAAGTAAACATTTTTTAAAAAAAATAACAGCTTAATTACTAGCATTTTACTACACATATACAGCAAAGGTGTTGAGACCAAACAATACCCCAGCCCTAGTAATGAAGAGTTGTGTTCCATAGTTAGCTGTATCTCTCACCAAACAAGTTCAGTACAATTACAACACCAGCTTCTCCCCAGCTATGGGCAATTGCAGAGGTATGTCCTATTCACATCTGCACAAGAAATCCAATCCAGGTAGTTAATGTCCAATCAATCTTCTCTCAGAAAAATGATGGTGTCATCAATAGTGTTATCAAATGGCATTTAGTCGCCAATGATCTGCTCACCAATGTCCAAGCTGTGTTGTATCAGGACCAGTCGGTTCCAGACTTCATCACAGCTTTGGTCCAAACTCAGACCGAAGAGCTGGATTCTGGAGGTGAGAGTGACTGTTCCTGATATCAAGTCAGCATCTGACTCATTAAAAGGTCATCAACCTGCAACATTAATTCTGCTTCCCTGTTCACACATGCTGCCTGACCTGTTGAGTTTTTCCAGCATTATATATTTTTATTTGAAAATCCAGCATCTTCAAGTTTGCTCTTCCACTGCGACTAACTCTTCTGGTTGTTTCCTTTGTCCCACCTTTAAGCCACTGTCCAACACACTTCTTCCATAATCTCCACCCTTCACAATGGCAGGAGATAACTTGCCCATGTGAACAGTCTGTTCAGCCAAGCATGATGCCTCAGCTCCCACCCAGGCACGGTGGTGTAGCGGTTAGCGTGACATTATTTCAGCGCCAGTGACCCGGGTTCAATTCTGGCTGCTGTCTGTAAGGAGTTTGTACATTCTCCTGAGCGGGTTTCGTCTGGGTGCTCCAGTTTCCTCCCACATTCCAAAGATGTACGGGTTAGGAAGTTGTGGGCATGCTATATTGGTGCCAGAAGCGTGGCGACACTTGCGGGCTGCCCCCAGAGCATTCTACGCAAAAGATGCATTTCAATATGTGTTTTGACGTATGTGACTAATAAAGATATCTGATCTTATCTTATAATAGAACATTGAAGCTTGGAGGACCTCAGAGGGGATTGGTGTGAGACCTCCCCATGATCTAACTTTTGTTTTTGTGCGTGTTACATTTCCAAGCCCACCTGTCAGTTTCCTGACAGAGAGTGCAAATGGGAAACTGGGAACCACAGAAGTACAAAACCAAATACCGCAATGGCTGGGCATTTGCTGGAAATATTTAGCAGGTCACTGTGCATCTACAAAAAGAAAAATTGATTTGAATTTTTGGATCAATGATCCCTCCTCAGAACCAGAAATGTCTCATATTCTCCAACAACACAGGAGGGTCATTTATTCCATTGAGTCTGTAGCGGTTCTGAGAGAAATCCCATCAATCCCATTCCCCACTTTTCCCTGTAACTATTTTTCTGCCAACTCTACTCTAATTCTCCCTACTGCTCACCTGCATGAGAGATAGTTTAGAACATAGAACGTTACAGCACAGTACAGGCCCTTCAGCCCACAATGTTGTACCGACATTTTATCCTGCTCTAAGATCTATCTAACCCTTCCCTCCCACATAGCCCTCCATTTTTCTATCATTCATGTGTCTATCTAAGAGTCTCTTAAATGTCCCGAATGTATCTGCCCCCACAACCTCTGCCAGCAGTGTGTTCCACACACCCACCACTCTCTGTGTAAAAAACTTACCTCTGACATTCCCCTTATACCTTCCTCCAATCACCTTAAAATTATGCCCCATCATGTTACCCATTTCGCCCTGGGAAAAAGTCTCTGACTGTCCACTCTATCTATGCCTCTTATCATCTGTACCCTCTATCAAGTCACCTCTCACCCTCCTTCTCTCCAAAGAGAAAAGCCCTAGCTCACTCAACCTATCCTCACAAGACATGCTCTCCAATCCAGGCAGCATCCTGGTAAATCTCCTCTGCACCTTCTCTAAAGCTTCCACATCCTTCCTATAATGAGGCGACCAGAACTGAACAAGTGTGGTCTAACCAGAGTTCTATAGAGCTGCAACATTACCTTGTGGCTCTTGAACTCAATACCCCGACTAATGAAGGCCAACACACCATATGCCTTCTGAACAACCCGATCAACCTGTGCAGCAACCTTGAGGGATTTATGGATGTGGACCCCAAGATCCCTCTGTTCCTCCACACTGCTTAGACTCCTGCCATTAACCTTGTCTTCTGCCTTCAAATTCGATCTTACAAAGTGTATCATTTCACACTTTTCTGGATTAAACAGGTTTACAACCACCAATTAACCTAACAACCAGCATATCTTTGGGAGGTGGAAGGAAACTGGAGCACCTTGGGGAAGTCCATACAATCATAGGGAGAGCATTCAAGCTCCACAGACAGAGCCCACGACGTCAGGTTTCAACAAAGGCTGCTGGAGCTATAAGGCACTGGCACTACCTGCTGCACCACCGTGGTTCAAGAAGGTGGTTGAATCATGTTCCCCTTTCATATAGAAAGTAAAAAAATTGCAGTTATGTCATGTATTTAATGCCAATCCCAGGCGATTCACAGCCTCAAAAGTACTTATGAAGTGAGTTAATTCTGTCACATAGAAGTGAATAGCAGCCAAGTTGTACACAGCAAGGGCTCAAAAACAGCAGTGAGTTAAATGATCACATGGTGATGTTGGTTTCAGGGATAACTGTTCACTGGAGATAAAAAGAACCCTTCTCTCAGTATCAGACACAAATGCCAACCTCAATTAGGTTTTTGTCAATGAATAAGAGTTTAAATCAACTTCCCCGTTACTCTACAGCAAGTAGGCAACCACCGGGCCAAGGCTGTCACCTATGTGGTTGAAGATCAAATTGTTTTATCAATACTTTATTAAGATGTTAACTATTTTCCACTCTAATGTGAATAGTGAGTCTCTCATATTGAAGGTGGAACTCATCAAGCTGTCAAATGTAATAAGTGTAATATGACTTAATACTCATACCCAGATAAAGGAACAAAGGTCAAAATGTGTAAAGATCGCCTTGTTACTTTTTACACCAGCATCTGACAAGTGATAATAACCACATCAGTGATGCTGCAATTTTCTTTAAGATCTTATTGTATTTCCTGGAGGACTAATTCAATTATATTTTCAAGAAGATGATCAAGGGCACTCTTGCAATTTCACAGCTATCAAAAGATGTACAGGACCAATTACACAATGAAATAGCAAGATAGTGCTTAGAGTCGAGCTTCATTTCGCTCTGCTTTTGCATGGTAACAATTGTTTTGTTGTTTGGGTTTTGTAAGAGCTTGTTATCGCTCCACATCATTTCATGGTTCTGTTAGCCCTACCATGTGGTTGAGATTTATTTAACTTCAACATTTACTTTGGTCATTATTAATATCTTATCTGCATCACCTGGTGCTGGCTCCTTGGCTGTTTATCTGCAATGATAAATGGCACACTTACTAGTTCTCCAAATAGTCATGCCACTGCTCATGTTCTCAACCTTTCAAGTGACAAATGCCATTTGTATTCCTCATAGATGCAGTATTGATACACTTGGGGCTGTTTTCCCCCTTTAGTACATTGTGGAAATGCTTTTCATCATTCTCACCAATAGAGTTGGACTTCATCAGATGCTCTTTCCACCTCTGACCTTCCTTTTGTCTGCTATGACGTAGCTTGGATCAGAGCCTGAGGGTTTCATGCTGCAGGCCCGAAGCCAAGAGCTTTGTATCACTTACTTCACTTCAAACAACTTTCTGATTGAATAGTGATACTCATCAATCCAAGCATCCTGCCAGGACTTGCTGAATTTAACCATGCCATAAATGGCCATCTTCTTCTTGGGTCATCCGCTCTTTTTCAATATAGGTTCTAGGAGCTAAAGCATTGAAAGTTCTGCAAGATTGGCAACATACATCTCCTGGGTTTTAAATATTCAAATACTTTTCATTTCCCCACTTAATTAAGCTCAAAGCAACCTTTGACATTGTGGGTCAACCACTGAATTGCAGAATTGTAACATAAAAACATAAGAAGCAGGAGGAGGTTATTCAGTCCCTGATCATTGCTCGTCTTTGACCTCAGTACCACTTTCCTGCACAAACCCAAACCCCTTGCTTCCCTTGATATCTTAAAACCTATTCATCTTTTCCTTGATTGTACTCAGTGACAACTTCCACAACCCACTTGGATGGAGAATTTGAAGTATTCACTATCCTTAGGTTGAAGATAATTCTTCCCATTTCTGTCCTGAATAGCCAACCTCTTATTTTGATACTGTGTCTTCTGGCTCTAGACATCCCAGTTAGGGGAAACATTAACACTGGATCTAAGTGTAAAATTCCCTTAAGAATTTAACACATTTCAGTGAGATCACCTCTCATTTTCTAAATAGTATAGATAGAGTCTGCTTCATCTCTGCTCATAAAAAAATACAACCCAGGAATAAATCTGTTCACCCTTCAGTGCACTCCCTCTATTGCAAATATATCTATCCTTCCATAATAAGGGAGACAAGGTATTCCAGATACACTCGCACCAGCACAGAAGGAAGCCATTGGATCTTTGAGGCCTTGCCAGCTTTTTGTTAGAGTAATACATTTGGTCCTATTTCCTGGCTAATTCTCCATAGTCCAATAAACTTTTTCTCTCCAGTTCCTTTCTGAAAGCCACAACTGAATCTGCTTCCACCATTCTTTCAGGAGGTGCATCCCAGATCACAATCACTCTCTGTGGAAAGGTGTCCCCATGTTACCTTTGTTCTTTTTTGTCGATCAAATTAAACCTGTATAACAGTTCTTGATCCTTCCAGAGATGGAAGAATTTCTCTTTATGTAATTTTTTTAAATACTTCATCATTTTTAAGACTTCCATCAAATTTCCTCTCAACCTTCTCTGTCCAATAGAGAACAATCTCAGTTTATCCAATCCATCTATATAACTGAAGGTCCTTATCCTGGGTATCACCCTTATCAGTTTGGTTCCCTGCACCACATTCCATTCCTATCTGATTTCCATTATCTGCAGCCCTTCATTGCTCCATCTATCACCTCCCAGCCTCTATTGCTATTTCCACCATTCCCTCCCCCACCTTATTCCATCTGCCAATCACCCTTCCTCACCTGGATCCACCCATTACTTGCCTCACCCTTCCCCATCACCTCTTTATACTGGCTGTCTCCCCTCTACTCTTTCAGTCCAGATGAAGTGTCTCAACCCGAAACATCGACTATCCATTTCTATCCACAAAAGTTGCCTGACCTGCCAAGTTCCTCCTGCTGTTTGTTTTTTGCTCCAGTTTCCAGCATCTGCAGTCTCTTGTGGCTCCACTCTTATAAATTTATTTGCACCATCTCTATGAAGCATGTACCACCATGTTTTTTAAAGTGTGATGCAGTTCTCAGTCTAGCAGAGGTTCACTTTAACTGGTTGCATTTGCATTCTGTTACTATTAAGCAGTCGATGCCTACACTGTTTTGTTACTATTTCCAAATGCCAGGATTTCATATGCCTTTTAAAAAGCCTTCTCAATCTACTCTACCACCTTGAAAGGTTTATTCACAGGTAGCCCCGCAATTCCTTGTTCCTGGACCCCATTAGATTATGCTGCACCTCTTCATTCTTTCTACCAAAACATCTCATTTCACTCTTCCCTGCATTCAATTACTAGTTAATTCAGAGGTAATCATAAGATGCTCATTATTCAATTAGATATGAAAGTTTAGTGATTCCAACATCTCCAAGTCAAGCTACTTAACAAAAGTATAAATAATTAGATATCAATTTTGTTACATTGGATGAAGCCTGATGACCTGCAAATGTTCATGATATTTTTTCATGACAAGAGGTTTTGGATTACCTTTAGACAACTCAAGCACAACACAAGTGGAGGCAACCCCATCAATTGCTAAACTGATCTATCTGTCTGATCTAACTGTTTTGTCATCATGTTATCCAGAATTCTATGAAAGTGTTCTTCATTCAACATCATTCATTATTGTGGATGCAGGGACACTAATAATAGGACAAATAACATCAGAAAATGCTGGAAACAATCAGCAGGTCAGGCAGCATCTGTAGAAAGGGAAATAATTAACATTTCAGGTTCAGGACCTTTCAGCAGAACTTAGTCATTCACCCTCCACAATCTAACTTTCTCAACATTATCGCTTACAGGGTGTAAGCCCTTACTGGAGAGCATAATGCCCTTTCTTCATACCCATGTGGTGGGATCTGCCCTACAACCAGTCCAAGGTGTTATAAAAACAGGATGTCAGGAGTTTCTAGCTTACATTCTGATAGCTGATGCCGAAGTATGGAAGCATACATGTCTTTGCCTATTTATCATATTTGAAAAAATATAGGAATTTTCCCAGATAATTAGTGGGAAGTGGAACAAGACAAGACATTAGAAAAAACATCTCTGAACTCTTTCTCCTTGACATACTTTCAAACATGAACACAGCTCAACAGCTTTGCAATGATTTATGTAGAAATAAATCCTCAGCTAATTTTAAATATATTCTATATATTGAGATTATGTGATTTTGTCACAGATTATTCTTTGCCAAAGATTTGATCATAGAAAGCGCTAGAAAAGACAAATTTTCTGTTAAGTTTCATGATTTATTCTACTTATTCAACAAGTCCACTTGAAGACAATATTGTTGTCAAATGAGGAAATTTGCATGAGGGGTGGAATATTGGGGTAAGAGAAGGAAGAAGATTCCACAATAGGCTGGATAGCATTTTAGAGGCATTCACAGCGAAATGACAATGCTTTAGAAAGATGGCACCATTTTTCAGTAGGTTATATCACCTCCTGAGTGGTCAACTGCTGAGGCAATCTCTTGAAGACAGATATAACACAAGGGTTTATATACATATCTGTCTTCAACAGAGTAGTTATCTGATCTGACAGACCTGATCACTCACCTGCCACAGAATCTGCTTGATTTACATTCCATTGACATCAAGACAATGAAAATGAAAATGAAAACTTACCTCAAAGAAAAAAACACTAAGGGGTTGATTTCATCCCCAAGGTTAAACAATCTAATGTGGAGCAAGCCTATTTAGGGGCATGGGAAGGAAAACTGGAACAATTTTGCAAATTAAGTCTCTTTCATTTGTCACTCACCATTATGAGTTGGGGAATGGCTGGGATGGCGATGTTCAGTGAGGATTTATTGGAAATGGCTTGGGATGGTTCAGTGGCTGCACCCAGGACCAGATGGAATAGTCAGTAGACCAAAGAGGCACAGGAGGAAAATCACAGTCCGCTTTCTGGAGATTCTACTGTATGAGTGGTTGTCAGGACCAAGGTTTCTTCCTGGGAGATTGAGAAGTATTCTTTCTGCTCCCTAAGGAAATTTCAGATGTATTTTATAGAAGTACCTTGTTTAGTTGCTTCTGGCTCTTGATATTGTTTGGAGGAATTTCATCCTGGCAGAAACACCACAGTACTCTACAATTCAGAAAAATGTTACAGATATTGATATATACCACAATACAGACGGCAGGAGATTGCTCTCTTTTTCAGGCCCAATCATCTTATTAAATTAAAATTGATTGAGTCCCATATTAAACATCCTTATAGAATAAAATTATGACAATTATCTAGCAATCTCTGAGATCCCTTAACTTCATAAGTGGAGTTTGATGCCAAAAATGGGAAACTGTGGAGTTTCAATAAAGTATACTGCAGTGCACGCATGTTTTTAATAAGCACAGGAAATATGATCGTTCCTTTCATTTTACCACCTTGCTGCCAGCTATTTATTGATCAGTTAGCGCAATCAATCTTCATAATCCTCATGTAATTTTTACAATTCTAAACCATGCCAAAAAATCAGATGTCTAACTAGTCTCTCTTTGTAGGCTAAAATTCTGCAACTCCCAAGATATCAAAGAAGGTTTTAGTTTTTGAAAATTTGATCAGGTACTTGTTCAAACATCCAAAGAAACAAGGAAAAATCCTTTCTATCAGTGAGGGATTTAGGTATGGACTTCCTGTGGATAACAAAAAATGTAGATGCAACTAAGGCTCTCTCAATACACCCCTCAAATCAACATAAATATGCTCTATAATATTCTAAAATCATTAACATGCATTAAAATGTTTAAGTGCCTAAAAGGAAATGATATCAGCTAACAAATTACTTCCATTTCAACTTACAGTCAGTGATGAGTTTTGTAATCAGAACATGTAGCTGTATAAATAGAGGTCTCTATATGAGAAAAGCTCACAAGAAGCCACTTGATGCAAGTGACCTGGAAACTGATCATTGATATATGCACAAGTATAGAGATACATTTATTTTAAAAAAAATGAAATTGAGTCTGGGGCTGACCTCACAGGTAGGCAGAGATATGATAGCAAATTAATAAATAACAAGATTGAGTGTAGTCAACAAGTCCAGCAGCATCTGTAGAAGGAGAAATACAGTTAGCATTTCTGACCTGCTGTGCATTTCCTCCCTTATTTGGTTTAGTCGCAGGTTTCCAGCATCTGCAATGTTTTGCTTTTTGATGACACCAAAGAGACCTGTTGCAATTGCAGATGATTGAACTACCATGTGATAAGAAGGTTCTAAAAATCACAATATGTGGTTACCACAGGAAAAACATTTCTATCCTTTAATCATTGAGAGTAAAACTTATTTCATGAGGTCCATGTATTACTTAATTAAGTTGCAGCCACTTTGTGTACAACCGTTAATGAAGTGGTCACACAAAAAAAAATTATCTAACTTCCTCAACTATTCCTGAGAGTAAATACACGTCATCAATGAACACATGTCAATGCAAAGTCCTGGAGCTATATTCTTTCCCTTGTTAAGCTGCAACTTGAGTATTTTGCTATTACTCAGACTTCAAACTAAAAATGCATTTGTGGTAGCTGTTCAGAAACTGAACAGTGAAACAACACAAGCATGCTTTAAGATGCAGAATCAATAATACAGATGCTGATTGAGTAAGAAGGAAAAAATTAGTTTCTTTTCCCCCCAGAGGAAAAATGTAACGCACAGCACAGACATCCTGTTATGTTGTGTCCAGGGCATATGCTGATATGGATCTCAAGGACCAAAAAGCAAAATAAAACTGCAGATGATGGAAATATGCATTAAAAAATGTTAGAGACACTCAGAAGATCAGGCAGTATCTGTGGAGAGAGAACCAAAGTTAATATAGTTAATGGACCTGAAATGTTAATTTTGCTTTGGCTCTCCACATATAAAAACAGGAAATGCTGGAATTACTCAATTGGTCAGACAGCATTCTGTGGAGAGAGAAACATTTGATCAGAAGTGAGAAATCTTTCTCCACAGATGCTGCCTCACCTGCTGATGATCTCCAGTATTTCTTTTCTGTTTTATTGTGGATCTCAAGGACAGTAGTTATGATTCTGTATTGATATTTCTAAGGAGAAAGCAGACCAGAAAACAAGTAATAAATATTTACGTGAACAAATAAGTTTGTAATGAAAATAATGACATATACATCAGATCAAAATAATTTTGACATGACCACAGACACTTCAAGCATGATACACAGGGCGTGAATGGATCTTACTGTACACAGACAGGCTGCACAGCAGAAAGGTGCCTGAGCATCCTTGCATCTGTACTCATGCTCAAGTCATGTTAATCATTCTAAATTGGATCATTGTTTCATCAGCAGTCAGGACTCTTTCATTCTATCACAGTCCATATTCTGAGCAGGCAATCCTGTTAAAGGCCAGCTATTGAGCAGCATGACTAATGAGTCCAGTTGGGAACCCATACACAGCAGCATAGCAGGCTGATGGTGACCTTGATATCACAAGAAAAATTGGTGAGAAAACAATCAGCTAACTGAGAGCAACACTTTCACTGCCTAGAACATCCCAAGGGAGCCAATGTCCTAGTCATCTGCTGCATTCTCCACTTCTGTGTCTTTAGGATAAACGAGATCTTTTCAGCACCTGGGAACCATTGAGGGCAGTCAAAAATATAAGAAACAAAGAAAAACTTGTACTTCTGCAGCACATTTAGTATCCTCTGGAAATTACTTTACAATAAGTTATAATGTCTGAAGAGGAAGATAAGAGCAGGGGGAGCAGCAATAATCATCAAATCCCACTGTCTAAACTCTCATCAAGTTGTAGTTCATTATGTCAGTCCTTTGCTTCCTATTCACCAATAGTGTACAATCTTCACCTCTCTCAGAAGCACCAAGTGATTGCTTTCCTTCACTCCAGATCTATTTTTCTTCAGTTTGAAAGCAAATATCAACATCAAATACGCATGCAGAGAAAAATATATTGAGCAAATCATACCATCTACAAAAAAAAACTGATGCCATAAATAAGCTCCACCCACTGTCTCTTCACCAAGCACTTGGGAGTTCCTTCTCCCTTCCTTGGGTAGGTAGGATTTGGGCTCCACCATTGTAGAAGGAGAGAACTGTGGTGCCTGTTCTTCCTTCAACCAGACTGTGATCTCTCTTCTAAAATTGTATCTTTTTACTTTCATGCTCCTAACAATGGGTAAAATCCTGATACCAATCTGAAGGAGATTGAGTTCAGTTTCAAGTTTGAGAAGGAGAAGCTGATAACTGGTGTATCAATATTTCAGTGGAACAAAGCAAATTACAATGGTATGAGAGAGGAGTTGGCCCTAATTGATTGGAAGAGTAAGCTGGCTGGAGGGACGGCAGAGGAGAAATGGAAGGAATTTCTACAGGAAATAAGGAAATTGCAGGATAGATATATTCCAAGAAAAAAGGTTTTGAATGGAAAAAAGGCACAAATGTGGATAACGAGAGAGGTGAAGGCTAAAATAAAAGCAAAAGGGGCGATGTACAAAGAAGCAAAAATTAGTGGGAAAACAGAAGACTGGGAAGCTTTTAAAAACCTGCAGAGAGAAACTAAGAAGGTCATTGGGAAAGAAAAGATGAATTATGAAAGGAAGTTGGCGGATAACATTTGAAAGGATACTAAGAGTTTTTTTAAATACATAAGGTGTAAAAGAGAGACATGGGTTGATATAGGACCAATTAATAACGGTGCAGGAGCTATTGTAATGGACGATAGAGAGATGGTAGAGGAATTGAATGAATATTTTGCATCGGTCTTCACTGTGGAGGACATCAGCAATGTGCCGGTTAGTCAGGAATCTCATGAAATGGAACTGAGTTCACTTAAGATTACTAGGGAGAAGGTGCTAGGAAAACTAAATGGGCTAAAGACTGATAAGTCTCCCGGACCAGATGAGGTGCATCCCTGGGTTCTGAAGGAGGTGGCTTTAGAGATAGCGGAGACATTGGCGATAATTTTCCAGAAATCGATAGACTCCGGCATGGTTCCGGAGGACTGGAGGGTTGCAAATGAAGTTCCGTTGTATAAGAAAGGTGGGAGGCAGCATAAAGGAAATTACAGACCTATTAGTCTGACGTCAGTGGTGGGAAAGTTATTGGAATCTATCCTCAAGGATGGGGTTACGGAATACCTAGAGGTGCAAGGCAAGATAGGTCCTAGCCAACATGGTTTTGTGAAGGGAAGATCCTGCCTGATCAACCTATTGGAGTTTTTTGAAGAAATCACAGGTAGGGTGGATAAGGGAGAGGGGGTAGATGTTGTGTATTTAGACTTTCAAAAGGCCTTTGATAAGGTGCCTCACAAGAGACTGATTAATAAGATGAGAGGTCATGGAATTACGGGTAGGATAACAGAATGGGTGGAGCATTGGCTGGTTGACAGGAAGCACAGAGTGGAAATAAAAGGATCTCGTTCTGGTTGGTTACCGGTTACTAGTGGTGTGCCGCAGGGGTCGGTGTTGGGACTGCTCCTTTTTACCTTGTACATTAACGATTTGGATAATGGAATAAATGGTTTCGTGGTTAAGTTTGCGGATGACACCAAGATAGAGGGAGGAGTAGGGAGTATTGAAGAGATAGGAAGGTTGCAGAGGGACCTAGACAGTTTAGGAGAATGGACAAGGAAATGGCAGATGAGATTCAATGTTGAGAAATGTGCAGTTGTACACTTTGGAAGCAGAAATAAGCGGGCAGATTATTATCTAGGAGGAGAGAAAATTCAAAGCACGGAAGTATAAAGGGACTTGGGGGTACTCGTGCAGGATACCTTAAAGGTTAACCACCAGGTCGGATCGGTGGTAAAGAAAGCGAATGCTATGTTGGCATTCATTTCGAGAGGTATAGTGTATAAAAGTAAGGAAGTGTTGATGAGGTTCTACGGGGCACTAGTGAGGCCTCATTTGGAATATTGTGCGCAGTTTTGGGCCCCACATCTTAGGAAGGATGTGCTGACGTTGGAGAGGGTTCAGAGGAGATTTACAAGGATGATTCCAGGAATGAAAGGGCTTATGTATGAGGACCGTTTGTCGGCTCTTGGACTGTACTCACTGGAGTACAGAAGAATGAGAGGGGACCTCATAGCGACATTTAAAATATTGATAGGAAAGGACAGAGTAAATGTGGCTAGGCTGTTTCCCTTGGTGGGTGAGTCCAGGACCAGAGGGCACAATCTTAGAATTAGAGGGTACAGTTTCAAAACAGAGATGAGGAAAAATTTCTTTAGCCAGAGGGTGGTGAATTTGTGGAACTCCTTGCCACGTACAGCAGTGGAGGCCAGATCAGTGGGGGCGTTCAAGGAGGAGATAGATAGATATCTAAATAGTCAGGATATCAAGGGATATGGGGATAAGGCCGGAAATTGGGATTAGAATAGTTTTTTTTTCTTTCCCCCATTCCCCATTTCTCATTTCTATTTCCCTTTCCTTGGAGCAGACTTGATGGGCCGAATGGCCTGCTTCTGCTCCCTTGTCTTGTGACCTTGTGATCTTGTGAGAGGCAGCAAGATTCGTCCTGAGAGATTCCCTACAGGACTCATAAAATCAGAGAATTGTATTACAGAAAAAGGCCATTAGTCCATCACATTTGTACCCAGCTCATTTGAATAACATTGTCTTAAACCATACTCCTCTGCTCCTTACCAATAGAGTGTGAATCTATGAGCAGTGTCCACCTTGACTGACCATATAAAGCAGTGTCTTGCCATGTGGGTCAAAGTCAAAGTCAAAGTCAAAATTGAGTTTATCATCATATGAACAAGTACATGTTGCACAACTGTAAAGAAAAACTTACTTGCAGCAGCATCACAGGTATCTATCATCATATAAGCAGAATTCACCAGAAAAACATAAATTAAACATAAATCATACACAACTTTTACAAGAAACAACACAATTAGAACACAGAAAATGTCAATTTTAGTGCAAAGTGATCAAAGTAGTTATAGTGTTGCTAAACTGTAGTGATTAAGGTGTGCCCTTTGCTTCAAGAACCGAATAGCTGAGGGGAAGTCGCTGTTCTTGAACCTGGTAGTGTGGGACTTCAGGCTTCTGTACCTTTTACCTGATGATAGCTGTGAGAAGGTGACATGACCCAGGTGGTGGGGGTCTTTGATGATGGATGTTGCCTTCCTGAGGCAGCACCTCCTGTAGATACTACTGATGGTGGGAGAGATGTGCCCGTGAAGTATTGGGCTGAGTCCACTACTACCGAGTCCTATAGTTTGTAAATGGCAAACCAACCCAGTCACGAGGAATAGCTTCAATAGGAGGGTATAAAGTCTAGGTCATATGTGACAAGCTAATCCAAACACATTGGGAATAGATCCTATGTTAAAGTCCAACCTATAGATTATACATTTCCACAGACCCAAGTAAATGAATTAAACATATAACACAACCAATAAAATTGGTATTGTCTGCACCTTGAAATACTGCACAAAAAGGTTGAAATGAAAATGAAGAACATTCATCTGTGCCAGAATTAATGACAATATAGAAAAGAATGCATGAAAGTAGCAAGAGACAGCATAGTGAGAAGGAAATTGCAACAAACAAAAGGGAAGCACTTATTACTTTCTAAAAGTCCTCCAAAAAGCTGTAGAACTCCTTGTGGGAAATGCTTTACATCATCACCTTTATTTAGCATGTAATGTCAATCAAGCCCCACATTACCTCCATGGATTTGTGCTCTCTGAACCTTGAGAAAAAAATGCTTTCCATGCACATATTTACGTGTGAAGTTTTTACAATATATCCCAGTTCACACATTAATCATTTGTCATGCCAACTGCCCATAGTAACAGGGACATTATAAAGGAACAAACTCTTCAGAAATTTCCTGTCCCCATTCATCAAGAGATTTTTAGCACAATTTTTTACAATGACAAAATCTCTCTTTTGGTACCAATTGCTAATTGCTACAAAAGTTAGGCAATGCTCTGAAGTGTTCTCTCATTAGCTTTTCCTCCAGTACAACAATGGCTCAGAGACCGGCATACCAATCTAATTTCCAGCATTCCTTTGTTGCAAAAATGTAGAAATCTGCAGAGTGAGCTCACAATAGTTAAAAAGCAACAGAATCATGATCGAAGTGGATGGAACAAGTGGGAGCAAAAAGCAATTATAAACCCAAATCAATCTTGTAAAATTCAACTTAAATGTTTTATGGCAATTTTATTCAGTTACAACTCCTTCCAGATGCTGTGCAGATTTTTTCCAACTTTAAATTAATATTGCCCCCAGAAGCAAGGAAATGTATGGCATCATCCATGCCGGTCAGGAAGGAGCAACCTAGTACATTCCTACATCTTAGCTCCTGGTCTGTGGCCTTTTAAATTACAAAAAGTTAATTGTTCATCTAAATATATTTTAAATGCAATCAGGGTTTCTCCTTCTATCACTTTTCCATGCCCTTGATGAAAAAAAATTCCTCACCTCCCTTCTAATCCTTTTATTGATAATCCTAAATCTATGATCTAATTGTTAACCCTTATTCATTTTAAATTTTATCCATCTATTCCATTCTCTCTCATGTGCTTAAACAGCTTGCCTTCAATATTATCAATTCTACTTGCCTCAATTAGTCTTTATGGTATTGAGTTCCACCTTGATATCGCACTTTGAGCATCAATGTTCATTGCAAACATTCATAAGGGACGCTATCCTAATGTCTATTTTTGCCAAGACTTTAGTATGAAGGAAACCTTCTTAAAACTTGGTCATTATGCAGACGACTTTAATACTTGGGAAGGGAACAAGATCCATACTATTCTCTCTCATCTTTAGGTATCTTCAGTTAATTCTCTTCTCAGTCTCCTCTGTTCCAAAGAAAACAAAGCCAGTTTAGATAATATTGCTTCATAACAAAAGTTTTCCAGTTTTGGCAATGTCCTCATAAATCTCTGGACCCTCTCTGTTGTGATAGCATCCTTCCTGTAATGTTGTCACCAGAATTAACACAGTACTCTAGCTGTGGCACAGTAGCGTAGAGGTTAGCGCAACACTATTACAGCACCAGCGATCGGGGTTCGATTCCTGTCGCTGTCTGTAAGGAGTTTGTGCATTCTCCCGTGTCTGCGTGGGTTTCCTCCGGTTTCCGCCCACATTCTAAAGACGTACGGGTAGGTTAATTTGGGGGTTTAAAATGGGTGGCGCAGACTCGTTGGGCTGGAAGGGCCTGTTACCACACTGTAAATAAAATTTTTTAATTTTTTTAAAAAAAACATTGTTTTATATTGTCTACTTTTAAGTTATGTGCCCCAGCCACTAAAAGAAAGCAGGAGGGTTCAGAAATTACCACTTTCCTATTCCCTTTAATTAGGCTTAAACAAATACTGCAACATGTTTGTTCTTTAATTTAGTTTCTTAATGATTTACAGCCAAATGATGTGAAGACATTGAATTAAAAATTCATATTCCATACTGCCAAGCTGAAAAATAATTTTAAGGTCAAGTAACTGGAAGAGACTGCTGGGACTAGTGTACAGATGAAACAGGATCCCCACTATGGAAACTTATTAACAATTAATTCTGGAGGCAACAGGAGTAATTTTAACTTCATGTGGATAGAGAGTGAGCTGCCACAAAGTTTGAGTCACTTTGAACTCCAAACTTCATTCAAAGTGTTGTCGACCCCGAGCAGGCGAGAACTACAGCAGCTCGCCAGATGTGGTAAGTGAAGAGCTTTCCTGCCTCGGGTGAGTCCTGCTGAAAAGATAATTAAACATTTGATGGCCTGTTTCCAGAACAACTGCTCTACACTTGGTACAAACTGTCAAAACATGCACAGTGCACTCACCATCCACTTGTACTTCGAAATTACATTTGGGGGCATAGGACTTTGATGTGCCTATCACAAGTTTCTGGAACAAGTAGGATCTCCTGGCGGCCCAAGCTAAAATGGTGGAGTTTGAGAAACCAGCATATGTGGATCTGTAAGTGACCCATTACCTCTGAAACACCAATTATGTTGCAAGGAGTCTCATTATTCCTTTCTTCTTGCATTATTTATTTATTTTGTAATTTATAGTAATTTTATGTCTTTGCATTGCACTGCTGCCACAAAACAACAAATTTCATGACATATCAGTCAGTGATAATAAACCTGATTCTGATTCTGATTTTCTTTTATGTTTTAATAAATCAGTGGCAGCTGAAGGCATGTGATGAACTCCATCAGTGCCTGGAAAAGGTACATTCAATGAACAGTTGGAGACAGGTCAAAAAAAAGCCTGCCACTGTCTGTAAGGAGTTTGTACATTTTCCCCGTGTGTCTGCGTGGGTTTCCTCCAGGTGCTCAGGTTTCCTCCCATATTCCAAAGACGTACGGGTTAGGAGCTGTGGACATGCTATGTCGGTGCCGGAAGGGTGGCAACACTTGCTGGCTGCCCCGCAGTACGTTCTCAGTAACACAAAAAGATGCATTTCACTGTGTGACTCCATGTACATGAGACTAAAATAAATATCTTATCTTACCTTAGTTGAAAGGCCTGTTGCTGCAAGATTCTGCCGTACTCAAGGCACAGGAATCAGCCTTAAATGTTTAACCCACACCAGCCATTAAAACAGGTTAGTCATTAGTCTGATTCATAAGTTGCAGGGGAATGCAGCAGAAGCCTGTGGGCACATGATTGGGGACTTTTAGGGCCATAAGGATCTTGTTGGGCCATTGGATAGGGTATTGTGATTTGCTGACACTGCAGATGCTGGCATTTGAACCAATACACAAAAAGCTGGAGGAACTCAGCAGGTCAGGCAGCATCTATGGAGGGAAATGGAGAGTCGACATTTCGGGTCAAGACCCTTCATCTGGGTCCAGCTTTATTGTGTATTGGGATCTGCTGCATAGTGATGGGTGGTCAGGCTCACCTTCAGGTTACATGGTGTGTTGAAGTCACAATTGACATCACAACTGTGGGGTAGGGGACCCAAGAATGTCTCATGAAAAGGGGCAAATTTCTAACTTGGAGTGCACTTACTGAGTCCACAGCCAGGTGCCTGTTCAGCCTTGTTTTCTTTCAGACACACACAGAACCAGGGAGGAAATCACAAACTTCCCAGATTATACAATGAATCCCAGATTGCATTTTCTAAAGTATTTTTCAAGGCAGCTATATCAGCCTGTCGGACAGATATATTGTCCTGTGGAACACGACTTCTAGGCCAACAAAGTGCAGTTTAAACCCTTAGCTATAATTTGATCCAAATTAGGTCTAAATTATAGTGTAACACAGATAAAAGTCCACATTATAGTGAAGCATAGTTTAAAGTCAAAGTCACAATGTAACACTGTTTAATGCCATAGTTACAATGTGATGCACCGATAATAAGGTCAACTGACATAAATTCATCTACCACTAAGAAATAAAAATAACTTCATCTCCCACCCTTGAATTCATTACTTTGAAGGTTTACATCAGTCACCAAATTCTCATTAATAATTTAACTTTTAATTATGCAAGTGAAGGACTCGGTAAAACAGGTGTTGTATTAAAGACGTGTCATTTACATAAGAATATTTAAATATTTTTATGGAATTCTATGAACTGCTGTGGAGCCTGCATTCAGTAATTTCACAAGCCAAACAAGGCATATAACATAAGGCATATAACGCACTATTTCACTTACCCTGCACTGACCTTCTTTCTTCAAATAATGCATGTAAAATAGACCATGATATTTTTCTAGCTTTCCAAACAAATTATATGAGAAAAATCACCTACTGATACTGTCATTGAATTCTTTTGGGGAAACTATTGATGAATTCTTATTTATTGAGCCTAGTTATTGAACAAGTTGGACATGTCACACACAATGAGCTATGTAGACAGCAAGGAATGGCCAACTTCTGCCCTGAACTTGAATATTATGGAGGGCGTGAAGTGATCCACTTACTTGGTCCTAATGCCGTTAACTTGCAATTTTAACATATTCTTTCTCTGACATTGCTTGTTCTATCCATACAACTAGTCGGTTCTGAACAGCATGTAGATAAGAGTGTGTGTTATTTGTATAATTATGGAAGCACTGATCCATCATGTCCACGCCTTATGAAAGTAGAGCGACTTCAGATTACTCCCACTTCCCAGCACTAGGTTGGAAATCTTGTGAGTTACGATACTCAAAGTATTTTATAAATGTGGTGAAGTTTTCCATCTTCTCCGCCCTTTCAGGCTATGAGTTCCAGACCATTAATGCTCTTTGGGTGAAAATAATCTTCTTCTAATCCTTTCCCCAAATAACACAAATCTGTTCTTGTTCGTTGACACCAGTCTTTCTAAGAAATTGCAAGCTCACTGGTGGTATAGTGGACAGTGAAGATTATGGAAGATTACAACAGGATCTAGATCAACTGGGAAAGTGAGCCAAGGAATGGCACATGGAATTAAACTGGGACAAGTGCAAAGTGATGGATTTTAGGAAGTTAAATCAGGACAGGACTTACATAGTAAATGGCAGGACCCTAGAGAGTGCTGTAGAAGAGAGAGACCTAGGGATACAAGTATGTAGTTCCCTGTAAGTGGTGGGACAGGTAGACAGAGTGATGCAGAAACCAATTGGCATGCTTGTCTTTGTCAGTCAGGGCACTGAGTACAAGAGTTGGGACTTCATGTTACAGCTGTACAAGACATTGGTAAGGCCACACTTGGAGTACTGCATGAGACCACACCTGGAGTATTGTGTGCAGTTCTAATCGTCTATAGGAAGAATGTCATTAAGATGGTAAGGGCACAGAAAAGATTCACAAGGATGTTACTGAGTCTGGATGGCTTGAGCAGAGACTGCATAGGTTGGGGCTTTTTTTTCTGGAGCATGGGAGGCTGAGAGGTGACCTTATAAAGATATATAAAATCATGAGGGGTATGGTTAAGGTGAATTGGTCAGAGCCTTTATCCCAGAGTAGGGGAGTCTAAAACTAGAGGGCATAGATTTAATGTCAGAGGGGAAAAATTTAAAGGGGAACTAAGGGGCAAATTTTTCACACAGAGGGTGGTATGTGGAATGAGCTGCCAGAGGAACTGGTAGACGGAGGTACAATTATTACATTTAAAAGATATTTGGACAGGTACATAGAAAGGAAAGGTTTCGAGGGATATGGGCCAAATGCAGGCATATGAGACTAGTCCAGTTATGCAACTTGGTCAGCATGGACAAGTTAGGCCAAAGGGCCTGACTCTATCCCTTATAACTATGTGACTCTATGGTATATCAAGTGTAAAAAGAGCCATTCCAAAACAGGATTTAAAATTATTCAAATCCTGAAGTAAAAATTCAGTAGAAGTTGCCTTTTCAAAACAATGAAGATAAATAAGGTTCTTATTTATTAAGTGGCCATTTGTTTGAAAATATTTTGATGATACTTTGAATGGAAAAGAAAGAATGATGACTAAGTATGATAAACAATTACTTAAGATAATATTGAATTTTCAGCAGATAAAAGGCATTCTGTCCAATAGGCCTACACAGGGTTAACACTCCAGACAAGCCTCCTCCTAATCTGCTTTTCTCCACAGATGTTGCCTGGCCTGCTGAGTTCCTCCAGCATCATCGTGTTTTTCATCTAGATTCCAGCATCTGCAGTCCTTTGTTTCTCAAGCCTCCTCCTACTTTACTGCATCCCCACCCTAATTTTATCAGCAAAATCGTTTTCTTTCTCTTTCATGTTTTTCTGGGCGTCTTTCAAATGCAATCCATTGATGTTGCTATTCCTTCAAGTCACATGTCTGTACCTTGGATGAAGAAGTGCTCAGTCACTAGAATTCTGTGATATTGTTCATTAGAATTATATATTCTCACTCTTAGTAATTCATAGAAATTCCTGTTGCTTGTATGGTTAAAGTGAGATGCCATAAGTTTTGATTCTTTGCAAATTGCTCAATCAATTTGAGTCTCCTACAACTAGTAAATGCTTTTCCTGAAATGAAGCTCCCTATTGAACTTAATGACGATTGTGAATTTGTTGAATTTATAACATTATGAGAGAATTATTCCCACTGCAGTCATTTAGAGCTACTAATGAATGTTGTTCAGAACCTTGATAATGACATGTTTTATGGTGTTGACATGACACTCAACCTTGGAGACCCAGAAAAGGTCCAACGAAGCTGGGGAGTCTTTCTCCAGCAGGTGGGGAATTGTTGCTAAAGCTTCTTTTTATTCTTTATATTTGTCTTGGCAGTTTTATTATGCCAGTCTCATCATCCCCGTGCCTTTTAGTGCCAGAGCCAATAATCATCAGGAAACAAATGCAAATCAGACCAATTTATTTCATAAAATGACATTTTGGGATATAGTAAATGAGTAATTTGAGATATGGTGCAGTAAATGTAGCATACTTGGGTATGGAGAAGGTGACATTGGACTTACAGTTCCCAAAGCTCTCCACCACAGGGATCTTCCTTGCATCATTTCCGGGTCTATAGTAAAGATTGATTGGTATGATTTGTCAGCAAGTGCATGATAATTGTATCATAAAGTGAACTAGATGATTGTTACTTGTCTCAAGGGTCCTGTGAAACCAGTGTAATGGTGCATCCAACACGTGTTCCACTATCCTTATTTACGATGGCTGGTCTTTTACATTCTGGGTCAAGTGTATCTATATACTTAGTCTGAGTTTTCAAAGATCGCTACAACTGGATTACAATGTCCTCCTCAGTTCAAATTATTTCCTAACTTTCATCTCTCTCTCTCTCTGGGACGGCATTTATTCAGGGTCCACCATCTGATGAGGAATAAGGAATGACTGCAGATGCTGGAATCTAGATGAAAAACACTATGATGCTGGAGGAACTCAGCAGGCCAGAGAGCATCCACAGATGCTGCCTGGCCTGCTGTGTTCCTCTAGCATCATAGTGTTTTTCATCTGATAAGGAATGTTGTTTCCACTGAGCATGCAAAAGGTTTTGGAGAATTCATCATTAACTATTGGATCAAAGTCACAGTGTAACACCACCACACCAATCACCAGTTCTCAAGCAGATAGATATGACGAGATAGCTACTTACTGAGTAGACCCTTCCCCTGATATTTTGTGAATGTTTATACCCAGAACTGCCTGAAAACAAGAAGTGAGTGAGACGGCTGTGATCAGATAAGAGTTCAAATGATTGTCAGAAATGTGGCCAAAGGGGTGCAAACCCACTGTATTAGATAATGCCTGAATAGCAAAAAAGAATTGAATAGAAAAGAACTGCAAGAAAGAACTCTGGAGTGGACCCATGCAAGCACAGGCTTAACACTCTGGTTAACACCAAAAACAAGCTGCAGCAACAAGAGCCAAGAAGCAGGAGGGGACAATTTCTGTAAAAAGCCTCCAACTATCTGCTCAGTTCAGTAATGCTCCCATTTGCTCAGCTGACGTGCTTCTTAGTACACTGTACACCTAGTCAGTTGGTTTATAGTTGAATCATTTACACTGGAATGTGATAAGCAAGACCCAGTTCCAAGGAAACTGTGTGTAGTTTGTTTGCTCCCAATTCCAATCGATGAAGGCAGAAGCCAGAAGACACAGATGTGACATTGAACAGGCATGGCATTGTCAGACCAACGCTCTGCGCTTTAAACTCACCAATTCTGCCACTGCAACAATGATTTTGTCTAACCCATCCACAAACTGTTCTGAGAACAAGATACAATCTTTAATAGTCACATGTACATCGAAACACACAGTGAAATGCATCTTTGCATAGAATATTCTGGGGGCAGCCCGCAAGTGTTGCCACGCTACCGGCGCCAACATAGTATGCCCACAACTTCCTAACCTGTACGTCTTTAGAATGTGGGAGGAAACTGGAGCACCCAGAGGAAACCCACACAGACATGGGGAGAACATACAAACTCATACAGACAGTGGCAGGAATTTAACCCAGGTCGCTGGTGCTGTAATAGCGTTACGCTAACTGCTACACTAGTGTGCCTGCTAGATCCTTCAAATGCAAAGACCTGTTTTCCAAATGATCCAAAACTGGAAAACTGATAAATAATATCTGATCCTGATGCACTGAATAATTAAATGTGCTTCTTGCTGCAGTTCCTGACACTGATGTACAATTCTGTCCTGATTCCTTCACGCAAGGGTTTCCCAGTATTAAGGGCAGTATATAATGTGCTAATGGAAGAGGGGACGGATAATGTGGTGCTACAGGTAGTGGTTTCATGTGACATTGCTGCTTTGACAGGTCACTGCTTTATGCCACTGGTACCACATTATAAAACTGCCCCAGATGTGGTTGAAACACCATTTAGCGGATCTTGGCACGCCACCAGGCTCCCACTGAGATTCCAGTAGGACTCATTGGAACCCTGATAAAGTTCTAGAGATAGCTGAACTTAAGCTAAAATGTAAATAAAAGGAAGGGACAGTCAAAGGTGAGCAATCCCTGAGCCAAGGGAAGGAGCTGGTATTTTTGTTAGAAGCACGAACCTAGCTCCACCCTTCCCACAGCTATCAGCCCCCCTAACACAACAAAAAACAAAGCCCAGCTTTTATCAACCATCTTGCTCAGAGCTCTCAGGAACATTGACAATTAATACCTGGTCAAAGGTATCAAATGCCAGGTGGGTGCCAAGATTTTTGGTAGTCATATCCTTGCAATGTATTGAAAGTGCTGCCTGGCATATGCAAATGAGATGCCCTCCCATTGACTTTGCCTACTGCAGTAGTTACTCTGCTGAAAGACACCATCAGGTGAAACTCCTGATGTTACATTAAGCTTACAGTCTGAAGGTTTTTTTTTCTCTTATGTCATTGAAGGTTTCATACAACCTTCACATCATTTTGACAGATTCCATGACTGGGGAGGAAATAGCCCTTTAAAACATCCTGTGCCACAGGAGATGTCATCAATATTAATGGTTGGCATTTGACAGATAACGTAAACCCCTAAACATCATGATTAATAACAATACTAGTAAGAATTCAATGCAATCAAGCAAGTGAAAGAGAATAACCTTGTTAGTATTCTTCTTGAATACTAAACTGGTACCATTGAAAGTGCTTACTAATAATAGAAATCTGCTTTTAAGATCTTTTTATCATCAACACTACCTAAGACCAGAATTAGTTTCATAAAATTTTAAGATCTACCCTGGGAAATGAACAACAAGGTCAAACTTCTGTGACTCCTTAAAGAATAATCAAAGCTATAAGGTATGTCCATGGTAGCAGCAGAGAATAAAGAAGAGAACACATCTAAGCCTAGATACCCACAAGTCTGTCTATCTAAATACATAGATTTGACACCTCTTAATAAAATAAACATCACCAAGTAAAGAATCATAAACAGTCATTCAAAGTCTTATGACTTTGACAATGCAACAGTTTTAATTCATTGACAAACAGCCTTATAAAACATTTGCAATTGTGTTTCAGTGAATCAAGAATTGAATGCAAAATACTGGTGAAATTTCATGGTGGTATAAAGAGAAAATCCTGGACTAGCACAACAGGTCAGGCAGCATGCATTGAGTAAAAGAACATTAATTGATGCTTTTATAAAATACATCAAAACTGAAAAATACTACAGATGAACAGCACTTAAGAAGGAAAAGAACAAGGAAAGGAAAGAAAAAATATGAAGTTATTTGCAGATGCAGAAAAACATTTGACATCTCATCTAAATCACACAACAAGAAGCTGACGGGCTTGGATTGAACCACCTATTTTACATTTCAACAAGTTTCACTTTCCTTTGAAAATAGGTCAACATAAAACACAATGCTAATCTCACTTCATTGGTTTCCCCAAGGAAAAATTTATTAAAGTAAATTTATAGAATAAACTGTAAAGTATTAAGATGGGAATCAGGACAATTATGATAAGTACCAGATGTGACATAATGTGAGATAACAAAGAAATGATATACTGAAGAGTTAGGACTTGAAGTTCTATTGTAATAATGTTGCACATTATGCAATTGCATTTCATTAAAGCACAGTCGCTAGTTATGATCGGGTACTTATTGCATGACTACCAAACTCGGGAAATTCTCGCTCAGCCCTGTGTGCACATAATACACATGGATGGACAATGTTGGAAACACTCAGCAGGTCAGGCAGTACCCACGGAAAGGGAAACAGGGTAATGTTTCAGGTTACAGATGCTGCCTGACCTGCAGAGTGTTTCCACAATTTTCTGTTTTTATTTTAGATTTCCAACACTTGCATTTTTTTCCTGATGTTCACACATAGAGTTGGCTGGGCAGAGGGAGACATCAGTCAGCTTCCACTGTGGCAACAGCACCCTTCAGCAAGCCGGATATTTTAAAAGTTATCAGTCTCAAACTAAGAGAATCGCATCAGCTGAGGAGCTCCAGAGACAACAATCTCTGGACCAGTATTGACCTCCACTGGCACAATGTCCAGTGCGTAACTTCCTGCCCTCTCTCTCCCATTGCTTCTCACCACAAATCTTCCCCAGAGTGAATCTTGTGAGGGACAAGTGCTTTCAGACCCACTGCTATTCCAGACAATTGGGCAGTTAAGTTTGTGCTTTGCAATAGCTTTCATGCTATTGTTTGTTTAATTTATGACCTCCAAGAATCTACCATTGTACCCAGTTGAAACCTACTCCTCTGTGGCTTCATACTACAGCTTTCACCTTCATCTTCATGTTGGAGAGAGTTTCTAGTCCTTTGGTTGTGAAAAATGTTGGAGAGGGACAGGCAACTAGAATGCAAAAAATGAAAATGACAATTACAGCAGGTAGAAGAGAAAGAAAGGCTGGCATGAGAATGTCCCCGACCCCATTGATGTGAACACTAAGTCATGGGCCACTTCTATCACTAGAAACACTATAACATCGTAATTTGCTATAAAATATTTCAGATTATTAGCCTCCAAACTATGTTCACAAGAGGCACAAATGAGCAGATTTGTACCCTTCTAATTTACATCATGTTCTGCTAGTTCTGGAAATCAACACATCAGCATGTTTATCTGATGAAGTATAGTACAAACCATTATGTAAATGATTATATAAAGGAATAATGCATTGGGCACAGCTTTAAGTTACTTAATCAACTAGCTTCTGGGAGAAAGTAGTTTAAGTAATAGCACCATTTGCAGAAAGTCTTTTCTTTTGCTGTCTGAGGACATTGTGTGGAGGTTGATCAATGCCCAATTATTTTTAAAAAAATCAATGAAAGAATGTTTTATTTAAAAAAGGACAAACTGCATTTTTAAGTTATGTAAAATCTTCCCTTTTGCATATGTGCACTACAAGTAAGAAAGATGAAGAGGAAGTTAAGATATACTTATTGAAAGGTTTTCAATGGGATTGATCTGCATCCATCTGACAGAGCAGGTATGAGCTAGAATTATTTACGTCATGTCAGCTGATGGAAAGCACTTTCCATGACAATGAAACATAGCAGTTTGCCAGGCAAAGTTTGAAGTTATTTTGCCATCAGATCAATGTCTCCTACCTCACAGCATAACTGAGGACAACAACTCATCAAATGTGCATCTTTGCTACAAACTCATTGGATGCTAAACGATTGCCAAGCTGCTCCACCTGCCAACGTCATGCATGACTTCAGACATCAACATCTCTCGTTTTGGTAACTATGACCATGTTGGAACACACTTCCTTAGTGGTGCGTGGGATTTCCAGCATCTCATCAAATGGCTATTTATTGGTGTATGAATCTCAACCGTGTGTGTTTGCAGACCAGTGAATTGAAGGCTACAACGTAACAAAGCCTGTGAATGTTGATACAATATGTTAAATGTAAGATTGTCAGTTAATTGCAGTTAAAGCACGTGATTTTTAAGGGTATTAATCACATGCTTGCAACGTATGAGTAGATTGCTATTCTAACTACAAGTAGTACCAGGAATATAATGAATCACCAGGACGTGCAGAGAACTGCTGACAACACATGCACCATGTTTATCACACTCTCTCTGAGTACCCTGTGCACATGCACACATGTCATACATTTATACACACTACACTGGTTTTCCTTTCTTGGAAGAAAAAATGATTCACATATTCACATTATTTATACATTTAACATCCAGAGTCTTTATGGTCTTTTCAAAGGAATTTGAGTCATTGGCACTGTATGCCTTGACTTGAGGAAAACACTACTTCTTAACTCAGGATTCCACAGAATTTTTGTTGTTTCTTCCAGTCTCTGCTGGATCAACTTCTGAAGTTTGCTCATGGTCACATAAATCTTCAAGATTCTCTTGTATATCTCTTAGAGGATTTATGTTATCTCTCATTTTCACAAGAAACTTTGTCGTACTGCTCACTGCAGTTATCATTCCAACATCCCATTTGCTCTACAGTGTTAACATACGGACTCTTAACATATTATTTAAAGTATCTATTTCTATGAGTTGAGTCACAACTTTGTTTCTGTCCCAAATGCTTCCATGAAGGAAAAGATTGTTGAGATACTAGAAATGTTAAAAATTGGTAGCAGGATGGTATTAGAAAAGAAGGTAAACCACCAAGACTAGATTGGATGCACTCTAGGATTTTAAGGGAAGTACAGGAGGAGATCACAAGGACAATGACCAAAATCCTTCAATGCTCTTTGGATATGGGGGTGTTGCCACAGGACTGGAAAATGGCAAATATCATTCTCCTGTTCAAAAAGAAGTGAGGATAAACCCAGCAATGACAGGCCAATCAGTCTAACCTCAATGATGGGAAAGTTTTAAAAAACATTGATCCAGGCAGGATTCATAGTCACCTGAAGGAAAATGGACTTGTCAATAGCAAAGTGTTTAACCAATTTGATAGATTTTTTTGATGGCATAACAGATAGAGTAGATGAAGGTAATGCAGTCGATGTGACGTACATGGACTTCCAGAAGGCTTTAACATAGTGCTGCATAACAGGCTTATCAGTGAGATTGAAGCACATAGCATGAGAAAGGCTTTGATAGCATGGATATAAATTTGGCCAAGTAACAGATAACGGAGGGTCATTCCGCATAAAGAGGAAAACCTGATGTACTTGAGTTTATAGAAATTCTTCCACGAGATTCTTCCACCAATTCTCCCTGTATGCCTTCTTGTGCTGAATAAAGACCTGTTACATCTACAGCTCCAGCCTCCAAGCAGCTCATTCAAAGTCACAACAATTGGCATAATGTGACCCATTAAATGCCAGTGACGCCAAAAAACAAAATGGGTGAGTATTTTTAAGTGTAGCACTTCGTTGTTAGATCTGTTTGGACCAACAACCACAGATCCACAGATCAATAATAACAAAGCAGAGAGCTGGAGATGTAAAGTCTAATGATGTGTCTGTGTAAATGTGTAAGGGGACCGGCTACCAGCTGGCACTGGGTAGTTTGGTATCACCAGTTGTGGTATGTTGTTATTCACCATTTGGACATTGGACATCATGTTTACTCACTCAGCAGGCACTGACAGCTGAAGGTAAACCTCTGTATTAGTGTGACATGGCTTTTTTTTTGACCTTCTTCAATCTTTTTATTAATTTCAAATTAATATACATAACAATAGTAATTATACACATGATATAAAAGAGATCGGGATTACAATAATAACAGTTAATGTATACAAACATAAAGAGTAAAATATGTAATCTGAACCTCCCAATCTCTTAATAATTGAACATGAAAAAGATTTAAAAGAAGTGACATGGCTATTGAGGATAGTTGATAGTGTGTGGTGTACTTCTTGGGATGCCAGAAGGGGAAGCGTACACTCGTGTGGGAGACCTTCAGAGCAGTGTGTTTGCTTGTAGAAGTGTCTGTTTATGTGTGTATAGAGGGAAACCATTTCAATGACACAAAGGGAGAACTCAGAGATGTGCACTTTTATTTCTTTCCTTTCCTTGTCTGTTGTTTGTTATTGGAATTATTATGGAAATACATACGGAAGAGAGCTACAGAAGAAGAGGGACAGACATAGAGAACAGTTAGGCAGTGTGCAAGCAGAGTTAGGTAGATATAGGAAAAAGCTGAAGGAGAGAGAGAGGGGGGGGAGAAAGAGGCAGGGAGAGAGAAGGATAGTAGGATGAGAAAAGTACAGGGATAAATTAGTATCATAGGCCATGGAGATAGTCTGAAGGAGAACAAAGAGAGCCTGCAAGGTGGCTGCGATACATGTAGCCACTGTTAAGAGTCACCCTTTAAGCCAGGCAGAAAACATGACAGAATCTAGACCTCCAAACTCACATCCCAGACAGAAGTGGAAGCAAGGGTCTGAAATTAAGTGGAAGGAGATGCTTTAATTGCTATAAAGTGGGACACATTGGGACAGTAGAACAAACAGGTCCTATAATTTGAACCATATCATAAATTAGAATTTAGAACATGAAAAAGTTTGGAGGTTATTGGCGTTTCGGTTGATCTGGAGGTGTTTGAATGTTTGCTTGTGCATTACCAATAGTATCAAGGTCATTTCCTCAAGGGCATGGCTCCATACAATTTGATCCCAATATTAATCACAATATTCAGATGAGAAAACTTTGGGGATAGTGGGTGGGTGTCTAGAGTTGTGGCTGGGTGGTGAAGGTATGAATCCCTAAGCAGAAATTTCTGACAAAGGATTTTAAAATAACATTGGGCTGTTATTCTACCAGAAAACTCTGCAAAGATCCCCATATTCATGCTTCCTAAAATGCTATTTGTTGAAATGAGACAGTTGAGAGTCCAAACTGCATTCTGTCCTTAAAGCCATAATTACCTATTAGTCCCCAGAACACAGCACTAATTGGTAACGTTGTATTACCACAAATGAGGAAGTTCTCAATCACAGAATGTCTCCTGATACTCATCAATAGTGGGCCATCATTCTGGGCTCATTTAATAGCCGGGTGACACTTTGATTTGTTAAGTAGGACTGCTCGTCAAACAGCTGAGGGTAAGGAATTTTTCAGCTGTGGCAAGCTGAAAACCCAAGCACTCTCCTGATCAATCAAGCTGAGTCATGCACAGCATTGCTTTGTATTTACAATCAGTACACAATCAGAGCTATTCTCCGATTGAAATGTCAATTCCATTTATAGAATATGTTGGCTGTTTCGGAGAAGATGTAGGTGCACACTGCCACTGTGTTATTTGCATTTAACTCATTCAACGCTGCAAATTATTGATAGATAACTCCAAGATTCCTGAATTATTTAAAATACATTGCATGTATGGACATACCTACTGCTGAACAATGTTGTGTAGACTCGTACAGAACAGAAAGAGGTGATTTTGATATTATTACTGTGCTGGTTCTTCTTATAAAGTCAATCCAGCTAAGCTGCTACCCTGCTAATTTGCCATAGTTTTGTATCCTTTACTTCAAATACTTATTCAATTACCTTCTGAAAGCCACAGTTGAATCTGCTTCACCACCTATGCAGGCAGTCCTTTCCAAATCATAAAAACTTAATGCATTAAAAGAAGCTTCCTTATTTCACCTCTGTTTCTTTGCTAATCAGATTAGATACAGCCTTTGACAATGACCATCCTGCCAGTGAAATCTGTCTCTCCCAGTTTATTACATCAAGACCTCAAATCATTTTAATCATCTCAATTACATCATCTCTGAAAGATTTCTGTTCAGCAAAGTACAATTGCAACATGATTTTATTTCCAGAGTATCAGTTCAAAACTTCTAAGAGACTGGCTGCTATAATTGTTTCTCCACTTGTCTCTGAGGTCCAGACTTAAATCCAATCCAGGCCTCTTCACCGATTACAAGTACCAAAACTGTGTTGCTTTGAAATGCATCCCCGGCCCATAGTGTTAAACATTATGTTGAAGAGGCTGCATGCTTTATCCCAACTTGATGGAACCAATCTTTGCAATGAGGGTATAATGTCCATTGATGACTAGATAAGATATTTTGAGGGGATAAACATTGTGGCATTTGAATTTTTTTAATCACATCTCAATCTTGAATGACTAACTCAGACATACTTTGGAATATTGCAGACACTAGATACAGCAGTTGCTGGAATCTGGAGCAACAAACAATCTTCTGGAGGAACTCAATCGGTCAAGCAGCATCTGTGGGAGGAAAGGAATTGTCGATATGTTGGGCCTGCATCAGAAAATAGTGTTACAAAGGATACAAGGATTACAAATATACAATAAAACAGCAGTGGTGCAATAATTGATTTTAAAATTGTGAGATGATTGAATTGTTACACACACAGGAGGCCATTCAACCCATCTGAAAACAATATCGTTCTTGCCATTTCCTCACATTTTTTCCCTTAGCCATGCTAATTATCTTGCCTCAAGAGCCTATTGAGTACCCTTTCGAAAGCACTGATTGATTTTGTTTCCAACATTTTTAAAGGAAGGGAGTGCTAGATAAGAAATACTCTGCATAAAAAAAATTTTCCTTCATCCTTCTCATATCTATTGCCCAACGTTTTAAACTTACACCCTCAGTCCTTGAACTGTAGCTAATCGGAACAGTGTCCCTCTATTCACCTGATCTGAACAAGCCATGATTTTGTACATCTCATGTACACCTCTATTAAATCTCCTCTCAACCTTTAAATCTCTATTTAATTCTAGGTTTACAATCAGATACGCTGGTTAGAAATAACAGAGAAATCTCTGCCCACAAAGGCTTTGTATTGATCCTGTCATCCTCAAGTTATAAAGGTAAACACCTTTAGATTAATTAGAGTTTTGAGAGAAAGTGAAATCTCTATTTGTGAGCATAATTTCTAAAGGAATACACAATCATTTTAAGTCAGGCACAGTAACAATGGAAGGAAGTGATAAGATTTGAGGAATGATCCCACCAAAAACATTGAGATTTAAGCAATTCTGTTTTCCTTTTGGATTTCCACATTTTCCTTACTCTGGGCCATGTTATGCTGGACTACAACTGCTACCTGGAATTGGGCCCTTTGGCCTGACTATTGCCTGCACTTACCTGGGCCAAATTTGGAGGTCCTACCTCACCATCATAGTCCCACCCTGGAATACCCAGGGAGGTGGCAAAAATGTTTGTCCAGCTGAGAAACATATAAATTATTTAATGATTTTTAAACGCTTCTGACATCTGTAGACAATTTTAGTACTAAAATTGAGGTAAATAATTAAAAGAAATAATAATTATTTTTGTAATTAGTTATAGACAGAAAAACAAAATAAATAGAAATAATTGCTTTAATTTAAAGCTTTTAACATCCCTTTTACCTCTTAATTCGCATGGAAGTCAATGGGCTTACAATTCTCATGGAAGTCAGTGTGGGTTTCGAATCATGCACCAGGGACATGTGCACAGAAGTCAATTACCTATAGCCATTTAAGTGGCTCAATGCCAGCTACTCTGAACAGAACCATTGGCAAAACTCAGCGCAATCCTGCTATGTATTGTTTGTCATAATTATTTCCATGCCAGTGCTACTTTTGAAGGGAGAATAAAACAAACTATTCAAAGTTTTTACAATAAAATCAGCGGCTAATACTGTATGTCACCATTATTTATTAAGAGATGAAAGGATAATCTGAATGATTATCAGCCAGCTTAACTTCAGAAGTGGACAAATTATTAGAATCATTTTAAAGGTCAGTATAAACGTATACAAAGATTAGTCAGGAAGAGTCAGTATGGATTTGTTAAATGAGAGTCATGTCTGATTTAAGATTAAATTTTTTGAGAAGGTAGCAAGGAGGATTGGTGAGGGCAATGCACCTAATACAGTCTACATGGACTTTTGCAAGGCTTTTGAAGGTCCCACTTTGCAAGCTGGTCAATAAAATAAAATCCCAGAGGATCCAAGGGAGGGTGGCAAATTGAACCCAAAACTGACTCACTAGCAAGAAGCAAAGATAATGGTTGACGGTTGCTTTATGATTGGAAGGCAGCTACCAGTGAAGTTCCAAAGGTCTCAATTCTCAGCCAAGGCTGGAAAATTGTAGGTAGGAGGAAAAAGTGGACACAACATGGTTGTTTTCTTGCAATAGTGGGGGCTCTGGGGAGATTAAGTTGACTTGTATAAAATTATGAGCACAGACAGATGAAACAGGAAAGACTTGTCTCCCATAGCAGAGGGATCAAAGACAGTGAGCATAGATTTAAGGTAAATGGAAGTGGTAGAAAGATTATAGAGAATATAAAGGAAAATCTTTCCACCAAGAGAGATGTAGCAGCCTAGAGTTCAGTGCCTGAAATGGTGGCAATCCTCAGCAGACTTAAAAGGTATGTGAATGCATACTTAAGAGCAGTAGCATGTAAGGCTGAGAAGCTAGTGCCAGAAGTGTGAATAGGCTTGTTGTTCTTTCTCAACTAACACAGATGAAATGGGCTGAATGGCATCTTCTACTTCATAAATTTTCTGTGGTTCAGCAGGTGCAGGGATGACTTCTTAGCTGAAAATTTGCTTTCAGAAGAATAAGGCATAGAAATAGATAATTTTTTACCTTAAAATATAAATTATACAAATTCATAACATTAAGATCAACTTCTGGTTTGCCATGAGTATTATTACACCACTCATCCATGATGTCCATTGTAGTAAAAATAATGTTCTGTTCTACTCCCTCCCCAAAGACTTACCGAATGCATTTTCATGAAGATAATGCTCCTTTAATGGGAAGGATCATCAACTGTCTGGCCATAAGGCTTGGCCATATATAATCAAGAAGAAATTCATTCCAGTTCCTAATTTTGATAGCCCATCATTTCATGCATTTATAGTTATGGTGTTGTTTTAATTTTCAGTTTTACAACTTCAAAGTCATTCCACATAAACATAATTAATTTCAAAACAAAGCCCAAGAGAAATTACATTTAAAAATTAATTTTAGCTTCTCGAAAGACAGATAATGACTTTTTCGAAGTCAACAATATTCAATTATTTAGATGGGGGCTGGTACTTTTAATGTGAAGTTGTGAACTGCAGAGCCTTAGTGATACCTGCCTGTAGACTGTGCCTTTTGGGTGCTCTGCCAGGGCTTGAAGGAAAACATTCACCTTCACTGTTGAGCTTCCTTCGGAGTACAAATGAACAAAGAATGCAATTGGAAACTTATACCTCAACAGTATCAAACCCTTTATACCAATGTAACTAATAACAACTTACATGAGTGAATTTTCCTTTAATCCCTGTCATAAAAACAACAATGCTGGAAAAACTCTGCAGCTCAGACAGCATCTGTGAAAAGAGAAACAGTTAATGTTTCAGCTCCAGGACACTTCAATAATCTTTTTTTTACTCCTTCCACAGATGCTGCCTGACCTGCTGAGTTTTTCAGCATTTTCTGCTTTTATTTCATATTTCCAGCATCTGCATATCTTTAAATTTCCATTTTAGAATCTTGGTTTCAGCTCAGAAACAGCACACTCCATATATATATTGACAATAAACTTTCCTGAAGAAGAAGAAAGACTTAAGGTCATAGTTATGGAGAAAACAAGTCCTTCCGACCACCTGGGTCCCATTGATCATCAAACACCCATTTACACATCCTACGGTAATCTCATTTTATCCTCCCCACATTCCCACAGATTCTACCACTCACCTCCACAATAGGTGTAATGGGCAATTTGGGCAATTGGGGAATTTACAGTGGCCAATTGACCGACCAACCAGCACATCCTTGGGATGTTAGAGGAAACTGGAGCACCCTAGGAAATTATACATGGCCAGCCCTGGAAGTCGGGATCAAACCTGAGTTGCTGGAGCTGTGAGGCAGCAGCTCCCACAAGACATCGCAAAGAGTTTTATAGCCATCGAAGTACTTCTTGAAATGCAGACATTGCTAAGATTTAGTATTTGTGCTAATGCAAACAGCAAATCAAGACCAGGCATTGTGTTTTAGGGAAGTTGGTGAAGGGATGATTACCAACAAAGAAAAGGGGAGAATTGTCCTGTCTTCTCTTCTTCATATAAAACCATCAGATCTTTCATACACTCCTGAGAAAGCAGATGGGGCTACAGTTTAATGTCTTATTTGAAAGGTGGCACCAACGGCAGTGCAACATTCCCCCAGCAGTGCATAGAGATGTCAGTCTAGATTATGTACTCAAGTCTCTGGAGTGGGACTTCAACCTATAACTTTCTGACTCAGTGTTGACAGACAATGCTGGGTATCACCATCAAATAATTTTATCAAACACAAGTCTCATCCTCAGCACAGAGACACAAGAAATTCTGCAGATGCTGGATGTATCAGGAGCAATACACAAAAAGTGCTGGAGGAACTCAGCAGGTCAGGCAGCATCTAAGGAGGGAAGTAAACAGTCGACATTTCGGGCCAAGACCCTTCATCAGGACTGGAAAGGAAGAGGGCAGAAGCCAGAATAAGAAGGTGGGGGGAGGGGGAGAAGTACACGCAGGCAGGGGATAGGTGAATCTAGGTGATAGACAAGTCCAGGTGAGAGGGGGAAGATAGTGGTTGGGGGAGGGTGAGAAGATGTGATAAGCTGAGAGGTGATAGGTAGAAGAGGCAAAGGGCTGAAGAAGGAGGAATCCGGTAGGAGACAGCAGTGGACCATGGAATAAAGGATGGGGGAGAGGAGAGGAGGTGGGCAGGTCATCAAGGCAGGGGAAGGGAGCCATAGGAATAAGGGAAGACAAAGGAGTGGGGGTGGGGAGAAAAAGAAGGGGTGGGGTTACTGGAAGTTAGAGAAATCGAAGTTGAGGCCATCAGGTTGGAGACTCCCAAGGCGGAATATGAGGTGTTGCTCCTCCAACCTGTCCCAGGTCTCAACGTGCCAGTAGAGGAGGCCATGGATAGACATGTCAGTATGGGAATGGGATGTGGAATTGAAGTGGGTGGCCATCAGGAGGTCCTGGCTGTTGCGGCAGATGGTACCATGAGTAGCATTTGAGGAAGTCCTACTTTTGAGATTGTTTTCTTTACATCAGTAGTAATCAGATCTCAATGGGAAAGAAATTCTGTGGCAAAATATTAAAACCTGCCATTGAGTAATTTAGCTTCCAACATTTTTTGTGTAACAAAGTGCTAAGAGTGCATGCTGATAAGATCATTGTGAGAGACGAGGGCATTTGGAAACACATTGAACAAACAACTGTCTATTCCCTTAACCAATCGGCTGAATGATTGTAAAATGTAAAGACTGAAAAGCAAGTGTACATTGCAAGGGATGATTTCAGTGTCAAATCAGGTACAAAGAAAAGCAAAGAGAAGGAAAAAAAGACTAGATAAAGAAAGCAAAAGAATAAAGTCAAAAGGCCCAACACCAATTAACACCTGGAGGATTAATACTCCAGACATGTAATTGCTGATTTTTACTGTCAATGAGGCTGACAAAGTAATTAACATACATCATGTCATTAGAACACTACTTAGACTAAAGTGGACTTGACAATTTTCTCTGGCGAGTTGTTTCCCTAGTTTGTCCAAACACAGCAACTTCACACCATTCAATGACTAGCCGGAGAGTGAATTGCCATCTTCATGATGCAAATGACAGACTGCTGCATCTAGGCAGCAACTTTTCCTCTTCTGCACTTAATTATACATCTGCCTAGGCCTGAAATTCCAGTGGCATTTCGTAAGTGACAGAAATATAATTCACCTCACATCTTAGCTTGTCTATTTTTATTAATCAATTGAATATGTTTTGTTTAAACAATGTGAGCTAATGTCATCACTGGGGAAGGAATTACTGTGACCCACAATGAATAAAGCTGTATGGCATTATAACTATGCCCGTTAATTCAGCCCCTGCATCACATCAGCTTGGAAACTCCTCCAAGCCATTTGCCTTAATTATATCTTCTACGCTTATCTTTCATACAAAAAGAATCCCGGAAAAACAGGAATAAAGAAAATAACGTTGCAGCTCATTTGAACATTTTATAATTGTTCCAATTAGTAAAAAATGGATCTAATAACAAATTTCTCTCCTTATTTTTCCTGACAGTTCTGAGAAACTGCCTACACAAATTAGTTTTACTGGTAGAATCACGAAATGCACAAGCAGTTTTCAGCTAATTGCTTCACAGGCCAAAAGTGACAAACAAGCCATCTTAATCCAACAGTTTGCATAAGATTAACCATGCTAACATTTTTTTTGATACAGAATTAAATTACAAAACTGTTTCTGCTAGTATTTGGCCAGATTATTCTGGATGAACATGGACACAAATTCTGGTTTACATAGAATGAATGAAGTCATTTAACACATCACATTTCAGTTTATATTCTTGGTCATTTCATTTTTCATTATGCTTCTGTTGCACACATAAAATTTCCTCAATGTTGGTAATGCTATTGTTGGACTCGAAGGTAATGTTTATTAGCAGAGGGTACAAGCAAATTTTCTGGGATAAGTACATTTATATAATTTTAGTGCAAATCAATTGTAAACTGTAAATAATATGCAAGTTACTGATGCAAAACCCCAAAAATACCCTCCCCAAAACCCCTAAGAAGATTTGCGCAAAAATACATTACTCTACAGATGTCTAACACTGGTGAACACGGTCCAAGAGCAAGGTAAGCAATGTTTTTTCTATAAATTTCCACCAAATCTTTTGATGGAACAGCCAAAGCAAAGTCAAAGTCGAGTCTATTGTCCTATGCACAAGTACGTGTATGCACAGATGCAATGAAAAACTTACCTGCGGCAGCATTACAGGCATATAGCATCATATAAGCAGCATTCACAAGAAAACGATGAATTAAGCATAAATTAAACAGTTTTTAAAAGAAAGAACACAATTAGAACAAAAAAAGGTCCATTTTAGTGCAAAGTGATCAAAGTGGTCATAGTGTTGCTAAACTCTTGTGATTAGTCCAGATTGGCATTACCAAGGCTTACTCAGATGTCAGCAATGCCCACTGGGAATAATGCCAGAATACCAGTCAAATCCAGTTGCTTTTGCTATTCATAACATCTAAACTCTTCTCTAAAAAGCCTCTTCCTTTTGCCAAGTCTCTCAGTAACATCCTTCTTGCTGCCTGCAGCGAACTAACATCGGTGCTCTCTCATACCCAGCACTAATCAATGGTACGGGAAGAAATTAAGACTTCCTGTGGCCAGCCAAAGGTACAATTTCACCACACTCCTTTTATCCTCCTTGCTGCCCATGGCACCTCCATGCAATTCACCCTCTTGAAGTGGACTCACAAGATAATCTGTGTAAGGGCAGCTGTAAATCCTCCTATACATATTTAGAGCACAGTCCCAGAACTTCCTTCCACCATCACATCCTCACACCTGCAATTCCTTCACATCACCTGTCCAATCACAACCACTGTGGTCACCCTAAGTGTCTTCTATATCCTTACTTGTGTAATCCCCATCCCTTCAGTTTGCAATGAAAGAAATATTTGCTTGGAAAAGTACTTTCCTTAAGTATTGTTATTCATGGATACAACAGGAAGTCACAAAATAGTCCAGTCAACAAGTTCAGAGATATTGACACTGGTGAGGTATCTTGCTAAGTTCTGGCTGGACCAAGATATCTACTTCATGTTGCCTGGTAGTTCATTTAAAGAAGGTAAGGCTAATTTGCTGACACTGTAGTCAACCAGTCACTGAAGGCATCCTATGGAATCCACCTGTGATGATCCTTGCAATGGTGATTAGGACATGGCATGATTTGCTTCACAGGTGAAGTTGACATTGTGGGAATGGAACCAGTTTCAATATATATATGTGAACCGTTCCCATTAATGCCATCAGTGCTATCAGCTTGGTATTACAATACAGTGTCATCAGAACCCCTTTCCTCCCCCTTCCCCCCAACCCATGGGAAGCTTAGCTGTAATCCTGTAAAAATCCTTGGCTCTCTGCCTCTGTTGCTTGGGTCCAAAAGCCAAATTGGATTAAGTTGGCCATTATATGAAAAAGGGCACCTTTTATCTGCTGTGGGCTCTCCTATTGAAGTCTCATGGATCTTACCATCCAGTTAGGAAAACTGCAAAATTCAGGGACCCAAAGAATCTTTCAGCCTCACATGCATGCCCATTGAGGGCATGGGCTATTTAGTCAGAAGTAGTCTTATAAATCAAATGAGGCTTATTTTATAGTTAGTGAACAGCGGAGGTTTGGAGGAGGTTCATTTTATCAGAAACTTAATCTCCATAGAAGTTCACCAAACCATTCCCCATCCTCAACTTGGATGCAAACCAAATCACCAACACCAAGCAACTTCAACACCAAACCATCTAGCAGCCAATTCTATATCCCTCTTGGAAGGATTGATACAAATCTTTAGTCCTAATCCTTCCCAGTCCTCCACTTTATGCCCATGGTTGACACCCTAGCCTACAATGCAGCAACATGTACATTGTTGATTCAAATTCATTCCACATTTGGCTCTTGGGAGTGAAAAAATCAGGTTCATATTTTTTTCCTTGATCAGAGGAAAGCAATCTCGTAAAGTACTCTTCCGCCTGAAATACAAACTCTGTTCTTCTCCCCACAGATGCTGCCTGCCTTGAGGAATATTCTCAGCAATTTTTGCTTTAGTTATAGCAAAAACGAATGGGTAGGTTAATATTCCAAAGATGTATGGGTAGGTTAATATGGGTTTAAAATGGGCGGTGCGGACCCGTTGGGCTGGAAGGGCCTGTTACCACACTGTAAATAAAAAAAATTGTACAAGTTGAAATGATTAAAACATGTGATGAAGGGAGGTTTGCTAGATGTTGTAACCATTGGGAGAAGGTTGTGTCCAATTCAATTTACTAAATGCAAACTTAACAATGAAGCCTATTACAACCCTTGAGGAACAGAATCTCTTTGTTCAGTTAGGCACATTACACCTTCCAAAGGACAACACCAATAATACAAATGCTATTCCCATTTGCACCCCTTCAAGGCTGGTCTCTTGGATTTTACTTGCTGTAATACCATCCTTTTATGACCTACACTATCAGCTCTTTAATCATTTAATCTCCTCTGCCTTCCAGCTATCACAGACAGTTCCTCTTATAAGATATCTTTATCAATCACAGGTACATCGAAACACACCGTGAAATACATCTTATGTGTAGAGTGTTCTGGGGGCAGCCCAGCAACATAGCATGCCCACAACATCCTAACCTGTATGTCTTTGGAATTTGAGAGGAAACTGGAGCACCCAGAGGAAACCCACGCAGACGCAGGGAGAACGTACAAACTTCTTACAGACAACGGCCGGAATTGAACCTGGGTCGCTGCACTGTAATAGCATTAAGCTAACTGCTACACTACCATGCCTGCCCTGTACTTTACTCCCTTTCTCTGCATCTTTGATTTATCTCTAAAATTCTCCAGGGTCTGATGGAAGATCATTGATCTGAATCATAACTTGTTTCCTTCTCCCCAGATGCCGCCTGACCTGCTCCAACATTCAGAAATGTTCAGTTTTTCTTTCAATTACAAATGTTAGGAGTGCAGAGGGAGCTGCTGACCTGTTTCTTTGAGGCATAGAGTTACTTCAAATCAAAGAATGAAAATCCCAGGCAATGTCCTTCTACTTGAAGAGTACAACCATGCAAATAAGCCCCAAAGGACTCTGAAGAACGCAAGATTTGCATTGTTAAAATTGCATTCACATAATGGCAGCCAGAAGCAAGACAATATACCAAAACTTCAAATACTTCAGACTCTTCAGTACTTTAATTGTTGTAGCAATGATGGAAATGCTAAGCAAAATGAGTACATTCAAGGCCATTACTACTTGCTCACAATTATGGAATTAACACCACAAATGCCCAATTATTATCCACAATGTCACAAATTGATGTTTCTTTAGTCAGCACCAGAAAACCAAGACAGCTTGTTTTGTGCATTTAAAATTCATAAAGGTAATCTTTTTAGACTTTTAAAAGCAATTTAAATGTGATTTGGGATAAAACAATGCATGATTTATTCAAATTGTGGAACTTAGTAATAAGAAGTTATTAGTGCAAAATGAAATTTGTATGGATATTGTGACATTAACTGAGAAATCACTTACCTGCATAAATTCTCTTGGAAATCTGTGCAAAAATAATTATATTTTTGGAAATGTAATATAGTAGGTCCTTACTGTAAACTCATAGAGTCATAAAGTTATACAGCATAGAAACAGCCCCTTCGGCCCACCACATCTGTGCTGGCCACAATGCCCAAGTATACTAATCCCATTTGCCTACATTAATTCCACATGCCCTGCTCATTCAAGTATCTGTTCAGATGCCTCTTAAATGTTCCTGCCTTCACCACCTCCTCTAGCAGCTCATTTCAGACACCAGCTACATGTTGTGTGAAAAATTTACCCCTCAGATCTCCTTTAAACCTACTTTCTCTCAAGCTAAGCCCATGCCCTCTAGTTCTGGACACCCCTACCATGGGAAGCAGACTCTGGCTATCTACCCTATACATGTCTACCATAATTTTATATACCTCTATCATGTCTCAACTTCTTTTGCTCTGGGGAAAGCAGACCTTCTCCAATTTCTCCTTATAAATCAAGCCTTCCAATCCAAGTAAGATCCTTGTGAATCTTTTTTGCACCTTTTCCAGTTTAATGATATCTTTCCTGTAGTTTGGCAATGAGAACTGCACGCAATACTCCAAGTGCGGCCTCATCAACATTTTGTACAACTGCAACATGATGTCTCAACTCTTGTACTCGATGCCTTATCCGATGAAAGCAAGCATGGCATATGCCTTCTTCACCATCCTGTCAACCTGTGTTGTCACTTTCAGGGAAATTATATTTGTACCCCTGGGTCTCTCTGTTCAATAACACTCCCCTGAGCCCTGCCATTCACAGTATATGCTCTATCTAGGCTTAACTTTCCAAAATGAATCACGTTGCATTTCTCTGACCTAAATTCCATTTGCCATTCTCTTGCCCACTTTCCCAGTTGATCTGGATCCTGTTGTAATCTTAGATGATCTTCTTCACTGTCCACCACACCACTAATTGTGGTGTCTCCGCAAACTCACTCATCATGGCACCTAAGTTCTCATCCAAATCGTTAATATATATGACAAACAACAGTGGACCCAGTACTGATCCACGCAGCACACCAGTGGTGACAGGCCTTCAATCTGAAAACAACCCTCCACTACCACCCTCTGACTCTTACCACCAAGCCAATTCTGTATCCAGTTTGTTAGCTCAGCCTGAATCCCATGTGATCCACCTTCCTGATCAGCCTACCATGCAGAAACTTGTCAAAGGCCTTGTAGACAACATTTACTGTCCTGTCCTCATCAATCTCTTTGTCACCTCCTGAAAAAAATCAATCAAATTCTTAAGACATGCTTTCTCATCTGCAAGAGCCATGCTGACTATCACTAATCAGTTCTTGCCTTTCCAAATTCAAATAAATCCTGTCTCTCAGAATCGCTTCAATAATTCTTCCACCACTGACAAGGTACAATGGCCTGCAGTTCCCTGGCTTATTTTTGCTGCCCTTCTTAAATATAGGTACAACATTAGCTATCCTCTCGTACTCCAGTATCTCATTTGTTTCTAATGAAGCTACAAAAATCTCTACCAGGGCACTAGCAATCTCCTCCCTTGCTTGCCATAGCACTTCATCTTGCTGCCACACCAGTAACTCAGCCACCTTTCCAACTTTCACTGCACGTTAATAATCTTAAGTGTTTGCTAAGTTTTCGATCAACACCCAAATCATACTTTCTGAAGACACCCCACAATCTACAACTGCTTGCAACAGTTGATCAGCACAATCACTGAGCACCAATAAGATATCAACATTTTGTGTAAAAACTAGTTTTTTTGCACTGTAATAAATAACAGCAAAAATGAGGCAGAGTGAAGGGGGAAAATACGTCTTTAAATTTACACATACAGTAATAATCTTAGGAATGGAACACTAAACCAAAGAAACATGTACATGAAGTATACAAAGGAGAGATAAAAATGAGCATTGTTTCATTGTGACCAGAAGAGTTCTTCCCCACCCAAAGTCCTCTACAAGATCAAATATCCTCCTTTACAGATGATTATCCTGCACATAAACAACAGGTCAGAAGTGAATAAATTTAATTGCATGTTGGCACTTCTGCAAAACTCAGAGAGTATAGAGCAAGAGAGTACAAACACTCCAGGAACATAATTATGATGTCTCTTCATGAAACAGCACTAAGTTACTTAGCAATGAATGGTGGCATTTCTCCTTGCCACAGTACTGTATTTACTTTACCATACTCACTAAATATAAATTACATTTAATTTCACATAAGTATTTGTTATCACACTTTTGAGCAACATGAAAATTACATGAGTTCTTATATGACTATTGGTCAAAAGTTCAACACAGACACTTCAGATGAAATACCACATTTCAGCACATACTGGCAAACAAATACTTGATTTAGATTCTTAAAGCCTATGATGTATTCAGTATTCAAGCAAAATAATTCAGGAGATGCAAGGGTTCTGCTGATTGAACCTGCCCTTTAAAAAGACAATCGACAGCTCTGCATTCTGTCAGTTCTATGTTATTCACATTATGGACCAAAAAATCATTCTGATTTTACTCTTTGGTGAGAGGCAATCTTCATCTGCTTAATTCAGGACAACAGATTGCCCCGTGGAGATGCATTTGCAAACACACTGTCCCAGTTCATGCTGATTTTAACCAGTGGGTCTGATTGGAACTGCTCACATGTAACTGTAGGAACAGAAGCTAGAACAGTAACTATGCACTATGAGACACAGGATTCTGGGACATGGACAGTTTTGAAAAGCAGAGACATTTAAAAATTATTAATGTCAATGGCATTTTTTTCTACAATTGATGAAGCTTTGCCTCCATATTTTCCTTCAGTCGATCTACTGGGCTTTCAGGCAAGGCCTGGGCAGTGCATTGCCTGAAACCCAGTCCCTATCCAGACTTCACCCTTAGACTCCACAGTTAGAAGGTCATCAAGATAAGACTTCTGCATCTGATGCAAGTAAATGCAGGAATGGTGGGTCATTGCCAGTGATTCTGCATGGGGTAGGAAGGAAAAGGGAGGGATCCTGTGTCAGCAAAAACCTGCCAATAAGAGGTCAGGTAGCATCTATGGAGGGAAATGGACAGACCCTTCATCAGGAATGGGAAGAAAGAGGGGAGATAGCCAGTATAAGAAGGTGGGGGGAAGGGGTGTTGCAAAAGGTGAGGGTCATAGGTGGATCCAGGTGAGGCTTCATCCGCCATACCAGCTGGGATCACCCGATGAACAGCCATTTTAATTCCACTTCCCATTCCCACACCAACATGTCTGTCCACGGTCTCCTCTACTGCAATGTTGAGGCTAGACACAGATTAGAGGAACAGCACTTCGTATTCCGCCTTGGTAGTCTCCAACCTGATGGCATGAACATCGCTTTCTCTAACTTCTGGTAACCATTCCCCTCTGTCCCTTCCTTTTTTTCTCCCTTATCCACTGGCCCCCATCACACTATCTCTTTCCCCTTCCCTACCCTCTTCATCTGCCCATCATCCACACATTCCTCCCACCAGTTCCCCTCCCCACCTCCTCCTTCCCTTTATTCCATGGTCCACTGTCCTCTCCCATCAGCTTCCATCTTCTTCAGCCCTTTGTCACTTCCACCTAGCACCGCTCAGCCTTTTATATCATTCCCAATCTCCCCATCCCTCACCTGCCTATCATCCCCCTCACCCGGATCTACCTGTCACCCGCCAGCTCTTGCTCCACACCCTCCCCCCCACCTTTTTACACTGGCTAAGTCCCCTTTCTCTCCAGTCCTGATGAAGGGTCTTGACAGATGCTGCATGACCCGCTGAGTTCCTCCAGCTTTTTTGTGTTGCTCCAGATTCCAGCATCTGCATTCTCTTGTGTCTCCATCTAGCCACAAGAATTTTTTTTGTTTCTTGTGACAGACCTTTGTTTAGCTTGATACTGGCTTCAAGGCTCTATTGTTTTCCCATCCTGACATTTAAATGGGGCAAAGAAGTCACATTTTTAATGAATGATTTTGTAAAAATTTATTTAGTTTTCATAAATCAGTGGTTCTGTTATATTTTGTCACACTCTCTTGTACATTGATGCTTACATGACTGACGCATATGTAAACACACCCAGGAGAACTGCTAAGGTCTCCAAGTAATTGCCCTGAAACCTCCAGTAGTTTATTTATATCAGCATCACCAGTCCTCGCCACTGAGATGCAGCCTGACTGATATGAATTTTAATAGAGCAGTAATATTTACTAAGTATATGCAAAACATTTAAATGAAGTGATTATACCAAGGAATTTATTCAGCTAAAATTTCTATTCTTCTAAAGCACTTGATCTCTTACATCATGAAATACTCATTGTAATGAAAAATGAATGGAAGGCAGGAAACAAACAATGGAATACCAACTGAATTGTAGTTGCAGTATTGTAACATATATTATGGATTAAAGTCAATTTAATATTGTTACGAACCAGCAACAAAAGAAACACTCCGAGTCATGTGATAAGTGTTAAAAACTACTTTATTAATAACTACTTATGATAATAAGAAAAATAAAAGTAAAAATGTTAGAATGTTAGAAGTAAAAACGTTAAACCTTGAACATTAACCCCAAAAACTAAACTCGTCGTGTGTGTGTGTGGAAAAGTCCCAAACTCCAAGTCTAGGAATGGTTCTTAAAGTTCAGTTCAGCAAGCCATAAGGTGAAACGTGAGCAAAGGCTTCTTCAACAACCACCTTTGTCTGAAGATAAGACGTAGATGTAGAGAACATAGAGAGAGTAATTACAAAATCCAAATGTTCCATGATGGAACCCAAACGACACCTCAGTGTTTACTCGGTAGTGACTTCCTCACCCCAAAAAGCATCCGAATCGTGGCTGTCCACACAAATACCTGTTTCCCTCCGCAGGTCAGCAACAAAGTGAACTCCACCGGATTACTCCCAATTTCCATACGCGAATTGTAGTAACAGACAGTTATCGTTTGCTCTATCTTAAAGGAACATTCACCTAGTCCATAACACCTCCCACCTAAAAAGAATTTTTTCCCAAGGAAAAATTTAACCGCACATACAGTTAGTAATGTTAATAATTATGATTCTACACAATTACAGAAGATCAGACTAGTAGAAGTACATGTTTCCCATTTAGCATCGGGAAAGACAATCAGCGATCACGTTACCTTTGCCTTTAATGTGAGTTATCATGAGATCAAACTCTTGCAAAATTGAACTCCAGTTTAACAGCCTTTGTTTTTGACTCGGCTCAGAAACACCAATGGGTTATGATCTGTATACACAGTCAATGGTTTCTGAGCGGTGCAAACAGATACACTGAAATGCTGCAAGGCTAAAACAAGCGACAGTAATTCTTTCTCTATGGTGGAATAATTCTTTTGATGCTCATTAAATTTCTTTGAAAAGTAAGCCACAGGATGGTCAATATCATCAAGGTCACCCTTCTGCAACAACACAGCTCCTGCAGCTTCATCACTGGCATCTACTGCTAATGAAAATGGCTTTTCAACGTCAGGTGATTTGAGCACAGGATGGTAAAACAAAATGGCTTTCAGCTTCTCAAATGCTTCTTGACAAGGATCTGTCCAAACAAACTTCACTCCCTTCTTCAGAAGATTAGTTAGGGGAAGAGCAACATCAGCAAAATTTTTACAAAATTTTCAATAATATCCAACCATTCCCAAAAAGCATCTAACAGTCCTCGTACCCGTGGGAACAAGGAACTCAGATATTGCTTGAACTTTTGCCTGAACAGGAGCTAACTTGCCTTGACCTACAACATAAACAAGATACGTTACAGTGGCATGGCCAAATTCACTTTTAGCCAAGTTAACTGTAAGGTTAGCTTCGGAAAGTCTTTCAAACAACCTTTCTAACGCAGAGATGTGATCCTCCCATGTATCATTCCCTGTCACTAAGTCATCAATGTAGGCATCTGTATGGTTTAATCCATGAATCACTGAATTAATCATTCTTTGAAATGTTGCCGGAGCATTTTTCATTCCAAATGGCAAAACATTATATTCATACAATCCAGAAGGGGTTACAAAGGCAGAAATTTCCCTTCCTCTGTCTGTTAATGGAACACACCAGTACCGTCTTAATAGGTCAATCTTTGTAAGAAATTTTTCCTTTCCCACTCTGTCTAGACAATCATCAACCCTAGGAATAGGGTAAGCATCTGACTTCATTACAGCATTCACTTTTCTGTAATCTGTGCAAAATCTAACAGTTCTATCAGGCTTAGGCACAGTAACACAGGGTGAACTCCAGTTTGAAGTAGAACGTCTAATAATATCATTTTCTAACATATATTCAATCTCTTGGTCAACAAGTTTACTTCTTTCCACATTCATTCGATATGGGTGTTGTTTGATTGGTTTTGCATCCCCAACATCAACATCATGAGTAATTATCAACGTTCTGTTTGGAACACCTGGGAACAGATTTTTAAATTTTAAAATTAATTCTCTCATCTGTTGTTTTTGTGAAACTTGTAAATGGTCCAACTTTGTTTCAAGGTTCTCCAGGATATTTTGTTTTTTTTAGTTTCAATGGAACAATATTTGGTCTAAATTGGCCTTCCTCAATATCAACATCAGGCATTCCAGAAACAACCTTCATATCATCCACCATGGCCACAACTGAATCTCTCTCATAATAAGGCTTAAGCATGTTTACATGACAGAGTTGTGTTTTCTTGCATCTATCTGGTGTTTTGATTATATATGTCAAATCAGTTACTCGGGATTCAATAACATATGGTCCAGAAAAACGAGATTGCAATGGATTGTTCTGGCTAGGGAAAAATACTAACACCTTTTGCCCCACTGCAAATGTCTCTGGCCGAGCACATCTGTCAAAACATGCCTTCATTCTCATCTGGCTGGTTTTCAAATTCTCTCTCGCCAGCTGGCAGACTCTCTCCAACTGAGTTTTAAATTTTTGGACATAGTCCAACAGACTCAAATGCACTTCTTCATTAACCCACTGTTCCCTTAACAATTCTAGAGGTCCTCTCACCCGATGTCCAAATACAAGCTCAAATGGACTAAATCCTAATGACTCCTGTATTGATTCTCTCACTGCAAACAAAAGTAAATGAACAGCATCATTCCAATCTTTTGTGTTTTCAAAGCAATAAGTCTTCAGCATATTTTTGAGAGTAGAATGAAATCTCTCCAGAGCTCCCTGAGATTCTGGATGGTATGCAGATGATACAATCTGCTTTGCTCCCAGCTCATAGACTAGTTGTTTGAAACAAATTAGACATAAAATTACTGCCTTGATCAGATTGGATTTCTTTTGGCAAACCAACCAAAGTAAAAAATTTTAAAAGAACCTTTGACACAGTCTTGGCCTTAATATTTCTAAGTGGTATTGCCTCTGGAAATATAGAAGTTGCACACATGATGGTTAACAAATACTGATTTCCAGCCTTAGACTTTGGTAATGGGCCAACACAGTCCACAATCACCTTCAAAAAGGGTTCACCAAAAGCAAGAATAGGTTTCAAAGGAGCCACAGGGGGTCTTTGAGTTGGTTTACCTACCATCTGACATGTGTGACAGGTTCGAAAAAAAAACACATCTTTTCTCAAACCAGGCCAATAGAATTGTTTCAAGATCTTCCCTACAGTTTTATTCACACCAAAATGACTACCTAAAGGCATACTATGGGCCAGGTTTAAAATCTCATTCCTATAAACTTTAGGAACCACAACCTGATGAATAACTTTCCATTCCTCATTAACAGGAGCATGAGGAGGTCTCCATTTCCTCATTAACATTCCGTTTTTGACATAATATCCAATTGGCACTTTTTCAAACTCATCACATGACTGCTTTTTCTCTCAATTCAGTAAGCTCAGGGTCTTTAGTCTGTTCCACCATAAATTCTTTTCTTGACAAAGACAAATCTTTAAATTCAGGCTCACTACAAGGATTTTGATCCTCTGGTGAAGACAGAAAAGTCTCAGACAAGTCATCATAATTTTCTTTCTGTTTAGGGCTGTCACAGGGAACAACATCAGACTGCACAGGACTGTCGGCCTTGGCTAATTCTTTAGCTCTAGCTCGAGTCACCGCACAGGATGGGTAAACATCTGGATCATTCTCAGACTCATCAATCCTTGGTTTGGTCGTTAACCGTACCACAGGGACAAATTCTCCAACCGCAAGGTCATTCCCCAATAACAAAGAAACTCCTTCCACTGGTAAATTAGGTCGTATCCCTATCTCAACAGGTCCTTCTACGAACTTTGACTTTAAAATCACCTTGTGCACAGGGACAGACATAGTGTCACCCGTAACACCTCGCACTAGATTTACCTCACCAGTGTCAGTTTCTTCACCAAAATTTAAAACACTTTCCAACAAGACAGATTGGCAAGCCCCAGTATCTCTAAGGATTTTCACTGGCACCTAGGGTGACCCATCATTCAGTGAAACAAAACCCTCTGATACCTAAGAACGGAATTCCTTCCTCACCTCCTCCAACTTTTCAGCTTTCACCTCTGGCAAGGACTGATCTTTAACAACATCCCCTAAACCTTTTTGATTTTTAATTACCTGAAAACAAGCATTGGGCACGGCTTCCTTCCTTTTCTTCAACAGGGCACAATTAGCTATTACATGGCCAGGTTTCTTACAGTAATAACAAGTACGCTCAACAGGTTTCTCCAGCACTGGCTTCTTTTCATCCTTCCCTGTTTGATTACCTCCCAATTTAATCTCTGGTTTACCTAGATGGTCCTTATAACTCTTTTGAAAGGTTTTGGGTGGTCCAAATTTGGATTTATGGGTTAAAGCATAATCATCTGCCAACCTAGCAGTTTCTTGTAAAGTTTCCACTTCCTTTTCATTTAAATATGTTGTTATCTCAGCTGGGACACATCTTTTAAAGTCTTCCACTAACATCAATTCTGTCAATTTATCATAATCCCCAACTACATTTTTAGCCGTGCACCATCGTTCAAAACATATTCTCTTTCCATTGGCAAATTCCATGTACGTTTGATCTGCAGATTTCTTCAAGTCTCTAAATTTTTGCCTATAAGCTTCAGGTACCAATTCGTAGGCCTTCAACACAGCTTGTTTTACCTTTGTATAATCAGCTGCATCCTCAACAGACAAAGCAGAATAAGCTTTTGAGCTTTACCTTTAATTACACTCTGTAACATTAGAGCCCATCCTTCCTTTGGCCAGTTTGAACTCACAGCAACCTTTTCAAAATGTTGGAAATACTGATCAACCTGATCCTCCTCAAAAGAAGGGACTAATCGAACCTCCCTACTGGCTAAAAAACCATCATCAGAATCAGAACTCTTTCGTTTCATTTCTAACTCCATCCCTTTTTGTTCCAACTCTGTCTTCTTCATTGCTAGATCAGCCTCTAACTGCATTCTAACTGCATTTATCTTCCTTTGCTCTGCCTCTAGTTTCCTGTGTCCCAACTCGAACTTCATTCACGTTTGTTCTAACTCTATCTTTGCTAACTGCACCTGGTTATCAGGAATCTCTGACTCACTCCCAGGAAACTCTTCTAACTCTTCCTCCTCCAAATCCTCCAACTCCACTGGTTGAGAAGTCACATCAGAAATCATTGGTTTAATCTCAGGAAACTCGACTACCTCACTCACCTCAAACACTTCCTTCTCCAAATAATAGTCAACAATCATTCTATGAATAACTGCTTTTCTCATAGACCACTTTACTGCCTTAAGGTTTAACCTTGTAGCAATTTTTACCAAATCATCCTTTTTCACCACCTCCAATCCCTTTAGGGTTGGTGACTCCAAAATTGCCTTAATATCCATTGCTGCTGGTTTCCACACACACAAGCCAATTAAAAAGAATTTATCAGACCGACCACAATCAGTCGTCCACTAAGGCCCCAATTTGTTCAAATTCAGACCTCCAGTACCAGTCTTGAGTTCGACTTTAAACCACCCTCATCAACCTTTGGATTCGATCCCGGATGAATCTCGTCAATCTGGGGAACAATCCCGGATGAATCTCGTCAATCTGGGGAATGATTCTGGACGAATCTTGTCAATCTGGGGAACGATCCCAGACGAGCCCCCAATTTTGTTACGAGCCAACAACAAAAGAAACACTCCGAGTCATGTGATAAGTGTTAAAAACTACTTTATTAATAACTACTTATGATAATAAGAAAAATAAAAGTAAAAATGTTAGAATGTTAGAAGTAAAAATGTTAAACCTTGAACATTAACCCCAAAAACTAAACTCGTTGTGTGTGTGTGGCAAAGTCCCAAACTCCAAGGCTAGGAATGGTTCTTAAAGTTCAGTTCAGCAAGCCATTAGGTGAAACATGAGCAAAGGCTTCTTCAACAACCACCGTTGTCTGAAGATAAGACGTAGATGTAGAGAACATAGAGAGAGTAATTACGAAATCCAAATGTTCCACGATGGAACCCAAACGACACCTCAGTGTTTACTCAGTAGTGACTTCCTCACTCTGAAAAGCATCCGAATCGTGGTCGTCCACACAAATACCTGTTTCCCTCCGCAGGTCAGCAACAAAGTGAACTCCACCGGATTACTCCCAATTTCCATACGTGGATCGTAGTAACAGACACAGTTATTGTCTCTCGTCCATCGATAGAGAAAACTAGCAGGCTGGTGTCTCTCTCTCTTTTCTTGCTCTCTCTCCTCTGACTGACTTCGAATTACTTCTTCAACAACGTCATTACGTCCTTTATCTTCTGTTGATGTAAGCACGTCTCACACACACACACACACAGACACACACACACACACACACACACACACACACACACACACACACACACACACACACACACACACACACACACACACACACCACTATGCTCTATCTTAAAGGAACATTCACCTGGTCTGTAACAATATATTTAACAAGGACTATAATAAAGGCACTATATCAATGCAGGTTGTTGACATCTGTCATTGAAAAACAGATTTGTGCAAGAGAATTATATTCTTTTTATTGTCTTATTTTTATCATTATACATTAACTGGGTTAGATGGTACATACATGACCACACTCAGATAGGAATATCTGCTTACTCTGAGTTAATTTACCTAAGCAGAGGGGTTCAATATAAGGCAACTACTTAGTTTACGTCAACTATGTTTGCACGGTTGTTCACACCTTTTTCATAAGTACTGTCACACTTGCAAGTGGAGGAAAAATCAAGCAGGGCACTCTGATCCTTAGAACATAGAACACAGAATACCACGGCACAGTACAGGCCCTTCGGCCCACAATGTTGTGCCGACATTTTATCCTGCTCTAAGATCTATCTAACCCTTCCCTCCCACATAGCTCCCCATTTCTCTATCATTCATGTGTCTGTCTCAGAGTCTCTTAAATCTTTGAAAATCTGTACATTTGGGTATCAGGTCAGGCATGTGTTATGCTTTTCAATATATGTATTGCATTTTGAACGTCAAGGACATTTACAAACATTTGAAGCCCTCAATGAAAGTTAGCGAAGATGGAGGTGAAACTTTACTCAGCAGTGGAAGCTTTCAGAGAGGTTTTTGGGGATGGGGGTTGGGGGTATTACTGGTTGGTGAGGGTGGGAATGGGTTGGTGGTTGACTGAAGCAAACCTCTACAGTGTGTCATTGGAGGCCCTATTGCTGCTTAGGCAATGCAGCTAGAGTCTGAAACATTTCAGGTCAGCAAACAGGCCGTTGCCAAGGAAAGTACCAGGCATGTATTTTCATGCTGCACTTGGAGTATTGTGTGCAATTCTGGTCGCCCCATTACAGGAAGGATGTGGAAGCTTTGGAAAGGGTACAGAAGAGGTTTACCAGGATGCTGCCTGGATTAGAAGGTATGAGCTATCAGGAGAGGTTGGACAAACTTGTGTTGTTTTCTCTGGAGTGTCGGAGGCAGAGGAGAGACCTGATAGAAGTTTATAAGATTATAAGAAGGAAAGAAATGGTAGACAGTCAGAATCTTCTTCCCAGGGTAGAAATGTCAAGTACCAGAGGACATGCATTTAAGGTGAGAGGGGGAACGTTCAAAGGAGATGTGTGGGGCAAGCTTTTTTATGAGGAGTGTTAGGTGCCTAGAACAGGGTGGAGTGGTGGAAGCAGATACAATAGTGGTGTCTTAAGAGGCTGTTAGATGGACACATGGATATGCAGGGAATGGAAGGATATGGATATGTACAGGCAGAAGAGAATTAGTTTAATTCAGCACAGACACTGTGGGTCGAAGGTCCTGTTCCTGTGTTATATTGCTCTATGTTCTATAGGGACATTTCAAGCAATGACTATGGACAGCAGCAAGATCTGGCCCATTGGTTACCAGTGGCAAAACTTATGAAACTGCATGCATGCCTTCAGAAGAAACTAGTTAATGAATCATGCATCTACTGTTTTTATTTAAAAAGAGTAATCCACTTCACACAGTAGAAATAGAAATTGATCAAATGATTCAGTATGAAATCCCACATAACTGGAAACAAATTTGTATTCATCATAGTCAGAGGACAGAAGCTATTGTGTCACATCTGAGTTACTTATTGGCTAGGATAAGAGAAGTTGCAAGCGATGATGATTTTAAACCCTGCATTCATGGCTCATGTACGTGCATATCACTCTGATGGAAACACAATCTTTAACCTGTCAGAACAGAAAATACTAGAAATACACAGGAGGTCAGACAGTATCTGTAGAGAGGAAAACAGCATTAACATTTCAGGGTTAATGACAGAAGCTGTTAGAAATGAGTGACCTTTAAGCTATACACAGACTGAATAAAAGGAGATGGTCATGCAGCAAAGGTAGGACGGGCCTATGGGGGTGGAAGATGATGACTGGTGATCAAGTGGAGGGCAGAATACATGTTTGCCTACGGCAAAACAACTGTTTAACTTTAACATGCTCTGATTCTGAAGAAAGTGAATCAATCTTAAAAATTAAACTCTTTATCTCACCACAGATGCTGCCTGGTGTGTGTGAGAGTTTGCAGCATTTCATGTTTTATTCTCCAGGCACCACACTATTGTCATTGCCTTCACTGTAAGAGCCTGACTCAGACTCGAATGCATTAACTGAATTGAGTTTGTGGTCTCAATCAAATTCCCAGAAGACGCAACAGGAAAACCACCTTCAGCAAGTGTTAATTGATTTAATTCAGCATTAATAAACAAATAGTCTCAACTAGTGAGGTCATGTGTTAAAGGGGTTAATCTGAGTTCAGGGTTCAATCACACAACTGAGACAAATAGAGAGCTTTAATCTACATCTAGTACACACTGCATGTGAATTGGAAAGGCGCTATGCTAACAAAGCAAGATGCTTGTTACAATTCATCACAAACATTCATAATATTGTTAACTGAAATTGTTCTGCCACATAGCTGACATCTTTTCAGCCTACCTGTGAACACAGATATAACAATACAAAGCAATGGTCTGGCTTCATTTGCATTACAGTATAAGACATGGCAGTGTGATGTCTGCTTATGCCAGTGCCACGTTGCAGTTCTGCACAGACAAAGCCCCGAAGCAAACACTCCAGAGCTCCATAACAGTAAGCAATTTCAAGGATATGTTTGACCTCCATACAGAAAGGCAACAAGGAAATCCCTGGCCCAAGACCATACAAAGTGATGAAGAAACATCCCTGAGGGCAGCAAGAATAGTGTCTACCTGACAGGAGCACATGGAGACTAATGCAAGCAGTGCAATGAACCCACAATAATCCAAACATCCCACTCGCCTCTCTGATCAAGGTTCAGCACAATTTTCTTGTGTTCTTGTATGGGTTAGAGTCAAAAGCCATACAAGAACACAAGAAAATTGGAGCACAAAGGGGCCATCAGGCCTTTCAAGCCTGCTCCATTACTTCATATGATCATGGCTGATCTGTGCTGGCCTAACTCCTCCTGAGTTTCTTCTCCATCTCCCTCTATTTCTCAATCTATCAAACATTTATCCACCTCCACTTTAAATCCTTCTGATGATCCAGCTTCCATCACCCGCCAGGGCAGAGAATTCCAGAAATTCACCACCCTCTGCAAGAAGGAATTTCTAAATACCCCAGTTTTAAATGACCGGCCCCTTATCTTGCATTTATGTCCCTTTGTTCAAGACTCTCCCACTAGTGAACATATTCCAACATCTTATATGTCTGAATAAGCCACCCCTCATTCTTCTAAACTCCAATACAGACCCCAAACTATTTTGTCTTTCTTGGTAGAACAACCCTCATCCTAGGAATGAGCCTGGTGAATCTCTTCTCTACTATGTCCAATATTACTATATCTCTTTATAGGTAAGAGGACCAAAACTGTACACAGTATTCCAGGTGTGGCCTCACCAACACCCTGTACAGTTGCAACAAAACCATCAACCCCTTTTGCAATGAAAGCCAAAATGTTATGTCTTCTTAATTACTTATTGGATCTGCCTTCTAGCTTTTCGTGATCATGCACTGGAACACCTAGATCCCTCTGTACTTCATTCACTTGCAGCCTCTCTTAATTTAGATAATGATCTGTCTTTTGATTTCTCTTACTGAAGTGTATGACCTCACACTTCCCCACATTAAACTCTATCTGCCAGTCTTTTGTCCCTGTGAACACACAAAGCCCACAGTGAAATTCTCATGTAGGCCTGTAAATTGATGAGCCTGCTTCTGGTAGATTAATAGATTAATAGATTAAATGTGTGAGCTATGATCATCTGTATTGGAGTCATTTTTATCAATCTAAACAGAGGGCTCATGAGCGTTTGGTTGGATACCTCCCAGGATATGTAAGTGGAAAACTTTCTTTGAGTTGGGAGAAGTGCTCCAGGTCCTCCCATGAAAAGAAATACCTTGTGACTGCTGCCCAATAACTGAAGATGCCCCAGGGATTGTTTCCATCCCCCATCTCACACACACACACACACACACACACACACACACACACACACACACACACACACACACACACACACACACACACACACACACACACACACACACACACACCAGAGCCAACTTTGTGGGAAGCAGATAAGCCCTCAGCATACTACAAATGGACAGTCAGTCTGGCATTGCTTCCTCTCACAAATTAATGGTGCTGGTTAAATGAAGCACAATCCCCAAACTGTTCAATCATCACAAAATTTGCATGAGGCAGACCACATGCCCATTCTGCTCACGATATGCCCACTTCAGATGAAAGATCAGGATCACAACCTTGATAAGCCCATCTCACGCCCCCATCTCCTACAACTGGAGGATATAAAGTATTTTTTTGAAACCATCATTTTAAAATAAAAAGTTTTTTTAAACTTGTGAATGATATGTTGAAACAGGTCAATTCAGCAAGGCAAGTTCAACAACATCACAATGTCTCAACTAAAAATGAGAAAGACTGAAGTTATAAGTTTCCATCTCACCAAGACCAATTCACCAAGATGAATTTTAGGAGGAGAATGGGCAGAATGTCAATTCAACATTTCCAGAGAGCAGACCCTCTCTCAGCTCTTTGCTCATATTAAATTTTAATCGGCAGGCAAGCATGAAGATGATTCTTACTCACCAGCTGCGGTGTGGACTTGCTGGTTAACCAGGTTTTCCAGCTCTGCATTCATCCATTAGTTATCACTATCAAAACAATATTTGCCTGTCCTGGCACAAGTAATTCATTTGAATGGTCTGCTATATAACAAATGGCTTGTCTGTACTATTAAAGAGGTTGTACTGCCATCTTCTGACACTATTAAACACGTTCTGAAGCAGACAATCCCTTGATTAAATCAATAGTGCCCTCGTGTGTCTTCTGTAGTGGATGCTTTTACAATAGCTTCACATTGCAAATCAGGAGGCTGGTACACCGTGTCCTTCAAAGGCTTAAATCATTCAATAGGAAGTGAAGTCTTATTACTAGAAATAATGCAAAAAGCATGCCTCATGGCAAGTATTAAAAACGTTGCAAAATGCATCAAAGCAAATGTGAAATTTTCCTGTCATTTAATCTGCAAAATGTGATTAAAGAGTTGGGTGTTGGGAGCAGGAGACTGATGGCTGGACTCAAATACAAAAGAAGTAAGGAATGAACAATTAAGTAATAAATCACTGCAGCTATGATTCCTCCATCAAATTGTTTCATTGCACTTGCACTAAAATATAAAGTAATGGAAAGATAAGGAAATAACACCACTTATAAACATCACCATTTCTTTCCCTCTATGATAAACAAAGGCCAAGCATGAAGAATAGTACTCACCAATAACTCGATTGCACTGATAAAGAGTTCTGCAGCAAGATGACAAGAGATTAAGAAAAATAAAATGCTTCAATACCATGGATTTTGTTTTTCTGATTACTATATTTATTCAAATTGCAGGGTTCTTAACCTGCATTAATTCTCAAAAAGAGCGAAGAAAGAAACTCCCTCAATATCATATGTAAGACACAGGGAAGTATTCCAGCCAAACATAAAGTCAAATTTTGCTGTATAAATCGGAAGAGAGTGGCTAAGGTCGAGAAATTCATCAGCATCAATTCATTTACCAAACTTAGGTCTGAAGATCATACTGTGTTAGTGCCGCTGCTGCACAGTTCTAGTGACCCAGGTTCAATCTTGACCTCAGATGCTATCCGTACAGCATTTGCTCATTCTCCCTGTGACTGCCTGAGTTTCCCCACGGAACACTGGTTTCCTCCCACTTCCCGCAGATGTGCTGGTAGCTTAATTAACTACTTTAAATTGTCCCCAGAGTAGGTGGGTTGCAGGAAAATAAAGCATGTGAGAGAAAATATGTTAAGCAGAATTAAGTGGGGAGATGGGATTAATGGGAATGCTCAGACAGCTGGCATACAGTCTCTCAACCGAACAGCTATTTTGTAAGAAAATGGGAAACATAATATTGATATGTAACATTATGTAATTTATTATACATAAAAAGACACACAGATGCATAACCATCAATGTGCTCCACTGCTGGTAACACAGCTGGTTTCTAATCTTCAGGTAGTTTATGCAATTAAGAGCTATGGTGTAGATGGTAACAAAGTTCCAGATTCAGTCCATGCCCAATTCATGTTGGCTGGCCAGTGGTAGAGGCATTACAATTGGCTTGAGATCCATGGTAATGGGAAGGAAAATTTGTCAGTGATCCTGATCACCTTCCATTGACCTCAGCAGTGACAAGTACTCTCTGTGATTGTTGAGTGAAAATGTCATTCAGGTAACTTGCTTTCTTTACCTGTATCAGAATTGGTCATTTCTGTTGTAAGTTATTTCTGATATTGGTCCAGATTTTCTCCCTCCTTTGCACACCTTGACCTGCTGAGCATGTTGGACAGTCCTGCATTTCATAATTTTAAAATTCTTTCTTTTATTTTCACTCTTTATTATCCTCATCCCATGGCTTTTGTTCATTTCTCTCACTTCAGCATCTTGGCTGATGACCTCTACAACTTATCCTCATGTCAATCCTGGCCTCACCGTATCAGAGATACTCCTTTATCTTATCCATCCCTCCCTCACCTTCTCCGCAATTTAAATCTAACTTGTCCCAGAAGGGTCTTCAACCTGAAAAGTTAACTCTGTTTCTCTTTCCACACATGCTGCCTGACTTGCTGTGTGTTTCTAGCATTTTCTGTTTTTTTTCCAGATTTTCCAGCATCTGCAGTTTTTTGATTGTCATCAACACACCGTTGAAGCCTTCTAGTTGATTACTCTGCTGCCCAGTTTATTAGACTTCTCTATCTTCAGAGTTCACTTACTTTCCTTGAACATAATGTTTCTTTATTTATTTTACTTGACTTGTTTGCAGTCACAACCACACCATCAGTATGAACCCACTCCCAATACAAATTAGGCTCAGGACCTGGCAAAAGGAGTAAGTAAACCAGCTGAGATATCAGTCATCTCTGCTCCACAACAAACCAGATAAAACCACTTCAAAACAGGAACAAATCACTTTCAGCAATCTCTCTTTGACACAACCAGTACATAAAATCTGTAGTAAAATAACTTAACACTAAAGTCACGTCTAACCTTGCTTTCATCTCACAGTATCCAAGGATGAAAAGTTGCTTTCCAGCTTTACAGATTCTCCAAGCTTGCCATTCATTCGAAACCTCAAGTATTTCAAATTCCCTGATTAATACTCAACCCACTTCCTGTTTATTGTTCAAGGATCTTTCGAGCGAAAAAATCCACGAAATATTTTAAGCTTCGACCAAGGAACCACGAATCAATGAGTATCCAGAATCCCCAAATGGACAGTTAAACTTTTCATATTACAGACACAGCCCTTCTCAAATGGAACATTTGCAGCTCCTCTCTCTGAACTTCACCACGCACCACCTCCTCCCCCACCCCAAACCACTTATAGAGACTTGAGGAGGTGATTTATTCCCTTCAAATCTGCTCAATAAGATTGTGTATTCATTTCCATTACTGAGAAGATTATATCAGCAAATTATATCAACCTTGAACAATGAACATATCTGCCTAGAAAATGGATTATACTGTGCTTAGTTTTCGGTGCCATGCAATGCAAAATGAGCCCGTTACCAGTCAAATTCAGGTAAAATTGCCACGTTTGTAAAAATTGGATCAGGTATTTGGGTCTGGGCCAATCTAGTGAGTCTGACCTTTCACAGCATCCAATTATGCCGCAAGTCTGCCACAGAAACTTTCACCCACTACAGACTGAAATTGGATCACCCTGGTCAAGAGAATGTCCATCATATGTCAAGACAAAAATTGAGCATAACCCACAGAGATAACCATCAAGTCCAGATTAAAAGAGTCTCCATTCTGGAAACATGCTAGCCTCACTTTCTCATTCTGCAATGATCAAGATACTTCAAAGATTATTGTTTTATCCATCATTGATTTCAACGTTTTTATTTTAAGCACTTCAATGAAGCTCCTTGCAATCTCAGCCTCACTGATCATTCAGGGCCTCACAGCGATATCGGGTCACTCAAAGGATAGGATTCCATCAGGGCTGTAACCAAAGAGATAAAGCACTGAGTTCCCCCATTCCCTGTGTTTCCCCTCATCTCTATGGCAACCTTCAAAACAGCTGGTCTGCAACTACCACAGGGAGAGGTTCTTCAAGGTCTAACAACATTTCCCACAATCAGTGTGGCAATGATGTGGTAGCTACTGGTACTTCATGTAATGTCCATCCAGAACTGCACAGCCTGACACATAGGAAACATAAGAAGCAGGAGCAGGGATCGGACAATGAGTGCAATGAGCCTGCTGCACCACAACATCGTGGCTGATCCATTGTTTCCCTGTGTCCCTTGTTAAAATGTCTGTCAGCCTCCACCTTCAATATATTCAATGACTTTGCTTCCACACTTATCTGGAGTAGAATATTCCCAGAATTTGCAACCCTCTGGCAGGAGAAATTCATCCTCATCTCCATCTGAGAGGACAACCTCTTTTATGAGACCATGCACCCTAGTTCCAGACATTTCCACAAGTGGAAACATTCTCTCCAATCCATCCCCTCAGAAGCTTACATGTTTGAATAAGATCATTTTTTAATCTTCCAAACCCTAATGTCTTGGCCCGATCTGTTCAACTTTTCTTCATACATCAACACCCTTATCCCAGAATCAACAGAGTGAACTTTCTCTGCATAGACTTCGATGGTGACCAAAATTCTAAACATTACCCAAAGTATCTCACCAGGCCCCTGTAAAGTTGTATAAAATTTCATCACTTTTATACTTTGTGCCCCTTGCAACAAAGCTCGATGTTCCATTAGTTTTTCTAATTATTTACCATAGCTGCATGCTAACTGTGTTTTGTGCTCAATATCTTTGTACAACATTATGAAACCTCACACAGTTTAAATCATAATCTGATTTTTTCATCCTTCCTTTCCTACATTATACTCCATCAGTTGATTTATTGCTCATTCACTTAATCTATCCTTATCCCTTTGCAGATTCTTTATTCCTCCTTACAAGTTGCTAACCCATTTTTCTTTGTATCATCAGCAAATTTGTGGTTTTATATTCCTTGGATCTCTTCATAATCCAGGGAATTTGGGTAGATTACAACCAATGGTTCCACGACCTTTGCAGCCACTTCCTTCGAAACCCAAGTACAGTATCAGATCCAGGAGACTTGTCTAAGCACTTTTTCTGATATAGGAAGTAATGCAGAACATTTCTTCCAACTTATCAATTCTTCTGAGAATGTCAAACCAGCCTTAACATTGTTTGCAGTGAAGTTTTAATGCATCTAAACTGGTCCATTCCAATTGTTAGATAATAATAGTGTCATTTATTTTTCAAAATGTGAACATAACTGCATCAAAGTATATATCAGTCCTGCTGATAAAGGATTCCAAATACAGATAGTGAAGTGACAAACAACAACGAATAAAGTGAAAAAGATAAATTCATAAATTTGTCCCAAAGCACTTTACAGACAATTGGACAGTTATAGGTGTGGTCACTGTTGTACTGTAAGAAACTTGGTGGCCATATTTTGCAAAGGTCACCTATATTACAGAGGTCATCTATTATTGGGATATCAACCACATAGTTTGTTTTTACTTACATTGGTTAAGGGTTAATCATTGTCCAAAACACTGGGGAGATATTCCAGGCTCTTCCTCAAAATAGTACCATGGTATTATTTACACCCTCCTGAGAGAACCTTGCCTCCAAAAATGGGCATCTCTGGAAGTCCCTTATTCATTACTAGATTTGGACTAAAAGATGAGAATGCTACCAACCAAGACATGACTATGAATGGGATGATAATGGGGGTGCACCTTGCATTCACCAGCAGTGTTATTCCCATGGCTAAGCTTACTTTCTCCAGCTTGATGGATTCAAACCATCCTCCAGGGCTCACTGCCATAGTTTTCCCACAAAGGAGAGGGGTCCATGGGTGGTGACATGGTCTCAGGTGGCAGATGCTGTGGTCCTATCCCTGGGCTGCCTTTCAGTCAAAGGCTAATAAACAATTTTTATAAGTCCCTGATGATCAGACACATTTAAAAATATTTTAATGGATTTTCTACTTTAAAAATTAATATTTAAAATGTCTTTATTTAAAACACTCATTTATGTAATTAATTATTTAAATATTAATGCAATTTTTAAAAAACATACTATAGTTTTTTTAATCAAGGTCAGCAAACCCACTCAAATGATTGGGGTCATGCTATAGCTGATATAAAGCTGAGGGGCCAGATGTGAAGTGCATCATGCCCCCTCAACTCAATACACTTCTGCCCTGCCTCTGGTCTTATTGCTGAATTCAGTGGTAGAGCTAGAGGTCAGCCACAGCACCTGATCTCCAGCTTATTTCAGCACAGGCACAGAAGTCAGAGACAAGTTCACCAGCTGTCCTCTACTGAAATATCAGCAAAACATTTCAGACTGTGATGTTTTGTTTCGGCCCTACAAAATACCCCCACATCAAAAATGCATTTGAAGATAATCTTCTACAATACAAAACATATTAGCCACAGATATTAAACTGTAAATTACTTTTCAAATTTACAGCAGTAAAGTCAGAATCATTAATCCTTCAGTGTGCTGATCGTGATGGATCTGTGATGGATTATGGCAACACATTACTTCTGTACTGAGGCAACATACTGCAAAAACAAAGCTACTCTGTAAAATTAACAGCTTATACTGGTATCTGATTCTCCTCTTCAACACCAAGTAAAATAAATACATTCTAACATTGCAAATCACGCTGTTCATTAAATTGGGTGATACACTTTTCTATCCATCACACTCCACAGTATCCTTTATGTGTTATTTGACTATATATTTAGATATTCATGTATGCATTTATGTGCATCTCCAGGATTGTTAATCAAAAAAAAGCTGCCACAAAAATAATTACTTTAAAACGCTTGCATTACCTAGATTACCAATCACTGGGTGTTGAATTATACCTTTTCTACTGGTGACACAAAGGGAACACACATTATGAACCATGACCCTCCCACCCCAGTTTTGCATTTATTATTGTGCATATAATAACTCAGTATTTTAAACTATGCTTTTCATGCTTAAAAACTTGATATGAAAGTAAGTTACTTACAGATAGTGTGTGCATACATTTTTATTAAAATGCTTAATAAATAACAGTGAGTGAAAGCCTATGGCACATTATCACATTGAAAGAGCTCACAGCTCTTTCCAATCATTAGAACTATTTGTAAATTATTAATCATTTGCAATAAAGATATTCCACAGCCATCAATTTTATGGTTTAGCAAGGCAGTAATTTTGCATTTGAAAGAAAGCATTAAACTACCACAACCTGAAGGAATGATTCAGATTGGGAATATTTAAAATCTGAAGAACTTCTTACAATACATGTATTTTGCCTGGAGATTGTTTAATGTTTTATGCTTGTAACAATTTTAAAGTGAAATGAGTCTGTGATTTTTTTTGTTTGTATGTCAGCCAAAGAAAAAGAATTGTCTTGTATCAACTCTGATCTGGGGCTTTTTGAGGCAATAACAACCAAATTGGGCTGGTATATAAAATGGGCAGTTCTTGATTTAACTATCTATTAATCCCAGTCAATTTTCTCCTTCATGGGATTCCACCAAAGTGTCCCCTTTTAATACTTCTTTATCAAGGGTACACTAAAGCAGATGGAGAACTGAAGTGGCATTTCATACATTAACCTCCATGTATTTAGGGTTCTAAGATGTGAAATAGGTTTGATTGTTTACCTTACACCCAACCATTTAAGCAGTCCTTGGGTAACAGGCAGCCACGGGTTAAATGACAGTATATGTATCATTTGTTTCTTGTTACATCATGATGTCCACACTTGGACAAGGAAATTAAATGCAGGCAAATGGGACTAGCTCAGTCAGGCTACTTGGTTGGCATGGACAAGTTGGGCTGAAGGGCCTGTTTCTGTGCTGTATGACTCTATGATTCTATGACTCTAAATGCCGGCAGAAAATCACAGAAATAGCTGGCAGATATCTCCCCACATTACTCTCTTTTTCTTGTTATATTGAGAGTAGTTTCACAAGAAGAGAAATCCTCAGTCACATACATTAAATGCTTGAATAAGTGAATCAGTGTAAACTTCCTCTTCAAAGTCAACATCCACCACAGTAAGCCTCTAATTATAGTTGACTAGCTATGAGAGATGTTTGTCCACATGGCTGACACCACATCCTCTGAAGTGCTCCATGCCAAGTCATTTACAGTATGACAGAGAAAACACTTCAAGGTGTTTGCAAGCCAGCTCGTAAGCATATAACATTCTCATTGACTCATGGGAATATCTGACCCATGACTGCCAAAAGGGAGGAGGAACATCCAGGGAGTCAGTGAGGGTTTGAGTCTCTTTGATTGGAGCATGTTGATGCCAAGTGGGAACATTGGAAGGAATAAAGATTCTCAAAAGCAACTCACCAATTATGATGTTATTAAGCACCTTTTGCCCTTCCTGTGGCAGAGTCTGCTGATGCCATGGAGGCCTTTTCCATCACTCAGAACCGGCAGGACTAGAATGGAATTAAGTCATCTTCAACCCTGATAGACTGCCTAAGAAGATGAAAGGTTTGAAACTGTAGGGCATGCAAGTGGAGCTCTGTTCCCAAAGGTCTACTGCACTGAAGTGAATGGAACTGATTTTCAGAAATGAAATTCAACATGAATACATCTGTTTAGTGGACATGAGAAAAGAAACATTTCTATCCGTTGAAATGTCTTTTTCTTGGAGTGGTCTCGGGATGCATGAATTGTAACTTGCATTTTTTAAGTATCATCATTACCATCAGAAAATACCTCATGACATTTCACAGGAGCTTAAGGGGATTCAGATATTAAATTAGGGGATAAAAGAAATGTTTTGGAGCAATGAACAAAATCTCGGCCAAAAAAAGTGACTCCTAAGGTTCAGGGAAATGGAAAAGGTGAAAGGGTTTGAAATTCCAGATGTGAGGTCTGGGTGACTGAAAAAAATAAGTGCCAGTGGTAGGACAAAGGGATAAGCATCTGCACAAGAGGCAGAATCAGTACAGCTGACATCCCTCTCTCCTGTTTCTCATCTCTCCAGTAAAATGCACATTTTCTTGGCCAACAGAGAGCAAAGTGACTACCTCTTTCTCAAGACTTTTCTTTGATGGTAGTGGTAAACCAGGTGGAGGTAGCTACAAGGGAATGACCAGCAAAAGTTCTCCATCGTAATAGTGAAGTATCTAACCTTTGCTGGGAATCTCTGTGCAATGTTGTACAAGAGATCGTTTGCACCTGGCTCTTTGCTCATCCTGATCATGAATTGACTCCTGGTCCAAGGTACAAAGCATTGCTGCACCATGGAAATTAAAGATTTCCTTTACAATGGATTTCTACACATCTGTGGTACCTGAATTGTTTTAAGTGCCATTCCCATTCCACACTATGCTTTCTAAGTATTACGCAGGCTAAGTGGGAAAAATAAACTTTTACTTCACAGAATTATTAAATGCTGATCTTGCTGATTAGTGATTGCAAAAATGAAAGAAGCTGCAGATGGAACTGACATTTAACTATAACATCAGATAATTTAAGAGACCAGGAGCAGGAATCCATTCTTTGTTGTTTGCACTAAATGTAATAATGAATGCGCTTTGATCTCTGTTTATGACAGAAAAAATATTTCAGAAGTGGATTTGAACGTGCGTATGTTACTACTCGGTCATTTCATGCAATAAGCCCGAGCTCTGTTCCAAACTTTGCCTTTGGGAACTATAATAATTGAGAAATGTAAATGAAGGTGAGGGAAGCCATTTGTTCTGTATATCTCTTCCTACCCTAGAACCCACCACATTGTTTTTTGATGGTTTTTCTCTCCACTACCTGAAAAACCATTCTCTGGTATTAATAAGGCATGCTCCTATCACTCATGGCTTTTATTAGTTTGCATCAATCGCCTTGGTTTTGCACTATTTATGATAATGCCTTTAGCTGCCCAAGGCCTAAGCTCTGGGGGCTTATCTTTCTGTCCCCTCTATTTCCTTTCAGAAGATCACTAAAACTTACATTTCTGACCTGGCCTCTGTCCTAACATCTCCACATTATCAAATGTTGCTTGATTAAGCTTTTATAAAGTAGTTTGGGTTGACTTACCATGTTAAAAGTGCAGGTTATTACTGTTCATAATATTGAGTGAAGGAATGTTCTAAGTTAATCTTCTCTGTTCTCTTCTATAACTTCTATGTTGCAATATTTTGTCTCTTTAAGACCAAGAGTCTAAATATTTCTAACAGTTTTTTTTTTCCATAACTCACTTCCCACAGCAGTTCTGTGGTTCTCTTTGTATTATGTTAGGGCTTTGATGTTTTCTCCTGTTCTTTAGTTAATGAAACTCAGTACAGCACTCAAGGTGTGACCTTACCAGAGCAACTTACAGCTTCAACATGACAGGTTCAGATTTGAAATCCACTGATTTGACAACATAGCTCATCATTCGGTTTGTCTGGTTGATTGCTCAGTCATGACTGGACATAGGAAGTGTTGAATCTATTGTCACTCCCAGAACACTTTCAAGCTCTCCTTTAGTCAGTATGACACCAATCATTGTGATCCCTTTTTTCCAACACTTAACATTGTCACAATTTTAGGGGATTTGGGTAAATAATCTCGTGGATTCAGCATTGCAGGTCACCTGCATTAAATAGAACAATACAGCCCTTCGGCTCACAATGTTCCATATGTTTCCAACAGTCTGAATAGTTAATTAAAGGATGGTATGATCTAATGGTCATAACAATAGGCCATTTACATGTACTGAATACTCTGATCTCACATATCCTTTGCTGTCTCTTTTCAAAACATGGATTTTGAAACACTCTTGCATGATGACATCAGTTATAAACAAGCAAACCTCTCTTGTATTAATAAGATGTATCATTAAGCAGAATGCAGCTTCTACAATATGCTTCAATTAATTTCCATTCCACTTTATATCATGAGGAATGGACAACCGACCCAACATGTTGAATTCCCTTAAAGGGTAAGAGCCTTGAGTGAAAGAGAAAAAGAAACAGAAAACAAGACAGACTCCTCAGCCCTCTATTAACTCCATAACAAGTGGATTGGTTTGTTGGGCAGTTGGCTTTGCTGCATTAATTTGAATATCTTGCCCTCTGATATGAGAATTTGTGTCAATTACATCATCTATATAGTGAGCCTATACCCACAGGTATTAAATGAACATCTCTGGTATGAACTGCTATGTGATGTGCACCTTGACTTTCCATTGTCACAGAATTAATATGAGGTGTAAACATTTGCTGGATACTTCTTCAAAGATGTCTTGAATGTGTTAATACCTTGCAAGTTGCTGACACATAGCTGCAATGTCGGTGGGTTTCTGAGGTATACAAGAACCATCACTCGGACTAGGTAGAGCTAGCTACAGAACTTCCTTTATCGAAAGCAGTCACTTTCAAACTAAATAGCAGTACGTCCACTATACTGCATCCTCTATAGTAATAAAACCATACACACCATTAATTATTTACACACATGAAAATATACATTTAGCTATTTATATACAAATTTGCATTGACATTTAATAAATTTGACAGATTATAACTTCACTCGGTTTCATAGTCTCATCTGCAAAACTCTTCACTACAAGCTGCAAACATCCCTTAAATTCTACTTTAGGCATTAGTGATTCATAAAGCACCTCTTCACATATGCTCATACACATCTTGTTGTGTAATTAGTGCATTGACAAAATCACTTGCTCTGGATTGCCATCTTAACATCACCTGTGTACAATATGCAATTTACATAATTTAAATATCTATCAGGTCTAATTATTAACTATAACAAATAGAATTACGTATCGTATTTCACAGACTATTAAACATCATGAACTCAGTGGAACAATTCCTACGTTGGTTGCCTTTTAACATTTTCCCATCTTCTTTCTTTCAGTCTCACATTGTCCTGCATTGTTATTTTCTTTCTTCTCTTCCAATTCCTAAACCATTCTTCTGCCCTTTGCTTGTCCCTGCCCTTATCCTTTTTAGCCTTTGTTGTGGATCCATCCAGTGGTTTCCCTCATGAAGCACGTACCTTGGACTTAGCCTCCACCACAATCCCTCCAAGATATGATCCACTCAAAGATAGTCCTACGGATAGTCCTTCGGTCCAATCCACCCCCATGATTACTCATAACCCATAACTACATTAGGCAACTGGATCCAACCATCTGCATGCACCAGGCATTAGGCAGTCAATATCATATACGAATCTGAGTGTAAAAAGATCTATGACCTCACCAAGTAAATATTGTTGCATTGGTCTGTGAAGCCATGTGAACGGGTTTTTTTTTTGCATTGTTCCAAAGTGTTCTTGGATGTATTTTCCTGGAAAGCAGCAAAACAAAGCATTCATAAAATGTTTGTCTTCTCTTTAATTTAGTGTAGTTACTTTATTTTGATTTAAATAAAAGTAGATTTCTCTTTTGCAATAAATCACAACTACACATTGTCAAACAGGAATTAATACATGGTGGCAGTGAGTGGATGCAATTGCCTCAAGTAACTCACATTTTGTTCTGGTGAATATCTTGGAGCTGATCACATTGTTTGATCACTCATCCATGTGCATAATGGTTTCAGGAAGTGCTCCACTACCACCACCAGCTCTTGAAATACATGATGGGAATGTTGCAGAGTAATGGAGAATATTCAAGCACAGGTAGCAACACCAGTGGAAAGCAAGTGACGTTTACTCCACTTGGACAGACAGGAGAGAAGAGGGGGATAAATACATGATCATACCTGTGTTGAAATTTTCTGAGCACTGTCAACCGCTGATAAAAATTCCTATGAGAGGTATAAATTTAACAGGAGAAGACAAAATGCTGGTGAATTTATGATCAACACAGAACGACTTGGTGAAAACTCTCCAAAGAATGTGAGCTTCGTGCAATTAAGCTGGAAGAAAGGCTTAGGGACAGACATGTCTTTGGAATTGCAGACTCGAGGGTGCAAGAAAGATTGCTTTGAGAAAATCACCTGACTTTACAGGAAACAGATGAGATTTGTCATGCAGCAGACAGCACGGAGGTTCTACTTAAAGCATTGGTAAGTCAACAGGACAGAATGTTAGTGCAGAATGTAAACAAAAGGAAATCTCTATGGGTGGCAGAGATAAGCTGAAAGCTAAGGCCAAGGAAGCCCCAGTGACAAGAGGGTGCTGGAACTGTGGGAGAAAACAGGATTTCCACAGAACAGAATGGTGTCCTGATTTTGGTTAAATTGTAATAAATACAGAAAGTGCAGTCACTTTGTAAAGAAAAATAATCATCTGCACATGAAAAGGCTGACAGAAAAATTAGTGAGGAAATTGAAATTATGCTTTTTGTTATTATTGAGGTCAGTAGAAATGGTTTAGATGATGTGGAGTGTGTTAGATTTAAATTAGGCAGTTACCTGAAATTTCAATTAAGTTCAGGGGCCCAATGTAATGCAATTCCATTTACTTATACAAGAAAGCAACCAAGGATTTTAAACTGAAAAGCTAGAATGACTTAAATCTGAAATAAAAGCTTGTGGTTGAGCTCATCTTCCTGATAGAGGTCAGGTACAACTGTTGGTTCAGTATAGCGACAATGAATCTAAGTAGGACTGTAAGCTTAGACCTGGCTGGAGAGCATGAGTATTTGAGAGAATCATGGAAACATGGAATCGCACCACACAGAAATGGGCCCTTTTGGCCCACTTTGTTAGGAATTATTTGGGACATCTTCAGGAGTTATGGAATAGGAGGAAGCAGGTCGTTAATTCAAACGAGAACCAGGATTAAAAAAAAACCTGTTCACAATTTAACCTCCACCGATACTTTAAAGCCATCAAAACCAGACATCAAGTGTGGGACATTCAGATTCTATACTATTGTAACTATGTAGGGGAAGACAATAAATGAATGTTCATGTTAATCAGCTCTCTTTGAAACCCTCATGATGAGATCAGGGTAGGCATAAACTGACCATCTGCTGTATTAACATATCATTAAGGACACATCCCTGCCACCTAATACACAGTTCAGGACATACCTGTTTTGCCAATTAACATTCTGGCTGCTTATATATCCAGGGAGTCATCACTCAACATCGTAACAAAAATATATATTTTGGGTGTCTGGTGTTTTGTGCTCAGAGCCCCTCAGATCAGCCACTGTTATTTAAATATTCAAAGGAGTTCTCTCAGTTGCGACGTGCTTCCTTTCTAAATAAGTAATTCTGCAGAAGTTACCTGTGTACATGCAGAATGTTGAATTAAAGTAGGTGATTATAGCCTGTACTGTAGTTAATTGTTTATTGTGTTTAAAGAGTATAAAATGTTAATATACTGTTGTGTATCAGGAGAGGAGAAATAGATTCTCCAGAATACATGTTTCTGTTGAATAAAGATATTTTGCATCCACCAGCTTCACTCTCCAGTTTCTTAGTCACAGTCACAACACACCTCATCCATGCCCACCATGAGGCCTATTTACACTAATTCCATTTGTCTGTATTAGGCTCATATCTCTCTATGTCTCTTCTATCCAAGTACCTGTGAATCTCTTCTGTTACCACATCCTACCTCTGGTATGGTGACCAGAATGGGACACAGTACTCCAAATGTGGTCTAACCAATGATTTGTACATTTGCAGCATGATGCCCCAACTCGTATACTCAACGCCTTGGCCTATGAAGGCAAGCATACTAAATGCCTTTGTCACTACCCTATCCACCTGTGTCACCACTTTCAGGGAGTTATGGACTTGCATCCCCAAGGTTTCTCTTTTGTTTGGCAGATAGGCAATGGTAAGCTTGGGTGTTATCAAGTATAATGACAATGGCTCAATTAACAGAACACTATGAACATAAATCAATATAAGCCACCAATCAAGGATTGTTTAATGCAGAAATATCCTCAGGTGTTTAGTGGTGGAACTGAACAATTTAAAGGAGAATTCTGAACCAAGGCTAATGAAACAATAGCAACAAACAATCTGCTGGAGGAACTCAGTGGGTTGAGCAGCATCTGTGGGGGAAAGGAATTGTCAACCTTTCAGGTCGAAACCCTGCATGAGTCCTGTTGCAGGGTTTCAGCCTGAAACGTCAACAGTTCCTTCCCCCACAGATGCTGCTCAGCCTGCTGAGTTCCTCCAGCAGATTGTTTGTTGCTCCAGATTTCAGCATCTGCAGTCTCTGGTGTCTCCCAATGAAACAACAGTTGTGGTGCAGCATGTACCTCACAGGGAGCCAGTGGCTCTAAGGAAAAAATGAAAGAAACACTAGATGGATTGGGCAGACAAGATATTCTAGTCCCAGTAACAACCACGGATCAATTCTATGGAAACAATATTTAAGGAGGATAGGTGCTAAAAAACGTAAACAAAGCCATCAAAAGGCCAATAAAGGATGTAGTTGCACACTCACATGGCACAAAATCTTTCATGATTCCAGATGTTTGAAATGGGTTTTGTCAAGTGAGTTTAGAATAATGATCATCATGTGTAAACTACTTTCCATACACATTTATGAAGGTACCGCAGGAAATGAATGCCATTTGGGATCAGTATGTTTTCCAAAGAAAAATGTATTCATTGATGGAGGGACTTGAGGTAACTGAAGTCATTGGTAAAGATTTTGTAACTATATTCTGCCCCACTGTGATAAGACTATTGAACGGTTCCATTATACAATGAGATGGACTCTGACCTCACAATCTACCTTGTTGTGACCTTACACCTTATTGTATACCTGCACTGCACTTCCTCTGTAGCTGTGACACTTTACTCTGTACTGTTATTGTTTTTACCTGTACTACCTCAATGCACTCTGTACTAACTCAATGTAACTGCACTGTGTAATGAATTGACCTGTATTATCGGTATGCAAGACAAGTTTTTCACTGTACCTCAGTACAAGTGACAATAATAAACCAATACCAGTAGACTTTGGAGAGAAACTGGAAGAAACAATTCAAGACCATGACAAATATTAAGGTGGATTTTTTTCCAAAATTGCTGCAAATATGAGCTAGTTTTAAATATAGCAAAACCTTGGAGGGAAGAAGTTGTTTTTTATTGGACATAAGAAGAATGAAGTTGCTTTTATTGTTGTAGGCCATGGACTTTTAAAATATCCAGCAAGAGTTTAAAACAGTTTAGTGGATGCCAACACCATCAAATGTGACAGAGATTCATTTTTTATAAGTAAGTTTATTCCTTGTCTATGAAAATTGGTGAAGTATTTCAGAGATTAAACAAAAAAAGATACAAAATGATTCTGGTGAATATCCTAAAAAGTGCACCGATAAAGCTTAAACGTGTTTGTCCCAAGCACACCTGTTCTTAGACAGTACAATCTGAAGGAAAATTCATCTGTCTGGGTTTTGAGGCAACCATGATGCAGAATGGCCAACCAGCTGCCTCTAACAGAAGCAGAGATGAGATTGGCCCAGATTGAGAAGAAGCACTTGGCATCTGTGCTTGGTTATGACACTTGAACCATATCTTCATGTGCAGGGCAAAGTTGATGTTAAAACAGATCATCTACTGTTGGAAAAAATTAATCGCAAACCACTAAATAATGCACCTAAGAGGTTTCAGCATAAGGCTACTGAAAATACAGATCTTTTTTAGAGTAGAGAACACATAAAGTAGAAAAGTTGCTATTAATAGATTCGTTAAGCAGAGTGAACTTGGCAGAGATTAGGACCTGTGGTTTTATATTGAGCTGGAAGAAACAGATCACCGTGAAACATTTCCAGTTGGAGCTACCCATTGGAAACAGCTTAATCACGTGGCAGTAAATGATCCAGTGAAGGACCTAGGATCAAGTCAGAGGTGCCTGTCTCCAACCTTAGTTTGATAAATTTACTGTACAAGGAAAAACTAATATTCAAGGGATAAAAGCTTATGCTACAAGCTATGTTGGGTGAAGATCATTCATAGATTTATAGAGTTGTACAGCAAAGAAACTGGGTCTTCAGCCCACCAAGTCCATGCAACCATCATGCCTACCTGTATGAATTCTACTTGCCTGCATTAATTCCATATCCCTCTATGCTCTACTCATTCAAGTACCTGTCAAGAATGCCTCTTAGATGTTGTTACTGTTCCTGCCTCCACTACCTCCTCTCGCAGCTCATTCCAGATTCCAACTACTCTTTGTGTGAAATATTTACCCTTCAGATCCCCTCTAATCCTCCTCCCTCTTACCTTAAATCTATGACCTCTAATTTTGGACACCCCTACCACAGGAACAGACACTGAGCCTAATGGAGTGTAGATTCAGATACTACTTTCTCTGCAAATATCCGACTACCAAGACATTCTGCTGAAGAAGCCACTGTACACTGATCACAAGAATCGCCTGAGATTGAGGGCTATTCTGAGATGCCGATCGCCAGTGGTTCTCTGAACTGCTTACATCTCCAAGGTGAAATACAATAACCAAAACAATAGTTGCAGAGCTCATGAGTCAAAGGCCAATCATCATAGACGGGGAAGGCAGCACTGGCGACAGCATTGGTTGAAGAATTATGAATGCCCTCTAATAGTGGCTGTTGTCATTGTGTGTTTGTTTCATCAAAATAGTGAAACAGGATTTTTATGAGGGGAAAGGTATGAAGTGCTACCTGACCTCACTAAGTAAATACTGGGGCTATTGTCAGTAAAGTGACTTAGGTATCTTCGTTTATTTACATTTTTCCAGAGAGTCCTTCCATGATCCTTCATCTAAAGTCAGCAATGCTGATCTTCTTAGTTTAATGCAGTTAATTCAGTTGAAGGAAAGTTAGATTTCTCTTTTCTAGCAGCTCTCAACTCTACTTATAATTAAAGGGGAATCTCCCAAGTAGGTGCACAATACCATCTTAGTCTAACTCCTTCTGAAGGAGATGGAAATATACTAAATACAGCTCTAGTTCCATCACTACGATATCTATACTATATGATAGTCTCACAAGTGTCAGCTTCATTGCTCTCTCCAGATGTTCCTACTTCAACATCTTCATCCTCTGTTCAAGAGACTCCACATGGTTTATAGATCATACTTCAAGCTTCCTGGCATATCTCACATAGCATTTTCATGTCATTGTTACCAAATGTGCTCCTACTCACTGGTTTTCTGGTTCTCTGATTTTACCAGATTGAATCATTGCCTCCCATTACTCTCACAAGCAATAACATCCCATTCTCATCACCCATGTTGTGTCTGTACATTTCTTTGGTGTTATTGCAAGTGATTTCACTCAAACTGGACAATGGAACCTATTTTCTGAAGGCAGACATTATCAAACTAAACAGCAATGTCTGGTATAATAACATATCAAGGTCATACCACATGGTGCACTCTGTTCTTATGTCTACACTTACATACAATACAACAGCCAAAAGCAGTTTAAGTAAAACCAAATTCTTTAGAGGCCAGAGAGATAAAAGCCACATGCATTACAAACATATTCTGCAAGGGATTTGACTGTGTAGCTCCCATTCCTAGGCCTTAAAGGTCTTCCAAAGGCTCCATTGTGGCAACATAAATCATTGTGGCTTCTACTTGATTGCTGAAGGCAATAAATGGTTTTCCACAGTCCTGAAGTTGGCATTAGAACCCCTTACATCTAATATAAGATCTACTTAAGGATCTCTTTGCAGTAATGGACAGGTGCAGAGTAGATCAGAAAAACCAGGTTGACATGTAGTTTCACAATTAACTCTTAAGGGCCTGATGCAGGCCACAACTGGAGGGTAGGTTATCAAACTGTGCCTATTGGAACTGGGAGCAGCAGTGATAATTCCCCAAGCTCATATTTCAAAACAAATGTGCTACCACTCTTCCCCAAGAAATGACCTGGATTGCCCCATCATCATTAGCCTCTGTTCCAATCACCACTATCTTCTTCCAAGAGAGCTGAAAGCCCAGCAGCTAAGTTTCCTGGCTTTGCAGTAACAATGTGTTCAGACTGAGCTGTTTGAAACACAACTATTGCCCAGAATTTGGTGGTTTAGCTATTCTTTTTCAGTATTACTATCAGCCTTCTTCTTGCATGATGACTTTGTTATGGTGAATTGACAGGAAGGAAGAAGGTCCCAAGAAGGTGTGTATGCCTCTCTTTCCCCACTACCTCCCTGCCTTGGGAATGAGGAGACTGAGTTAGGACTGGGATTTTGTAGCTTGAGAAAGTTGGCGATGACCACAGAACAGTACAGCACAATACAGGCCCTTCAGCCCACCATGTTGTGCCGACCCTTAAACCACACCTAGGACTATCTAACCCTTCCTCCCACATATCCCCTATTTTAAATTCCTCCATATGCTTGTCTAACAATCTTTTGAATTGGACCAACATACCTGCCTCCACCACCACCCCAGGCAGCACATTCCATATACCAACCACTCTCTGGGTAAAAAACCTCCCTCTGATATCTCCCTTGAACTTCCCATCCATTACTTTAAAGCCATGCCCTCTTGTATTGAGTATTGGTGCCCTGGGAAAGAGGCGCTGGCTGACTCCTCTATCTGTTCCTCTTAATATTTTGTACACCCTCTAACATGTCTCCCTTCATCCTCCTTCTCTCCAAAAAGTAAAGCCCTAGCTCCCTTAGTCACCCCTCATAATTCATACTCATCCAAACCACGCATCATTCTGGTAAAACTCCTCTGCACCCTTCCAACGCTTCCACATCCTTCCCATAATGAGGCAACCAGAACTGGACACAATACTCCAAGTACTCCATGACAATACATGCAAGATTCAAGTGAAGGCAGATTAGGGGAACAGCACGGTACTGTTGATGTGCAGGATCTGAAGCACAGCTCAGTTTGAGATGGCACACAGCACATTCAGATCCAGCCTAGTGAGAGCTGGACAAGGGCATGAAGTTAGAACTTGGTTTATTGAACTTACTGGAGGGCCCATTCAAAACAGTAAGTTAGCAAATAGTTTATTTGATTTATTCTCTGATATCCAGATCCTGGAAGTTAGAGTGGTAGCAATTGAAGTGAAAGACACTGAAGTGAGATCGGAGGTTACTTATGGAAGTCCACCCTCCACCTATTGATAATGCCAATGACAACCAACACATTATCCAGGACTAAGAGGAAGTAAGGTGAAGTCTTGGGCATTCATAAACTAAGCAGTGAGTGGACAGGACATTGAGTGAAAGGGTCAGGCTAGTTAAGTAATTCAGATTTAGGCACCCCAAAACAGTACTGCACCCAATTTCAATGTTATGCACAAGATGCAGATATTTAATGCTGATCTTTCAGTTTGAGATACTAACTGACTAGATTCTCTTACATTAACAATTACAGATTGAGGCAAACTATGAAGAGTTGAATATTCTGCCCCCTAATACTATTAACAAAACTAACAGATGGTAGTTTACCATGTAGTGGTGGGGTGTAAATTCACACCTATATATTTGCACATAACAAGAAGAGGAACAGAACTGTGAGCCAACTGTTAACCTATAGTGGCAGACAACAATTAGATGATCACCAGGTCTTCTGGCGCATCTCCCAACAGCCAGTTCATATAGTCAAGAACATATCGCTGAATGCTGGTCATCTGTCCGTCAAGAAAGCATAAGTTAGTGGTTGAAAAATTAATAAGAACAGAAAAAGATTTGCACTTGCCCATCTCAAAGAAATTTACAATCAGTAACGTACTTTGCATTCACTGCTTTAACATAGCTAATGCAACAGCCAAATCAGAAAATGTGATCCCACAAATAGCAAAGAAATAATGACGAGATATCCATCAAAAAGTTCATCCTCAATAAATAATATTAAGCACAGTATAAAGCATGAGAATTTAGTTCCATTAATATCAATGGAGGAGAACATGTAATTACTACCATATGACACATTTAGTGAGATAAACAAGATGAATTTCAAAGCAAAAATGCTTTTATGATATAAGCTGGGGTATAAATAATGGGCAGAACAAAGCTACCCTGCTCTTCTCTGAATCACTTCTGTCCACCTGACAGCCCAGATGTGGCCTCAGCACTACATTGAATTGTAAGCCCAAACCCTATGCTCAAGTATCTTGTGTGGTGTTTGTACCCACAGCCTTATGAATCCAACAAAGAGAGCTACCCACTGGGTGAGTAGTGGCTCACCCATTTGGTGCATCCACTCTTTAGCACACCAATTGGTAATGTTTATTGAAACACTGGAGGAGAAAGCACCTACAAATATGAGTGTCAGATTTACATTCTATGTGCAGAGCCTGGTGTGATGCTTGAAGTGACAAATTTCTAACTCAGACAGGAGTACTATCAAGTTACATCAATGGCACTGAGGTTCTATAGGGCAGGGTCAACTTAGCATTTCACCTCAGGATCAGACCCACTCCAGGAGAGTTGAGTGAAAAAGACAAGGCTGAAATCCAGTGCAGCACCAAGGGAGTACTACACTGTTGGACACACCATCTTTCAGTTGAGACATTAAGCCAAGTCCCATTTATGTCCTCCTAGTTGGTTATAACAGATCCAGTAAAGGATCTGCCAACCCTAATATCCCGGCCAAAACTTATCTCTCCACCTGCATTACGAAAATAGATCTTCCGATCATTATCATTATCACATTTCTGGTATGAGAACTTACTGCATCAAAATTGACTGCTATGTGTTTCCTGCATTGCTAAGTTACTGACACTTCAAAGACAGTTTATTAGTGCTGAAGCCACTTGGTATGTTCTTTGACCATGAAAGGCCCTTTATTTGTCTACCTGCAGTGTACTTCCTCTGTAACTGTAATACTAAATTCTGCATTCTGTTTTGTTTTCCTTTGTACTTCCTCAATGTACTTATGTATGGAATGATCTGTTCGGATGGCATGCAAACAAAAGCTTTTCTCTGTATCCTGGTACAAGTGACATAATAAACCAATTACCAAATAAATACAGGACTTTTGTTCTATCATGTTTCATGCTCTCAGGCTAGGAGGATGTCAGCCCCATGAATTGTGCTATCAATGAACCAATAGCTCTATGTAGAAATATCAGCTAGCTGCAGTGTGGAAGAAGGCATATCCCAAACTTCCACCCTTGTGCACTGCAGCCAGTGCATCTGACTTTCTGCTCCATCCAGTGATGATTGACACATCCAGTGGAGCCCCATTCCATTCAATGGGGTTGCTGACCTTCATTAAAAGCTAAATGAAGGTGTTTTCTTTACTTATTTTAACTATTCTGTTTATCAATTAAATTACATTTTGAATATAATTTGAAATATTTTTGCCTTTTTTTATTTTAAAAAATATATAAATATATTCCACTTTGTTCTGAATGTTCTTCAATGACCAGAGACATTTAGAGAGAGTGGGAAAGACCTTCAGACAGCACATGCAATCAAAAGGACATTAGGATGGCCTGCTAGTTAGGCCTTAGTTTGACCTGGTTAAGGCCTACTTGCCACTTACAGCCTTCTCTGCCGAACTGAAGGGCTTGCATCAAGGCCTCCTGATCACAGGGAGCCAAGTGACCGAATGTAGTGAGTGCAGCTGTGGGGATCCAGCAGGAAGTGGACACGATGCACTGGCTGGGTCGAGAACAATACAAGGCATAGTTTTTTAGCTCTTTTTGCCTTTTAGTTGGGGAGAAAACCCTACAAAGGTAGAATTGGACATTTTGGATTAAAGTGTCGAATGAGGCAAATGATTCATCAAAATGATAAACAGGGAAGAAACATAATGCATCTTATTATGCATGTCTTATCATGCATTATTATCTTGAGTTAAGCCGGTCCAAATTAACTCCTACACTTTAGTTCACAGGGTAATCAAAGAAAATTCACATGACAACATTAATGCATCATTATTAACACTGCACTGAAAACTCAATCTATTAGGGAATTTGTTTGCTGCTGAAATCATGGAAGTGAATATGCAGACTGTGACAAGTTGTTTTGTCTTTTTGTGCCACAGAGAGTACACATTTGGTGCAGACATGCCCTTCTTTATTCTAACCCATCAGTCTGGAATAATGACACAGTGCGACAATTCATACACTTGGTCTAGTAGGGTTCGAAGACAGATTTTTTTTCAAAACAAGTAATTTGAATACATTTAGTTTTGAATTGTGCACTGCAGGGGAAAAAAGGCTGGTGACATTCATAGATATACCTAGTAAATTAGAACTGCCATCCAACTAGCTTCATGCTTTTAGCATTCCTGTTTTAACTCCAGTCTAAAAAGAGTGTCAGTCTGTTTTTCATCTACTACCATTACATTAGCTTCATTTGAAACTCCTAGTTGCCCTTCTAATTTTTGATGCATTTCACTGAAGAAAATGTAACATAGAAATGTTAGGCCTACAGTCTCATTTTCACCATCTATCAACTCAGAGGTGACAAGGAGCTGGCGTTGACACATTAAAGAGTATATTGTGAACCCACTTCATAAATGACTTGAAGGTTTTGGCACATAAAAAGGGGAGTTGCAGATGTCACAGTGATGCCAGTAAAAGGGAAATTGCTGTTGGAGGAAGCACTATCGTCTTCCATCACTGTGAAAGCTGCACGGGTGAAAGAGGCATCATGCAGAGCTAATCAATGGAGAGTTCACAGCACTGACTGTACTGACATGATTTCAATTTTGCTCCAGAAATATAAAGGTGTGGTTAAGAAAAAAGCCACAGACCGGAGATTCAATTAAAATTTTAAAAGCAGCACAACCCATATTCAGACAGGCGCACACACACTGTGTGTCCCAAATGCCATAGCGACCAGAAGCATTGGTGAATTTGAGGTGTTGTGACCCACATATAAATACCAGAGTGCAAATCTTCAATGCAGCTCAGGTCTGCACTTTCATTTCTATCTGCTCTGCTAAAGCTTTGATTGCTGAATTTCCATAGCAGCCTGAGAGATAAAAATCTGCTTTGAATAAATATGAACATTCCAGCTTGTCATATTGATGGGGTGTAAAATTATACTATACACCTTACAAGGCTATAAAGTCATTACCATCTGCAATTTAAATGTCAAGAGAACCCTGAAATCTCTCTTTGCTCTTCTGCTACAGACAACATTGAAAAATTCTCAAAATCTAACAAGAGGGACAGCTTCCAAAATATATACAGTGCAAAGAATGCATTTACTTTTACGTGAAAAACTTATTATTGATCATTCAGTGAAAAATAATCTGTCAACTATATGTATTATTTATATAGAATGACCAATGCAGGGTTTTAATATCAGAGCAAGCAGGTGATTTAATATCTAATAAGCGTGTTAGCAACAGCATTGTGAGGTGTTAATCACACACCAGATTTTCTTTTTAGAAATGTAAACCAATTGCACCAGCTATAATACATTTGCTTTGACATTGAAAGTGCACTTGCAGAGCTAAGAATTGCAGGCAATCGAGAAATATATTAACTGTAACTGTCATTTAAAGTGACCCGGCATTTCTACTTACTTTAATGGACGACCATACAAGAAACAAATCAAAACAAAACAAAGGAAGTTCATTCAGCACTAAAATTAATACAGCAACCTCCTCAGGCCAAATAAGTGGCCTGCAAATTTGTTGTGTTTTTGAGCCTTTAAATGCATATAATTACTGTAATATTCTTGTTTGTCCAGGTGCAGAGGCATTCTCTCCCCCACCCCCTTACACAGGCACAAGCCTCAGGATTTGATTGTAGCTGGTTGCGCAGGGGCTGGGGTGCACATTTTCTGCGTCTGTTCTTGTGGATACAGGAGGGAGGATGAGATCCTATTCCTGCTCAGCTGCAGAGAACCCGGGCTACTAACCAGGGCTGAAGGGCAGACAATGAGGGAAGTGCCTGGTGCATTGCAACAAGATAACACAAAATGGCCGATGGCATGGGGGATCCCCAGCACACCTGCGTTAACTCCATTTTCTCCCAGATAGGGGGAATAATACACAAAAGGAGCCTGCTGCAATGGAACATCAGCTGGCACTTGGACATTTTTCATGGCAGCTCAGTCTGCTGCTACATAATGCCTTACTTCTGCCTTCTTGGCTCTATGAACTGTTGTTGGCAGAGTATCGCAGCACACCTGCACTCTGTTCTCCTGCAATGCTACAGTACTGTGAAGGTGACTCTACTGAGGACTATCCTAGCTCTGCCACTCACTCTACCAGTGGTTTTGTTGGTTGGGATGGACTGTCCTAGCATACACTTTGGTCCATTTGTCAGTTCTCCACATTGAGATAACATAAGATAAGATATCCTTATTAGTCTCATGTACATCGAAACACACAGCGAAATACATCTTTTGCGTAGAGTGTTCTGGGGGCAGCCCGCAAGTGTCACCATGCTTACAGCGCCAACATAGCATGCCCACAATTCCTAACCAGTACATCTTTGGAATGTGGGAGGAAACTGGAGCACCCGGAGGAAACCCACGCAGACACGGGGAGAATGTACAAAACTCCTTATAGACAGTGGCCGGAATTGAACCCGGGTCACTGGCACCGTAATAGGTTACACTAACCGCTACACTACCGTGAGTAATAATCTCTTAAGACAAGGTTTGTAATGTGACTGGGTCATTTATTCAGCAGAACCAGTCTTAGGATAGACTATAGACAATCCGTTGAAATCAAAACAAGAGTTGCAGAGGCTGGGAATCTGAAATAGAAGCAGGAAGTGCTAGAAACACTCAACAGGTCAGGCAGAATTTTGTGGAAAGGGAAACAGAGTTAACGTTTCATCTTAATGACCCTTCATCAGGAGACATAAGAGACTCCACATGCTGGAATCTGGAGCAAAAGAAAACGAGCTTCTGGAGGAACACACAAAGTGGTGGAGGAACTCCGTGTTCAGCCACCATGGAGGGAAATGGACAGTCGATATTTCAGGTTGAGTCCCCTCTTCTGGACTGAAAGATAGAAGGGAGATAGTCAGTATAAAAAGGTGGAGAGAAGGGGTGGAGCAAGATCTGGCAGGTGATTGGGGATCCCGATGGGGTGGGGGGAGTGATAGGCAGATGAGGGATGCCCCCGGAGCTTTGTATGTTACTCCAGCTTCCAGCATCTGCAGTCTTTTGTGTCTCCAAGCATCAGGAGGAACTCAACAGGTCAGGCAGCATCCATGGAGGGAAATGGACAGTCAACATTTCGGGTCGAGACCTTCATCTGCAATGAAAGTGTAGAGGGGAGTTCACCAGTATAAAGAGACAAGGGGGAGGGGCGGGGCAAGAGGTGGCAAATGCAAGCTAGAAGAACAGCATCTCATATTCTGCCTGGGTAGTCTACTAGCTGATGGCACGAACATTGAATTCTCCATTTCAAGTAACCCACACTCCCCTTTTATCCCTTTCTCTCTCTTTCTGACCTACCCAGGCCCTTTCACACACACACCCTTCTTTCCAAGCCAACCCTCTCCCCCCATCTCCCAATTTCTCTCTGCCCATCACCACACACTCCTCCCACTGTTCCCATCTGTCCACCAAACCTCCCTTATTCAGTTCTACTCTTCACCTTCCTTTCCCATCAGATTCCATCATCTGTAGCCCTTTGTTTCCTCCACCTATCACCTCCCAGCTTTTGTCACAATCTCCACCCTTCCCTCCCCTACCTGACAATCAAGCCCTCCTCATCTGGATCCACCTATCACTTGCCAGCTCCTGCCCCACCCCTCCCCTCGCCTCCGTATACTGACTACCTCCCCCTCCTCTTTCAATCCAGATGAAGGGACTCGACCGAAAACATCGACTGTCCATTTCCCTCTACAGGTGCTGCCTCCAGCAGCTCATTCTCTGACCTTTCATCAGGCCCTTCATAAACAATCCAATAGCCATGCTCTCACTAGCTGAATTCATCATCTCGGTGAGGCAGACATCCATCAACAAAGGACCAAAGAGAAACTGCAGATGATGTCACTGCTCTTTCTCGATAGGATTCAAAATTATCGGAACACGATTAATTAGAATGAAATAAGATATGGACGATATGACTGGCAGTGGATTTACAAGAAATCCAATCAAGAAGTTCAGGTGCTATCATAAACCACAAGCATGACATGAGAGCATTATATTAATTAGCTGAATACCCCAACCTTCATCCAAGAGTGATTTATTTTCTGGAACTGATTGACAAGCAGCCAATATTATTTATGATTTCTGGATGTTGCATTTTCAGAAGTATTAATCCCAGCATTGCATTGACATTAACTACAGCACCACAGTGTACTTTGGAAGGGAGGGTAACTCTGATTTAGGACTGCAAATTATTCAGGTTGATCTTTGATTATGACATACACAAAACTTTAGCAGTTTTAGGATTTGTTTGAAATCATTTATGTCAGTGTAATGGCTGATAGCTGGGCTTCTCTAATCTAAATGGAGGTGGGAGCTGCCGGCTGCAGAAACTGTGTTTCTACTGCTCTCCTTTTGGACCAGATGAAGTAGAAGTCGTTTTCCAACTCTCACACAAATTTCCAGCCTCTCTTTTTTGCTGATCTCAAACTTTCTTCACTGCCATAACTGACAACTGCTTAGCCCCTTCCAAATATTGAGTTCAAGGCCTCTGCGTGATGAACTACCAACCAGCTCTCCTTCAATTCCAGTCCAAAATCTCCTGCCCTGCTCCCTGCCAACATTTCCACCTTGATTCTGCCTTGACTCTCAGCTCCAGTTCCCAACTATTTTCCCTTGGGGCAATCAGCCAGTCTCTCAATATGACCAGAGGCAGGGCAGGAAGATAAAAAGGGAACAAAAGCATTAAATTCACCTCCACACTTCTACCAGGTTTCCTCTCTAATCTTCCCCATGCTCTCTACACTTCCCAACAGGTATTGGAACCAAAGGGGAAGCAGAAATGTGCAGGATGGATGTCAGCAGTCAACGAGGGAGAACTCATGGTTTTGCAGAAAAAGTTGACTGCAGTTTGCAGGACGTGGCATTAAGGGCCTCTTGAGTATTCAGTCAGAACCCAATTTACGTCTAAACCAACCATGACCAATCCAAACCCAACAATATCAATGTTTTGATATCCCACCACCTTCCCACTGCCACCATAATGTTGACACTACTTGTCAGGTCCAGTCAGGATTGGATCAGGTTACTTGACTCTAAGGAAACTACTGAGCCTTCGTGCAATTATTTATAAAGATTTGGCCCAACCTGATTCGAGCCAAGACAAAGGACATGTTTTTGTTTACTTGACCTGATGCATTCTGTCCCATCAGATCTGGATTGGGTATCTGTGCTCAGTTGTGTTGGGGTATGGAGAGAGAGTAATTGTTGAAAGTGATGGGTAAAGGGGCAGGAGCAATGCAATGAAATGCTGCTGAGTGTGGTGGAGAGATGAACAGGTGTTGGTAACTTGCAGTGCTTTTACAAGATCAGTAAGCATTTCTCGTTATCCAAATCACACCCTGGGGTAGAGCTGTTGGCACTGAAATTTTCAGTCAACCCTATCCAGACCTGTTTAACAGTGGTTTTAGTTAATTCCTGCTGCAGCAGCAGGGGAATAGTTCTCCTCTGCTAGGCTTCCATCCAGGGAATACTACAGGGGAAGTTTATCATCAAATAGCACATATACACCAAGAAATAAAAACGGAAAAGGGTGGACAAAGGGCATCCCATTCCCTCACAGGTTTTATGCAATCAACCTGTTAAAATTACCCACACTGTGTGAAATATGCAAGCTGAGGATACATTAATCAGGATTTATAGACAGTAACAGAACATATTATGTGGATAGGATCCCTATTTCTATAGACGATCAGGAGTGCAACTCATCCTTCCAATGTCTGTGAGGCCAGGGGTTTAATATGGCTCAGACCTTTCCTTGGGCAATCCTATTCAAGAATGTTCCTGTTTATTAATGCAAGAGAATTTTAGCTGGCATGCCCCAGAAAAGCGACAGATTACAGAGGAATTATACTTCCATCTTTGCCACATAACAACCCAATCTCTCAGCTTTAATTTTGACCTTCTCTTCCCAACTTTATTTGCACTTCCCAATCACATTAACAGTTAGTTATTATATTGATCACCAAAACAAAGTTGCTCTCTTCTCAAATTTTTCTGTATTTTTAATTTATACTTAATTAATACTGACAGAACTCCTTCCCAGGCAGTCCCTGGGATCAAGGACAATTTGTTTCCAGTCTGGGTTTTGTGGGTTCTGAGATGACTGAAAGAGGCCACAGAAGTGGCAGGAGGTGTTTGATGGGTCCGGCAGGGTGGATACTCTGTCTACCACTTATACAGGAGGGGATGTTGCAACACTTCAACTAAGCTTTGAGCACATCCTCGAACATTCCCTCTATCTGGTCTGGTTTTCCATGACAAAGCTCAGAATAGAATATCTCTTTTGGGAGTTTGGAGTCCACCACGTGAACAATGGAGCCTGTCCAATGTAACCATCTGAGTGTAACTTGGGCCTCAGTGCTGGGGATGTTGGACTAGGAAAGGATGCTGATGTCAGATTGCTTTTCCTTCCAGTCAGTCCGAAGCATTCTGTGGAAACAGTGTTAGGGGAAATACACTGGAACAGAAAAAGCTGTTTTCTGCTTTTGTTTTGAGAAACAGATTTGCATCTGTTTTCTCAGCATTCAAGAAGTGAGTATAGCAGTATTTGCTCCCTCCATTGCTTTACTGAGAGGATTGGCTGTTACCAATTTCTGACTGGCCCTGGTCCAAGTCCTAGACTTTCCTGCTGGTTAACTGCTCGTAAGATTGACTGAAGTTGGATTGGTGCCTTTATTACACATTTAGTGAGCGTTCCAGGCCCTCAAATTCCAAATGCATTATAGTAATAGTGAAATTTGGGGTATTTCAAACACCACCTTCTGCATATTGCTGGTGAGGAATGGGGTGTTTGAGGAGGTATGTCTCTCCAAGGATAGGAAGTGAAATGTTAGCACATCCATTTCTCAGGTGGTTAGGTGGGCCCGTGGAGTCAATTTTAGAATGGCATGCAAGTGAATAGAACAAATGTATTGAGAGAGTAGGCTTTCTCATTCTGCTGTCTTTGTACTCTTATTTAAATGGATGTTGGGAGAAATACCTTCCCAACAAACATACAAAACTGAGAGGGAGGGAAGAGCCAGTTGATCCATCCAGCCTGCCACCAAACCACAATGGGTTTAAGGTAGCACAGTTAAAAGTACTCATCACGCAATCATGCGATCTCCTCAGAGATACAAAAACAAGAGAAAAGAACAGGCATAACAAGAAAGAGACGCTAAAAGAAAATTCTCTCTGATCCCCTCAGGCAATAATATCAAGAAGATCACTTTAACCAATATTACCTATGAAGGCAATTACTTGCTTTTGTTAACCTTCAATGACCCAGGTGAATTTCTAATAATTGATTTTCTTTCAATGTCCAAATAATTTTTAATAACATACCAGCTTGCACTAGTTAAGACTGGCTGGATGCGGAACAGAATGCATCATCGCTGATCTTTCAACCCATGCTTGTGATAAGATAAAAGCAACCATAAATAGATAAATGGCCATTTTAAATGGGTTTCTACATTAATGAGCAAAATCCTAAGGGATTAAAGTGAGATGACATTAGCCCAAGCACTTAAATTTAGAATTATTCTAAAAGGGAAAGGTAACAGATTGTTCTATTATTTGTATTACCATCTTAATGCTAGAGTTTCTGTGAATTTTTACTCATGAATAAACAGAGAATTCACCAGGTGCCTTCCAGACGCAATATTTGTTTCAACAGATCATTTCAATTAATTTCCTTTCCCCTCAGAATTCTTAAATCTCCACTCCCAAGTCTATCAAATCCTTCAATATAGTTTCCATACTTGGAGATACTCTTTTAGCTAGGCTGTATCATCTGCTGCAGCAAAGGTATGAAAAAAGATGATAGTCATTTGCAGTATGTAACCTCCTCGTTTTTAATCACAATCTATCTTTCTCCTCTCTTTGTTCTTGATGTGATACTTCAATGTCTAATGTTTTGTTGAATATTTCATTTTCTCCTCAAATTGAAACATGCTGTTGCTTTTGTTCTTCATTCTGCTTGCACTGGCACTCTGTTGAAATTCAAGACTGACTCTGATGGAATTAAACTCATCATACAGTTTCCTACACTAATATATTCTTTACAAATATCACAGATGTATATATTCTCTCCACTTTCCCAGCCTATCCTTCCTTTAAAAAACAGAAGGGTTTTAAAAAACAAGTTGCCTTGTTAACTATTACTTGTGACTTTGGAGGCATGTGCTCAGACAGGTGAGGGGGACCTAGCATGTACATATTCACCCCTCATTAATCATTAAGAACTAGGGGATATGTGTGTATGTGTATAATATTCCTGTACTTAACATCCCACCCCAAACCCTCCCAATGGTTGGTCAATTTAAACTCCGAAAACATGCCCCATGCTTTTCCCTTCCTCATGTTCTTCACTTCTATTATTTTCAGTCTTAATACTTCTTGTTCCTTCCGTTTTCAAAAGAGTCAAGACATAAAAAAATGCCATAAAAATCTTCTATAAGTCTTTCTGTATTGTTATAATCAAATATTATGAAATTTGCAAAATAATTTATGCTAAAGACTCAGCTAAAAATATGATATATTTCCTTGCTGTCAATTTTCTTTTTCATATCCACATTATCCACACATTTCAACCATTATGATTTAGCTCCACACAATACCCAATGAATATATTTGCTTATGCAATATTCACTCTATATTCTCTGGTACAGAGGTTCATCATCCTTAACTATTGTAAGATGAACCATCAACAATTTGTTCCATTATTGACTTTATGCAAAATCCTTAATTATTTGATGCAAATCTCTTGATTATTATCTCTCGATCACAAAGTAACAATTACTGTCTTACTCAATGTACATTGAAGCATGAATATTGGTGCACAAGCTGGATTGATGCATTTTTTGAGCAATGAAACATTTCACAATCTCATTCTAAAGCCACATCCTCAATATTAGAATTCTCATAGGTTCAACCTCAGACGGTAGTTGAGGCATGTGAATGAATGGCCCCTTAAATTAAAAAGTAAGTTGAAGTTCATTCATGAAATTTGGTACAACCTCTTCCAACCTCTTCTTCTCCACAGTAAATGTCTGACTCTCCAGCTACTTATCATTGATTGGACACTTATTGTTGATTGCACAAGGACAGGTAGATGCGAATGTTGATGGTATAGCTCCAAGAATATGGATACCATGCTCAATTCCTTACAAGCATTACCTAACGACCAACTATCTCAGTATTTGGCACAATTCATATAGTTTACTCTAACCTACTATGCATAGTAGAAGTTACAACACAAAGCTCACACAGTTTAGAAGCTGTTTGACCATGACAGTCATGGAATAATAGAAATTCATGACACAGCAGAGGCATTTGGCTGAATATGTCCATGCTAGCTAAAAACAGACTCGAAATTAATCTAGAGACACAAGAAATTCTGCAGATGCTGGATGTACCTGGAGCAATACACAAAAAGTGCTGGAGGAGCTCAGCAGGTCAGGCAGCATCCATGGAGGGAAATAAACAGTCGACGTTTCGGAACGAGACCCTTCATCAGAACTGGAAAGGAAGAGAGCAAAAGCCAGAATAAGAAGGTGGGGGGGGGAGGGGGGAGGGGGGAGGGGGAGGGGGAGGGGGGAGGGGGAGGGGGAGGAGCGCACGCAGGCAGGGGATAGGTGAGATCAGGCGAGTCCAGATGAGAGGGGGAAGGTAGTGGGTGGGAGGGGGAGACAGATGTAATAAGCTGAGAGATGATAGGCAGAAGTGGCCGAGGGCTGAAGAAGGAGGAATCCGGTAGGAGAGGGCAGCGGACCATGGCATAAAGGATGGGGGAGGGGAGGGGAGGAGATGGGCAGGTCATCAAGGCGGGGGAAGGGAGCCATGGGAATAAGGGAAGACAAGGAGTGGAGGGGTGGGGGAAGAAGAAGACGTGGGGTTACCGGAAGTTAGAGAAATCGATGTTAAGGCCATCAGGTTAATCTAATCTTACTGATCATCACCTATAGCCTTGTAGATCACATTGCCCAAGCATGGCACAGGGTACTTGTCGTCATTCTTTCATGAATTGAGCATCACCTCCTGGTATGGAGGCTCCAATGCGCAGGAGTGAAAGAGGCTGCAGGTGGTTGTAGACTCAGATAGCTCCATCATGAGGTGGCATACAGGAGTGTGATAGATCATCTGGTTGAGTGGTGTCGCAGCAACAACCTCACACTCAACTCAGCAAGTCCAAGGAATTGATTGTGGACTTCAGGATGGGGAAGTCAGGAGAACATACACACCAGGCCTCCTTGAGGGGTCAGCAATGGAAAGGGTGAGCAGCTTCAAGTTCCTGGGGGGGGTCAACATCTCTAAGGATCTATCCTGGGCCCAACACGTTGATGCAATCATGAAGAAGGCATGCCACAGCTCTACTTCATTAGGAGTTTGAGGAGATTTGGTATGTCACCAAAGACTCTTGCAAATTTCTACAGATGTACAGTAGAGAGCATTTTGACTGATTGCATCACCTCCTGGTATGAAGGCTCCAATGTACAGGATTGAAAGAGGCTGCAGAGGGTTGTAGACTCAGCCAGCTCCATGAAGGGAAAGAACTGGAGTACAATTGCACCAACAATTCTAACGTCATTTGCGAGACAGCGTCAGCCATCACGGGAAGAGGCATTCCTCAGGCTGTGGCCAATGGCAGCTCTGGAGTAATCGACAATTAGTGAATCTAAATGCTTCATCCTTCCCCTGCCCTATTCCACCATCACCCATGTTCTGTCTAAACTCACAAACTGCAGGTGTTGGATCAGAACATCTAATCCACTAAATGATGGTTGCTGCCGTAACTGCCAGTTAGAATCAGAGTCAGGTTTATTATCACTGACATATGTTGTGGAATTCATTGTTTTGCAGCAGCAGTACAGTGCAAGGCATAAAAATTACTATAAGTTACAAAAATAAATAAATAGTGCAGAAGAGGAATAATAAGGTAGTGGTCATGGATTCATGGACCCTTTAGAAATCTGATGGCAGAGGGGAAGAAGCTGTTCCTGAAATGTTGAGTGTGGGTCTTCAGGCTCCTGTACCTCCTCTCCGATGGTAGCAATGAGAAGAGGGCATGTCCCGGATGGTGAGGGTCCTTAATAATAAATGCCACCTTCTTGAGGCACTGCCTCAAGATGTCCTTGATGGTGAGGAGGGTTGCGCCCATGATGGAGCTTGTTGATTAGTACTGAGGGGATGATGATGTTGAACGCCGAGCTGTAATTGATAAACAGCAGCCTGACGTACGTTTTGCCAGTATTAGGTTGCCAAGTGGATGAGTCAGTATAACTGCTCACCAGTCATTGAACTGCTGACCTTTTGACTGGTTGATCAAGTCAGTCCCTCATCATGTTGCTGAACATCCATCATGCTCAACATGGTAATGTCATAACCTGTTGTCCTTGTCACGAGGATCACTTTTCTTTCCACCAGTCCCCATGGGCAAACATTTATTTTCTGCATCCTTATCTTCCATCAATCCCATCAGTTCCCCTTAATGCCTTCAAAGTTTCAATCAAATCACATGGAAAATTACTGCTGAAATTCACATTTTAATGACTCATCCCAAACACTTACACACTAACTACAGACAACTCCTTCTTAAGCATTGTCTAGGAATCAAGGATGGCTTATTTCCACTTTTGCTTTGTGGGTTCTGAGACAGCTAATAATGCCAATGTGGAAATGACAAACTCTTCCAATGATAAGGCAAATGGTGGCTGACACTGGTTTGTGACAAGGTCCTCTCCTATCACTGACATATGGCCTTTCTGCTGCAGACAACTGGACCATAATTAACTTTATTACTGCTGCAATGCAGCAAGGCATCAGCGGTCAGTGGGTTAAATGAGATAGCAACAAATATGTACATTTGCTTTGGTGCTAGGATCCAAATCAGTTTCACAGTATGAACTGTACATGTATCTTGAATAGTATGGGTTTGACTTGTACGAAATGGCAAAACCAAGGACACAATGTGTGAAAAGAAGGTCATACTAAATTTGAAGGAAATGTGGTTTATATATAGCCATAGAAATAACATACTACTAAATCAACAATAAAGAAGACACTGATTGTTGATAGGAAATGACTGAGGGCCCTTAAGATCCTCTAGGTCTAGGATCCCACCTTCGTTTTTTACATTTATCTCCTCTCAGTGAAATGTAAATTGGAGAGGCTCTTTTTGTTCTCAAATGAACAGAAGCAACTCAGTGCTACTTTTTAGAGCCTTGAAGCACGTTTGAGGATTAACTCGCGTTATAGGCTGTGCATCTCAATGCAAATTTCATCCAAAGACAGTTAAACATTTGTGTTGTTTAAAAAATGTGACATTTCTGAGAAGTGTAATTATTGACTCAGTTCTGAGATGTAACTTGCTTCAATCACCTTGATATTTGTTTAATGCTACTTCTGATGCTGTCACCATTGCATTGTTTTGGGGTGTACATTTAAGACTGTCATCAACAGTGTGCATGAAGACTGTCATAAAGTCATCTCTGTCTGCTGATAATGTCAGTGCAGGGCTGTGATTGCCACTCAAACCAACTGCCAAACATTAGAACACAAGAAATAGGAACAGGACCTCGCTATCTGGTACTTCAAGCCTGCTCCACCATTCATCAAGATTTTGAAGCGGCCATTGTGTGAGTGGGCCAGTGTTAGAGTGGGGAGCTGAGGCTTTGGCTCAAGAGGCTTCAGCGTGAAGAGGTGGAGTAAATGGCCAAAGTTTGGAGAGTGAAAGCAGCTCTTTAAGGAAAAAAGGCTTCAGTGAGAAGACATGGGTAAGAACAGATAAGGTTTTTATTCTGTTTTGTTATTAATTCGGCTTTGGTTCAGGAGGCTTCGGTGAGCAGAGGCTAAGGTAAGGTTCAGGTGGTGTCTTTTTTTTCTCTTATTCTATTGTTAGAGTAGTGAAATGTCAGTCGGAGCAGAAGTATGCTCCTTTTGTAGGATGTGGGAAGTCAGAGAGACCTCCAGTGTCCCTGACGACTACACCTGCGAGAAGTACATCCAGCTGCAGTTCCTTACAGACAGCGTTAGGGAGCTGGAGCTGGATGAACTCCGGATCATTTGGGAAACTGAGGAAATGATAGACAGGAGTTACAAGGAGGCAGTCACACCTAGGTTTCAGGATGCAGGTAGCCGGGTGGCCATCAGGAGAGATCCCCTCCACAACAAGTATATCGTTTTGGATACTGTTGGGTGGACAACCTACCAGAGGAAAGCCACAGCGGCCAGGTCTCTGGCACTGAGTCTGGCTCTGTGGCTCAAAAGGTTGGGGGAGTAGTGATAGGGGATTCATTGGTTAGGGGAACAGACAGGAGATTCTGTGGATGAGAACGAGACCCCCAGATGGTATGTTGCCTCCCAGGTGCCAGGGTTAGAGACATCGTTCTTAAGGGGGTGGGTGAGCAGCCAAATGTCGTGGTCCACATCTGTACCAATGACATGGGCAGGAAGGGTGACGAAGTCCTGCAAAGTGACTTCAGGGAGTTAGGTGCTAAGTTAAAAGACAGGACCTCCAGGGTGGTGATCTCAGGATTGCGACCCATGCTATGTGCTAGTGAGGCAAGAAAAAGGAAGATAGTGCAGTTTAACACATGGCTAAGCAGATGGTGCAGGAGGGAAGGCTTCAGATTTCTGGATCATTGGGCTCTCTTCCAGGGCAGGTGGGACCTGTACAAACAGGACGGTTTGCACCTGAACTGGAGGGGGACCTAAGAATAAGCTGGGAAATTATAGGCCAGTAAGCCTTATATCAGTCGTGGGTAAATTATTCAAAGATTTCCCAAGGGACAGGATATATAAGTATTTGGATAGACAGGGCCTGATCAGGGATAGTCAACATGGCTTTGTGCATGGCAGGTCATGTCTAACCAATCTTATAGAGTTTTTTGAGGAAGTTACCAAGAAGGTCGATAAGGGAAAGGTGGTGGACGTTGTCTACATGGACTTTAGCAAGGCCTTTGACAAAATCCCGCATGGGAGGCTAGTCCAGAATGTTAAGTCACTTGGATTCAGAATGAAGTACCCAATTGGATTCAACATTGGCTTAGCGGGAGAAGCCAGAGAGTGGTAGTAGGCGGTTGTCTCTCTGACTGGAGGCCTGTGTCTAGAGGTGTACCCCAGGGATCGGTGCTGGATCCATTGTTGGTTATCATCTATATTAATGATTTAGATGATAACGTGGTAAACTGGATGAACAAATTTGCAGATTGCACCAAGATTGGGGGCATAGTGGACAACGAGGAAGGCTATCAAAGCTTGCAGCACGTTCTTGACCAGCTAGGTAAATGGGCTTAAAAATGGCAGATGCAATTTAATGCAGACAAGTGTGAGGTGTTGCACTTTGGGAGGACGAACCAGGGTAAGACTTACACAGTGAATGGTAGGGCTCTGAAGTTGTACGGTAGAACAAAGGGACCTGGGAATAGAGATCCATAGTTCCTTGAAAGTGGTGTCACAGGTAGATAGGTTCGTAAAGAGAGCTTTTGGCACTTTTGCCTTCAGAAATCAGGGCAATGAGTACAGGAGTTGGGATGTTATGTTGAAGTTGTGCAAGATGTTGGTGAGTCTGAATTTAGAGTATTGTGTGCATTTCTGGTCACCTACCTACAGGAAGGATATCAATAAGCTTGAAAGAGTGCAGAGAAAATTTACAAGGATGTTGCCAGGACTTGAGGACCTGAGTTACAGGGAAAGGTTGAATAGGTTAGGGCTTTGTTCTCTGGAGTGCAGGAGAATAAGGGGAGATCTTATAAGAAATATAAGAGATCCTATAGGGTATACAAAATTATGAGGGGTATAGATAAGGTGAGTGCATGCAGGCTTTTTCCCCTAAGGTTGGATGAAACTAAAACTAGAGGTCGTAGGTTTAAGGTGAAAGGTGAAATATTTAAGGGGAATCTGAGGAGGAACTTCTTCACTTAGAGGGTAGTGCGAGTGTGGAACGAGCTGCCAGTGGAAGTGGCAGATGCGGGTTCAATTGTAACATTTAAGAGAAGTTTTAATGGGTACATGGATGGGAGGGGTTTGGAGGGATATGGTGCGGGTGCAGGTAGATGGGACTAGGCAGAAGATCAGGTCAGGGACTAGATGGGCTGAAGGGCCTGTTTCTGTGCTGCAGTACTCCATGACTCTATCATGGCTGATCTCCTACCTCAGTGCCATCTTCCAGCATTACCCCCCATAACTCCATATTAATTCAATATCCAGAAACCTATCTATCTGGGTTTTGAATGAACCCAACAAATGGAATTGGAATTGGTTTATTATTGTCACTTGTACTGAGGTACAGTGAAAAATATGTCTTGCATGCCATTCATACAGATCAATTCGTTACACAGTGCATTGAGGTAGTACAAGGTAAAACAATATAGAATGCAGAATAAAGTGTCACAGCTACAGAGAAAGTCAGTACAGGTAGACAATAAGGTGCAAGTCAATAACAAGGTAGATTGTGAGCTCAAGAGTCCATCTTATCGCACTAGGGAGATTGTGAACTCAAGAGTCCATCTTATCGTACTAGGGAACCATTCAATAGTCTTATAACAGTGGGATAGAAGCTGTCCTTGAGCCCGGTAGTACGTGCTTTCTGGCTTTTGTATCTTCTGCCCGATGTGAGAGTGGAGAAGAGAGAATGTCCGGGGTAGGTGGTGTCTTTGATTATGCTGGCTGCTTTACCGAGGCAGCAAGAAGTTTAGACAGAGTCCATGGAGGGGAGGCTGGTTTCCGTGATGTGCTGGGCTGTATCCACACCTTTCTGCAGTTTCTTGTGGTCACGGGCAGAGCAGTTGTCATACCAAGCCATGATGCATCCGGATAGGATGCTTTCTATGGTACATCAATAAAGATTGGTGAGTGTCAAAGGGGACATGCCAAATTTCTTTAGCCTACTGAGGAAGTAGAGGTGCTGGTGAGCTTTTTTGGCTGTGGTGTCTATGTGGTTGGACCAGGACAGGATATTTATTGGTGATGTTCACTCCTAGAAACTTGAAGCTCTCAACCCTCTCGACCTCAGCACTGTTGATGTAGACAGGAGCATGTGCACCACCCCTCTTCCTGAAGGTAATAACCAGCTCTTTTGTTTTGCTGACATTGAGGGAAAGGTTGTTGTCATGACACCATGTCACTAAGCTCTCTATCTCCTTCCATCTCATCATTATTTGAGATACGGCCCACTACAGTAATATCATCTGCAAACTTGTAGATGGAGTTGGAGTAGAGTCTGGCCGCATGGTCATGAGTGTATAGGGAGTAGACTAGGGGGCTAAGGACACAGCCTTGTGGGACACCAGTTGTCGGTGATGCTGCCCAACTTCATTTTATAGTCCGATATAGCAAATGAACCTCCACAGCCCTCAGGGCGGAGAAGAATTCCAATGGTTCATTCACCCTCAGAGTGAAGAAATGTCTTTTCATCTCAGTCCTAAATGCTATGCCCCATATTTTGAAGCAGGGACTCTGGTCCTTGTCTTTTCATCCAGGGCAACATCTTCCCTGCATTGGTCATGACCATCAGGAATTCAACAGAGACAGCTGGAGGTGATGGAACAACATGCATTGCATCAGATGTACATAGAAAATATCTGACAAGCCAACGTGGCGTCTAACTCTAAACCTACCAGTTTCCTACCCCAGTGGGTTAGTTTAAGATAACTCCCATGGAGTTTCATCTCAAAACAGTTGGAAAAATACAAGAATACCATTCAACGCAAGTTAGGTTTACTCCATGACTGTAAGTTAGTGACAGTGATGTCATCAGAAACTCATCACTGCCATCCATAATGCTGTAAAATCCTGTGAATGTAAGCATCACCCAAGGTGACCTACCAGCACATTTTAAAAATTATTTCCTGGCATTACACCTCAGGAGGTTAATTAAATTATGAGTAGCAAAGACAATGTTCTGTTGTTGATCACCAACAAACGTGTCTTTGCCAAGTCAACTCAGTACTTCCTTCTAATATCCTTTAATCAAATTACATTTTTTAATCAACAACATTTACTAGACTATCAAAAATGCAATATGAAAGATATTTCTCAAAAATAATGAAAACAATATATTAGTATTTGTGTCATGCTGATTCCATGAGAGATGGTTTAATACACAAACAGCAACATTAACGTTGCAAGTAGCACTAAACTGCTCCTGTGAATGGATGGCATCTGTTGTGACAGATCTATCAAAGCTGAAAGAATTAAATGCTACTTGCAAACTTTTATCATTCCCAGAATAAAGGAGAGCTCACAGCTAACACTAAGCCTGGCAAAACAGTGTTAGAGATGTCTTTATTTATTTTTGTTTATTTTATACAGGAGAGATCTTAGAGTTAATTAACACAGTATTTTACAGCACACGTGCCAATCTATATTTCACACATGTTAGAAAACAGGAAGCAGTGGCAAAGAACGGCAGATGCTAGAAATCTGAAACTAAAGGAGAAAACACAGAAAGCACTCAGCAGATCAGGCAGCATCTGTGGAAAGAGAGGCATGGTTTACATTGCATTGACTCCGTTTCTCTTTCCACAGATGTTGCCTGAGTGTTTCTGTTTCTGTTTCATATGCCAGGGGCATAACTGGGAAGAGTTGGGGCATGGTTGGGATTGTGCTTATGGTGTGTAATTGCTCAGGGTGGAGTTGTTAGTCTGAACTGTGGATAGCTTTCAGGGTGGCAGTTCATCAAATCACCTCAACGTCAAGAATTTGAGAGCCAAGCTATTTTAATTTCTGGGCCATTTGTGTCCATAGGATACCCTGCAGGGTAGATTCAGAGGCAGTATTTTCTTTTGCTGGAGGAATGGAAGATAATGATGTATCATCTTAAATTTAGAACTGGGCAATATAATGTGAAATCAGGAAGCATTTTTTTCTATACAGCAAGAAGTGGAAGTTCAAAACTTGCTCCCAAAAGAAAGACTGTAAATCAATTAAAATATTGATGTCCAAAGTGTTGGATTCGACTGTTTTAAGGAGTTTTTTTAACATGTATGGTATTTAATACCCCTCACGTGGCTACACAAGGCATGCCCGCTTCCTAGCTTATTGGTTCGTCCATCAGGTGAATAAGTATTTTTTCATTGGTTGGTTTGGCCACAGGTATCTAATAGGTTTCCTGATTGGACTATTGTTAGCGAAGGAGTACCTCTTATTTCAGGTATAAAAGGTGTTGTTTTTTTGTTAATCACTCACTTGCTCTCAACCCCCACGCCCAGCTCATCTTTAGTTCCTTTTGTCTCGGCTCATCTCCTAGTAGTAAAGCTAGTGCCATGTGCTATGTGATTGTTTCTTTGTTTTAAACTTTTCCAATAAAACTTTGTGAAGCACCAAGTTGTTTTCAACTCATTCCTGGACTCCTGAAAGAACGTGCAGATTCGAAAATAACTGGACCCGACAAGAGCAAGGCTGGATGGCCGTGAATCACATCCACGTGAGGCAAGCAAGGTGAGACCAGCAACTGCATAAATGGTAGGCTAAAGGCCGCTCACGTATCATTCTGGAAATCCAGCTTCAACAATCAACTACATTATAAAAGCACACTCTAAATACCACTTTTCAAGAAGTGCCAGTGACTGCTAGGAAGTAAGTGGGTCTCAAATAAGAAAGCAAGAAATAGGAGCAGAAGTAGACCTCTTCACCCATCAAGCCTCCACCATCAATAAGATCATAGCTAATCTTCTACCTCAATACCATATTCCTGCTTTAGCCCCATATCCTTTGATTCCTTTTCAAACCCAGAAATCTATCAATCTCTGGTTTGAATGAACACAGGGACTAAGCCTCCACAGCCCTCCATGGTAGAGGATTCTAAGAGTTACCATCCTCGGAATAAAGAAGTCTCCTCATTTTGAGACTTTGACCCCTAGTTCTACTCGTTAGCCAGGGAAAACATACAATTTCCCTCTTGTACCCTCCAAGAGCTTTGTATGTTTCAGAGAGGTCACCTCTCATTCTTCTAAACTCCAGAGAGAGATGCCAAGGCTATTCAATCTCTCTTCATGATGTGGCCTCCTCTACATCATGGCTTGGTATGGCAACTGCTCTGCCCAGGACCACAAGAAACTGCACAGAGTTGTGGACACAGTCCAGAGCATTATGGACACCAGCCTCCCCTCAGAGTCCAAGGTCTTTACCTCTCGCTGTCTTGGTGAAGCAGCCAGCATAATCAAAGACCCCACCCACACGGGACATTCTCTCTTCTCTCCTCTTCCATCGGGTAGAAGATACAGATGCCTGAGGGCACGTACCACCAGACTTAAGGACAGCTTCTACCTCACTGTGATAAGACTATTGAACAGTTCCCTTATACAATGAGATGGACTATGACCTCACGATCTACCTTGTCATGACCTCGCACCTTATTGCACTGCACTTTCTCTGTAGCTGTGACATTTTACTCTGTACTGTTATTGTTTTTACCTGGACTACATCAATGCACTCTGTACTGACTCAATGTAACTGCACTGTGTAATGAATTGACCTGTATGATCGGTTTCTAAGACAAGCTTTTCACTGTACCTCGGTACAAGTGACAATAATAAACCAATACCAATACATCAGTGAGACCAAGCATAGAGTAGGCGACCGTTTTGCAGAGCAGCTGCGTTCTGTCTGCAATGTCCATCTTGAGCTTCAAGTTGAAAGTCATTTCAACTCCCCTTCCCATTCCCACACTGACCTCTCCATCCTCAGTCTTCTCCACTGCCACAGTGAGGCCAAAGGCAAACACAAAGAACAACACCTCATATTCCACTTGGGTAGCCTACAACATAAACATTGAATCTGCAGATTTCAGGTACCTCACCCCCCAGTGTTCCTTTCTCACTCCCACCAGTCTACCCAGATCCTCTCTCCCTTTGTTCACCTTTTCCATCTGTCCCCACCACTCCTTTCATTACCAAGACTCACCCTCCTCCTCAACTGGTTCCATGTGCCCATCACCCACATACCTATCTAACTGAGTTTCTGCTCCTTTGGTTCCCATTCCTATCTCCTCCCCCACCTGGCTCCACCTGCCTGTCATCTCCCCTCATCTGGTTCCACCTGTCACCTACCAGTCTCTGGCTCACCGCTACCTCTCACTCCTATCTACTGGCTATCTTCCCTCTGCACCATCAGTCCTCATGCAGGGTCTCAACCCGAAATGTCAACTATCCCTTTACCTCCACAGATGCAGTTTGACCCGCTGAGTTCTTCCAGCAATTTGTTTTTTTTTTGCCCTCTACAAGACAAACTTGCTAATCCATGAATCAATCAGGTGAATTTTTGCCATGATAGTCTGTTATTTCCCACTTTAGTGGTAGGTCATTATGAAACATTAATTCTGTTTCTTTCTCCATTGAATGTTGCCAGACCTGTTGGGTATTTCCTGCATTTTCTATCTACATTGTTGTGTCATTACACTCTCTTCATGGCCACTGGCAGCTCCTCTCATCAATCTCTTTCCTTGATGCAGCAATGACTTTGGGAGATGAAGATGGATGGATGTCCTGGCAGGGAACCCTGTGAGTTGCAACTCTCAGTCTCACATTCTGCAGGTCCACTACTCAATAAGCAAAGTGCTATTTCCTACTCATAATGTGGTCTGCTGTGCTCTCATTTCCAAATGCTCTCATCCATCTCAGCAGGTCTCTTTGTGAACTTCAAAATGCCATTATCACCTTTTCTCTTTTTATTGACCTGTGACTGCCCCAATGCTGGTAAACAGAACTGAAAAATGCAGTTTGTTCCTGAAGCTAAGCTTTTCTCCAAGTGAGGACAATTTAAGATGAGACAGAAATCTAAGTGTGAAACCCTTGAGTGAACAGAGATGAACCACATAGCTGTGAGGGACTTCTTAGCATTGTTGTACCTTGATTAGTTGCTAATCTTAATCAGAGCCAATTGTTCTGCTCTTGGGCAAACGCTTTTGGAATTTACAACGCGTTCCTTCAAAATTAAAGAAACAGTTGTTCCTGGTCTTTTCGGGGTCTGTGAAGTGTAGATTTCTACACAGTTGGGAAAGGGTCAATAAAATCAAATTTCCAAGCAGAAGAAAAAGTTATAAAATTATAAATTTTGACATTATTCATAATGTAACTGGTAATAGAGAGACACTGGAGACTAATGATGAGAGAAAGTCCACTCATGCATGCACTTAATCAAAATGTGCAACAGTTTCACAAAATATGCCTTCTGAATATAAACTCCAAAAAATACAATTTTGCAAAAACATTGGTTGAGTGACTCTAATTTGCCTTTTGCTTTTCTTATTAATATCCTGTAAAATATCATCAATGACGCATCACTCTGATTGAAGAGATTGAAAGGGTTTTTGATGGACCTTCTACATCTGGAAGCAAGGAAAAGATTCTAAGATGACAGTCCATGAGTTCATAGCTTAAGGTATGGGGGATGTTTAAAATGCAGTTTTTTTTTAAAGAGGTTTCTTTAGGATCTCATGATGCCAAGTCCTTAAATCCTTCCTGAAACTTGTTACTGAATTCAGAAGCTGTGAAAATGTGAAGCGCGTGGTGGGTGAGGAGAACATATGTGACAGGAAACAAATCTTTGCAGTTACTTTCATGAGTTTGTCAACAGAAACAATGACTAACACAAAAATTGAACACCCAAAGAAAATCACAAATTTCTGCTTTGGGTGCAATCAGTAGTTAAGGCGCAAGTTGACCCCAAACTCATGTTGGTTTTGAAAAGTTTCTTTTTCTCATTTTGAGTCAAAATTATTTGCTTTTTCATCAAACGTAAAATCCTCCATGAAGCAATCACGCAACTTCTTAGAATAGACTTTCCTTAATTTTGCTTCAAAATGTCATCCTTGATAAATTTGAGACTGATGATGGGGCAATTGGATTAGTACCTAAAATGGATTTATCACAAAAATTCAACATTAGACTGCCTGGTGCATCATCTGTTGGTAATCTGATTTTACCTCAAACTTAACCTCAGCCCTGCCCCTAAACATCACTGAAAGGTCCAGCAATTGGAAGAAAACACTTCCAGCTGTGTCAACCGTGAAAGATGTCAAGGTTTGTATATGTTTCTGAATGTCTATTAAAAATGAAATATAGAACTAAAATATTAAAATAAAACAAATTCAGCTGATGACACTTAAAGACTTAAAATAAAGAAACTTACCTTGCCCTTTCCTTTCTTTCCTACCCTACATTCCTTTAGATGGGTTCATGGATCCAGCACCACATCTAAACTAGCAGCAGGAGCCAAGTGCCTATTCCACAGCAGAAATCCTGGATAATTTCAACAAGATTGAGATGCACCGTTGAGTCCAGTGGCAGAAAGTACTGAAACAATACGTCCCCATTATTGCTGAGTTAATTCTAGAGTTCTGCATTTGACTGAAAATGCATGGATATCCTGGACAATGGCATTAATCAGCAAACCCTGCGCCTTCAGTGTTGTAGGAATAGACAGACCAAGTAAATCGGGGATTGAAGTGTGGGGATTGGTTTGGATGGGTGGCTTGTGTGGGTGAGGGAAGCCCCATGTTCAATCAAATATGCACATTAATGGAAGAATAACAGCCATTGCAATAATTATATAATTAATAAGCAGAACCTTGAAAACTTAACTATATAAAAAATCTAACTGCTAGTGGGTTGAGTAGCAACTATGGGGGCAAAGGGATAGTTGACATTTTAGGTTAAGACCCTGCATCGGGACCCCGAAATATGGATATCCTTTTGCCCTCCATGGATGCTGCCTGACCTGCTGAGTTTCTCCAGCGGTTAGCTTTTTGCTCCAGATTGCAGCATCTGCAGTCTATATATAAAAATCTATCTTTATATAAAAATCTGCAGTAAGTATTATACTATAGTCTCTACAATGTGGTCAATATTTGGTCTTGTTTGACAAAAATGGAAGATTGGACAGAAAGCTCTGGAAATCAACCAGTTAAACTCACTGTAGCCCAATATCTCAGGAATTAGATCCGAAAATTGATTTGACCTCCTGTTGAGCGAGGCTCTGTGTCCTGGGCATGAGTTTTTAAAATACACTCTGTAATAAAAAAAGTCACTTCTGTGTAAACATTTTAGTAAAGCACTTTCACAGGGAATATTGCTTGTAAGTTCCCTTGACTCCATTATGATCAGTTCCCATGGCAATGTAAGAACATAACCTGGAGCTTGGAATATTTGACCCTGGACAAGTACAGAAGCCTACAAATCCAACTAAATTTTCTTCAGTATTGAAATTGATTTCAAAAAGCACAGATACCAAGGAATTGATTGTGGACTTCAAGAAGGAGAAGTCAGGAGAACACACACCAGTTCCCATTGAGGGGTCAGCAGTGGAAAGGGTGAGCAAGTTCCTGGCCATCAATATCTCAGAGGATCTATCCTGGGCCCAATACATTGATGCAATCACGAAGAAGACATGCCAGCGGCTCTACTTCATTAGGAGTTTGAGAAGAGTCAGTATGTATCCAAAGAACATAGAACATAGAACATTACAGCACAGTACAGGCCCTTCAGCCCACAATGTTGTGCTGACCTTTTAACCTACTCTGAGATCAATCTAACCATTCCCTCCCTCATACCCCTCCATTTTTCTATCATCCATGTGCCAATCTAAGAGTCTCATAAATGTCCATAATGTATCTGCCTCTACCAGTACCCCTGGCAGCGCATTCCACACACCCACCACTCTCTGTGTAAAAAATCTATCACTGATATCCCCCTGTACTTTCCTCCAATTACCTTAAAGACTCTTGCAAATTTCTACAGATGTACAGTGGAGAGCATTCTGACTGGTTGCATCACCACCTGGTATGGAGGCTCCAATGTGCAAGATCGAAGGAGGCTGCAGAGGGTTGTAGACTCAGCCAGCTCCATCACAGGCACAGCCCTCCCCACCATCAAGGACATCGTCATGAGGCGGTTCCTCAAGAAGGCAGCATCCATCATTGAAGACCCTCACCATCCGGGACATGCCCTCTTCTCATTACTACTATCAGGGAGGAAGTACAGGAACCTGAAGACCCACACTCAACAGTTGAGGAACAGCTTCTTCCCTTCCACCATCAGATTTCTGAATGGTCCATGAATCCATGAACACTAACTTGTTATTCCTCTTTTGCACTATTTATTTATTTTTGTAACTTATAGCAATTTTTATGTCTTTATGTCTTACACCGTACTGCTGCTGCAAAACAACAAATTTCATGACATATGTCAGTGAAAATAAACCTGATTCTGATTTAATTCAATAACATGTGGTTTTGATCTTGACAACTTGACAGAAGCAATCTGCAACAGGCTGCTCTGAGCTGGTAAGCTTGGTCTCCTTGTGTGTGGAGTGAGAACCTGAAGGAGGCAGAGCTTCCAAAGCCATTCCTGCTCTTTGTGATCCACAAGATAAACATCTGTAACTCCTTCCCTAAAACTGTCCTCACCTTCCTTAGGTGATAAGTTTGCTGAGGTATGAAAAACCTACCCAGCCTCATTAAATATTTGAATTTCCAATCAATCTCCTGTGAGTGTGCCGGCTCCTTGATATGTCCCTGTTAAACTCAAAAGGAGATGAGTTGAGATTGTATTTTGGATCATTAAAATTTTAAACTCTGACCTAACCCCAATTTTTGAGTGTTAAAAGCTAGTCCATTCTGGTTCAATAAAGTAGCATGTAAGAAAATGTTCAGCTTAACATAACAATGGGAGAGTTTGAACATCAGCTACTTGGCATACTGCACGTTCATTAATGGTAGACTTCCAAGCTGAATACAAAACAGCAAATAAGGAAAATGGAACCTATATGTGGGGCAGCATTAAGGAAAAACTGTTTTTCTTTACTAGGGTGATGGAAGCATACTGGAGCTCAACAAACTGCGAATACCCTTTGACGCAGTCAAATTCCAGAATTCACATTAATGTGAATGTTTTCCCAAACAAGACTGGAGGCAAATCTGGAAATCTTTATGTGACAGCCACAGAAATGGGCAAAGATAAGATCTGTGCATTTAATCTGACAGAAAGGCCTATTATGGCTGACTGTGAGAACCAATCACTTCCAGCCCTTTAGATAAGCACCCAAGTGTATTACCAGCAAAATAACATCAGATGCCACAGTCACATCTCACAATTTGTTCTGAAACGACTTTGTTCCGTCGTTGACTCTGTATTACTGACTCTGTTCATTTGACTGAGATTTTTTCCAGATGTTATCATCTTTGTTATTCCCTGTTGCACCTTTCTACACCCTGAAGTAAATGACCAAACTCCAAACTGCTCAGACCACACTGCTTGAGCAGCATTGTGACCAGGGACTGAATAATGTACTGTACATTACTGGAGTTCTAATGTCACCCTCCACTTCCTGTTGATGATTGGCTACAGCCAAGTCTTGTTCAAGGGTCCACCTTGGGTGAATTTGCAGAGAAAATAGATGAAAATATCAGTAAAGAACAGAGTTCAATGCCTAGAATGTATAAGGAAGAAAAATGATTGATTTAATGCTGTCAGTAGTATATACCATTAAACCCAATTATCAAGCTTCATGTATAAATGCTTAATTGTAGCAACTCATCATCTGTGCAGGCAAACCGGCTCAGCGATCGGGGCGCACGTCGTCAGAGCGGCGGGGCCCAAGATGGCACTGGGCCTCCATCTTCCCCAAGCAATGGGGGAGAAGCCACACGCACGAAAAGATTTCGATGACGTAGCACGTAGTCATTTCTGTTTTCGGAAGACGGGAACCGCGTGGCTTAAAAGGCCCGTGCAAGGCGGTTAAATAAATCAGTCTTGTTCGACAGCTTGCAGACTCATGTCTTTATTCTCGCATCGCGGTAGCAGCCGCTACATTGGTGACCCCGACGGTCCAAATGGATTTTGGACCCACACAACGGATGACAACGCAGCAGCCAACGCAGTGGCACTCAAGCTGCCCATCTTTTGGACACTTCGGTCCCGCACGTGGTTCGACCAAGCCGAAGCCTGGTTCCAACTTCGACAGATCACCTCCGATTCTACACGGTACTACCATGAGGTCAGCTCCCTGGACCAGGAGACAGCCGCCCAGGTCGGAGACTTCATCCAGTCTCCTCTGGAGGAAGGCAAGTACCCAGCTTTCAAGGCCCTTCTCATTCGGACCTTCGGCCTCTCCTGTCATGAGCACGCCGCCCGCCTGCTTCATCTCGACGGCCTGGGGGACAGATCCCCATCCGCCCTGATGAACGAGATGCTGGCCTTGGCTGAGGGACACAAGCCCTTCCTGATGGTCGAGCAGGCCTTCCTCGAACAGCTGCCTGACGATATTCACCTGCTGTTGGCCAATGCCGACTTCAGCAACCCACGTGAGGCAGTCGCCAGGGCAGATGTCCTGTGGAAGGCCAAGTGCGAGAGCAGTTCGTCTGTCGGCCAAATCGCCAGACCCGTACAGTCCAATTACAATTCGACGGCAGCCGTTTTAACTGGAACCTTACCCTTGCCGCCATCGCCCAGCCACTCCTGGGAGCCAACTTCCTCCAGGCCCACAGCCTGATAGTCGACCTGTGAGGGAAACGGCTAGTGCACTCCAGAACCTTCCAAACTTACTCTCTGGGAGAAGCCAGCCTACCAGCCCCCTGCCTGGGCTCCGTTTCCCTGTCTGGCAACAAGTTCACCAAGCTCCTAGCCGAGTTCCCATCAGTTCTGGCACCTCAGTTCACGAATTCGATGCCCAAACACAGGGTGCGGCACCACATCACTACGACAGGGCCACCCCTTCACGCCCAAGCACGACGACTACCTCCAGACAAGCTCTGCCTGGCGAAGGAGGAGTTCCGCCGCATGGAGGAGCTGGAGATCATTTGCAGGTCAGACAGCCCCTGGGCCTCCACCTGCACATGGTCCCCAAAGCCACCAGCGGGTGGAGGCCCTGCGGCGACTACCACAGGCTGAATGACGCCACCACCCCAGACCGCTACCCCGTCCCTCATATCCAGGACTTCACAGCAAACCTTACAACGGGGTCCACATCTTCTCCAAGGTGGACCTTGTCTGGGGATACCACCAAATCCCGGTCCACCCTGACGACGTCCCCAAAACTGCGCTCATCACTCCGTTCGGCCTCTTCGAATTCCTTCGAATGCCGTTCGGCCTTAAGAACGCCACGCAGACCTTCCAGCGGCTGATGGACGTGGTAGGCTGCGACCTGGACTTTGTGTTCATTTATTTAGATGACATCCTCATCGCCAGCCGTACCACAAGAACACCTTATTCCACCTCCGCCAGCTGTACTCCCGCCTCAGTGATTTCGGCCTCACTATCAACCTGGCCAAGTGCCCAATTCGGACTCGACACTATCGATTTCCTCGGCCACAGAATCATCAGCAAGGGAGCAACACCCCTACCCCCAAGGTAGACACTATTTGCCATTTGCCCGTCCAACACGGTCAAAGGCCTGCAGGAGTTTGTTGGGATGGTCAACTTTTAAAATCATTTCATCCCTGCAGCAGCCCGTATCATGCACCCTTTGTTCTCGCTGATGTCTGGCAAGGGCTAGGACATCGCCTGGGATGACGAGGCCGTGGCTGCCTTCGTTAAGGCCAAAGAAGCCCTAGCAGATGCCGCGAGGCTGGTACACCCAGGACAGACATCCCAACTGCCCACACGGTGGACGCATCCAACACCGCGATCGGTGGGGTACTGGAACAACTAATCAAAGGCCATTGGCAACCCTTGGCGTTTTTCAGCAGGCACCTTAGGCCACCCGAACTCAAATACAACGCTTTTGATCAAGAACTACTAGCGCTGTACCTGGCAATCCGGCATTTCTGGTACTTTTTAGAAGGCAGGCCTTTCAACCACGTTCACTGACCACAAGCCATTGTCTTTTGCCTTCTCTAAGATCTCCGATCCCTGGTCAGCCCACCAGCAGTGACATTTGTCCTATATTTCCGAGTTCACAATGGATATCCAACATGTCTCCGGAAAGGACAATGTCGTTGCTGATGTGGTCTCCAGACCGACCATCCATAGCCTGTCCCTGCGTGTAGGCTACGCAGCCCTGGCTGACGCACAGCAAGCCGACGACCAGCTGCCCAGCTACAGAACCGCAGTCTCAGGCCTGCAGCTCCAAGATTTTGTAGTTGGCCCAGGTCAGCAGACTCTCCTGTGCAACGTCACAACCGGTCAGCCCCGCCCTATAGTTCCTGCAGCCTGGCGGAAATGCGTCTTCGACTCAGTACATGGGTTGGCGCACCCATTCATCAGATCGACTGACCGACTGGTCGCCAGCAAGTTCGTCTGGCATGGCCTGCGCAAACAGGTCAGTGAGTGGGCCAGGACTTGTCCGCACTGCCAGACATCAAAAATCCAACGACACACCAAGGTCCCGCCACAGCAGTTCGAACCTACCCGTAGAAGGTTCAACCACATTCACGTCGACCTCGTTAGTCCCCTGCCAGTTTCAAGAGGAGTGCGGTACCTCCTTACTATCGTGGACCGGTTCACGAGGTGGCCAGAGGCAACCCCTCTCTCAGACATCACGACCAATTCCTGCGCCCGGGCACTGCTCACAACTTGGGTCTCGCTCTTTGGTGTTCCGGCCCACATCACTTCAGACAGAGGCGCCCAGTTTATGTCCAGCCTCTGTCTGCATTAGCAAACATGCTAGGAAACGGCAGCTGCACCACCACTATGGCCTACCACTCTCAGTCAAACGGGTTGGTAGAACGTTTCCACCGCCATCTGAAATCAGCCCTGATGGCCCGCCTGAAAGGTCCTAACTGGGTCGACGAACTTCCTTGGGTCCTGCTTGGCATATGCACTGCCCCCAAGGAGGATCTCCACACTTCGTCAGCCGAACTCGTGTATGGTGCACCCCTGTTCGTCCCAGGGGAGTTCATACCCACCCTTGGGGGCAAGAGGAACAACCCGCGGCAGTCCTGGAAAGACTGAGCGAGAGGCTCGGCAGCTTGGCACCGATTCCCACTTCGCGACATGGTCAGTCCCCATCCTGTGAGCCCAAGGAACTATGAGACTGTAAGTTCGTTTTCGTTCGCAGGGGCACGCCCCAGGCACCGTTGCACCGACCATACGAGGGGCCGTTCCAGGTCATCAGAAATAATGGGTCCACCTTTATTTTGGACAATGGGGGCAAGGAAGAAGTCTTCACGACGGACCGCCTCAAACTGGCCCATTTAGAATTTAGACCAACAACAACCGGTCGAGGTCCCAACACCACGACGCAGAAGCCGACCACCTGAGCAACGGCTAGCACAGCCCGTGGACTTTGGGGACCGTATCCCGGTTCTGGGGGCGGGGGTTGTGTGGCGACTCATCGTCCCATCGTCCGTGCAGGCGAACCAGCTCAGCAGTCAGGGCACGTGTCGTTGGAGCGGTGGGGCCCAAGGTGGCACTGAGCCTTCGTCTTCCCCGAGCGACGGGGGAGAACACGCACGCGCGAGAAGATTTCAATGACGTAGCACGTACGTCATTTCCGTTTTCAGAAGGCGGGAACCAAGCGGCTTAAAAGTCCCACGCAAGGCGTGTAAATAAATCAGTCTTGATCCACAGCTTGCAGACTCATGTCTTTATTCTCGCATCATGGTAGCAGCCGCTACATAATGCCCTTAAGATATATTTTTGTGCATCATCTTGATATAAGCAGTAACTGAGGTAATGACTTCATAACAGTGGCACACACATGCTGACTGTTGATACATAACACTCACAATCTAAATGCCTACAATTGTGTGCCCAAAAAAGCAGCAGTAGTTCAGTCTTCTAATCATCTACTTTGCAGAAAATTAACCTTTACCATTACTCGTCCCCAAGAGACTCAAGTACATTTATATATGTCAGGGTAGATTTTTGACTACCTACTGCCTGAGGCAAACACGAAACAGAAGCTTGTAAAATGTGCCCTCTTTTACAGCGGGTGATAGGAAATCAGCAGCTGATCTCAGGACAGAAATCTTTGGCAGAAATTATGGTCAGTAGTTATGAGTTATCACTTTTGATGTGCTGACACATCATTTCCCCAGCTGTTTAAAGGCCTACACCAAATCAATGCAGGATTCAGATGTAGGAAACAAGGCTTTCAGATTGTTTTTTGTTAAACAACTTGCTGCAATCTGAGAAATCAGAATGTCAGTGCTAGCACTCTAGTGAGTTCTGATGGTGTTGCTACATCAATGTTGTTTAGAGTCCACAGCACACAACATAGGCCCTTCAACCAAAAGGTTTATGTCAGTTTTTATACTCCATACATCTTGGTTCATCTCACCTATAACATTGGCCAAAGGACTCATACTGGAAGATGGCCCTAACTGTGATCTTAGTGACCAGATTTGAGCTGACAGGATCAAAAGCCCAGCACCAATGGGATTGCACTCAAGTCAAGGCAGGCTGCAATGTGTGGGAGGAAAACTCACTGGTTAGTTCATAATGAGGCTCAGGCAGTTTGAAACCTAAAAAGAGCACAATCCCCAGCCCAAAGCCAGCTAACTGTCATAAAAGCCAGTCAGTCAGAGCAGAAATTGAATTCAGGAACCTGAGAACCTTCCCAGCATGAAGATTCAGCAGCATCTACCGACTCTGGGTAGGACAGACAGAACCTGAGCACAGGAACACAGGAAGAAATCACAGGAATTTACAGCACAGGAGGGCATTCAGCCTGTGAGTCCATGCTGACCAAAAATTGGTTGAGGGAGATCCAGAGAAGCCCAGCAGAACAATTTGGCTCCTCCTGGTCAATAAGGATGCTACAGAAAAGTAAAACAAACCATGGTAGTGTAGCAGTTAGCATAATGCCATTACAGCGCCTGAGACCCAGGTTCAATTCTGGCCGCTGCCTGTAAGGAGTTTGTATGTTCTCCACGTGTCTGCGTGGGTTTCCTCCCGGTGCACCGGCTTCCTCCCGCATTCCAAAGACATGAGGGTTAGGAGGTTGTGGGCATGCTATGTTGGCGCCAGACACAAGGCGACACTTGCTGGCTGCCCCCAGAACACTTTACGCAAAAGATACATTTCACTGTGTGTTTTGGTGTACATGTGAGTAATAAAGATAGCTTATCTATCACAGGTTATTTTGGTCACACTGTGCTTTGGTTTAGAACCTTATCAGCTTCCTGAATGCTTGAAAAATGTTTTTGTTTCAGTGCTAATCTATTGGCAGTTTATCGCTTGAGATTTCTCGCAATGAAGCAGCAACCCTCCCTGCCTACAGTGAGAAACTCTTCCTAACCTGATCTGTGGCATATTACAATGCTTCAGTAACAAGACCCATTGTACTGTCCAGCCATACAAATTCTGCCAGGAGCAGTGGAGGTGGGGCAGTTGTTAAACTTATTCTCCCAAAGTCTTTTTTCTCAGTTCTATTGCCTTGACCTGATAGACAAGACCAGGATGGGCTCTAAGGAATAGCAGTTTTACCAAGAATTGTCTATTGGCTAATTGCAAGGAGACAGGAGAACATAAAGAGCAGCCAGCAAACCTAGTTCATGGTCCATAACTAAAATTTGCTCATTATGGGACTTTAACATGCTCTCTTAAGGTGCTTGACACAAAAGATGAATCCTTGAAGTAATTTGGATTGCCAAATCAATATAGGTTGGGAGAAATGTTCGAATTTGTGAATTTGATTGGAGATTAATATTTCACTTCCAGAGTAGAGGAAAGTCAAAAGGGAAGACCTCAAAACAGTTTGCCAATCAAGTGTTATAGGTGAGAGTTCAATAATTTAAAAAGAGAACTCAGGCACAGAAATGGAAACTATGGGTACCAACAACACATTCCAAGTCTGAAAGGAGAGTTACAGAAGGTTGCATGATTACCCTTATATGAGTATGGACAATTGTAGGCTTAAATCCACCCAGCAAAGCAAATGATGAAAGCAAGAAGAAATATGGAAGCAAATGGACTCCAATCTTAAGAATGTCTCCGCAGGAGAACTTGACTGACCATGGGAGGTAGATCTGTTTAACACAAATTCATTCCAAAAGGAGGTAATTCTTTTAATCACCAGCTGCTGCTGAAAAAGAAAGTAAATGTTTTCAGATTGACCTGTCACCAAGCTATTGACTGACAGGTTATGTAAGGAGACTGCTTTCAGAGCAGCTGACTCCAAGCCCTGGTAAACAAAGTACATCAAAGATAAATGCTTAACCCAACAGTCATGAACATTCACTCATGTACAACATAATGTTTTAATTTGATTAGATTAATCATGTTGTCATGGATGTCTTATAAAATTAATGTTAATTTGGGTATTTCTGCCTTTATTTTTGATGATTCTGACAAGAACCAGTTCATTTACTCAGTTGTATGCAGTGTGTGAACAGTATGGAAACCATTAACATAACTGGAGTTAATTGAAGTGAGTGGAGTATTGTTACAAGTATTGTTGAGGGATCTATGGGTTCTCGTGCACATATTGGAAAAGGTTAGCAGTCAGGGAGCAGCAAGAGGTTAGCAAGGCAAATGACATATTGGCTTTTATTGCAAGAGGTTGAAATTTAGAGTTTAGAGGTATTATTAGAATTGTATAGGATGCTGGTGAGGCCACACCTGAAGAAATGTACACAATTTTGGATTCCTTCTTTAAGGATATTCTGGCATGGAGACTGTTCACAGGAGATTCACCAGGCTAATTCCTGGGATGAGAGGATCATCCTATCATGAACAGCTGAAGAATTTAAATCTAGAAGAATGAGGGATGATGTTATTGAAACGTATAAAATCCTTAGGGGGTATGACAGAGTAGATGTTGAGATGTTTTCACTCGTGGAAGAATCTTGAACAAGGGGAGAAATTTATAAAATGATGGGGTGGTCATTTAAAACTGAGGTGCATAGGAACTTCTTCTCGCAGATGTTGGTGAACCTCTAGAATTCTCTACCACAGAGGGTTATGGAAGCTGGATCATTAAGGGTATTTAAAAATAAAGCAGTAAAATTTTTGAAAGATCATGGAATTGACAGCTGTGGGAAACTGGCACAAGAGTTGAAGCTTGGGAAGATCAGCCATGATTAAAAAAAATCAAATGCTGTAAGAACTCAGGGGGTCAGGCAGCATCTGTGCAGGGAAATGGACAGTCAAAATTTCAGGTCATGACACTTCATCTGGATGGGTGATGTCTGACCCACTGAGTTCTTCTGGCAATTTGTTTTTTTTTAACTCTAGATTCTAGCATCTGCAGTCTTTTGTGTCTCCATCTTTAGTCATGATCATGCTAAATGGTAGGTCAGGCTGGAGGGGCTCAGTGGCCTACTCCTGTTCCTATTTTCTTATGTTCTTCAGTTAATTGAGATAAGATAGGTTAAACAAGTTACACAGTAGTAATTAATTAAATCATAAAAATAGTAGGTAAATTTCCAACCTTCATTGCTGGTGTGGAGTTGAACATAGAATGTTACACAGTACAGGCCCTTTGGTCCACGATGATTTGCCAACATTTTATCCTGCTCTACTATCTATCTGACCCTTCCCTCCCACATAGCCCTCCATTTTTCTATCATTCATGTGGCTAGCTAAGAGTCTCTTAAATGTTCTTAATGCACATATTTGCCCCTACAACCTCCTTAGTGCAAAGGTTTGGATGGGGTGGAATTTGTTGGGTGTGTCCAGTAAGGATTCCTGACACAATATGTAGATAGGTCAACTAGAGGAGCGGCCATTCCGGATCCGGTACTAGGCAATGAATCTAGTCAGGTGTCACATCTCTCGGTGGGTGAGCATTTCGGAGACAGTGACCACAACTTCCTGACCTTTACCCTTGCCTTGGCGAGGGATAGGAGCAGATGGTATGGGAAAGTATTTAATTGGGGGAGCAGGAATTATGGTGCTATTGGGCAAGAACTTGGTAGTGCAAATTGGGAGCAGGTGTACTCAGGGATACTCAGCACAATGGAAATGTGGAGGTTGTTTAGCGATCACTTGCATGAGGCTCTGGGTAGGTTTGTCCCATTGAGGCAGGAAAAGGATGGTAGGGTGAGGGAACCATGGTTGACAAAGGATATGGAATATCTAGTGAAGAGGAAGAAAGAAGCTTGCTTAAGGCTTGGGAAGCAAGGATCAGACAACAGGGCTCTAGAGTTACAACGTAGCCAGGAAGAAGCTTAAGAATGGACTTGGGAGAGCCAGAAGGGAGCATGAGAAAGCCTTGGTGAGTAGGATTAAGGAAAATCCCAAGGTGTTCTACTCATATGTGAAGAACAGGAGGATGACTAGAGTGAAGGTAGGACCAATTATGGATAGAGGAGAAAACATGTGCCTGGAGTCGGAGGAGGTAGGGGAGGTCCTTAATGAATATTTTGCTTCAGTATTCACCTGTGAGAGAGACCTTGACGTTTGTGAGGACAGCATAAAACAGGCTGATAAGCTAGAACATCTCAATATTAAGAAGAAGGATGTGCTGGACCTTTTGAAAAGCATTAGGATAGATAAGTCCCCAGGGCCAGATAGGATATATCCCAGGATACTATGGGAAGTGAGGGAAGAAATTTCTGAGCCCTTGGCAATGATCTTTGTGTCCTCACTGGCCACAGGAGTAGTACCAGATGATTGGAGGGTGGCAAATGTTATTCCTTCTTTCAAGAAAGGGAGTAGGGATTACCCTAGAAATTATAGACCAGTGAGTGTTACTTCAGTGGTGGGAAAATTATTGGAAAATATCCTTAGGGACAGAATTTGAGCATTTGGAGAAGCATAGTCTGATTAGGGATAGTCAGCATGGCTTTGTGAGGGGCAGGTCATGCCTCACAAGCCTAAATGACTTCTTTGAGGATGTGACAAAACACATTGAGGGGAGAGCAGTGGATGTGGTGTATATGGACTTTAGTAAGACATTTGATAAGGTTCCCATGATAGGTTCATTCAGAAGGTCAGGAGGCATGGGATCCAGGGAAATTGGCTGTGTGGATTTGGAATTGGCTTGCCCATAGAAGACAGGGTGGTAGTAGATGGAACGTATTCTGCCTGGTGGTCAGTAACCAGTAATGTTCTGCAGGGATCTGTTCTAGGACCCCTGCCCTTTGATTTTTATAAATGACTAGGATGAGGAAGTGGAAGGGTGGGTTAGTAAGTTTGCAGATGACATGAAGGTTGGTGTGTTGTGGATAGTGTAGAAGGTTGTTGAGGGTTACAACAGGACATTGATAGGATACAAAGCTGGTCTGAGAAGTGGCAGATGGAGTTCAACCCAGAAAAGTTTGAAGTGATTCACTTTGGAAGGTCAAATTTGAAGGCAAAATACAGGGTTAATGGCAGGATTCTTAGCCATGTGGAGGAACAGAGGGATATTGGGGTCCAAGTCCATAGATCCCTCAAAGTTACTGCGCAAGTTGATAGGGTTGTTAAGAAGGAGGATGGTGTGTTGGCCTTCATTTGTCAAGGGACTGCGTTCAAGAGACGCAAGGTAATGTTGCAGCTTTAAAACTCTGGTTGGACCACACTTAGAATATTGTGTTCTGGTCGCCTCACTATAGGAAGGATGTGGAAGCTTTAGAAAGGGTGCAGAGGAGATTTACAAGGATGCTGCCTGGACTGGAGAGCATGTCTTGTGAGGATGGGTTGAATGAGCTAGACCTTTTCTCTTTGAAGCAAAGGAGGATGAGATGTGGCCTGATAGAGGTGTACAAGATGATAAGAGGCATAGATCGCGTGGACAGTCAGACCTTTTCCCAGGGTGGAAATGACTAACACGAGGGGGCATAATTTTAAGGTGACTGGAGGAAAGTACAGGGGGGAGATCAGAGGTTAAGTTTTTTAACAGTGGTGGGTGTGTGGACTGAGCTGTCGGGGTGCTGGTAGAGGCAGATACAATAGGGACATTTAAGAGACTCTAAGGCACATGGATGGTAGAAAAAAATGGAGGGGTATGTGGGAGGGAATGGTTAGATTGATCTTAGAGTAGGTTAAAAGATTGGCACAACATTGTGGGCTGAAGTGCCTATACTGCACTGTAATGTTCCATGTTCTAACACTTTCAATTACCAACTCCTGTTACAGATATTAATGTTCCACAAACTTTTATTAGTTTCTCCTGATCTCTCACTGAATTTCTTACAATGACAACACATTTATACAAATGCCATAAACATAAAGGTGCTTCACTGGGATAAAATCAGGCTTCAAGAGCTTGGTTAAAGAGGTATGTTTCAATAAGTTAAAAGAGAAAATGATAGAGATCAGAGAATGAACTTGGAACTATAGGACGTAGGCTGCTGCAGACACGGCTGTCAATTGTAGTGTGATGGAAGTCAGGATTATAATTTTCTACATTCTTTGTCCCTTTGTTCCAGACACATCAATTGCTGGATAGTTTCTATCCATTGTGTCCCACACTTCCTTAATTGACATCTATATTAAACTACAATGTAATTAATGAATATGATCAGTTTTTTAATTGACATGGTTCTTTTGAAGATCTGCTAATAGCATGCCCAATCCATCTGTATGGTCTGTCTGTGGATATCCACTCTTCAGATCTTGTTGTTTTTAAACCTGATATGAGATTACACTAAATATCAGCACAACAGCAGAAAAAATTAAAAGTTTTAAGTCCAAAATAATACAAAGAATAAAGATAGGCAGTAGCTATTTCATCTTTCAGAAGGAACAAGGCAGTTTATATTTAAGACACCTCATTTATACATCTCAAACAATAAAATATCAGCAAATAACATCTGTCCAAAACCTACTCAGAAATTGTAAAACTTTCTTGATGTCTGAGTGGATCAAAGAATTCTGCCTGTGATTCTGGGGACGCAGTCCACAAGGTTACGCTGAAAACTTTTAACCCAAAATGTAGCATAACTAACTAGGAATTAAACCTGGGTTTTCTAAATCACATAACTCAGTTGTAAGTCATTTAGGCTGCTGTCTGACTCTTCTCAGCCCAATTTTTGGAAGTGGCCCCAACAGTAATGATTTTTATGCAGTCTTTCCATCATAGGGTCTATGAGTAATAGAAATTCATTATGATGATTTTAAAGTGGGGTAGAGAAGCAACTTCTACTTAAGATTTAAAATTACCCAGTTTCCGTTATAAGCTGTCAAGTGGCCACCTTGATGATGCTCTACAACAGACATAAATGTTGACTATAATATCTGAAAGAACTGTCTATTTAAAAACAAATTATAACAAAATTTTGGACTGGAGCCCATTGTGGACATCATTGTTTGTATTTCTTGCATTTTATAAACTTGTGACTTCATTCATGACATGATTCTGAGGAAGTATTGCTCTAGATCTGAGCTGTTGAGGAATTCTTAAATTTACAATCTGTACCATTTTCATGGCAAACCTCCAGTTTTGTGTATTGAAGAATTTATCTAAATTGGCACATTGTTCTGCCATATGCTATGAGTTTAGAGGAGGCCTACAAACATCAGGAAATCCTCCACAGTTCCTGAACCACCTGAAGTCTTCAATGCTACAGCTTCTGTTACTACTCCCCTTCTACTGATATTGGCCAAGGCTTCCAAACAGCAGGTAGTACTTTTGAGACTTCATTCTTTACTGTATGATAATTCTTTCAGTGTAAATTTGAGGAATATAGAATATTTAACACAGGTGCAAAGCATTTGATGCCTCCTACACACTGAATAAAAACTGATGCATTTTGTAAAGGTTGTAAAAGTCAAACTGTGCCAAGGACTGCCGAGAATAACAATGAGCACATCATCATTTACTGAGCTTTGAGGGACTTGTGCCTTCCTGGTTTGCTAAGTGCCTGTATTAAAGAAATAGCTAGCGGGGAAAGGCTATATATTTATTGTACTAAGCAATGTATCTGAAGATGTCTTGCCTGAAAACTTAAATGGGGCATTATCCTCTGTATCTTACCCAAAATTTATCCTTTAGTTATTACTGAGAAAACATTATCTGGTCAATATCACTGTTCCATGTGGGGCCTGTATGTGTGAAAGTTGTCTACCCTGTTTCCTATAGTACAACAGTGCCAAAACTTCAAATATACTTTCCTCTTTGTAAAGAGGACACTGAGAATGGGGTCTAGGCCATCGAGACCGAGATGAGGAGAAATTTCTTCACTGAGACCGTGGTGAAACTTTGGAATTATTTACCCCAGACAGCTGTGGAAGCTGTTTTATGTTCATTCAAAGCAAAGATCGATACATTTTTAGGCATGAAGTGAATCAAGAGGTTTTCAAACAGTACTGGAAAATAACACTGAGGTAGAAGAACATGATCTTGATGAATGTTGGAGCAGGCTTGAAGAGACAGATGGCTTGGTCTGCTCCTATTTCTTGTGTAAGCTGCTGAGGGATATGCTGAAAAGGACATGAGAAATACCACAGAACAATATATTCTTTTCCTTGTGATGCTTCACAGTCAAATAAGCTCCCAGCAGACATAGAATGAAAAATAATCATTTTTGAGAGTTTGTACTGAAGGGTTTTTGTCACTAAAATGCACTCTATGAAGATTCAATGCTTTTTTTAAATTGGGTAGAGAAGATATTAAATGTATGCATTCTGTACATTTAATTTCAAAATTATACTTCATGTTTAAAGCTAACCACTTAATGGAAAGTCTCTATATATTTTCTAGAAATTCATCCCTATTGGTACCACTGAACATGCTATATAATAGCATGTTGTATTTGTCTCTGAGATTAACTCTGTTGAAGTCAATGGGATGAATTTCAGATGTAGAGGATGAAGTGCTGGTGCTAAAATATGGTGCGTTTAATGCCAAGGATTAATCCTTAAACATAGAATTTTACAGCATAGTGGACAATTTAACCCAACAGATCTGTTAGTGTTGATATGCTCACAAGCCTGCTCACACCTTACTTCATGTCAAACTTGTGATATATGGACAAACAAAGAGATTTTTGTAATAGTTATATTGGTGAGTTAAAGAACTTAAAATAATAGTTGAGTGCTTATCATATTTCTGAAAAGTTCAGGCTTGTAACATTAATACATTTCTCATGATATGGCTCATGATTGGTTCCAGCAACACCCTCCAGTCCTTCAACGATTGTGTTTCTCCAGTTACAGCTACTTATGCCTGTGGCTCATTCCAGAAACCCTCCCTTAAACTTTTCCACCTCCTCTCTTCTCTATTAAAAGCTTAAATTCTACGTCCTTGAACAAACTTATTGTCACCGTTGTAAAATCACCTTGTGTGCTTCAGCTTCATATTTTGTCCCATCTTGCGATGAAATGTCTGCAACAGTTGAGTCTGTTAAGGCACTATGTAACAGCTGCTGCTGCTAATGCAGTTCCTTATAATGAGTATTATACAACCTAACACCCTGTATTACTGTGATGCCTAGTTGGAACACTATTTCACTTGCACTGGTATCAATCAACATGGTACAAACATGTAGTCTAATTTGGATTCACAAGCACAGAATTAAGAACACTAGTAATTAAGCCAAGATAGCCACAAAGTCTCTTTCTTGTAAGAGGCAACCAGTGAAAGAAGAGTGAAACTGTCACTGGCACAAATTCTAGGTGCCCAGCTGAAAAATGCAATGTGAAATAACTGTTGTTCTTCCTTTTTTTTAAACAATAATAGGTTATCCACAGTGAAAATCATGGTGAGTCATTAGGTCTTTTATGTCATACAAAGGAGATCGCCAGAACTAAATAAGTCAACTTGCATTTTTTTAAGTGTGAACAGGAATTATACTAATGGATTGGGATTGAAATTGAATAGCATTTTGTAAAATCTTTCTCTTATGTGAACTTTTGTCCCCACATCAGTTTAAGATTTAAGTATTTTTAAAGCTCAATACACAAGCAGCACTGTAAAGACAGATGTCTGCAGCTGTCATTTGTTTTTTTTATCTATTTTCCTTATGAAGGAGACCACTCAGCCCATCAATTTTGACTGATACAGGGTCTCAACCCAAAACATCAACAATCCCTTCCCTCTCACAGATGCTGCATGGCCTGCTGAGTTCCTCCAGTAGATTGTTTGTTACTTTCTCACTGATTCCCTTGCAATGTATCTACACTAGAGGCAATTGACACCAGGCAGTTAATCTACTAGCATGTGTTCAGGGTGTGGGAGGAAACAAGATTACCTGGAGGATCCCTGGCAATCACAGGGTGAATGTGCAACCTCAATAAAGACAGCACCAGTGGTCAGGTTCGAACTCGCGTTGCTGGATCTGTGAAACAGCAGCCTTGCTTGGTGTGCCACTGCTGCTCTGCAGGTGTTCTCTGCTGGCAAATTAATGGAATCCTTAAAAATGGCATAAATGCCAAAAAATCTACTGCCAAAACTGCTGTTGAAAACTGGAAAATTACCTTGGAAAGTCAGGAATCTGGTATTTGATTGAACTGGGAGGTAAGGATGGAATTATCATCATTCAGGGAGTAAGGTTAAGTCTAATATCTTAACCTTAAAGAAACAATCATGCCTTGGATACCACTGTGAGATAGTCCCAAGTACTGGTATCACTTACAAATAGGTCTGGGATTCTGCAAAACTGGAATGAGAAATCTAGGTCCAATTGCATTTCAATGGGAATACTGGAGCTTTGGCAGAATCAGAAATCCTTTGATTTGGCATCAGGAGAGGGAACCAAGGATTCAGAAGAACAATGGAAGAACCCAAGGTTTGGCACAACGGGACTGAAGACCATGAAGTAGACAGTGAAGAAGGTTATCAAAATTTACAGGGGATCTTGATCAGCTAGGTAAGTGGGTCAAGGATTGGCAAATGGCTTTCAATTCTAATAAGTGCAAAGTGTTGCATTTTGGGAAGTCAAAACAGGGTAGTACTTGTACAGTGATTGGTCGGACCCTGGGGAGTGATGTAGAACAGAGGGACCAAGGAGTACAAGTACATAATTTGCTGAATGCGATGTCACAGGTGGACAAGGTGGTGAAGAAGGCATTTGGTGCGCTGGCTTTCATCAGTCAGCACATTCAGTATAGGAGTCAAAACTCTATGTTGCAGAGGGCATAGGTTTGAGGTGAGAGGTGTAGGATTTAAAAGGGACCTGTGGGTCAACTACTTCATGCAGAGGGTGGTGCGTATATGGAATGAGCTGCCAGAGGAAGTGGTTGAGGCAGGTACAATAACATTTAAAATACATTTGGATAAGTACATGGATAAGAAGGATTTAGAGGGATATGGGCCAAACACAAGCAAATGGGATCAGCTTGGTGGGCACCATGGTCGACATGGACAAGTTGGGCCAAAGGTCCTGCCTCCACATTGGTTCATACAGTGATAGAGGCTTGGTCAAATGTTACATTCCTGAGTGGGGTTGGGGGAAGGTGGGGAGGGGCAGAAATTTGACATCCATGCATTAAACACATCATGTGTTAACATATTCAAGGTGAGCTCCTCTTCTGAAATTCAGCTCTATTGGAGTCGATGGAACTTAATTTCAGAAGCAAGAGTTCAGCAAACATTACTGGACCACTTGTTTACTACAGATTTCCAAGATCCAGTCCCTGTCAGCAATCAAAGGAGGGGTAAATACATGAGTTTGGCAGCACTGGTTGGGTTAGAAATCACTACCAAGAAATTTGTTCCCATACAGTGGTGTACTATAAAGCAAGATGGTAAGGGTATCAAAAAGGAATGGGTTTAAGGTGAGCAGAAGGAGTTTTAAAGAGAATCTGTGGGGTTTTTTGTTTTTTTTTGCCCAAAGTGATTCTATAGAATATGCTGCCAGAGGAGGTGATGGAATCAGATGCAATTACTATGTTTAAGAATTATTTAGACAGACACGGAAATAGGAAACGATATAGTCTTAATGCAGGCAAATGGGATGGGCAAAAAGGTCAATGTAGGCATTGGGGGCTGAAGGGCCTGTTTCTGTGCTGAACAAAAATCTGACTCTGTGACTCTTTGACACTCTAACTCTACAACAGCTATGCATCTTAATCAGCTTCCAAAATTCATTTCCATTGACTTCCACAGAATTTTGAAAGCTCATTGCAACACGTACTACTGGCTGGGGAAGAATTTCTGAACAAACAACTATTTTGAATGATCCTTAGAATCACTTCATTTGGTCTCTCACTCACATACAGCAATAAGAAATTGTGGATATTCTAATTACTAACAATAAAATGCAGGTGGCAATTAGAGCTTTCAAAATTCAACCTGTTTGGGTTTTTTTTACAGAAAAAATATGAATAAATTCAATATGTATATCTCTCTGGCAGTTGCTGGGAATTAAAATGTTTATATACTCCAACTGTCAGCATTTCAGATAATTAGAGGCTGTTTCAAAATTAAATTTCCTCTGAAAAATCATCCTGTTCTCTGAGAACAGTTTTGTGTATTTTAAAGTTTCTAGAACATAACAGCCCAAACAGGTGCATAATCATAAGAATTTTGTTTTTTCCTCACTCAATCTCAACATAAAGAGAAACACTTCCAGTAGAAATTTGACCTGAATCAAGGCTTTGAAATCTATCCCCAAGTTGTTCTCGAAATAATTAGAAGAAAATGGTTTGAGAGAAATTACTCAAAACTCTACTGATGCAGCTAACTGGACAGCACTAATGCACCATGGGATAGCAACCAAGGTACTAATTTGCAAGCAATCAGTGCCTGCTTAATAGCCTATCTTGTAGAGCTTATTATTGCTTGTTTAGTGCACCATCTAACAGGAAGAATGCACTGAACTCTGCCAAATCTCTTTCTTTATCATCACACTGGCAGCCTTGTGTTTTTTCACACTACCTTGTTTTGAAGCAACACACACAAAATGCTGGAGGAACTCAGCAGATCAGGCAGCATCTATGGAGGGAAATGAACAGTTGACATTTTGGGTCGGGACTGCTGAAGGGTCTTGGCCCAAAACATTGACAGTTTATTTGCTTCCATTGATGCTGCCTGACCTGCTGAGTTCCTCCAATATTTTGTGTGCGTTGCTCCAGATTTCCATCATCTGCAGAATCGCTTGTGTCTCCACCAGTTTTGAAAGTTGCTTTGTTGACTGGGATGTCTATGCTTGATATTTGCTTATCAATTTGATGGCATTAGATGCAGTATTCCAGCTGAGTCATATTCCACTTTACGTAGGAGGCTGCAGGAAAACTGTTGCCTTCTGTCCCACCCTTCATGTGGCTGTCAATGCATTTCCCACTTGAAGGGTTGACCAGCATGCACACCATTATGTAGAGAGGAAAAACCACTGAGAAAGATAGGATTTCACCTGTCATGCTCCACCATCTTGGACCATGAACATGCCAATAGCTCCTGGAGTTCTCTCGTATAACAGACAATGGAGGTGGTGTCCAAATCTGGTGAGCAACAATGGTCATTGCCATCCCAAGCCAAGGAAACTGCCTGATGGCCCAAACAGCAGTAGGGTGACCTCAATCCCTGACAACCTCATGGGACAGGTCATTCTTCAAAGAATCAGTGCCATCATCCCCAATGAGTAGACAGGTATTTGACCCCAATGAACCATTGGTGACCAAGATTTCACGCTGACATGGAACAGTGAAGTCACAATCCAGTGTAATCTCAAGATGAGGGCTACGTACAAAGGCCTATCATCTGTCTGTGACACAGTCTGAAAGCACAGCATGGGCTCAGGCTCTCCAACCTGCTGCCTTATGCCAAGTAGCTCTGCCAGCTGTGAATGATCTTAAACAACCAAATAACAAGGGTTCAAGTGTGGGAAAAAAATGATAAGCCATGAATCTTCATCAACAGACGACCTCAAGGCAATGCCCTCGCTTTCAAGCTCTTCGACTGCTACAACCTTGAGAAAATCTGCCAACGTAGTTGATGGGTCACACATGATAGAGGCAAAAACCAGCAGGGACCTGGAGCACATCCTGACGGTGGACTGAACACAACAGCCAAATACTTCCAGAAGGCCGCAGCCAAACCCAGGAAAGTCCATGGTCACTACACTCCAGCTCTCAAACCAGCTGGCAACCTCAACACCTTCTATGGAGACAAAATCCACCATGAGCCAACACCAACATGCTTTGGAGTGATCCTTGACTTCCCCTTCACAACAATCTGCAGAAGTTTGTAATCCACAAACTCACAGGACTACCTGGGCTGTTGGCACAGAGTAAGAGAGACATCTGCTCTCCTGTTCACAGATCTTAACACCCATGGATCATTGACACACAGGTGGATTCAGCAATATGTGCAGTCACCAGAACCTTAAAGATGATGCCAACTCAATGATTCCTGGTGCTGTTGAAATTCTCCACTTGATATCCATCAAGGTGTTATGAAGCACACAGAGATTTGTGAACCATCAGAACCCCGCACCTACCAATCCATCCTTGAACAACCTTCCCAACTTCATGGAACGCTTTTTGCTCTTGCTCTCCTGACCTCATCAAATTTCAGCAGTGAGGATGATTGGAATAAGCTTGAACTAAAAGCACTGTGAAAGCAAGAGATTAATTCGATACCCAATCACAAGTCTCGTGGTCTTCACCAGTATCAAGAGCATGGGTGGTTCCAAGAAGGTCACTTGACTCATAACTGGCAAATCAAACTTTCTTGCACAGTGAATGCAATAACATGAATCAAGCAATGGACCACATCCTGCCACCAATGCAAATCCAATGAAGGAAGCCTGAAGATAAACACTCTCTCTGAAAGGCCACATGGTCCTTTATAGATCACAGATTTATTTTAAAATCTGGCTCCAGCCATATACGAAGAATAACAGATTATGTAACTTACCATATTAAAGCAACCAAAGCAAATGTTGTGGCATCATAATAGCCTAGAAATTCATCTCCAGTGTGTGGCACTCGATGCAGTATTTAGTCACATTTATACATTTTGTAATGCCTCTGAAATGGACTCAATGGAAGAAATTTCATAAGCAGAGTACAGTGCACTGATGCAATTGTAAGGCACTCTTATACTTTTTTTGTATTTTAAGGCAGGGATTCCTTCACATCACTCCACTGTACAGCTATAGCTGGCTAATCTTTTGTATGTTGGGGACAACATCTCCAACAAGGTTATCTTGGCATAAAGCTACACAATAGTGCAGGGTGGTTAAGGAAGGGCTCACCAAAGCTCTGACTCTTAACACACTGAGGTACTGACCTTCAAGTTTTATGCAGTCACCAGAAGGATTAGGAGAAGAGGATGTTGGAGGCCTGCTGCGGTTCATTGTTGGTGAGCTATTCCTCTTAATCCATCTCTCCTTATACATGTCTACATTCCCCCATGTACAGAGACATTGGAGAATTTTGGCTACAATATTTTGTCATATGATACATGAGTGGCATGTACTAGTACAACCATCTGAAGGTATTTTCTACATCTGTCTCCACTTCTCATTGCCTTGGTAAAGCACCAACTTAATGAAACACCCCTCCCACCCTGGACATTCTCTCTTTTCCCCCATCCCATTGGGCAGAAGATGCAAAAGCCTGAAAGCACGAACCACCAGGCTCAGGGACAGCTTCTATCCCACTATTATAAAACTATTGAACAGACCTCTTGTACAATAAGATAGACTCTTGACCTCACAATCTACATTGTCATGGCCTTTCACCTGATTGTCTGTCTGTCGGCACTGCACTTTCTCTGTAACACTGTAACACTTTATGCTGCATTCTGTTACTGCTTTTTTTCTTATTCTACCTCGATGTACCTATGTGACAAAACAATCTGTATGGATGGTATGCAAAACAAAGTTGTTCACTGTACCTGTGACAATAATAAACCAATTTACCAATTTTCTCCTCCAGATAGCTGATTCCAATCAGCAGCCTTAACAGGACACCTGACAGGTAACTGGATCAGATAGCAAAATAGCAAACCTAGTGCTGAACTTTCTTCTCAACATGTATTAGGCAGGCAGTCTGTGAATCAGTCAGGGCATGCCATCTGCTATTGCTGGTGAGTGGCCGTGGGTTGCCAACACTGAGTAGCCTCACTGATTGAGATGTGGAAATGCAGGATAGGCAATATGATGAAGACACAAGAGACTGCAGATGCTGGAACCTGGAGCAATAAAAAATCTACAGGAGGAACTCAGCAGATTGAGCAGCATCTGTTGGGGGTGAGGAGGAATGCAACATTGACAATTCCTTCCCCCTGCCACAGTTGCATTTCAGCCCACTGAGTTCATCCAGTAGATTGTTTGTTGGGCAATATGATGGCATGGAAAATCCAGCAGCTATTCTGTAAAATCAATATACAATGGGGGCAACAGACAGAGTGGGACAATCATAGGAGGGTGATAATGGAGGGTTAAATAGATGGTGGGGCTAGGAGGAGGATTTACTGAAAGCACAATCACCTCCTGTAGCATTCTCTTCTTGAATGGGAAATGTTTACCATTGCAGCCTGCTGGCTTCAGATAATTCTTGAAATGAGCCCACACAGCGGACTGCAAGTCCTCAGATGTAAGCTCCTGATATACAGCTATCTATCAAAGACATGACGAAGAATATTAGGTCTGCCTCTCACTCAAGCATGACCTAAAACCTCAGCCTGGGCACAGTGACAAATCAAGGCCACTACCCCGCGACATCAATCACTTAGGATCCTTGGAAATAAATGGGATTCATTGATCTATGTCAGATACTCTGAATTACCAGTAAGACGATCCACCATCCAGCTATAATGCCAGCCGTCCAATCATGCATACAAAGTCCTTCCAAAACAACACCCATTTTTGTCTAGAGGTGAGGTGAAAATACTGATGAAACTGAAGAACATCTGTGTCCAGTACGTGGAAAATACTATGCAATAACTGTTGTTCCCCTTGTGTGGGCTAAAGATCCAAAGACTAAAGATCTTCATTTATATCACTACTCATCTTACTTCAAAGATTTGCAAAGCAACGTGTGTGCATTTCAAAGTTTCAGTATTTCTCATCTATAAATTAATGCAAAAGCCATAGGAGGTGGCTGGAAGTTTTGGCTGTAAAATATCAAATCAAAAGTACAGCTAAAGTATAACCAGCAATTCTTACACCTTCATAATTTAAGAAGATGAATCAGCTTTACTTAATTTGAAGCCTAATTTTAAAGTTGCAATGTACCTGTCACAATCATTTGGTTTGTAATAACTCAAGAATCCTAATAGTTACAATCATTTAATAGTAAAGTCATGACATTTACTCCTGCAGTTATGACATTTGCTGTTACATGCATAGCTGGGTGAGTTTAGCTTAGTTTTTTTGATAGGCAAGTGGAGTGTGATCTAGTACCTGAGGAATAGCATCACAGAATATTATTTAGATGAAGAGGGACTACAAGATGCTGCTGCTCAGAAGGATCTGGGTGATGTCATACATATAGCACATAAAGGTCAGATGCAAGTACAGCAAATAATTAGGAAGGCATAAATAAAGTGCAAGAGCAAGGAAACATGATGTACATTTATAAAATACTGGTTTGGCCACATCTGGTGTATTGAATTGAATATTGATATATTCAATTGAAGTTCCAGGCACCTCAGTTTAAGAAAGATGTGAAGGTTCTGGAGAGGGTGCAGCAGGGATTTATTAGCACGATTTGAGCAATGAAATATTTTAGCAACAAGGATAGACTGGAAAAGCTAGTATTGGAACAGAGGCAGTTGTGAAAGCAAGTGATTAAAATTAGAGTTTAATCTGTATGGTTTCTAATATTTAAAATTAGAAACCATCCAGACAAAGTAGATAGAGAGAAACCGTCCCCATTGGCAAAAGGGTCTCATATTTCCTTCCAACACAGGAGGCCATTCGACCCATTGAGTCCATGCCAGCTCTCAGAGCATTCCCGTCAATCCCATTCCTCCAATTAAATTCCCTGTAATGTATTTGCTGTCACATGCATGTCAACTGCCCCTTGCTCTCCTGCCACCCAGCTACACTAGCTGTAACTGACAATTGCCAATTAATCTTCAGTACATCTTTGGGATAGGGGAGGAAACCAGACCATCCGGGGAAACCCATGCGGTCACAGGAAGAACATGCAAACTCCACACAGGTCAGGATCAAACTTGCATCCTTGGAGCTGTGAGCACTAACTATTGTGCCCCGTGTCACCTTAAGAGCTGGAATGTATAGACTGAAGATGATTGGCAAAAGAACCAAATGGCAATGGAAAAACCTTTTCACACAATGAGGACTTAGGATTTGGAATTCACTGCCAGGGAAATAGTGGAAGCCAAATTCTAATATGTTGTTCAAAAGGGAGCTAGCTAAGGACTTGAAGGGAAAAGATTTGACAGGCTATGGGAAGAAGGTAAGGCAATAGGACCATCAGTCTTACATTGATCTAGTATGGAACTGTAGAGCCAAATGACCTCCTCCTTGTATTCCTAACTTTGCTGTGATTTCTGTAATATTGGCCTTTATTGAAAGAGATTTGCAGTATTAAAGTAGGGAAGTCTTCTATAACTGCACAAGATGCTGATGAGACCGCAGCTGTATAAAATTATGGTCTTTACTATTAGAGGAGGAATAGAGTTCCGATGAGGGTGGTTCAGAGAAGTTTCCCAAGATTGATTCCAGGATTTAAGGGGACAGGTTGAGCAGATTCGGCCTATATTCCTTGGAATTCAGAAGAATGAAATGTGGCTTTATTGAAACATTGATTCTGAGGATTTGACAGTGTAGAAGCCAAGAGGATGTTTCCCCTCATGTGGAAAGTCTAGAGCTAGAGGGTATCATTTCAGGATAAAGGGTTACCCATGTAAGGTGTAGATGAATAGAAGTTTCTTCTCTTAGGAGCTTGAAGTTCTCCACCCCAGAGAACTGTGGAAGCTGCCCCATTCATTATATTCAAGCTGAGATAAATAGATTTTTGGGCTACTGGGAATTTGAGGATTATAGAGAACAGACAGGAAAGCTAGTCAGATCAGCCATGATCTTCCTGAATGGCAGAATAGCTTGAGGAGCCGTATAACATACCCCTCCTCCTAATCCTTCTGTTCTCATGTAAAAGATAGGTGTCCCAGTGTCTTTTGTAGGAACTTTGCTCAGTTTGTCAGCACTTGTACATTTGCACATGCGTCTGCACAGCTGAATTACCGAACCTCTCTTCTGTTACGGAGCAAGTTAATTACCTTAGAAGGAGCATCAATGCTGGTGGTTTCCTACCGAGACTAATTTATGAAACTAATTACAGGAAAATTGCAGCAGCTCCCATTTTGATTGGCAGCTGCCAAAATGTACACAAAAACGGTGGGGTTAATAATCTTTTTAAAACAAAAGACAGGACAATCTGTAACAAAAGAACTCAGTTTTAAAAAGCTTCATGAATTGGAAAATCTGATTACAGCTTTGAAACCATTCATTATCACTTACTGTAGCTTAATTTTATGTGGAGCTGCTGATCTTATTCTCTGACTACAGTGATGTGTTCACCCCATATTTCTGGTACTTGTCAGTGATAACATCATATGAGAAAAGTATTTATGACATAACAGCGACAGGCTAGTTGAAAAGTAATCTTCAATTCATAACCAGAAGATATTAAATGTAGTTAACAAAATAACTTTTTGTTTTAGAAAGGATTTTTGCAAATGGCATTGCAAGTTAAAGGCCACCAAAGAGTAACTAACATACTAACTTAACTATTGAACAAAGTCAAACACACCAAATAAATGTACAAGAAGATAGTAGAATCAAGATTTCAGGTATTATCCCCCCCCCTTTGGTTTTCCCTTATCCCTCTGGCCCCTTTACCCCTTCTCTTCCCCTCTCCCACCCTCTTGGCCTGCCCCTCACCCACATCTTCCTCCCTCTTGTTCCCGACCTCCTTCCCTTTATTCCATGGTCTACCGTCCTCTCCTATCAAATTCCAGCTTGTTCAACCCTTTGGCTCTTTCACCTATCACCTCCCATTTCCTCCCCTTTCCCCACTTAGCTACCTTCCACCCTCACCTGTATTCACCTATCACCTGCCAGCTCGTGCTCCTCCCCCTCCCCTTCACCCCTATTACTCTGGCTTCTGCCCTCTTTCTTTCCAGTCCTGTTGAAGGGTCTTGGCCCGAAATATCGACTGTTCATTTCCCTCCAACTGATGCTGCCTGACCTGCTGAGTTCCTCCAGCATTTTGTGTGTGTTGCTTCAGGTATGCAATGGCTGTAACATTATCAGTATGTTTTTTTTTATAATCTTTTTTCTTAGTCACGTGAGATATGTCAGTGCAGGAACAACGAGCAGATTTTCCACGCAGTCCAGTGTCAAACACTCACAAATCAAACCAAATGCATCCAAGAGCACAGCACACAGGTCTGCCCATAATTTCAACCATAAGATAGAATTGTCTTCTTTTTCATCGTGCATTGCATTTTCCAAGACCATTTGAACATACAAGATTCTGAGAGGGATTGCTGGGGTAGATAGCAATAAGCTGTATCTTTTAAAAGAAAAATGTAGGACTAGGAGGCATAATCCCAGGATAAAGCATCAGCCATTTACAACAGGGATTGTCAATTAACTACTAACTTCTAGCAAATTGTGGAGTTGGGAGTGGGAAGGGGAGTCTCTAAATCTGTTGATGTCAATAGGGAAGAGATTCAGACAGGAAAAATTCTGTATTGTCCGCCCACTGCCACCAGATTCCTGGTTTCCCCAAGAAAAAACAAAATATCCCCAAAAAAGTTCTTGTTACACAGAAAGAAAGCATTCCTCTTATTGGTTTATGTTCCATGCAGATGAAACGTGGACGTATAGGGTTTGGTGGGTGAAATACAAGAATAATAAAGTCCTGCCGAGTAACTGAATTTGGCCAGAGCTCACATGGGTAGTTGGTGCACCCTGCACCTAAGGGGTCCATATGCCTTAAAGTCACTTGAAGGACATTGCAGGTGGTTTTCTACAGAATCACTGATAGAACCGATGCACATTTGGGCTACTGAGCATAACTGAGCTTAAAAGAATAAAATGTATTCTCATTTAGAGCTACAAGATTCTGAGAGGGATTGACAAGGTAAGTAAGAAGAAGCTGTATCCTTTCACTGGTGAGTTCAGGGTAAAGAGTCTCAGGGTAAAGTGTCAACAATTTGGAACTAAGATGAAGAGAAATTTCTTGACACAGAAGGTTGTAAATCTTTGAAATTCTCTGCCTCAGAGCTGTGGACGTTGAGTATATTCAAGACTGAGTTTGATAGATTTTTGGACTCTAAAGTAAACAGAGGCTCCGGGGATTGGGCAGGAAAGTGATGAGGCGTAGGATCAGCCAAGATGTTATTGAACGGCAGGGCAGGCTTGTGAGGACTTATGACCTACTCCTGTTTCTATGTCTTGTGCACTGCACAAGCAAACACAGCAAATTCTAACTCACAGCAAAACCCAGAGGGTAGTTGTTCTCATGCCGATGATTTGGCAGAGTGAATTGCCTATGTGTTGTACAAACTCTCCTCATTTTTGTTTCATTTATGTCCATGGGATGAAAAGCAACCTGCTTCCACAAGAGTTGATAAATATCACCCTGATGATAAAGGTAAAAATTAAACATCTACTTCCTCGCACACTCACCCTACCAATGCATGGCTGCAATTTTTGAAAAAGAATCCTCTTCTTCCTTTAACGTAAGTTTACATCATGTATAATTCTGTGATTTATTACATGAATATGGTAGAGTGACAAACTAATTTTCATTTGAAAGAAAATCTCGATGGAACACAATATTGCTCTTCAAAGTGATAAATTAAACAGATAAAGCAGATTATTTCATCTGAACTATTACTTAATCAGCAGACCCTGGTCAAAAAAAATTAGAACAGTTTTATTTTCAACAGAGAATGAATCTATGCAATGGATGCTAATAAAAGCCATTAATGCTGTGTCATTTAAACGTTCCATAAGAGACTGAAAGGAGAGAAAAGTATGGAAAATATTTCTATATGAAAACAAACCCTCTTTGATAAGAGGATTAATAATCAGAACCTCAGTATTCTTGGATAAAAGGCAAAATATGCCTCTAGTCTGCCTGGAAGTAATTTCCAATGCAAATGAATCCAAATAGATGAAATGAAGCTTTGGTAAAATGTAGAGTAAGTGATAAGACATTGATTGGTAGCTTCTTTCATGCAATCCAGGAGCAGAGATTGAAGCACAGACTTCCACCAACCAGAATATCACCCTTAACTTGGGTTTATGGATTCCTTATGATGTCCAAATGGGCAGAGTTAACTTCCAGAGATTTCCCAGCATTTGGGCATTTGGGCTGAGACACTTGCCTGCTTAATCTGCATCAAATTAATCTGGCACATGTACATCAGTGCCATTAAAATGAATGAGAGATATTAGCTGCAGTAAGGAAGGTTAGTAAAGCTTTTTATTTGATTTAACTGAATAATTATTAATTTTATTTAGGGTGTGTGTGTGTGTGTGTGTGTGTGTGTGTGTGTGTGTGTGTGTGTGTGTGTGTGTGTGTGTGTGTGTGTGTGTGTGTGTGTGTGTGTGTGTGTGTGCGCGCGTGTGCACATTTTTAGTCATCTAAACTTAAAAAAATATTATTTTTATTTTTAACATGTTCCAAGTGACTTTGAATGTCAAAGACATTAACAAACACTCAATAGTAGTGACAGCTTTGACAGCCAATGAGACTTTGGACAGGGCCACACTGCTGTCAAAGCTGTTTTGTCAGTGCATTTGAGCATTGAGCTGGGAGAAACCGTCCACTGTACTTTACTGGGCTGGCCTCACCTGTACAGTGATGACTGGCCTCTCAGTGAAAGATTGTACCTAGCAACAGGCTGGAAGATATAGCTGATTCAGGGTGCAGACCACAAGCAAATTAATTCTCAAGGGAGATAATGAAGAAGAGATGGACTGGGAATGAGTTTTGTAGCAGCAGATGTGGATGATGAAATGCTCTTGCTGGCCTAATAGGAGTGAAATTGGCCTTCAACAATAACATAAAATGGGTGATGGCAAATTGATTGTCCCCTTGACAATCCGACTGAACTTATTTTTCTATTAATTTCAATTAAACATCTATGCATTCTTTTCTTGCTTGCAACTCATCTCAATTCAATAGTGGGATCTGTATAATTTAATGATTCAATGGCTTCTTGAAATGTCATGTTGCTGCATTTTATGGGAGGGAAACACTTCATGGAACCTTGCCTTCACAAACTCTTTACTTGAAGTTATTTCCTTACCTTAAGCTATTGACTTAGATAGATTCCAAGGTAGGGCAAATGGATTATGGTTCACAAAACAACAAATTTCACTGACAATTCACTTTTCATGCTTTATTATGAATGGGCCAATAGCTTTTTAAAAAAACTTCACTGACTCAACACAGTTACAGAAAAACAGGAAGATTTGCAGATTGAAAAAATGTCAACTAGATTTAAAAACTGTATTCCATGGGTAACCAAGGTAATACTTACCTTATTACAGAATGTAGGAGTGCTTCTGTGAAGGGTAACAACTAAATAAGTCATTTTTGTTGTTCCCCTTCACATACAAACCCTACATCTGGCACATTTTAACCTATTCTTGATATTAGGGCACCTTAATTCATTTATTTCCTTTCTCTGGAGAGCGGCTCATTCCTACCAGCTGTGCAATATGTAAATTCCTGCATGTCTCTTATAAATTTAGCTTATTTCTAACGGTTACCTGTGGAGACAAATCAAGTAAAGTGCAGCCAAGTGAACATCAGTGCTGTTGTGGGTCTGCCCCTTAACTCCAAGCTTGTAAAAGCAATTTCTTCTGTCCCACTGCAAATTTCTTTTCCCCAGACCTTCTCCTCTGACTGAAATTGACAATTAAATGCTATATCTGCCAAATTATGGAGATGGACATTTTTAACTTATCCATAGGCTAAAATTGACAGCAACTGAAAGGGAGGGGTGTGTATTATGTGGCCAATTCATTGCTGCCAGTTTTCTTCCTCCTCTCCCTACTGAAGTGGAAAATGACTCCATGGAAACTCTTGCAAACATCATACCCACTACTAGCTAACGTCCAGTCCATTGAGAACAAAGTTGATGAACTAAGGGCAAGACTGACCTACCAAAGAGAACTGAGGGACTGTTGTGTACTATGTCTCACTGAAACGTGGCCCACACCTGTCTCACCTGACTCTGCTATTCAACCGGAGGGCTTCTCAATCCATCGAATGGACCATACAACATCCTCAGGCAAAATTGAAGGCAGAGGGGTCTGCTTCTTAATCAACAACTTGTGGTGCTCGGACGTGACGGTCCTGGCGAGCTCCTGCTCACCCAGCCTGGAATATCTAACGGTAAAGTGTCGAGCATTTTATCTGCCAAGGGAGTTCACTTCAGCTATCCTGATGGCAGTCTACCTCCCACCACAGACGGACATGAAGCCTGCACTCAATGAGCTTTATTCCATGGTCATCAACCTTGAGACAGGATACCCTGACGCCCTCTTCATCATTGCAGGGGACTTCAATCAGGCCAACCTCAAAAGTATGTTACTAAAATACTATCAGCACATCTCCTGCTCCACCAGGGGCGCCAACACCCTTGACCACTGCTATACAACCATCAAAGCTGCCTTCCGAGCCACCCCTCGTCCTCACTTTGGGAAATCAGACCACCAGGCTGTGCTCCTTCTCCCTGCATACAAACAGAAACTGAAACAGGAGGATCCAGTATGGAGAGTCATACAGTGCTGGTCTGAGGAAGCAGATGAGCTCCTACGTGACTGCTTTGAGACAGTGGACTGGTCCATGTTCAAAGACTCAGCTGCCAGCCTTGATGAGTATGCCACCACCATCACAGACTTTATCAGCAAGTGTGTGGAGGACTGTGTACCAAAGAAGACAATATGGGTGTTCCCAAACAGGAATCCATGGATGAACCAGGAGATTCACTCCCTACTGAAGGAGAGGACAGGACAGCTGCACACAAATCTGGTGATCCTGATCTGTACAAGAAATCGAGGTATGACCTTCGGAAAGCTCAAGGATGCCAAGAGGCAATACCGACTCAAAATAGAGTCCCTAACCAGCCGTCAGTTATGGCAGGGCTTACATGCCGTAACAGGCTACAAGACTAAGTCGGGCTGCATAGCTAACAACAGCGCATCCCTTCCTGATGAACTTAACGCATTCTATGCGCGTTTTGAACAAAAGGGAAGTGGATTGTCACCATCCACCCTGACAGCCACCAACGCAACTGAACCTGTGATCACAGTGGAGGACGTAAGATCAGTCTTCCGGAGAGTGAACACGAGGAAAGCACCTGGCCCAGATGGAGTCCCGGGCCGCGTGCTCAGATCTTGTGCTGATCAGCTGGCAGAAGTATTTGAGGACATATTCAACCTCTCCCTGCTTCAATCTCAGGTTCCCTCCTGTTTTAAAAAGACCACTATCATCTCGGTACCAAAGAAAAGCAAGGTAATATGCCCCAATGACTACCGACCAGTGGCTCTGACATCCACCATCATGAAGTGCTTTGAGAGGTTGGTCATGGTACGCATCAACTCCAGCCTACCAGACAACCTGGACCTATTGCAATTCACCTATCACCAAAACAGGCCTACAGCAGATGCCAGCTCCCTGGCCCTACACTCAGCTCTGGAGCATCTGGACAGTAAAGACACCTATGTGAGACTATTGTTTATTGACTACAGCCTCTGCCTTCAATACAATAATCCCAAGCAAGCTTGTCACCAGACTCTGAGACCTAGGACTCAGCACCTCCCTCTGTAACTGGATCCTTGACTTTCTAACAAACAGACCGCAATCAGTGAGGATAGGCAGCAATACCTCCAGCATGATTATTCTCAACACTGGTGCCCCACAAGGCTGCATCCTCAGCCCCGTACTCTACTCCCTATACACTCATGACTGTGTGGCCAGATTCTGCTCTAACTCCATCCACAAGTTTGCAGATAATACCACCGTTGTAGGCCGTACCTCAAACAGCGATGAGTCAGAGTACAGGAAGGAGATAGAGAGCTTAATGAAATGGTGTCATGGCAACAACCTTTCCCTCAATGTTAACAAAAGAGCTGGTCATTGATTTCAGGAAAGGGGGCGGTGTACATGCACCTGTCTACATCAATGGTGCTGAGGTCGAGAGGGTTGAGAGCTTCAAGTTCCTGGGAGTGAACATTACCAACAGCCTGTCCTGGTCAAATCACGTAGATGCCACGGCCAAGAAAGCTCACCAGTGCCTCTACTTCCTCAGGAGGCTAAAGAAATTTCATTTGTCCCCTTTGACTCTCACCAACTTTTACAGATGCACCATAAAAAGCATCCTATCTGGATGTATCACAGCTTAGTATGGCAACTGCTCTGCCCAGGACCACAAGAAACTGCAGAGAGCTGTGCACACAGCCCAGCGCATCACGGACACCAGCCTCCCCTCCTTGGACTGTGTCTTTACCTCTCGTTGTCTTGGTGAAGCAGCCAGCATAATCAAAGACCCCATCCACCTAGGACATTCTCTCTTCTCTCCTCTTCCATCGTGTAGAAGATACAGGTACCTGAGGGCACATACCACCAGACTTAAGGATAGCTTCTACCCCACTGTGATATGACTATTGAACGGTTCCTTTATACAATGAGATGGACTATGACCTCACGATCTACCTTGTTGTGACCTTGCAGCTTATTGCACTGCACTTTCTGTAGCTGTGACACTTTACTCTGTACTGTTATTGTTTTTACCTGTACTACATCAATGCACTTTGTACTAACTCAGTGTAACTGCACTGTGTAATGAATTGACCTGTACGATTGGTTTGTAAGACAAGCTTTTCACTGTACCACAGTACAAGTGACAATAATAAACCAATACTAATACCAATCATCCTATTAGTCTATGCAGATTATGTCTAAACTACACAGGTTAAAGGACAAATTTTTAACTCAAGGCAAAACCCAATGGGCAACTTTAATCTTCATATTGGTGGGAATTTGGGAATCAGATATCCTGCCAGCAGTTCAACCTGCTTTAATAGTCTTTTCATTTGTTTTAAGAGGTTGACAGATGTTAAATTTTACAATGCACAGTCACAGAAACACAAGAGGCTGCAGAGAGTTGTGGACACAGCCCATTCTGTCTCGGTCAGAGCCCACCCCACCATTGATAGCATCTACAGGAGGTGTTGCCTCAAGAAGGTGGATTCTATCATTAAGGATCCCCACCATTCCAGGTCATGCCATCTTCTCACTGCTACCATCGGGGAGGTGATACAGAAGCCTGAAGTCCCACAACACCAGGTTCAGGAAGAGCTACTTTCCTACAACCATTAGTTTCTTGAACCAACCTGCACAACCCTAACCCTACCTCAGCGATGGAACACTGTATAGAGCTCCTCTTGCACTGCCATTGACTTGTCTTCAATTGTGTGTTTTTTTTTTTGCACAGTCTTTTTTTTTCACTGCATGGTGTAATATTATGTATAGTTCATGTATAATTTCTATTCTGTGCGTTGTCTGTACCTACGTGCTTTGATGTTGCTGCAAGCAAGGTTTTCATTGTACTATATTTCACCAAACCTGTGCATATGACAATAAACTCAACTTGGCAAAGCTCCATCCCCATTCCTACCATCAATCCAACATCTCATTGCTCCATTGTTTTGCAGAGGGTCTCATCTTCCTTAACTTGACATAGAACAATACAGCACAGGAGCAGGCCCTTCAGCCCACCATGTCTGCACCAACCACGATGCCAATCTAACTAATCCCCTCTGCCTACACTTGGTCTGTAACACTATTTCCTGTCTGTTCATTCTTCTTAAATGTTACTATCTACACCTACCACCTCCCCTGGCAGCGTATTCCAGGCACCTACCACTCTCTGTGTAAAAAAAACTCACCTCACAAAGCTCTTTTAAACTTTCCCCCTTAAGGTTGATTGTGTCTTATTACCTTTTTTTCCTGAAGAGCCACTCACAAAAATGACATAAAATTTTCTTTAAAGCACTGAGGCAAATAGATAAATCAGATTACTTAATTCATTTAAATGATTATGCACTGAGTATTAAATGAACATTAACTTGTAAATTAGACAGAGTGAATGTGAAATAGAATTAAAGGATTTCATGGTCACCAATGTCATATAACCATTTCATAAAGAGGTGGTAAGTCAAAGATGAGATTGAGAAAATTATTTCCAGAAAAATACAGAAAATAAAATCTTTGAAGTAAGATCAATAACCAATAACTCAACATTCTTGGATCCAAGACAAAGTATGCCCCTGGTCTTCCTTATTTCCATCAAAATCTTTTAACATAAAAAAGAATGCAGAGATAACATTAAGACATTGGGATAGCAGTTTGCTTCAACTGATATTGCTTCATCCCTGAGAGTAATGATGAAGAAGAGATCAAGTTTAGGTGAGAACGTTATAATGCAAGGTAGAGCTGATGGAATGCTCCTAATAGTCCATTAGGATGAAATTGGTCTTTGGTGTTACTGCAAAATAGGCAACAGCAAATTGACAGCCCTGGCTGATGCTCTTTATTTTATTTTCAATTAACCTCTATGACTTTTGTGTTGCTCACTTTTAGATTGCAACTAGTCAAAGTTAAATAGTGGTGTTCGAAGAAGTGGATGATCATACGGCATCCCAAAATTTTAAGTCATTACCTTTCATGGACCCTTTCCTTCATGAGCACTTTACTTGCAGTGAGTTGCTCATCTCAAGATAATGATCGATTTGGATAGGTTCCAAGATTAGGCAAGTAGTATGGTTTATGGAAGGAACAAATTTTGCTATAAATTGATTGTTCTCATTCTGTCTTTCTTTATTGTTCAAACCACAGTCAATAAACAACTTTACCTACAGTACAGTGTCTAGTTAAGGACATAAAATGTGCACAGAGTTGGCAAATTTAAAGTAATATCTCAAATATTTGTTAAAATTCTGCTTTCAGGGTAAGTGCAAGATGGTTGATATATCTCATTGCAGGGTTTCTTCTGTGAGATAGGAGCGTTTGTATAACCCTCGTGCACTTAAATCTGACAATTTTCAACCTGCTCTTTATATTAGGTGCTTTTATTCTCTGGAGTCTAGCTGACTCCCACCAACTGAGCAATATGTAAATGCCCACATAGCTTTTAAATTTAGCTTACTTCCAATGGTTACCCATAGAGACTTCTAAAAGCAGATTCATTTTAACACCATTACCATTTCATTATAATATCTTCAGTGCAAGAGGAATATGATCTTAGCTTTAATGGGTATTCATGCCAGTGCCAATCATTGAATGGTAGGACAATTAAGCAGCTTCATTCTCCATATATACTGCTGCTGACATACTTTGATGCATCAATGGATTTAGATTAAAGTGGACTCAGTATTACATCAAATAAAGCTTCTTTTGGTGACTAAAGCTCAAGTGTGTATCTGCAGGTTCCATGTAGCTATCTGAATGGGAGATAAAAATAGAAAATGCTGTCAACATCAGAAAGACAGGCAGTCAGGTTGAAGTTTTACTTGTGATCATTTGTCAGTAAACCATCAGCTCTAAACTGAGGGTCCCATCAGAAATGCAACATCCTTCTCCTTCAGAAGCTGTAAAGACTGGACTGTATTTATAATAGACTTTAAACAAAAATGTGCATTCCTGTGGCATTTTTAACACCCCTTGATATTCAGGGATGCTACTAAACAATATTTGACACCATGACGTATTAAAACAGGTGATTAAATTCCTGTTCAAAAGGTTAGATTTTTAAGGGGCCTCTGAAAGACAGAGATGTTGGGAGGTTTAGAAAAGCAAGTTCCAGAGCTTATGCTCAATAATGGAGCAATAAAAACTGGAAATACAGAAGAGGGCAGAATTGGGGATGCCAAGATCTCAGATGGCTGTGGAAATGAAAGAGGTTAAAAAAGGAGCGTGAGGCCATGTTAAAACATGGGAGAGATTTTAAAAATGAAACGAGTCTGATTAAAAGACAATGAGGATTAACGAGCATAGAAGCAATGGGCAAACTGGATTTAGCGTAAGGGCAGAAATGTTTAAGAAGCTCATTGTGGAGTATTTTATCCACATAATCCACATCCATACTTTATTTGGCAGGGAATGGTACTGGGCCTTTCATCTTGGGTATACTTGAATCAATCTTATGTGTGATGCCTTAAGATAAAGACACGTTATCTTCATGGCATTATAAAACAAACATGTTGTATACAGTAACTTCAAAGTATACATACAACCTGAGCTTCAATTATCACAACAGTTCAAAAGAATCCTTATACTTTGATTTTTCAAACCAGATTAAAGTTTGCATTCTGATTAAATCAGCACAGCAAAGCTTTTATTAATGAATTATTTAGAATGTGACAACAGATGATACTAATTTAATGTGTGAAACATGATCAGTGGAAAGCTCTTGCCTCACTGTAGAACTAACAAACTACCGGTAGCAGACTTGCAACTTTCCTCCTTTATGTAAATAATATCTTAAAAAGATATGAAATTCAATGTTACTCTATAAATCCTCTGAATCTTTTAAACAGCACTTAGCTTACAGACAGTAAACCTACAATAATAAATTATTGTAAAAGAAAACTATTATTGGTATTGGTTTATTATTGTCACCTGTACTGAGGTACAGTGAAAAACTTGTCTTACAAACCGATCTTACAGGTCAATTCGTTACACAGTGCAGTTACATCAAGTTAGTACAGAGTGCATTGATATAGTACAGGTAAAAAAAACAATAACAGTACAGAGCAAAGTGTCACAGCTACAGAGAAAGTGCAGTGCAATAAGCTGCAAGGTCACAACAAGGTAGATCGTGAGGTCATGAGGTCATAGTCCATCTCATTGTATAAGGGAACTGTTCAATAGTCTTATCACTGTGGGGTAGAAGCTGTCCTTAAGTCTGGTGGTACGTGCCCTCAGGCTCCTGTATCTTTTACCCAAAGGAAGAGGAGAGAAGAGAGAATGTCCCGGGTGGGTGGGGTCTTTGATTATGCTGGCTGCTTCACCAAAACAACGAGAGGTAAAGACAGAGTCCAAGGAGGGGAGACTGGTGTCCGTAATGCGCTGGGCTGTGTCCACAACTCTCTGCAGCTTCTTCGGTCATCAGTGCAATTGTTCCCTTAAAAAAGCAACTTGCATTTTATACAGTCCACTGCACAACTTCAGGATGTCCAAATATACATTGCAGCCAATGAACTTCTTCTCTGAAGTATAGTTAGTGTTCAAATGTATGAAATGGGACAGTCAATTTGTACACAGCAAGCTTTCACAGCATAAATTTGATAACAACCAGAGAATTTATTTAAGTTGTGGGGATTGAGAGATAGATATTAGCCAGAACACTGGGGATAGCCCTCCCCCACCCCCCTACGCTTCATTGAAGTAGTGGTAAAGGATCTTTCACATTCACAAGATAGTCCCGATAGGGTCTCAGTTTAATGTCTCATTCTAAAGATGGCACTCCCTAAATACTGCAGTGAAGTGTCAACCAAATGCGCAGACAGGCTTATATCTGCATAAATTCAGACTGCTCTCAGAATGGCTGAATGAGTCAAGATGAGGACTTGTCCCTGACCACAGCCTCTTGAGTATTCTCCTATACTGAGGAAATTATAAAGCAAATTTAAGGATGCATTATCTTGAACTGGATTTACATGACCTGCTGAAGGTGGTTCCTGGTTTTCTTATTTGTAGTCTGGAGTAGATGAAAGCTCGAGTCATGTTCACGGGAACTTGTCAGGAATGGAGGTAAAATTCAAGGAGGTTTAACTCCAGCATATGTACAAGAGATATTTAATTTCAAGGTATAAAAAGTTTATGTAAAATTAAATAGCGATTGACTGATAAACAGGAGTGTATGAAGGGTTGGTGTGTTGGGGAAGCAGCTTTCCCCTCAAATAATCCTTAACAATTTAATGATGTGCACATTGCACGCATGTGTACAACTAACTTCAATGTTCGTCTCCAAAACCCATCAGATTTAAACGTCTGTGCATGCTCTCACCGACAAATGTATATGATAGTAATCTAGCTTTTGCTTTGAGAGTTTTACTGCGAAGAGGATACTCAGCCTTAAAACTCTGCTGCTGAGCTCCCCAGTCATGGCCTAGAAACTAATTTGCTTTCTTAAGCACATAAGCCAGAGTTCACCAACAATCTACCAGTGCATCCTGCCATTTACCGGCTGGAGATAAAACAAGACAGAGAACCTTCCTCAAAAAAGATTCTTTAAATCTTTCAGGAAAATCTCAGTCTGGGGAGTACCTCCCTGCACCATTCAGCCCTTTATTGATATCATTCTGCAGTAAACATTTTCCTATTAGTGTAAAAGCCACAGAAATCCAAAGGGAGTGGATTAGAAACTTAAAGGTAGTTAAATAATAAGAGATTTCCTATACAGGACCAGTACATGGATCCTTATGTCAATACCCAACAAAAAAAGATACAAATACAAGTCAGGGCAGAAAGAAAAGGAAGTCAAAGTATTTCACATCCCTTTCAAAATGTCCCAGAGTGCTTTACGGCCAATGAAATGTACTCTTGCAGTGTGCCAAATACAGTGGCCAATTTGTGCATAGTTAGCTCCCATAAACCAGAATGTCAGTGATTGTGATGTTGATCAAGAGACACTTGTGATCACAAAGAGCTCTCATACTCTTTTTAGAAATGGTGAGACCTTTTACATCCACTCCAGCGTGCAAATAGACCCTCAGTTTAATGTTTCATCCAAAAGACAAGGTGCAGCAGAAGTTATGTAAAAGAATTTAAACCAGTTGTGCAATTTATCTATTCTTTGTAATATCTGAAGTATTCTATGGAAGTCAAAATCTCAAAGAATTGAATGAACTTGAATCAGCACCAACAACTTGCCAGATAGTTAAATGAGTTTACTCTAGTGAGCAGTTAATCTATACCCTATTAACTTGTAGTATTTGCTATTCTCAGCTGCAACAACAGTTCAGTAGTGGGGTTATATAACAGGCTTCAGTCCCCAGGTTACAATGGCAAAGAATTGTCCCAGATTTCAGCTCCCAGTCATCAACCAGCACCAATGCTGCAAATGTAGTGACCTAGGAAGACAGGACCACACTCCTTAATGTTTCCTACAGAAGAAAAATGTATTTTATGACTACATTTCAAGCTACACTCACTGTGTCATATCTTCAAAATCAAAATTTTACTGCAAATCATTTTCAGCCTTCTGTAAAAATCCTCAAGAATTGAAATTTGACAAGGCATTTGAAAATGTTCGATCAGAAAAGTACCCAATGTGTGTTATGTCACACCTGTGCAGCTTGTTAGTAATGCAGACCGGAGATAATTAATCATTTATTTTCCATAATTCACAACTTTCCATGTTCAAAAACTGTGAAAATAAAAATATATTTCCATATTCATGCCACCTCATGGAAACAGTCACACCTCCAGATGGTACACTTCCCTCCCGCTCATAAATTGCACTGAAAACCACTGTAAAAGTCAAAATGGCATCTTCAAATGGGGTAGTTGCTGAATAAAGGACCACATAGGTTGGAACCCAACTTTACAGGTTAAATATTAAGATATATTTCAGATAGTGGATTAGATGGGACTTTATTATTGTGTTTAAACAGGAATAGGGAGGTGCCTATTGTGCTCTTGATCAGATTTGTACCAGCAAAAGTACAGATGGAATTGGCCACCATGTCATTTATTATTAATGATCCTTGTACAAGCAATAATTTCCAAATGGAATTCCAGTATTTATTTTAACTTAGTGCATTCTGAAATTCTGCAATCCCCAGAAATAGTGATGTGATAATGGCAACATTATCTATTTTAGTGATTTCATTGAGAGCCACAAAACCAGAAAGAAATTTCCTACTCTTCTTCAAATAGTGGCATGGGATGTTTTAGTTCTAACTAATGAGTGAAAAAATACTTTTTTTGCCCTGACGAAAGCATAGCATGCATACGAGAAGTAGGATGTAGCTAACCCCCAAAGGAACAGTGACTAAATGAACTGTCAGATATTGAACTGAGTCACACAGACTAGAAAGATCAATGATTCAGAGTTTTGTCTGTGATGAATTAGTTGAACTGATGAAGCAATCAGGGCACCAGAGCTGACCTTAGTGCCACCAGATGAGGCTAGAATAAAATTAGGGCAGGCAGACATATTTCTGACAGCTGTTATCTTGTGACACTTGTTGGAAAGCATCCATGCATTAGGCAAGGATGGGATTTATCTTAATGAAATGACCACCGAAACACACAGCCCATGCTTAGACTTAAAGAATGCAGATTCTGAAGGCAGTAGCTTCATGTACACCCATGTCTTAATGTGGGTTAGAATTCCATATAAAACAGACGATAATTAGGAGACTCAAAAAAGAATATGGCTGGATTTTGATAGGGTGGTACAGCGGAGCAGCTAGTAGACCTTCTGCCTCACAGCTTCAGCAGCCCAGGTTCAATCCTGACCTCCAGTGCTATCTGTGTGGAGTTTGCACATTCTCCCTGTGATCAGATGGGTTTCCTCCAGGAGCTCTGCTTTCCTGCCACATTCAAAAACAGAGGTTAACTGTGCACTGTAAAATTGCCCATAGTGTATAGATGAGTGTAGACTTGGGGAGCAGTTGATGGAAAAGTGAGGAGAATAAAATGAGTTAGGATAGGATTAGTGTAAAAAATGGGTGCTTGATAGTTGACATGAACTCATTGGGCTGAAGGGCCTGTTTCCATACTATATCACTATAAATTTATGCATCTATTAGTAACTGGTTTATGACTGCATCTCAATCACAATTCAGCAACATGAACAAAAAAGTCAATATTGCTCATGAAAATATGATCAGAGTCATCAACACGAACAGCTTGTTCTACGCACTTATTTCTTTGAAGATAGTCACTTTCAAAACTAAATAGCACTCTGTGTGCATGTGCAGAAAAAAAAACTAATAATTGATGGTCCATTATGAATTTTGCTTTCAACTCAAAGTCTCATTTATATTGAGTAATTTTTTTCAGCTCGGTTAATAAGGGAGACATTGTGGTAAGCACCAGCAGCTAAAGAACTATCAGTCTGGAATTTATGTTCCTGAAGATAAAGTTTTAGCAGGCTGCAAATGTCTTTTGGTGAATTATCTTGGGACTGTCATTTAGATGTTTATTACTAAAGCCTGGTTAGAAATAGGATGAAAAATGAATACTGTGCCAAACAGAGCATTGTAGTATCTCTCACAAGGTATAAACTGTCACACATGACTAAAAACGAAGACAGCTTTGTAGGAAGAATTGCATGAGGTATTGCGACTGCATACTGGTGCAATGCTGGATTGACACAAATGTTCCTTCAGCCAGTGAGCTCAGTGATTGAGTTAAAAAAGGGAAATCCCATAACACATACTAGACATTAACCAAGGGTTCATTTCTCAACAATCCTGCAACAATTAGAGCATAATCATGAATTTTCTTATATAAGGTCTATCACATTGTAGGGACATGGAGTGCCGTGCCTATCCTATCAGCACTGTTACAATACCACAATAAGCATCTCCCTATCTGTCCAAACATATCAAAGTGAACCAACTTAGTCAACGACGAATTCTATCAACAAACTTCCAGTTAGCCACCTGATTTAGCAAATTCAGCTGACGGTCATTAATCGTTACAAGATACAGGTTTTAGGTAACTTGTGGCCATTGATCAGAATTACATTTTGTAATTGCTCTTGTATAAACTACTCACCATCTAAGTTTATTGGAGCAGTAATGAAGTATTGCTGACAAGGACATGCTCTCTTCCAGTAAACATATCGAGCAATGATCTGAAAGGGAGAATAAATCATTGCTTATCATGTGTTTCCCAAGTGTATTTATTAGAACAATTTAAAAGAAAGGCTCGCATTTACATAGAATCTTTCATAACATCAGGGCATCACAAAGCACATCACAATCAACAAAATACTTTGAAAAGTAGTCACTGTTGTAATGTTGAAAAACCATTGCCACATGGTGGAAGTCCCACAGATAGCAATGTAATAACAACCTGAAAATCTGCTTTGGCTTTTTGCTTAAGAATAATCTGCAGATTCAGGCAAGTGTGTTAATGCACCTGCTGATGGACCTCTAGGGAAAGTTATTCTCCCTTGCGACAGCAAGGAAAATACCACCTGCTTCATTCGTAACCTCCTTCTATTCATCGACATGCTTCGTGACACTGTTAAATTAGTACCATCAAAAAGGTCGGCATCGACACCACTGATAAAATAGACAATCCTTTTGGTTCTGTTCCACCAATCTTCTAAGATAAGATAAGATATCTTTATTAGTCACATGTACATCGAAACACACAGTGAAATGTATCTTTTGTGTAGAGTGTTCTGGGGGCAGCCCGCAGATGCCAACATAGCATCCCCACAACTTCCTAACCCGTACGTCTTTGGAATGTGGGAGGAAACCGGAGCATCCGAAAGAAACCCACGCAGACATGGGGAGAATGTACAAACTCCTTACAGACAGTGGCCGGAATTGAACCCAGGTCACCAGCACTGTAATAGTGTTACACTAACCGCTACACTACTGTGTCTGATGGATCTCTGGAGAATATTGGAGAATGGAACTGGAAATATATCTTTGAGCTCTGTACACTTACTCTGCCCACGCAAATTCCCTCACTTGCGCCCTGTATTCTGGTGCGGTCACTTTAAAATTTGACATAAATACAGCACCCAGTCTGGAATGTCTGGGCTCTACGAGATCAGAGACATAGTCACACTTAAACCATTAGGCCACATGGTTGATGCAGTGACAATGATGTAGCTGGTTTCCCAGTCGAGCTGCTGTTAAAAAAATATTTTGTTCAGAGACAGCAATTTGTAGATGTTGTGGTTAAAAACTATAAAGTCGACCTAGCTATGCAAAGCTGCTTCTTCAAATGGTAGTCAGAAATATTGACATCAATTTGAGTTGACCTGAAAATACTAGAAATATCAAACAGAAAATCTGCGATTGGGCACTTCTTAGCAAAAAAATATATGTACCAGAAACCCCCTCTGATGAGCAAGGGCAGGATCTCTGATTACTCTGCTGCCTGGTAGGGCAGCATGTCAAATTTTAAAGTGACTATACTTGCTTAAAAAAAGCTTCATGTACATTTTTCTTGAAACAATGTTTTGTGGTGTCAGCAGTAACATTTAGGAGAAGCAATATGTATCATTTAAAAACAATCTTTCTGTCAAATGGCTGAATTCTCTTGGTGTTATATTCCAAAGATCAGTTAAATCAGAGCTCTCTGTCAATCACCCAATGGTGTGAAGTTGAGCATGATGCACTGACCGGCAAGTCACATGCAAGATTAGTGAAGATTATGCAGAAATTCCTTAAGTGCCCCTGTGTGTCATATTAAGGATGCATTAACCAATTTAAAATAAACAGCCTAATGATGCACACAGCAATAACTGCACCAAGTGGAATTTCTAGCCTTCAGTATATAGCTTTGTGTTTTACAATACACAATAATATAATGACATAATTACCCCTTCCAAATATTACTTCTGAGCTGTATTTGAATTTGCAAATCCTAAACAAATTGAACACATTTTGTATCTTCATGTCTCATTTTCATTCTGCTTTACTTTTAAAAGGTTTGAAAATACCTATTCTGGCCATGGTCATGATTTTAAAACAGTTGATGGTGGGGGGAAAAAAGAGTAAGGGCCATTGCCCCAACATAAACAGCAGACCCTGAATATCGAGGGACATAGTTCCCTGCAAACGGAAGAGTCAGGCCTCATTGCAAGAGTCCACATCACACCGGTTAGTCCAGGATGACCCTAATATTTCACTAAGGTTTCAAGGGTGAACTTTTCGTCAGGTTACAATGCCTGAATCTAAAGTAAGTACCACCTCACCTACTCATGTTAGTAGCCTTCACAAAGATGAAAGAGCCTCATTTTAATCATCGTCACGCTCCCTCCCACTCCCCACTGTTAGTGCTGTATATAGTGAGGAGAGGGGGGTGGAATTGAAACTGGGACTTATCTAACAGGGTTTCAACAGAGCTTGGTGATTGATAACTTCACAGAAATTCAAATGATCTGGGCATCAAATTAAATACACTCATCTGCAAGGCTGCCAAATATCTTTCACAATTTCTCTTAATCACTTATTGAAGTGAATCACTTTGAACTTTGTTCAAACATTCTTTTGAACTCTGGATTGGAAGCTACCATTTCAACACTGAATTGGAGACAGGCATGTAAATACTTTCGAACTGCTAGCTTGTGATATAAACCAGCAAAGTTTAAACAAGTTGCACTGAAAACAAAATGAGCTTGTTTAGTCCCCTTATATCAATGATATCAAAAACAATTAACACATTACTTACAAAAGTAAAGGGGCTAACAGAGCATTTGCAAATATGTCATTTACAGACAGTGTGGCATTATGTCATTTGAAAATATTTCCATTCACTTTAAATGTCTAATACATTATTAAAATGTGATGAGCTTTTTACTACTGCTGTGCTGCCATCAAATGGCACCACTGCTTCAATGTTGATCCTATTTAGCAGGGTATTTTCATCCTATTAGTCCCAGCGCAGATTTGTGTGGTAGGACAGAAAGTCAAGAGCAGTCGATAACTATTTACCCCATAAGATAGATATTGTCTGCAGTTCTTTCTCATTTTATTCTAGTGTTGGCATCTCATTCACAATATGGTGATATCACCATGTTGCCACTTACAAAACACAAGAGCTTAAAAAACACTATTGAAATCCATAAAGCCCTCTTCCCAAGAATACAAGCAGCCTTACTGTCTTTTTACCAACACGGTTTAAATCATTATTGGACTGTAAAATAATTTTGCACTCAGTAATTTCAGTTCCGTCTGTAAGAATTTTAGACAAAATGCAGCAGTGTGACATGGTATTATTTAAATATTAATGTTGTAACACAAACATCTCATTCCCACAGCAACTAGAATATCATAATCCTTATTTAGCACTGCAGTACAACAAACTATACTTCATACCAGCCCCTTTGTGAATTGAAGAAATAAAATCTAATTGTTATGAAAATATATAAACCAATTAAAATAAAGCTTGCCTAAGATGGGCGATTAACATATCACATCTCCAGTAAACATTTTTAAAAATCAGAATTCCATATACTTTATAATGAAGAGGTGTACCGTTATTGTAACATATTTATAAATATTTTAAGAGCAGTGTTTATCAAATGTGTAACAAGTTGCACCATGAAATTAAAGGGTTAGAAATATATTGTTGTCATGCATTTGCAGATTTTCTGATGTAGCACTAATTATTAGTTGATAAACGTGTTAATTCTTGATAGCAGCATTATTAGTGTTGCCTAACTCTGGGTTATATTTTCACTCTGCCACAGCAACACAGCCATGATAAGCTACCACTATTGCAAATAGGTTTGAGGCAGAAATTAAGAGTTTAAGTTATCGCTTCCTTTCCCTAGTATTAAGAGACTCCCTTGCAGCTATTCAGAGTGGATGTAATAGCACAGCAATTCCTTTCTTTTTCCATTTCAGTCTCTTTTCCCCCGCCCAGCTGAACAGCATTGAATCATTGCCTTTGTAGCAATCTGGATGGTGGGGTTGGTGGAGGGAGCTTGAGGGGGCAGGGAGGGGGTGAGGGGTGGTGGTTGGAGTTGGCATCAATTTAATGATTGGGATAGGTGGTGGGGGGGTGATGTAATGATCACAAGGGCAAGCTGAGCTAACAATCAGGACAGGAAGGGATTTGGAATGGGGAGAGCTTTGATGTATTAATTAGGAAAGGTGAATTTAAAGGGTGGTAGCTTAATGGTAATAGTTGGGGTTAAAATAGATTTGAGATGGGGGTAAACAGTGACCTGCAGATAACCATCTGTAGCCTATTGGATCAGCAGTGCATGACTTGGGTCAACAACCAGAAGTTTATTTATTAGAATTTACCTATTCCGCTTTAGCCCACAATAAATGTGTGTTATGCCACAAGTAGTCCCGGTTTATATAATTCAGCTAGCCTGACTGTCCTTCTAAGGCTATCTCTGTACTAGCTGCATCATTTTGTTGTCAGTGGACAAGCTGGTAGAGCTGCTGCCTCACAGCTCCAATGACCTGCACTCTATCCTGACCTCCAAGTTTGTACGTTCTCCCTGTGATCACATGGCTTTCCTCCCTGTTCCCTCCCACATCCCAAAGACCTGCAGGTTGGTAATTTAATGGACAACTGTAAATTGCCCCTGGTGTGCTGGTGAGAGGTAGAATCTGGAGGGAACTGATGGGAAAATGGGAAGAATGGGTTACAGTAAACGTTACTGGGGTCCAGTTGGTCTGTGAGCCAGCATAGACTCAATAAGCTGAAATGATCTCCTTTTCTGTTGTTTGGAAGTACATAATATGGAAGAGGTTAAGTACAGAGACATCCTGTATTTGCAATTACGAAGGCCCCAACATTGAGTTCAAGTGCCAGCCCTTATGCCCATGCCACTGTGCATGTGGTGTAATTCCAGCTCATAATGTGCACACAAGTTCACCTCCCACCACACTGATGCTTTCACTTTGGAAAGAATATCTTAAAGTGCTGAGCGTCACTCACATATTCAAGGCCTCTGGCTATTGTTAAAACTACAAAAGAAACCCTGAGCTGGGAGAGCTCAGAAAAAAACAGGTGGATGGAATGGTTGTTAGGATTGCATATGAACTTTCAAGTACACTGCAATGCCCAACTGAGCAAAATGAATAAGCTGAAATGTCAAATTGACATCTTCTTTAGTGTGATCTCTGGGTCTTAGAGCCAAAGCAAAACACAAGAATGTTTTTGAAATACAGGGATAACTCACACTCCCTTGTTTCTAACTAGCAGCTGCTGTTTGACGATTGCACAGTGGAATCACTGTAGTGTTTTCAACCTGGCTAAGTGTTCCTGAACTTTACCAGATACAATTGGGAAAATGTGCTCAGGATATTGGTGTATGGACAGCATTACTCACATCTGGAAATTTATTTTGACAAGAATTTTCTTTCTCTGCAGAGAACTTTGATTTGGCTTACTGCTAATGCTTCATGTTACTCTCACTCCACATCATCTTTAGGAAAGAAATGGATACAAAAGAATCCGACAGATGTTGATTCACAATTGCCTATTCTATGCCAGGAGCCAAAACCAATGCAACACCTTTGAAAGGCTTGCACTGGAGATTATTCGCCAAAGTATAACTGTGTTTTGTTTACCACTGGTGAATTGATTTAGACCAGGAAGAGAAAAACTTGAATGGTTCAAATGCTGATTACATTTGAGTGATTGTAAAATTTCAGAAACAAACCTCAACCAAAAAATCCAACTTGCAAATTAAAATGTTACCAACCAAAACCAGGCAAATAAAGAGTTAAATGTAAAAGTGTCCTGATTTGTAACTGTGCCACTGCTTTAGGGAATTGACTTCAAATCCAGTCCACACTGGTTGAATTAATGGCTTTTATTGTTTCAGCAGTTCTGGGTGTTCCTATGTGAAATGAGTTTGAGAAGTTTTATTTCAGTTACCAGGGAGCAGCAGTCTACAGGATACTTTTGTCTGAAGCCAGCAATCATCTTTATCCAGAACACACTGAAGTTGAGAAGTGAAAGATAGCCTACACTCCAGAATGCGATTACACCAACCTCATTAACCAAGCAGCTGTTACGTAGACGTTGCTTGCAACTGCATGTTTTCTGAGGCCAAACTCCAAGTCATCGTCAACTCATACACTGAAGCATATGAGAGGATGAGTTTTATAGGCAACATCTGCAAGAGATCTTCCATCACCCTCCAAAAATAAAACAAGACTCCAGGAAGACAAGGACATCTTCCCTCATCTTGAAAGTCATGTCTCACTGAAGGCAGATTTTGATGATGAAATTCACCACTGCCTTCAATGCACCAGCTCAGACTTTGGCCACCTTAGTAAAAGGGTGTTTGAAGATCAAGACCTCAAATCCAACATAAAGCTCAAAGTCAACTGGGCAGCAGCAGTCCCCGTTCACTTATATGCCTCTGAGACTTGCACTACCTACAGTAGCACCTCAAGGCTCTGGAAAGATGTCATCAATGCTGTCTCCCCAACATCTTCCAAATTCACCACCAGGATAAGCAAACCAACATCAGCGTCTTTCCAAAGGCCAACATCCTCATCTCTAATTACAATTAGCTCATTCGGAGAGGCCACAGTATTTGCATGACTGACGCCAGACTCCAGAAACAGACACTCAATTCTGAGCTCCGTCGGAAAAAAGATTACAGAGGAAGAAACTCAAGGATCTTTCCAAAGCCTCCTTGAAAAATCCAAGAAGTAGGATGCAGAGATCCAAAAATGCAAGATTCACATGACCTGGTAATCATTGGCCTTTTGATCTCTTAAAGTGGAGAAGGAGCATCTAGGATAGCACTACATTAAAATAACCCTGAAGCCCAGCGTAAATGGCAGAAGAATGCAAAACCTCACAACTACCCATCCGTCTACTGTCAGGGATGTCCTACTCCATTTGTGAAGAGTGCAGTTCCCACAGTGGTCTCGTAAGTCACCACAGAACCCAGCGACCAGCATGGAACCAAGTCATTCTCAATCCCATGGGACTACCTAAGAAGAAGTGACAGCAGCACACTGATGCAACATGGAATACTTTGGAAACAATTCACTTAGCCTTGAATCTGTGATGGTCCCATGAATGTTGGGATGGGGTTAATGCAGATGATTGAAGCAGGAGATATGCAAATTTAACTTTAATATGATGAGTGTTATGTCTAGACCAATAGCACATAGTATTACTGCTGAGTTGGAAGTATCATTGTATATCAGGAATAATTCACCTTATGTAGATTTTAAAATGACAAACACATCAGAGAGAAAAACTCTGATTGCATGATCAAACCAACAAAGTAATATCATTGAAAGAACTTTCCTCTTGTTTGTAACTGGAAGATAAAATGGAGCTTCTTGGGCTCATCAATTTTTCAGATTTGTATAGGTTATAATTCGAGAATAATGGATTTTGTGGAGATGCTAGCTATCCTTATGGACAACGCCATGTATCCTGTGTTGCAGCCTGAATTAGTGACAGAATTCTTCCATGAGCTCTGTAGTCATAGCTTTATAAGAATCCCATTTTCCTGCTCAGAGTGATAGTGAGGGTCAGGAATCATGGCACGAGAGTAACATTATTTGTTCCAGCTCCAGAAACCCTACCATCTGTCTCTAAAGCAGATGAAAAATGAAATTATTGAAGATGTTTGCTATGTTTTATGATACATACCAGGAGACAACCTGTACTTGATCAGACTAAAGATTCCTCCTCACTTTTTTGGACCTCTGTGATTACCTTTGTTATTGCTTCCTTTATGCAGAAAATGCATCACTAAAAAACAAGTGACATCAAATCTGACTTAAAAATAAAATGGAATGCTGAATGTGTGGAATAGGCCAGAAACAAAGCAAATTTTGATAACTGTAAGATTTAAGTCAGTAACAGTGGTAGTTTAAAAAAATCTGGGAAAACAAGGATGAACCAAGCAATAGAATTCAATATAAAACTAGAAGATAATGTGTCAATAGAGCAATAAGTTGCATTACATAGTGACTTTAAACAACAACAGAGCACCTCTAACACAGCAGAATATCCCCATGCAATTATCACACAGAATGTGGTAATAAGTTATATGAAGGGATATTTAGGTAGATGTTGAAAAGCTTCATTAGAAAGATAGGCTTAAAGAAGGTGAGAGAGGTGAATAGGGAGAGAGGGGATTTCAGAGACTAGGGGCTTAGCAGCTGAAGACAATGCTGCTGATGGTTAAATGATTAGATTTAGGGATGATCAAGTGACCAAAATTAAAGGAGCCCAGATATCGTCGACATTGTAGAGAAGGAGGAAGAAGAGTCATGGAGACATACAGCACGGAAACATGCCCTTTGGCCCACTGAGTCCACACCGACGAACAACCATCCATTTGCACTGATCCTATTTTGTTCTCCCCACATTTCCATTAACTTCCCCTGAATTCTACCACACACCAGGGCCATTTAATGTGGCCAATTAACCTACCAACCTGCACCTGGGATGTGGGAGCAGGTGCAAACTCCACACAGACAGGAGCTAAGGTCGGGATTGAAACACGATCTCTGGCGCTGTGAGACAGCAGCTCTACTTGCAACACCACTGTGCTGCCCTGAGGGTGTGGAGGAATCTTCTGAAATTAGACACCTGTGTGCTGCAGCAGAATTCCCATAACTTGCTTATTGCTCTCATCAGATCTCCTGATTCATACTTTGAGTAGGCCCCATGAGCACATCGCTGATGTTGCACCTTTACTATTCCTAGACCAAAAGAATCTGCCCCAGGGCTAAAAACTCAGATGGTTATTTTATGAGAATCCCTTTGTCACAACTGTTGCACAGAGAAAATACTTCGTGATTTTTACTTTGGAAACATCTTTTAACACTGTCGTAGTTTTGAAAACTAAATTCAACTTGTCTGGTACATACAGAATTCTAGTCGACTGCTTAAAACATTCAAAGTGTGCACCAACATTGTAAATAACAGACTTTAGGTCTTTGTAGACAAATAACATTCTTGTGGCAATTTCATGGGCAAGATGATTCACAAAACATGTACCTTAATAGTAACTGTAGTCTGCAGGGCTTGGAAGCTACAAACAAAGGTTGATTGACTGTTTCATTTCCAAAATGTTTCACAGACAAAGTGGTGCAACATTCTGATGAAATGGATCAGAGTTCATACTCATTATTCACAAGGTGACTCACCACTCTTGTCGAAGGAGGTCAAGGGACAGGATGGGCCCATTATACTGGGAACAGATCCACCCTAACAATAGGATAGAGCACTACTTTAAAATAGTTGGTGTAGAAACATCCATACAGTGGACTGCTCAACTGTATGGACTTGTGAGTTTCATGGGTAGATACATTCAAGAATGACTAATTGGTTGTTGAGTGTAAAAAGAATAAAAGATCATTATATAATATTTATAGGACAGAAGCATCTACTTGCCCAAGTGTGGTAATACTGGTGATTCTGATAGGACTATCTGAAGGGTGAAAGGAGTTTTGTTTGCAGCATAAAAGCTGGCATTGACCTATTGTTCTGAATGGTTAATTTCTGTGCTGTTGGTTCTACTTAAATTAAAACACAGACATTATTGAACTCAGTCTTTTTAAAAGGGGCTAATTTTCATGAAAAATTATTGAACAATCTCTTGCTAAGAGCCTTGTTATGATCTCCATCACACTAAAAGTCCCAGTTGATGAATTTTAGATGATCTTATTCCAAAGCAAAACTAAAGTCTTCCATTCCCTTAGTTATAACAGTTGTGAAATTTCCAGCCAGATGCAAGTCCAAATAACCCTGCTTCAAAATTATGAACACCATACTTACAAGGAGCACATTGAGGAGTTCAGGGTTAGAGTGAAACGGGTTAACACCACCACTAAAATAATAGAGAGGCACATCAGGCAAATATTTTCTGCTTTATCTGATATTATTTTGCAGGTTAGCTTCATGATCAATGTGCTCTTTCATTCAGGAGCCACAGATCAGTGTCAGAAAAAGGCTCCTGCAGCACTGCATTGCCAATGTGGAGGGCATTCCATTTCAAACACTGACAGCCTTACAATGACTGGGACTGGAAACTGTAAAGAGTGAAAATGGAACTGTGACATTTCTGGATTCATTCACAGATCAACAATATACGTTGTTTAATTTATTTATCTTTCTTTTGTAGCACTGTCATTTATATAATGCCTTTTACAATCTCAGCATGTCCCAAAGCACGTTGCAGCCAAATAAGTTGATTTGAAGTGTAGTCACTTCTTGTTTTTTCAGAAAAAATTCTCAATCTTTTTCATACATTCCATCTACCATTCTTGTCAGGTAGGTGAACCCTCAAGTGAGCAAAATGCATTTAATAACTCTTGTATTTCACAGCATCATAAAAGGAAACTACACATATCTAGATATGACCTTTCATAACCTCGGAACATCCCAAAGTCCCTGACAGCCAATTTTTTGTTGTGTAGTCACTGTTATAATGAAGAAAAATATGGCAGCCAATGTTTACACAGCAACCTCCCAAAATCAGTAAGGAAATAAATAAAATTACATCTATGTAGCACTTTGCAGCCAAAGAAGTGAAGTGTTGTTACAAGCATGAAGTAAGACATTTGCACAAAGCAACTTCCCATAATCAGCAATCCAATAATGACCAGATTTTTTTTAATAAAGTTGGTTGAGGAATGAAGACTGGTCAAAATATCAAGGATAATTCCTTCCTTTCTTCAAGATGGTGCAGTGAAATTGTTTACATCCACCAGAAAGACCAGATGAGCATTGCGTTTGCACCTTATCTGAAAAGGGGCACCCCTAAAAGTGCACAACTTCCTCTGAACTGCATTGGAGCATCAACATGGATCTTAGAACATAGAACAGTACAGCACAGGAACAGGCCCTTCAGCCCACGATGTCTGTGACGAACATGATGCCAAATTAAACTAATCCCTCTTACCTGAACATGCTCCATGTCCCTCCATTCCCTGCATGTTCATGTGCCTATCTGAAAGCCTCTCAAATGCCACTATCATATCTGCTTCCACCACCACCCCTGGTAGCCCCTGGATCCCTGGATCGTTGTGCTTAAGTCTCTGGCATGGGTCTTAAATCTGGAAAGAGCTGACTCTTAGAGCAGCCTCACTTGACCCAGAGTGCAGATTACAGAAGATCTGCTTCAGTAGCATTGCTTGAGAGGGAAATGTTGACCAGGTCAGCATGTGCATGAAAATACCACCACCACAGGTTGCCCTCGAAGTTGCACACCAATCTGATTGGAAAATGTGTCAGTGGCCCTGGAACTCCCTACCCAACAGTACTGTCAGAGTATTACTGCAGAAAGACTACTGCAGTTTGGGACAGCAGCTCACTAATATCTCAACAAAGGTAATTAAGGGTGGGTGTCAACATCTGAGGATCTACCTTGGGCCCAACACATTGATACAGTCATGAAGGAGATGTGCCAATGGATCTACTTCATTAGGAGTTTGAGGAGATTTGGTATGTCACCAAAGACTCTTGCAAATTTCTACAGATGTATGGTGGAGAGCATTCTGACTGGTTGCATCACCGCCTGGTATGGAGGCTCCAATGTGCAGGATTGAGAGAGGCTGCAGAGGGTTGTAGTCTCAGCCAGCTCCATCACGGGCACAACCCTCCCCACTATTGAGGATATCTTCAAGAGATGGTGCCTCAAGAAGGTGGCATCCATCATTAAAGACCCTCATCATCCGGGACACGCCCTCTTCACGTTACTACCATTGGGGAAGTGGTACAGGATCCTGAAGACCCACACTCAACTTTTCAGGAACAGCTTCATCCCCTACACCATCAGATTTCTGAATGGTCCATGAATGCATGAACTCTACCTCGTTATTCTTCTTTTGCACTATTTATTTATTTTTGTAGCTTATAGTAATTTTTATGTCTTACACTGTAATGCTGCCGCAAAACAACAAATTTCATGACATATGTCAGTGATAATAAACCTGATTCTGAAATACTGGCCTTGCCAGTAACACTCAGATCTTGAAAGAGGAATTTAAAAAAAGCAGTTAACCTCCACTCAAATTCAAAAACAGCACAAACATGGGCCTCAACACCCAAGGTGGTCTAGGACACAACAGGACATGGGTTTTTCACCACTTAAAGTGTAACTATTCCTAATGTAGAAGAAATTCAACTGCAGAAGGGAAAACATTGCGATAGAGTTTCCAGCAGTGGTAACTTTTAAATATTGCTGAATGGCATCAGAGCACTTAGTTTCCATGAAGTCTCCTCTCCCAAGACTTAACCCTTTTGCTACCTGTGCCATGGAATTGGTGGAATACAGGACTCCTGTAGAGTGTACAATTTAAAGCTCATTGCATCAGGATGTGAGATAAAAACACTGACTAACCTCTATCTGAGTGTGGAACTGGTTCTTGTTAAAGGACACATGGGGGGAAAAATTATTATTGCAATGACTATTAATTATTCACCCAGTTAGTGATAATTGTTAAGTTGTCATTAATTACTTTGAGCATTGGCAAAAGAAAAATCAGATATCCTTAAATTTTCTCCAATCTGTAGTGAAAGACTAACCATGACCAATCAGTCTTGAATTGACATGGTCAGATATCCCATCACAGTATTTATTATTAACCAAGTCAAGTTGGCAGATTTGAGTAATCTATAGAACTGCATTTTAGAAAGTTGCTGAATATTTTCCCAGTATTTATTGTTACTGGAATCAAAGAGTAAATAAATTATACAATGAAATGAAATTCTGACGCAATGCTTTTTTTTAAAATGAAACAGTCGTTCTGAGGTTTTGCAATAGCTTTTCATTTCTTTACTTTGTAACCAGTTTTTGTTCTCAGCAACAGCAACAACCTTGAAGATAAGCATGACTTTGAGAAAGCCAGCCACAAAGAATTTCATCTGAGACGTACCTGAAAGGATTTCAGATCTAAAAGTCTCCCAAGAGAAACGCCACATTCTTCCATTGAAACAAACAGACTAGTAAAACATAGCCTTGTGTTAAGAAATGCACTAAGTTGCAGTCCTTACAGTTTCACACCAAGCAAGCATTACCAAAATTCATCAGATCAGATGCCAGAAATCAAGATTCATTGATTTTTAGTAGCTTTTTTTTCCTGTTTCTGAACATTAGGGGAATACAGAAGCATTATAAGTCCTTGACAATATTGACAGTCAGCTAACTGGAAGTATGCATTAGCCAGCTCTATTTTCTGAGCTGTTTCATGGACAGAGCTGGTCTTGGCTTGGCACATGACACAAAGGCTTGCCAAATCAGAACTGCAGCAAGTCAGCACTAGATGATCTGGAAAATAAGTGTGTGCATAAAATGTCAGTTAATTAAGATTTCTCACCACTGATCCCAAATGGTTGACGTTAACAAAGTATCATGCTGGAACTGTGAACTGTAGATATGCAAGATGCTGGGAACTTTCTATTGTTGATTGGGGCAGAAACTTGAAATATCCAAAAGAGATAGTTTACAGCAAGAATAACTTTATCATTTGTTGAAGATGTGAAATGTCCTGTTATCTTCCAATGCAGCTCAGAGATAAATTTCATGAGATACTGCTTCATTAAATCATTCTAGGATGCTTTACTGGATTAAATGTACTATATAAATACAGGTTGTCATGTGCTCAACCATGAGGTTTGTTTTCCTCTAAGGGGTACATCAATAGCTTTTATTAGGAGTTTAATCCCAATTATATGTTCAATAGTTAATTAAACTGTTTTTCTCATAACTACTTATATTTGGAACCTACAACTTCACTTCTGTATATTCTGGATAAAGCTGAGATAATTCAATTAAAACAGTCTCATATTGAGATGAAAGGTCACCACAAAATCTACTCTCATTTTGTACTTTTTCACTATTTTGGGTTTCAGGTGTATTCTGTTGGTAAAAACAGTGCATATTTTACTTTAATGAGCAGCAAAATGGTGTATCTTCTTGTACTATAACGGGTGCATTTGTTTATTATGCAGTTCAAAAGAAGATGTGGATGAAAGCTAAGTTGATATAGTCCAGCTTCTAAACACTTCCATTGAAAAATAATTGCATTGCAGTTTGCAGGAACAGGCCAGGGGAGGGGCAGCCATGTGTTCCTGGCAAGACCTGACCAATCACCTAACCAGGGTTTTCATTGCACCTTTATTGCTTTTTACATCTTCCTAAGTGTTGACCCTCAAGAGGTAGCTTATGTGTTTTCTCTGTCATCTGGTTGCTGGCTGGTAGTAAGAGAATTTCTGCATCAAGTATATTAGCAAGCTCCAAGCTATTTTCCAAATTACAGAACAGAACTGTTTCTCTGCACTCAAATAAAAATATAGCATTTGCTTTTTTTGCATTTGGATGCATGGAACAGCCTTTGTTTCTATCCTAGTAGGGCCCAACTCTCAACTCTTTTTCCAGTACATCAATGACTGTATTGCTGCTGTTTCCTACACCCATACAAAACTCAAAAATCTCATTACTTTTCCTGTTAGTTTCCACCCTGCTCTCACCTTCACATGGTCCATTTCTAACTCTTCCCTTTCCTTTCTAGATCTCTCTGTCTATCTCAAGGAATTGGGTAGCAAGAAACATCCATTCCAAGTGCACAGACTCCCAAAGCTATTTCAAATTATACCTTCACCCACTCTGCCTTCTGTAAGGACTCCATTCCAATTCCCAATCCATCTGTCTCCATCATACCTATTCTGACAATGATGCTTTCCACATAGTTACTTCTAAGTCCTACCTCATCCAGAACCTGTGTCCTTGTCAGAGCCCTTGATGCATCTCATCTATTTCCGGCATTTCTGTTCTCACACCCACTTCTCCTGAACAGCCCTTGCACTCAGTGGATCATCCTTTGCAATTTCCAACAAGATTCCACCACAAGCCACATCTTCCCCTCCTTCCCATTTCAGCATTCTGAAGGGACAGTTCCTTTTATGACTCCGTGGTCCACTTTTCCTTCCCCACTAACCACTTGCCTTAACATGGCACTTTCCCACACAACAGCAGGAGATGAAATACTCCTCCTTTTACCTCTTGCATTCCCACCAGCCAGGGGCACAAACAGTCCTTCCAGATGAAGCATTGGTTTACTTGCATTTCTGACAATCCAGTGTACTGCATTCAGCACTTATAATATGGTCTTCTCTGCATTGGAGAAAACAAATGCAGATTGGGTGACTGCTTTGCTTACATCCACATTCACTCCCATTCTGACTCCTGCATTGTTATAAGTCCCAATGTAAACCTAAAGATCAGCACCTCCTCCTTAGTCTGGGCCCATTACAGCCTTTTAGCATAATGCTATTACAGCGCCAGCAACCTGGGTTCAATTCCCACCACTATCTGTAAGGAGTTTGCACGTTCTCCCCGTGTCTGCATGGGTTTCCTCTGGGTGCTCCGGTTTCCTCCCACATTCCAAAGATATACGGGTTAGGAAGTTGTGGGCATGCTATGTTGGCGCCAGAAGCGTGGCGACACTTGCGGGCTGCCCCCAGAACACTCTACACAAAAGATGCATTCCACTGTGTGTTTCAATGTACATGTAACTAACAAAGATATCTTACCTTGTCTTCTAATATCGAATTCAGCAATTTCATTCAATCATAAAATCATAGAAACTTATAGCACAGAAATGGGCCCTTTCAGTCCAACTCATCCCTGCTGACTGTGATGCTTATCTATGCCAATCCCATTTGTATGCATCAGGTCCAGGTCCCTTTACTCCTTTCCTATCCTCATATCTGTCCAAATGCATTTTAAATGTTACAGTTGTATCTGCCTCTACTAGCTCCTCTGACAGTTTGTTCCAAATATTCACCACCCTCTGTATAAAAACTTACCTCTCAGATATAGAACAGAGAACATTACAGCACAGTACAGGCCCTTCAGCCCACAATGTTGTGCCAACATTTTATCCTTCTCTAAAATCTATCTAACACCTCCATCCCACATAGCCGTCCATTTTTCTATCATTCATGTGGCTATCTAAGAGTCTCTTAAATGTCCCTAATGTATCTGCCTCCACAACCTCTGTCAGCAGTGCATTCCACGCACCCACCACTCTCTATGTAAAAAGCTTACCTCTGACATCCCTCCCATACCTTCCTCCAATCACCTTAAAATTATGCCCCCTCATGTTAGCCATTTTCGGCCTGGAAAAAATTCTCTGGCTGTCCACTCGATCTATACCTCTTATCATCTTATACAGTTGATAATCACCTCTCGTCCTCCTTCACCCCAAAGGGAAAATCCTTTAAATTTCTCCCCTCTCACTTTAAACCTGTGTCTTCCAGTTCTAGACTACCCTTCCCTGGGTAAAAAGATTCTGACTATCTACTGTATCTATGCACCTTGTAATCTTATAAACCTCCATTAGGCCACCCCTCTGTCTCCTCCATCCCAGTGAGAATACACCCAGCCTATCCAACTGTAACTACAGCTATCCATTCCATGCAAAATCCTGGTGAGTCTCTTTATCACTCTCTCCATTACCACCACATCCTTCCTGTAGTAGGGCAACCAACATTGTACACAATGCTCTAAGTGTGATCTAAACAAAGTTCTGTACAACTGCAACATGACATCCCAACTCTCATACTCAATGCCTTGGCCTATGAATGTAAGCATTAAAAATGCCTTCTTCACTACTCTATCTACCTGTGTTGCCACATTCATGGAGCTATGGACTTGCACCCAAAGGTACATCTGTATATCAAGGTCCCACCTGGGGTTCCTGTCATTTACTCTATATGTCCTAACAGAATTTGACCTCTCAAAGTACATTACCTTGCACAAGTCTGGATTAAATTCCATCCGCTTCTGCTCCATCCAACTTCCCAGCTGATCGACGTCCTACTGTATCCTTAGGCAACCTTCTTCACTATCTACACCTCTACCACTTTTTGTGTCATCTGCAAAGTTACTAATCATACCCCCTTCATTCTCATCCAAGTCATTTATATCACAGACAACAAAGGTCCCAACACCAGTCCCTGCAGTACACACGTTAGACACTTCCAGTCAGAAATACACTAATGCACCACTACCCTCTGCCCCTATACCCAGCCAATTTTGGGTCTCTGTGAAGTATTTACCCCATGCTCTGTTTTATCTCCATTTATCTGTGTGGGTGCACTTCTGAATAGGAAGAGGAAATATGAACAGATCTGTTATTTTTTTCTTAGTAATGTGCAAAATGAGATGGCATGTACAGTGGGGAAGTAATGTTACAATGCAGGCTTGGCTTCCAGGTCATGACCTTTCCAGCACAGACTTGGGTTCTTGACCACGTGGGAACTTCAACAGTCCTTTTCCCCACACCTCAGACTCCTCAACACCTTCATATTGTGAGAGAACAAAGTCGTAAAATGGGGTCAAAACTGCCGTTCATTATGCTCAAATAGGAGCAGATTACTGTGCCTGTGAGGCCAACATCAAATATGGACAGAATTTCTTTAGACAAAAAAGAAATGAAGGCTGCTTGCTTGAACACTGTTTGTTTGCAAGTAGTCCTAATAATGCAGCAGTTCCTGTCATTGTCATTTTCAATTTACCAACCAAATGAAGTGACAATAAGGGTGAATTGACAAAAGGTTTCAAGCTAATGTGTTGTTGGATTTCTTCAGAGAAATGTTCACAACTGACTGCTTTGCAAAACAATTGCAGTCACTTTGTGCTGTACCTGCTGCCATAATTTTAGCTTGATTTATTTATTCTTCCCACTTAGAGAAAGCTGCCAGGATTTGAGTGCAACTGATCAGACACGGAATTGCTTGAAGATTTTAAGTTTGAAGAAATTAAGAACAGACCAGAATTATCATTATCATGTTGGTGCTTTATATTAATACAATTAAGAAAAAGGATGTTTAAAGTGCAGTAGTTTTGATTGCCATATTTCATACTTTCCTATTCTCTTATGACATAGAAAGAGGCCATTTAGCCTATTGAGTCTATGTCAGCTCACTCCCCCACTAATATCCCCTGCAACCTATTCTCCCTTCATTTCCGTTGACTATACTCACCTAATACATACTGGGGACAACTAACCTACCAAGCCGCACGTCTTTGGGATGCTGGAGGAAACAGGAGCACCCAGAGTAAACCCATGCACTGACAGGGAGAATGTTTAAACTCCACACAGGCAGCACTGGAGGTCGGGATTGAATGCTGGTTGCTGGGAGTGTGAGGCAGCAGCACTACCTGCAACTCTAATCACTCTACCATTTTGTTTTATGCTTTCATGCCTACATGGAAATGGTTACAAAATTTATCACAAATGCATTGAGTGAATTCAGCAATAAGAAAAATAATCTTGTTGGCTGCAACCCAAACTTGAGATTCTTGGAGATTCTTAATTTAATTTTGGAGATTCTTAATTTAATTTTAATTAATTTCTAATTCTTTAAAACTACAATAGAAACTTAACATTTGAGTGTTAAAAGGACTTGGGAGCTGCAGTCAAACAATTGACAAACCACGTGACATCTTTGTTAAATATTTTTTAAAGTGTAAGAGATGGCAAATTCACAAAATCAGTTCGTGGGCATGCTATGTTGATGCCGGAAGTGTGGCGACACTTGCGGGCTGCCCCTAGAACCCTCAACATAAAAAGATGCATTTTACTGTGTGTTTTGATGTACATGTGACTAATAAAGAAATCTTAGTCTTAGATAGCGTTAATAATCTACTGCAAATTACACACAGATTTGAGGGGGGTTGAAAGCACTTGGATAGAGCTGTAGTTGAAGAGCAGAAAGCAAAGGATAGGATTTAAAGGAAGTGCCTTAAACAAGTAAAGTTGGGCTGCAGGAGTACAGATGAGGGATGTATGTCAATGTCAGAAAAGGTTACGTTTCTGAAAAGTAGAGTAAGGAATTGAAAAACAATATCTTGCATTAAAAGGATATTTTTAATTTGATTACTATCTCAGGGAAGATGATGGAAATACAATTCAAATAGTTACTTTTTTTTTCAGATTATTAAACATTACAAAATTTGGTTTATCTATCTGGTGAAGTAGAATACAAAAGCTAAGCTATGATACAGAGTTTCCACAAGCATTTGGCTCACAGGGCATTCTGTGCACTTTTTGTCACCCCATTATAGATAGGATATTAAAGCAATGGAAAAGGTGTAGAATAGGTTTAATGGGATATTCGAAGGGGAGGATTTACAATTAGGAAGAGAGACTTGAAAAATCAGGACTTCTTTCATCAGAAATGAGAAGGTTAAAGGGTGACTTGATACAGGTCTTCAAGACTGTGAAGGATTATATTGAAGTAAATTGTACTGGATTGTTTCCACTGGATGTAAGGTGGTAGTGAAAGAACACAAATTTCAGATAATGACAAAAAGAATTGAAGGGGGACTTAAAGAAAAAAAATTCTATACAGAGGATAATTAGAATGTGGAATTGTCTGCCAGAAATCATTGTTAAAATTATGTTGATAAGTTCTACTAAATGGGAAGTTAGAGCTTAAAAAAGAGGACTATCAAAAATGTATGGGCATAAGCAGTAGAATAGAATTAAACTAGATGGTTCATGACCTGCAAATGCCATAATAGACTAGATGGGCCAAACGGAGCTGTCTCCAACCTTCACCCTTTCCTCCCCCCATCTTGCTCCATTTGCCTCTCATTTTTTCTCTCTTTGTCTGTCTCCACCTATCATCCATCTGTCACCATCTCCCAACTCCACCCACCCACCCTCTCCCCTACCTGGTGCAACCTGCCCGCCATCTTTCAACCTTCCTCAGTCCACCAATCACCTCAGGCTCTTCTCTCACCACTCCACTTCCCCTCTTTATTCTGGCCCCTCTCCACTCTCCGTCCTGCTACAGGGTTTCAACTCGAAAAGTTGTCAATTCCTCTCCCCCTCACAGATGCTGCTTGACCTGCTGAGTTCCTCCAGCAGATTGTTTGTTACTCTAGGTGGGCCAAATGTCTGGTTTCTGTTCTATAACATTCTGTGATTCATTTAACCTATAATTAACATAAGGAGGCAATGCCCCAATTTTCTTTATCACAATATCCCTATGGGTTTCATTTTGCAAAGGCATGAAGTCAAGTCCCCGTTGATAGACATTAAAGTCTTTGACCTGGCATGAAGGTCTTGGGAGGGTATTGTAATCGATTTCAGAACCACTGTGAACCGTAGTAAGATTCAAAGACATTTCTTGTCTATTGAAAGAGAGGGGATTGGAAATGATAATGTTCAGAGGGGATCAGGAGCAATAACTTACTGTACAAAATTAAGCCACAAACCAATTTTCAATGTTAACTAGACAAATATTTCCTCTGTACTTTGCATGCAATCTAACCATCACTTTATTTAATGCTGCCTGACCCAAAGAGTTCCTCCAGCTTTTTCTGTGTTGCTCCAGATTACCAGCATTCTGCAGTCTCTCGTGTCAACATTTGAGTATAAATTTGACTATCTCACAAGATTTCCCTGAATGTGATATTGTCAGACTTCCCATTTTACACAGATTTGTCATGGATAATGTAGGTGTGCGGGGTTTGCGAAGGTAGGATGAGTGGAAAGAAGATTCAGTGGTGTGGTAGTTCTACTGGACTGGTAATTTGAAGAACACATTCATTTGGAAATGTCTTCAAATAGAATGTTGTTGTCAGTGAAAGTTTTTGGATTGTGCCAAACTTCTATTCAAATCAATGGAACTAATTTTCAAAGGCTAACAAGCTTACGTTCATCGATAAACATTGTGTACGGTTCAGACATACAAATTGTTTGCACAATCAAATGTACATTAGAATGAATGACATCTAGGCTAATCACTTACATTCACTTAGTAATTATATAAAGTGTTAAAATCCTTAATATAGAGGTCCTGTATGGTCATGTGATATAAATTGAATCTGTGTTTGGCTTTGTGGCAGGAAGCAAAATTAGTAAGAACATAAGAAACAAGAGTGGGAGAAGGCTAATTTGCCCCTTGAACCAACTTTTTATTCAGTTAAATTCATGGTCAATCCAATCCTGGCACCAACACCCTTTTCATGATTTCCAACCATGCAGCCTGATTCCCCTGTAGCTTAAATGTGTATCGATCTGTGCCTTGAATATGGAGACACAAAAGAGTGCATATACTGGAATCTGAAACAAAAAACAAACTGCTGGAGGAACTCAGCAGCATTGTCCTTTGTTATTTCCACCAGATGCAACAGGATCCCACCACCATCTTCTCCTGACCACCTCCTTCTGCTTTCTGCAGAGACCACCCTCTCTATGACTCCCTGGTTCACTCATCCCTATCCACCCACACCTCTCTCTCCCCTGGCACATTCCCCTGCAACAATAGGAGGTGCAACACTTGTCCCTACACCTCCTCCCTCACCACCATCCAGGGACCCAAACTGCCATTCCAAGTCAGAAAAAGATTCACGTGCACCCCTCCATCCTTACCTACAGCATTCAGTGCTCTCAGTGTGGCCTCCTCTACATCAGTGAGATCAAGTGTATAACACTTCCACCTTGTAAAAAATTTGCATGTTACCATCTGTTACTGCAGTATTGGCTACTCTGAGAGAACCTCATGAACCACCAGGAAAGATGAGGACAGAGGAAGTACAGGAACAACAGCACCAGCAGGTTCTTCCCAAAGTCACACACCATCCCAACACGGAAATATATCGCTGTTCCTTCTAAATCCTGGAACTTGCTACCCAACAGCAGTGTGGGAATATCTTCATTGGAAGTATTACAGAGATTCAAAGAACTCAACAACACCTCCTTGTAAGTAAATAGAGGTGGGCAAAACAGGCCTGACCAACAATATTCACATTCTATTGAATGCAAAAATAAGAAGAATCATTTGTACTTTATTTCCCCAATTTATGACAGTGCAAATACATATTGCAAGCCCATTTCCTGTTTAAGAAAGATCTTTATCGCTCAGTGATGTCTTGCACTTCATTCAGATTCATATTTTTCTATTTGACAAATACAAGAAATCAATATGACAAAGACACACTGAAATATCAAACATTGGTGTGAAGGATCTCTTGTACAATATCCATTAATGATCATTAAAAAAACAAGATACACAATTCCTGAAACATCAGGATAAAGTATTGCATATTGCAATCACTTAGTCTTAGCAAAATGGCCTTCCAGATTAAAAAGAATGAAATTAAAATTCTTAGTCTTCATGAAGGATGAGGAACATCAAATAACCAATGTACTTATGCTGATCTAAACTTCATACTAATGGAGTTGGACCAATAAATTAAAATGAAGCATTCCATTAAGTAATCATGGACCTGTGTAACTCATCAATACAAATAAAAAACAAGGACTCAATATTTGAGTTCACCTCCTTAAAACAAAACAGCTGATTTTTTTTCCTGCCTTCTCTCCCACGTAACAAAGTCCCGGCTTAGTCTAGGTTGATAATGGCATATTGAACAATAGGCTTATCATATTCACAGTGAAAGAGATATACCTACTGCCTTGCACAAGATTTATGTACGAGGCAAATAATACAAATAAAACATTTTTTTTATTGTTTATCATGTCAAATTGCAATTAAATGAACAGTTCATGAAAAAGTGGTTGGAAAGTCTTTATTTTCCTTGGAGGGAGGAAAAAGAATCTGGTTTATATACCGACACAGCTTATCTAACACATTTTCAGAGAAAGATGTGTAGAATAATGACTGAAATGCTGTAACTATTATCGGTAACAAATGTAGCAATCATTCTGCACAATGCAGCCTCCCACAAATATCAAAAAGAAGAATGACTAATTAATTTGTTCTTGCTTGTGTTGTTTGAGAGCTGAATGTCAGCCAGGACACAGGGAGAACCAGCTTCCGCCTAGAACAACATACAGAGAAAATCTCATCCAAAAGACAACATGCTCTCAGTGCTGCACTGATACACCTGCCTTGATTATGTGGAGTGGAGCTTGAAAACACAATCTTCTGACTCAGAGGTGAGAGTGCTTCCAACTAAGCCAAGATGACACATATCAGGAAGAAAAGCCTCAAGAGCCAATTTTATCATGGTAGCATCAATCACAGGTGACAAAATGATGCATTTCACTATTATCCCATCACTCTCATATTGATGCAAAGCAATTTTGGGTGCACAAAGGATAAATGTAACTTGCATATGATCAGACGGCCAAACAAAAATGATCTTGCAAGCTCATTGCTTGCAAGTAATCTTCCATTGTTTGGGCTTTGCACTTGGTACAGAATAATTCGAATGTGAAGCCGCATTTTAAACGTGCTTACATGTTCCGATGCAGACTCTGGAACCTTCAGACGGAAAGAACCCTTGACCTGAGAACATTAGAAAATAGTTTCCTGAGGCAACTTGATCTACAAATTCAAATTTCAATGCATAAAACTATTTTAATCACTGTTTTCAATAAACTAAGACTGGCAAGTCTCCTACATAGAAACTGATCTCAGAGTAGCTTTTATGCCATGTGTCCATGATCAAACAAAACTGCTTTACCATCGTGGTTTCTTTTAAGCTACCTAATCAACTACAATTAGATACACTTGGTTATCAATAACAGGACTTTTCTTATTAGTAACATGTTTCAATTTGTCAATGTTCTCTGAGAAAAGTCAATCCATGTCAAAGTGAAGTAATAGAAAATGAAGGGGTCGGGCACTTAGCAGGTCAGGCAGCTTTTATGGAGAGAGAAGAACAGAGTTAATGTATCAGGTCAATGACCCTTCATTGGAAAAATGGCCTAACAAACATCCATTGACCTAAAATGTTAATTCTGTTTCTGTCTCCACAGATGCTGCCTGACCTGCATCTTATCCCCACTGTTTGCTGCATTGACTTGAGATTTCCAGCATTTTATTTTGCTTTTCAAAGTTAACCATTTCATGTTATTAGTCACCCATCGCACTTTGAAGTTATTCTCAGTAATTGTTAAATATATCAATTAGAAAGTCCTTCGGTACAAATCTTTTCACTGAAATCTGCTCAATGAAAAATTCATGTTTTATGGAAACCACTAAGAAATGTCTGACTTTTATTCTGCTGCATACAGAAGATTTATGCAGTCCAAGTTACCCATCAACAATTTTTCATCATCATTGCCATTAACTGTTGTTTTCTGGTAAAATAAATCAGACTTTCAATTTTGCCATTGCATAATAAAATTCAGTAATATATTGTGGTTGTCATGCAGGAAATGCTTTCCTCCTTTATTGTTACAAAAATAGCTATTATAACCAATGTTATCCCAGTGTTCAGTGTTCTTAAGGGAAAATCAAATTAACCATAAGAGCAATATTGTTGATTTGCAAATTGCTGTAAAAATGAAAATGAAATTATTTAGTAGTATGATGCTTTGTGGAGTGGCAGGAAATATTCCTAAGAAACTGAGCTGAACCAATTCAAAATATCCTCCTATAATGCTGAATATAATAGTGCTGTAAATACTGCACCACTTTATGATTAAGCTTGACATTGAATCTAGTATGAGGGAAAACCTTGAATTGTGGTGTTATGGATAGCTGGTTGCTTTCCAAAGAGTAACAAAATGAAAAAGATGTTCAAGGAAAAGCAGCAGACTCAGAGGTACATCAGGACCAGTGGACAGGTTCGAGAGGACCAGAATGCCATATTTAGGATTTATGCAGCAGCAGTGCTTGAGGATGTTGGGACTTTCCCAGAACACAACTCCCGAAGTGCTGGAAATGGCAGCATTGTGCCAGGGCTACTCTCCTAAAATTTACACTCAATTCCCATCAGTTATAGAATTGCTCTATAGCTTTTTTTTAACTGCTGAATCATTCCAAAACTCTAAGGGCAGTTTAATAGGTAATAACTAACTACGTTTATCTCCAATATAGAATTGCAGATAAACTATCACTTGGTCTTGAGTGTGTTTGAAAGCCCTTAAGTGAAAAAAAGGTAATTGCACCGGATTCCCTTGAGTCAATATGCAGATAATCTGTGCTCCACAACAAGACCTTGTTCATAAATATACAATAGCCAAAATCAATACCTGCTTTTATCAATTACAATCAGATGTATTCAACTGCAGGAAGCTAACTATGACTGACCAAAAGCTGAATAAAGGAATGCAACTTCAAATTCCAGCAGAAGAGATGACGCTGTTAGGAAAATAGATGTAAACAGGCACACAAAACAGCATGTTCTATTATAGAGAAAGCATCCACTTCCTTCAAGTGGGAAAACTGATGGCTTGGTCAATCAATAAATATTTACGATGTAAGTAAGCATAAGTGTGCAGAATAATGGCAACCATCTTTATGTTGAATAACCTTAACATGAAAAAGAACGATGCTCCACTTGAAAATAAATGAAGAATGAGGGGAACAATAGGCATGGAGGATGAAGGTCAATTTTTATTTAGTAAAACTTAAACAGTAACCTTGTTATATATTTGGAACACTGGGCATCATCTATTTCAGTTGTGACAATCTCCTATATTAAATAACCATTTTTCAGAAATATGGAGGGGGCAAGGACATGGAGGATTTGAAAACAAGGGTGCAATTTTTGAAATCATGATTTTCTTTTAATCAGTAATCAATGCAGTAAAACAAACACAAGGTTGAAGATTAAATGGAAGGACTTCCATTGCAGAGTCCTGGATGACCTCAGGTTCAAAGGATGGGATGTGAAATGTGATCAATGTGAAACTATCATATCAACACTAAATCAATAAAAAGCCATACAAAGCTTTAGCACCATGATTGTTAAATACAGAAGTGTTTCTTCTATATTGTGTTTCATGTTTTTTTTCTTTATTATAACAATAATGTGCTTGTTTTAGTCATTCTATTGTCATCAAACCTCTATCTGAGGAGCAGATTCTCTGCATCCTTTAAGACACTGGAGGAATGTAGTTTGCTCAGTTGAGGCCGACTATGAACAGTGGGATTCATTGTAACTGAATTAGGTTTCACAAAAACTGAGCTTTGCCTTGAAGACATCAGAGGCAGGGTCCAGTTTCGAGTTCTGATGTCCTGTTTCTGAGACACTTAGGCCATTGGTCACTGGTGACTGCCATCAATTTACACCAAGCAATAATCTGCCTGAGTACCACAGCAGCTCTGTAAATCTTCCTACGTTATTGATTTACTTCAGGCCAATTAATTCTACTGACTTTCTCACCCTATGGTGTGAACATTGAGAGCTGTCTGGAAGCAATGAGGAGTACCAGTCCTCTGCCAGGATGCTATCTTCAGAACTGACAAAAAAAGGACAGCACTATTACAGCGAAATAATGAATGAAGGACCAAGAAAAATAAATGCAGGCATGAAGGGAACACTTTTGTTAAATTTGGACTTTATAATCTTCAAGGGGCAAACTGTTACCAATGGACTTGCTTTACATTTTTTCAACTGCTGCGAAAGTTACAAAAAGTGGACTGCTGCATGATTGTTTCCATCACAATCTACTTACAAATCCTATGCAGCAGGTTCAAAAACAATGACACTTTTATGACATGTGAAATCAAGAGTATGAGTAAGTTGAGGCATTACTACTCAGCCACCTGAGTAGTAATGCCTCAGTACAAGAGGATGAGAAATGCTAGGTTAAGGTAGTTACCTCCAGAATTGTATGATTCTTAACATGAACATTTTAAATTGAAGATTCAGAGAGGAGAAAGTGCATTTAACATTTGGACGTAAGAGGAAAGGCAGGGAAATGCTCTGCTGATTGGTGAAAGATTGGTTGCTTGTATGGATCAAGAGGCTCAATGTGTGTGCATTAAGATGCAAAATTATGATAATTATCACTGAGCAATGATTGAAAAACTAATTTCATGGTGCAAGATTTTGTCCTTTGCAGAGCAAAACAGAAGTTCAATGTGACACCAACTGTATTGTATTAAAGCTAAGGTCACAATTCCTTAGAACTGTTTATGAAATTATATATAACATTCAAAATTATATACATTTTACCATTTTGATGTTGCACAGAAAACTTGACAGCCATCAGACTTAGTGGACCTTGTCAGCTGATGCCTCATCATTTCGTCACCAATCGTTGTCAGTGCTGCTTCCATTTTCTACTTATGAATTAAAAGCTTTCCATTTTAAACTCTTTTAGATGTATCCCTATATACATTTTTGCATTGATTTACACATTCCACTTCTGTTTTTTTCATTAGCCCAGTCCTGTGTTTCCCATTGCTTAATTGCTTTAGTGAAGTTCAGCCATATGAAGCAGCCTGAATTCAGCTTAGCCTACCCTGACTCCTGAAGGTGTGACTGCGGTGTGAGATGATATATGTGATAAAGATTAGCCAGAATATCTTCCCTTTGTGGTACAGTGGTCTGAGGCAAATTGTGCCCATCCAGTAATTATCAGTTCCGCAAATTAAACCCCTTATTTTTCCAAGGCTAATTAGCATATATTTACAACTACAATTTTGCAAAAATGCACATGTATTCGAATTTACACAGTCAGTTTAAAGGATGGAAAAGATTTACATGATTCAATCAAATTAGGGTTTGCTTATTTCATACAATGAAGAATACAAAATCCTGTTTGTCCACTGATTTCTATTTGTAAGTAAACAACTACTATGTCATAACACATTTTGCAAAAAGTGTGCTTCATCACGTTTGTGTACCATATATTTAAAGCACAAAACTTCTTCCCTAAAGGTTTCAACAAATAGTATCTAAATGCTCACTCTGTGTATGTTACGGGATACAAAGATTTTATCTGTAGGCATTTCTCCATGATTATTATACAAAATGAAGTAGTCTGCCATGATTTTAGCATGAGTGTAATCTTCTATTATTATTTGTGCATGAAATACATTTTCATATTCTTCTTTGCATTCTTTCTTTCTCTCTCTGTTTCTGGGCTTCACTAATCATCCAGTCTTCTGGATGAGATAATGCTCATGCAGTTCTCACACAAATCTGAACCTGGCAGCACTCCAAGTAACAATGAGATGACACCTAATCCATTACATAGTGATTTAAAATGCCTCTCTCCACCCGCTTCTTTATCACGTTGACTCTGGCTCACTGCATTTTCAATTAAGAGATGCTTTACACTGACTAACATTTATGCATACTTTTATATGCTTTCATATACAGATTAACAAGACTAAAATACATATCACCACCCCATCCTAATAGTTACCAAAGTCTTAACACGAACATTTTGTTATAATTACTTTTATTTCAGTCAATAAATCTTGAATCCTTTAAATAGTTGAAAAGTTTGTATTAGAATTCCAGTTACAATCATGGTTGTTTTTATTAAGGTAATCAATGCAAGATATAGAAATACTTCTCACTATCAAGTAGTTCAACTCATTAACAGAGCTTTCGCCAAATGCTAGCAGTTTCTTCCTGAAGGGGGAGAAAAATGAAATTTGCCTGATTGTGTACTTGAGACCTTGCTATTTGCAAGTTAGAATATTTGCAGCAATTAGTTTGTTCTCAGCTCATTTGCAAATTGTCATAGGAGCTCCCACACAAAAAAAGTTGAACACAACTTATTTTAACACTTCAGTGTGGTGCTGATTGAGTGCTGCACTGCTGACAGTAGCCTTAAGAGTTAAACCCTGTCTGAACTCTTAGTTGAATCTAAATCCCATGGTGCTATCTCTTCTGTTGATGTTTATCCATCAACTTACACGAAAATAAACAAATTATTTAGTATGTCTCATTTCCATTCATGGGACCTTGATTTGTATGCAGTTTGGTTGCTTCTTTCCTATATTCTAAGTGACATGCTACAAATACATTTCTTTTTGGCTGGAAAGCATTTTAGATACCCTGAGTTTAAAGAAATAGCAAGCCATTCAACACCTTAAATCTGTCATGGCATTCACAGTCATTGATTTGCATGTTCATCTGTAAATGAAAACCAAATAAACTGCAGATGATGGAAATCTGAAGCAAAAACAGCAAATGCTGGCAAACCTCAGCAAGTCAGGAAGGAGAATATGTGGAAAGAGACTCGGTCAATCTTTCTGGTCTGTGACTGTCAGAATTGGTGCATTTCTGATAAAGTGTTGCAGGGAATGGTGTCATGACAACAACCTTTCCCTCAATGTCAACAAAACAAAAGAGCTGGTCATTGACTTCAGGAAAGGGGGCAGTGTACATGCACCTGTCTACATCAATGGTAGAGAGGTCAAGAGGGTTGAGAGCTTCAAGTTCCCGGGAGTGAACATCACCAACAGCCTGTCCTGGTCAAATCACATAGATGCCATAGCTAAGAAAGCTCACCAGTGCCTCTACTTCCTCAGGAGGCTAAAGAAATTTCATTTGTCCCCTTTGACTCTCACCAACTTTTACCGATGCATCATAGAAAGCATCCTATCTGGATGTATCACGGCTTGGTACGGCAACTGCTCTGCCCAGGACTGCAAGAAACTGCAGAGAGTTGTGGACACAGCCTAGCGCATCACAGACACCAGTCTCCCCTCCTTGTCTTTACCTCTCGTTGTCTTGGTGAAGCAGCCAGCATAATCAAAGACCCCACCCAACCGGGACATTCTCTCTTCTCTCCTTTTCCATCGTGTAGAAGATATAGGAGCCTGAGGGCACGTACCACCAGACTTAAGGACAGCTTCTATCCCACTGTGATAAGACTATTGAACGGTTCCCTTATACAATGAGACGGACTATGACCTCACAATCTACCTTGTTGTGACCTTGCACCTTATTGCACTGCACTTTCGCTGTAGCTGTGACACTTTACTTTGTACTGTTACTGTTTTTACCTGTACTACATTAATGCACTCTGTACTAACTCAATGTAACTGCACTGTGTAATGAATTGACCTGTACGATCGGTATGCAAGACAAGTTTTTCACTGTACCTCGGTACAAGTGACAATAATAAACCAATACCAAAACCTGAAGCACTATTTCTCTTTCCACAGATGCTGCCTGACTTGCAGATGTATATTAATCTGCCAGCCTTAGCTTCATTTGCATATTACTTTATGAAGTCCTTCTTTCTTTCTGTCACCTGAGTTCAGTTATCCAGCCATGATACAATAAGAATTTATGATTAATTATCATGAGTTGCTTGTAGGGAGAGCAGTGCAGCACTAATACTGTTCAATATTTGTAACTCTGCTTAGTACTGAAGTTGGCAGACAAGAATTTATTCTTCAGTCATCATCATTCAGAACGCTATAAAGGGGTTGATGACTCCAATAAAAAAAGTAGGCCAAGCTGAATTACAGGCACAAAATACTGAGTAAGAGTAAATACCAAGTGAAGCAGCTTGCAAATAGCTTGATAAGGTTGTCAAACAACTTCTATATGCATTCTCCAATATATTGCTTAAGATGCTCATATTTACAACATTAGCATTAAATATAGGCTGTCCAATGTTTGTATTTATTGGTACACAAGATAAGGTTATTCAATCGGAGTGTATTTTCAGCAGCTTTATATTTATGAAGCTGTATTCTTTGTTATTAATAATAATCATGTAGAATGTGATTGTATTTTAATTGAATGTCAGTATTTATAGATAAATGTCTATACAGTTTCTCACTAACCCGCAGAAATATTATTGCTTAGCCGATCGTATGTCTCACAATTATGTGAGCACAACTGCTATCTCCATCATTGTGGAGATGAAAACCTTTTATGTTACAAGCAGGAAGTGCATCTGCAGAAAAGGTCTCTGCCAAAAGAGAATGTCTTCCTCCTTCAGAAGCTACAGTTCCAGCCTTTGACTTAGAAACTATTTATAATTGATCAACCACAGTAGAACTACATTATTTTTCTTATATACCTTAGAAATGAATTGATACAATCTTGTCAAATAAATGGGTTAAAATGTCACTATATTAACAATAAACAAAACCAATTTATAGGAAATGCATCTGCTATGTCAGCAAAGTGAAGAAATCATTTATTTTAAACTTAAGTTAAAACAGCCTAGAATTTTGATGCAAACACATTAACAAATTTTTACTGTTAAATTACAATGATTTTCTGCTCCAAAGTGTTATACTTTCTCACAACCTGAAGAACTTTCATTCAATGATTTGAATTCCATACTTAGCAACAAAAAAAATTTTGCAAGCCTCTCCTGATCCAATAGTTTCCAAGGTTAGAAAAAGCTGGTGATTCATCTTAATGTTTTATCTACAATCTCAAATGTAGGGAATTCTGAAGAGAAAGCTGCCTTTTTGGACAGTCAGCTCCAAAAGAAAACTTTGATATAACATTGAAACCAAACCAATTGAAGTGTTAACGCATTTAAATTTTGTCATAAATATCAAGATATTCCTTTCCTCGTGGATTTTTGTATACAGAAAAGGAATACAAAAACGGGTAAAAACCAATATCATTACAACAGGTTTGTACAAGGACAAAGAACCATAAATCTCTCAACAAGCTATCATTTGGAAAACATACTATTAGCTTTATAACACAAAGTCAATCACTTGCGTGTAAGCTATTGATTTACTGTCTAGTAGCAGAGGTCTGCAGCTCTTAAACAGCTAATAAATCACGGTTCTGCACCAAGCTCAGCACTTCAGTTTTATTATATGACAGGGCTGTTTGTAAATTGCAGACAGCAACTAGTGGTCATACTGAGAGGCTGTAAAATCATTCAGCTTGTTGTCAGAGTTCACTTGCAGCCAACAGTCTTTTTAATTAAATGTTAAATATTAATATATCACAACACTGAATTCATTTTAAGGGTAATACTCCGGCTGTCCTCATTTCCAAAAAAAGGATTGCTTTTAAGGATCCCAGTAGAATACAAAATTGATCATTTCATGCATATTACTCAGTGCAAAAATAAAATATTTATAAGATATGAATATAAATGCCTGATAAAAGGCCTTTATGTATTTTTTTAAACTTCTTCAACATACATGTCACAGACAATCCCGAACTTTTATCACTGTCCCAGTGCTAATCACATTATTCATGCAACCAAGAGCAAGTATTAACTCATTTACAGAAATGGGCAACAAGAAATGTGTTTCACGTAACTTACATTGTCAAAGTAGACTATATCCTATCAAAAATTACAAGTCATATAATGAAAGTAGATTGTTTATATTTCACAGGTGTTTTTATTAAGAATTATTAAGCGAAGAAGAAAAGATGCATATGCAACACATTTCTGCTGGGTCAGAATATCCCAAAGTTCTTTCCAGCCAATGAAATACTTTTGAAATGTAATTAGTCTGATAATGTAGGAATGCAACAGCCAATACACACACAGCTAGATCAACACGCAGTGATTAATGACCAGCTATTTATTTTTTTCAATTTAACCAGATTTGTTTAGGTTAACGTTTTGCCTGAGGGACCCGGGTGTGGGGGGCAGGTGCTCTTCACTACTCTTCTCTGAAGTAGAGTCACAATACATTTTACATTCACCTGACAGACCAGCAGGGTATCAGTTTAATATCGCATCTGCAGACATCATTTGCAGCAGTGTACACTCCCACTGAGCTGCACCAAGTGCCAAGGCAGATATGGTCTTCAAGTCTCTAGAATGAGAATTCAACCAACAGTCTTTTGACAACCCAAGTATATGAAGGCCTAAGAAAATTCTCTTAATATACTGTATTTCTTTAAGATGACTTGGCTATTATATCAAAACAATGACCTATCTTTGTGAAATGGGTTTCATTAAAAATGCCACTTGCTTCATGTAAGATGGCACTTTTGTCTTTTACATTGTATATCAAAATGTCACAGGACATGTCTATTGCTCTTGTTTTCTTATTTTCTTGTGTTCTGTGATGTCGATGGCTGAAGTTTTGATACCTCACTGGATACTTTCAACAGACTTCACTCTTCCCTTTGTTGGAGTCTTGGTAGAGGACTGAGAATAACATATTAGCAGAAAAGTGATAAATGGCATTTGTGGGATTGAAAGTGAGAAGTTGGATGGCAAAAGGGGTTGGTAGGGCAATGGCGTTACATGACTGAATTTCAGATTATTTTTCACTTAGTCCAGAAAATGTATATCATAATACAGGATTCATGATAACACACCTTTTATATTTTCTATTATTCTCACCTACATTGTTCTTTTATTGTGGTTAAGTCAATAGATTAGTCATAGAGTAATACAGCATGGAAACAGGCCCTTTGACCCAACTGGTCCTTGCCAACCAAGATGCCCATCTAAACTAGTCCCATTTACCCATGTTTGGCCCATATCCCTCTACACCTTTCCTTTCTGTGTACCTGTCCAAGTGTCTTTTAAATGTTAATGTATCTGCCTCAACTATTTCCCCCGGCATCTTGTTCCATATGGGGACCACTCGCTGGGTGAAGAAGTTGCCCCTCAGGTTCCTATTAAATCTTTCCCCCTCACCTTGTCTTGTTCTCATTGAAAATAGACTTTAACTGAATTTTTTTTAATAATTAGATAAGGGATTCAAATAAATTGTTTAAACTGAATGAGGGCTCATCATATTCTACATTTATTCATCCCTTGTTTCATTTAGTCCAAAATAATGAAACCAGAGGTTGTCCAGTACTTGAACATATTGTAAACATATACTCTTACTAATTATTTGCACAAAATAATTTTGCACAGAAGGCAGCAGATCATAGAACAAGCAAGGAAATTAGGGGAACAAATGCATGAATGAATCTCACTTGATAAAAGTAGTAAGTAGTATGGTATGTTGGATAATGTGAAGAAAAATGACCTTCTTGTGATCAGTGAAAATGAGACAAGCTTGTCACTCCAAATTATCTTTCCTGGTTTTGAAATTTTATGTTCTGATCTGGAAAGAAACATCAATGGTGGAGAAAATAACATTTTCCCATCCTAAGTTCCATGAGTCAGCAACAAACACCGACACTATCAGAAATAATATTCAATTAAATGCAAAATGATACTCCCTTTATTCGGCTGCTATCTCAAGTACAAAGTTTCCAGTCCGTTTACATTGCACAATGATATCTACCGAAAATGGGTTAAGGATGCCTTCCTTGGTGTGAAAAGCAATATCCTCCCTTGCTTCCTTTAGAATGTGGGGATAGATCCCTTCAGGCCCTGGAAATTTATCCTTCTCTAATGTGTGCCAATATTTCTAACGCTTTCTTCTTCCTGATATAGACATGCTATAGACTATCAGCATATCCTCCCTTAACTCTTCAGCCTCGACATCCTTCTCCCTAGAACTTTCTCTATGTTAAGGGTGCTTTAAAAGTTAGACATTCTTGCTGCTAGCTACTAATCTTTTGATCGTGTGAGAGGTAAGAAGGGAGATTCTGAAAGGATTTCTGCTCCAATTCCCTCTCCTGTAACCCTGGTGAGGTGGTAAAGTAAAATCTTGCACACAATATGTTAACACTATTTAACGTATAATGTCTTCTGAGTGGTGAGACAGCAAATGTCATTCTGCCCCCATTTTAACAACAGACTGATGGATAGTGAGGGATGATGGAAACCTACACATTGTTCTCCATACAAAGGCTGGCCAATATTAACTCCAAGGACTTACCTAACCACAGATCACCAATTTCTTGACCATTATCAATCATTGGGATCCTGGAGATATTCAAGTGCGCAGGTAGTGTGGGCATTTTTGACTGTACATTCTCCCAATGATGGATTTTTTTCCCTTTTTCAAAGCATCCCATTACTACAATACTTTGATATTATACAATTCACACTATTTACACTCAATAGCTTCAAATTACAACACAGTCATCTCTATCCAGACACACTTGAGTCTCTGTGGTACCCAACAGTCCCAGAAGGCCCCCAATGTATCCATGGATACTGCGTACTCCTTCTTCAAGGGCATACAGGCATCCCAAGGATAGATAGGGTTAAATGTCTATCCAATGTCAGTCTGGGAACAACAGATCAACTTGTAAAAGAAGACAGTCTTACAAGTTGTTCTAATTTGGAGAGTAAGTTTTGAATTCAAATTCTGCAATTAAACACGTGATATGAGCAGAATTATTTTAGCAATAGTTTCAGTAATTTTTTATATATTAAATAGTTATTTAATATATAAGAAATTAAACATAACTAATTCATACCTTTTGGTGCAAATTATAAAAACAAATTGGATTTAAATATTCACCAATAAATATCTGTAGCAAAGTTTACTTCTACACTCTTGAAAAGAAAGCTGTATTATTTTTTTTCCCTGAAAAGTGCTTGACATCACAAGAACATAACTAACTGTAGGTCAAAATGTTCATGCAGCTTTGAAGAACCCACTGACAAATTTGGCGAAAGCAAGTGTGGAGCATGCTGGTCTTAATTTTAGGAAGGTATCCTTTAGGAAAGCATCATCTGCGCTGATGTACATGCAGACTGTGAATAAGATCAAGTTTTATTCAGCTGGCACTTAAAGTCAAAAAGCCCATAGAGACTCACTGTCCATGCTCTTACAGAAAGCCTGGCAGACTACCAAAAACCTGTCAGTATCTATAGACCTGTATTCCAGAGTGGGGGAAGGGGATGGAATTGGAGAAGATGAGAAGGGAAAAAGAGAAAGAGGAAAAGTCAAACCTAAGGATTTCTTCAAAATCTATAATCATCTGAAGTTAAGAATTAATTTATCCTGCGTTGCTGGGAATCATCTCCATGATAAAGGTTCCCAGTATAAAATATAAATTCATTCCCACTGTGAGTTGCACACATGCTCTATTTTGACTTGTACAGACAAGCATCAGATCAATACACCACTCTGAAAGTACACCACCACTGATGCACAATTCAATTCAATTGACTTTTGGAGAAGGTAGAGGAGCTATGAGAGATGAAAACCAAAAAGCAACGGTGGTTGCTATATTTTCACCAATGCTCAATACAAGAGGGCATGGCTTTAAGGTAATGGGGGGGGGGGGGGGGTTCAAGGGAGATGTCAGAGGGAGGTTTTCCACCCAGAGAGTGCTTGGTGCATGGAATGCGCTGCCTGGGGTGGTGGTGGAGGCTGATACGTTGGTCAAGTTCGAGACTGTTAGATAAGCATATGGAGGAATTTAAGATAGAGGGATATGTGGGAGGAAGGGGTTAGATAGTCTTAGGAGTGGTTTGTAGGTCGGCACAACATGGTGGGCCGAAGGGCCTGTATTGTGCTGTATTGTTCTATGGTTCTATGGTACACATCTAGACAGCGTCATCGTCAGGTCAAAAACTAATCCCACTGGACTTAAAGGAGACCTCCCTAGAGCCTTCATATTTGTTTGCCTGAAGAACCCTCCAGGGCAAGGCATTCCATGTTTGCACAGCTTCCTGTGTAGAAACCTCTGCTACCGCCACTCCTCAGAAATAACAAATTGACCATCTCTGTTGCAAATGGAGGAAATAATTTTCATCACAAAGTTTTTTTTTAATTTAAAATTATCCAGACCTACACCTCGTCATCTCTGCTCCAACGGAAAGAGTTCCAGTGTATCAATTCTCTTTTTTCACTATGCTTTCTCATGCCTGGTATTATCCTGCTGTGCACTATCCAATGACAATGGAAGATGGACAACTGCATGCAACACACGGAGTGTCACTGAAAAATTGCCTGGAATAAATTTATCATTACCTCTTTGCCCTTGAACAAATTACCATATTTGTAAAGGTCAAACTAATATCAGACTTACTTTTTCTTTTATGGATTTATTTCAGAGTTGGAGGAAAATCACAGATAGAGAAATAAGGAATTCATGTATTTATATAATACGTCTCATGTTCCTTTCAGACAACCTAAAATGTTTTGCTTCAAATTATATAATTTTGAAGTACCAATGGTAATATAGAGTCATAGATCTATAGAGCACAGAAGCAGATCCTTTGCCACAACTCGTCTATGACAACCAAGTTACCAAACTGAGCTCATCCCATTTGCCTGCATTTGGCCCATATCCCTCTAAACCTTTACTATCCATCTAACTGTCCAAATGTCTTTTAAATGTCCTAATTATATGGCCTCTACCACTTCTTCTGGCAGCTCATTCCATATCTGCCAACAAGGATCCCCACCATCCAGATCATGCCCTCTTCACACTGCTACTATCAGGCAGGAGATACAAAAGCCTGAAGTCTCACACCGCCAGGTTCAGGAACAGCTACTTTTCTACAACCAACGGGTTCTTGAACCGACCCGCACAACCCTAATCCTACTTCAGTAACAGAGAATTATGGATCACCTCTTGTACTACCATGAACTTGTTTCTGGTTGTGATTTTATTTTGCACAAATGTCTTGTTTTGAACAGTAATTTTTTCCTCTTTACTGACTTGTATAATTTATATTCTGTGTTGTCTGAACCTTTGTGTCTGTGATGCTGCTGCAAGCAAGTTTTTCATTGTACCTGTACCTCAATGTACTTGTGCACATGACAATAAACTTGACTTGAAACTTGACCCTCTGTGTGGAAAAGTTTGCCCCTCAGGTCCCCTTTAATTCTTTCCCCTCTCACTTTAACCCTATGCTCTCCAGTTTTGGACTCCCCTACTCTGGGGAAAAGACTTTGGCTACTCACCTTATCTATGCCCCTCATGTTTTTATAAACCTCTGAAAGGTCACCCCTTAGTTATGTACTCTCCAGGGAAAAAAGTCCTAGAATATCCAACCTCTCTTTATAATCCCAGCCCTCCAGTCCAGTAACATTCTTGTAAATCTTTTTTGCACCCTCTCTAATTTAATAACAACCTTCCTCTATCATGGTGGACAGAACAGCACCCAGTCCTCCAAATGTGGCTTTACCAACATCTTTTACAGCTGTAACATGATGTCCCAACTCCGGTACTCAATGTTCTGACCAATGAATGCAAGCTTGCCAAATGCCTTCTTCACCACCATGCCTACTTGTGTTTCTGCTTTCAACATAGGAACTACAGATTTTCACGAACATCTGTTCTCATGATGTTGGTTGGAGATTGAGCATGTTGGTTGTGACATGGGATATAACTCTCCTACTTGCCTTTGGAACTGTTTACACCCAACTGAGAAAGCATCTGAGAATCTTATCTGAAACATGGCATCTTTGACAGTGCAGCTCAACTTGAGTACTGCACCTGGCATGCTGATACAGCAAATAATTAGAAAATCTAACAAAATTTAATTGTTTATTGGCAGCAGAATTGAATACAAAAGTATGAAGATTATGCTTCATTTATGTAGATGAGATCAGATTTGGAGTACTGTGTACTGCATTGGTCTCCTTACTTAAACAATGATGCAGTTCCAAGTTTACTTGATTGGTTCCTGGAACAGGCCAGTTATCTTCTCAGGAAAGGTTGTAAAGACCAGGCTTGTATCTAGTGGAGCTTAGAAGAATGAGAGGTGACTGGATTAAAACAAATAAACCCTGATGGGTCTTAACAGCATGGTTCAGCAAGAATAATCAAGAATGCCATGCCAGAGAAAGTGGTGGTCTCACAACACTTAAGAAGCATTTGGATACCCACTTGAATCACCAAAGCATAACAGGCTATGGACCAAATGCAGGGAAATGGGATTAGTATAGATATGTACTAGATAGTGAGCATGGATATGGTAAACTGGAAGGTCCGATTTGTGCTGTATGATTGTGACTCAGAGTACAAGGAGTCACTGTTTAAAAATGCAGGATTGCTAATTTTAGACAGAGATGAGGTGACATTTTTCTCTCTGAGGGCAGTGGAAGCAGAGTCTTTGAATATTTTTAAGACTAAGAAAGATAGATTCTTGATAAGCTAGGGAACATAAGGTTACCAGGGATAGACAGGAAAGCAGAGTTGAAGTTACAATCAGATCAGCCATAATCTTATTAAATGGCGGAATAGGCACTAGGGGCCTATTCCTGCTCCTAATTTGTATGCTGGTATGTTCAGCCTAGATTTTGTTCCTTAGTCTCTGGAGTGAAACGAGAAACTTGGCATCTTCTGAATCAGACACAAAAATGCTACCAACTGACTCACCACTGACACTAAACAGACTCAGGTTATAAATATTTTAAATATTTTATTTTACTTTGAATACATTGTGACAGCGCAGGGAAAGCATGGCATCACCAACATGTGTTTTAAAGTTCAATGCCTTCATGCAGAAGTGTCTTGGGAGGGAACAAAACAGAACACAGTGTGCAATCTTCGTCACAATGACACAAGTGCAATGTGCACTGACTCACCATACATTTGAGGAACAAATCTTGCCAAAAACTTTTCACAGGCAGTATTTCCTCTAGACGTCATCTTTCATTTTGCAAGATAACAGGCCAAGAAACATAAAGGCATTTCTATTTGAAGACAGCTTCTTGGGCTGACAATCTACTGCAATAATATGCAGTTAATGAAAACAAAAGTCTACTTGTTAGGTGTTCACCCAAACAGAGAACCCACTACTTTTGGTATTGGACCGCTTTTGAATTTAGTCAGAAAACTGAGCAGAACATACTAATTAAGGGACCTACTTAGTGCTCTATTGACCATCAAAACCTACTGCATGTCAAATTACTAACATAATGATGGTTACTCATGAACACGTACCTTGCACAGAACCAATAAAAAGTATCCATTTTAGATCATTGTACATAAAATAAAATATCTTTTCCATTTGTATCATTGTAGAAGTGTTTCTTTCAATAAGAATTTCTCATCTGTCCCACATTCACGTACATAGATACCTGTATATGCGTGCACCCATATACATATAATCACTTTGACCACTTTTGCACTACAAGAAGCTTTGTTTATTTTTTTGGTTCTAATTGTGCTCTTTTCTTGTACAGTTCGTGAACAACTTATGTACAATTTATATTTAATTAACATTTTTCTTCTGAATGTTATGCCTCTAATACTACGTGCCTGTGATGCTGCTACAAGTAGGCTTTTCATTGCACCTGTGCATACATGTGCTTGTGCATATGACAATAAAGTCGACTTGTCTTGAAGGAAGGTCGCTGGTATTAACATGGCATATCAGGCATTCATCTATTATTTCTTTATTTGTTTTTAAAACTTGGCAAGCTTATTAGAAACATTATAAAATAGAATACGAAGTGGACTATTTTTAACGCACTTCTTAACACACATGTAGAAATCACCGCAGGTAAAATTAGATCCATTCCATTGTTTTTTATATAAATGAAGTCATTAAGCTAATCTATTTTTTTAAAAAAGATAGTTGATGCAAATTCATGATGTTTCTCAAAGATGTTCCATTTTGCAATCTCAGCCAATAAAATTATGAATTCATATGACTGCCAAGAAGATTGGATACTCCTCCATAGTAAAGACAATAGAGCAATTGGCCTTTGAACTGGGAACACTCGATGCCCAAACTTAACAAAAAGCTATTGAATTCCCCAAGATTATCATCCCCAGATGAACACCTAAATAAAAAAAACAAAGAAAACAAAGATTACCTGTGAATGAAATTACCTGTAACTCAGGAAGGACAAATTGACATGCTCCCATTCCCTTAGAAAAAATATCCAAAGATGTTCCATCTCCTGAGGGGAGATATGTTTTTGTTTATATGCAACATATCAGCTCTTCATCATCCTCCCACTTCTACAATGTACACTAAAAATAAATAAAAATTGCCATATATCTATACACTGATACCTTTGTCCAAATAAATCAGAAATGCCTTGAAGCACTAAAAGCTATAATCCAACACACTGGTAAAATATTCTACCCACACTATTTGCAGAACTCACAAAAGATCCCCAATTATAAAGGAGAGCTGGGTAATTACTTATATTTAATCATTATACCTAGTTCACTCAAATGATTTGTGTTTCAGCAAATTAACAGCAGAGATGAGAAAAAATTAGCTTCAATACTGTGTCACACTACTTATAATGAGTGTAGCAGTTCTTCCACATGAGGTCAGAAATTAAATACCAAACTTCTTTTTCCAGGTGTGATAGAGTTATTAGACCATTTTACAGGGATTTGTACTAGGCAAACAGCACTGAAATACCTAGGCACGATGCCTATTTTTTTTCAAGCACCCTAGTAATGTGTACTACTGCACTTGTAAATTTAGCAAACCAATTGCAACAGAACCCAGTAATTACATTCTTCAGAGGCAGGAAACTCAGCACCCTGATAAAGAAGGAAATTAGTCACCATCTTCTGCTCATGAACTTTGCTGCTGTGACTCACAATAGGTCAAAAATAATTTAAGAAGAAACATATGAAAGTCCATCATTTGAGCAAGTAGCACAGGCAAGAATAGCAACGTTATATTGAGGTGTAGCCCAATAGACAACCAATGCCATGCATTTGAGGAACCTCAGCTCCAGTGGAGCCACTGCTGCAGGGTCAAACATCTCACCAAACTAGTGAAATCCATGGACAAGTTTGTGGCCAAGCAATATAAAAAAAGGATAGCATTCAGATTGTTGTAACAAATTTATGTTGAGAAATACTTTTACAACACTTTTTTGTTACAAAGTGGAGAAGAATAATTTAAATGTATAATCATATACATTGACAGCATGGAAACAGGCCATTCAGCCCAACAGGTCTCTGCTTGTGCTTCTTCTCCACTAACTTCTACTTTTGTTACATTGCCTCCCATGAACAACAATCTAGCTTTTCATTGATGTTGATCAAATAGCCTCAATGACTAAATGGCACAACAGATTCCACATTCTCGCCAATCTGAGCAAGGAATTCTTTAACTGATTTATTTCTGAATATCTTATAGCATAGCCCCTAATTCTGTTAGCAGACATCAATGCAAACATTTTGGCTAGAAACTTTTATTCACAATTACAATGCTCTTTCAGGTCATCGTTCAATGTTTTCTTTTCAAGAAGTACCAGTCAGACCAAACCTTCCTGATAGTTGTTTTCTCTCAGTCCTAATATCATCCTTGCCAATTGTCTATGCACTTCTGCCGTGCTTTGATTTCATTTTCTAATGCAGTGATCATGAAAGCATAGTGCTTTTAAGTCTAATGCATGGCTTCTAATACATTACGGACTGTTCCTTTTTAGATTTGAGTGATAGATCTGAGTGGTAAGATGCACAAGGCTAATTGTGTCTGACTCAGGGAATCAGTTTAAAAAATCTCAGACCATTCAGGATGAAATTTTAGAAAATCAGAAATCTTAAAACGGTATATGAATTAAGAGAACTAAGGGAAAAAAACTTCTAATGATAATCATTTGAAAAGAGATGACAATTCTTACAGATGGGGTGTTTTTAAAATTATTTTGAACATGGCAAATGGGTTTCTATCCATTATACATCCATGACTATATTAATAAGGATCATTTTTTTGCAAGATAAATCCTCTTGATATTTCAGACTTAAATTAGGCTTACAGTGGTGCTCTATGATATCCAAAGATTGGATTGAGAGCATACGTTGACATAAACTAAGTTGTGGGATGAGGGAGCTTTCCTTTGAGGAAAAAAATAAACAGACAGGCCTACATCTCTGGAATTCAAAAGAGTGAGTGGTAATTTCATTGAAGCATAAAATTCCAAAGGGACTTGATAGAGCAGATGTGAAAATGTTTGCCCTATTGGGAATCCTGAATTAGAGGGGCCATAATCTCAAGAGTAGGAGTTTAATCCACAATTAAAACTGAGAAGACAATAAAATTCTTCTCTCCAAGAGTTGAGAACCTTTGGAATTATTTATCTCAGAGAAAGGTGGATACCAAGCCACTGAATAAATTCAAAGCTTAAATTGGTTTTTGGGCAACAGGGTACTTTTGAATTACAGAGGTGTTATTGAATGGCAGAATAAGTTTGAGAAGTCCTGTGGCCTACTCCTTGTGCTATCTCCTGTGTTCTAAGTCAATTACTAAATGAACTAACTGGTTCATTTCTTAGGCACTTTATCAAAAGATGTCCTCAATCACGGAAGGAATATACATTTTTGATGGATTGGGAAATTTTAATTTAACTTTAAAAAATTGAAGTCAGGTTGGCACAAAACTTAGAGTCATAGACTTGTACAGAACAAAAGTAGGCTCCTCGGCCCATCAGGTCCATGCTGACCGCGATGCCTATCTAACAAATCCCATTTGCCTGTATTAGGCCCTAATCCCTCTATTCCTTTCCTATCCAAGTATCTGAACAAATGCCTTTTAAATGCTGTAATTATATCTGCCTCTACCACTTCCTCTAGCAGCTTATTCCATATAACTACCACCATCTGTGTCAAAAACTTGCCCCTCTGATTTCCTTTAAAATTTTCCCCACTCACCTTAAACCTGTGTCCTCTGGTTTTAGACTCCCCTATCCTTTGAAAAAGACTCTGACTACCTACCCCATCTCTGCCCCTCATAATTTTATAAGCTTCAATCAGCTCACAGCTCATCCTCCAACATTCCAGTGAGAATAAACCCAGCCTATCCAATCTCTCCTTACAAAGTAAAGCCCTCCAATCCAGGCAGCATCCTGGCAAATCTCTTCTGCACTCTTTCTCTTGCTACCACATCCTGTAGTGTGGTGACCAGAACTGTACACAATACTCCCCATGTTTTGTATCCCCCAAAGACCTCCCAAATGAACTAGCAGGAATACACTGAAACGATAAATGGTTTTAATCTTCTACATATGCATATGTCACTTCTGTTTGCATGTATTCCTAATCAAGCAAAGGAAGAGAATTTAATACAAGGGATAACAATGGTTACTACGGAAACAAAAAGAAGAAAAACAAGCCTAACCATGACTAATGATTTACTGCATCCAGCAATTATTATGTACAAATAGACATGATGTTCCCCATTGGATCAAGGACAATATGAGGAATTAGCATCTGTTTGTTGTTGGCAGTCAAGACAGTGCATGAATTTTCTTGCCTTGCTGCCGAAGATTTTTCTGAACTGAAAAGAGCAACATAACCAGCCTGCAACACCATTGTGATCCCAACTTTTATTGGTGAGGGCATCTGGAGTTTTTTGCTCTCAATCAGTGTGGAATTGGGGCAGTCCTCAATGTTTACAGAGAACTTCTTGGAGAAACAACATGGCATGGCATAAAACCTGATTATTCTACACTGCAACAAGCTTGGAATGCAAGGACTATAAGTACAACCTGAAGTGCAGATGGCTCCTCTCATGATAGAGAGCTTTGCCTTGTATCTATTAACGTTTTATATTATATTGGTATGCGTGGCCTACATCGTATACCAGAATTGACCTGAAAAGGAATCATTTGTTGCACTTCTTAACAACCAGTATTACAAGAATGCGTCATATTCAAGTACCAGATTGGTACTGGTATTAGTTTATTATTGTCACATTTACTGAGATACCGTTAAAAGCTTTTGTTTTGCATGCCATCCATACAGATTATGCCATACATAATTACATCAAGGGAGTAAAAGGAAAACAGAATGTAAAATATAGTGTTGATCCGACTATGACTGACAAAGGACGACTTTAATCTTGGACACTTGAGATGCAAGATGATTCATGAAGCATCACAAGCCACAAGCACATGAATGAGTCAAAGTTTTTGAAATTTTTTCAAGCTTTTGATTGACTTAGAACTCCTTTTCCTCCACAAGACATATGGCAGGTGAGCTGTTATTACCATGTTTCTAACTATTAGTGTTGCAATTTCAATGAAAATGGATGAATTTCCAAAACAGTACTTGGATATTGCATGAAGGCATGTGAGTGGTATTCTTCAGCTAAGATCCTGATCACCTGATCACATGACTGAGTTCTTTTCAGCGTAGGATGCAGATATGCAGGTGTACGCTATGTATAAGTTGAAGGGTGCAATATAGCAGTTTCAGGTCCATATCATATGGACGCAAAAGCAAAGAAACTCTGTTATGATACCAAGGGCAACCATTCAATTCAGTTGTGTCCTTTCAGGAGAGCTCACAGTATCAATTGTGACAAAGTGAATCATATATGAATTTGCAAAAGCAGACAAAACACAATGAGTACAAATCGTAGCAGTCCACCAGTTTCCAAATGGCAAGGAATTAAGTTTACAAAGTGGTTACAGAGGGGTGCTCTGCACAATAGTTCTGAGTTGCAGGGAAATATGAAGTGGAAGACAAACCTTAATGATCTGCACAATATTGAAATGAATGAAGCCCACGAGGAATGAGTTTTAAATAGCATTTACACCACAAGTAATTACAGAATTAACAATAATGATTTCCACAATGATTCAGAGTAAGTGGCCAAAAACTGGAAAAGAATATAGACACACCTGTAAATTAGTTAGTTATGGGATGAGACACATACAGTCAGAGACTCAACAAAATCGCATTAACCAGCAGCAACATGCTGCCATGGAGATATTCAGGAAAAGTGCTGAAAATACAGGAGCAGATAGATGATATGCACTGGTCTCCACAAATTGCCAATGACATATGGCATCAATGGACTAATGAAGCTGGGCAGAGATAGGCTGAAGACACAAGCTGGACTGGATACAGACATACAGTCTCAGGATGGCATAATATCCTGGGCTGGGCAAGGTTCTAATGAGACTTGTAGATGCCAAACAATATGTAATTCCAAAGTCCATAAGGTCACTCTGAATAGGGAAGTGGATGATGAACAGGATTGTACGCAGACCTGGAAGGTCCAAAGACTTTTAACAAGCTTGGCTTATCCCACACACAAGCCCAGCTAAATGTAGATCATATAAGCTAAAGCTACTTGACAGTGAATACCCATGAAAGTTTATATGCATACACGAAATTACTATACTGGCTAAATTCAGACCCTGCAATATTCCAAACTGTCATGGATCTGGTGTTACAGGGCATTCCTTATTGTCTCTTTTATCAAGACAATATTTTGATTGTCACAGCAACTTGAGGAAAGGCATTTGTGATGCTTGAAGAAGTTTCACAGAGGGTCTGTACACACTATCAAATTGAAACAGTCCAAGCATGTTTTCCTGTGAAAAGAGTTTTTGTAACTAGAGTTAAAGAAATGGACCATAGCCAGTCAGTGACAAGGTGGCAGTGATACCAAATGCCCACAGACCTGAAAACATCACAGACCCATGATAGTAACCCTTCTCCATTGATTACTGAGGATGAATGGTAAGTGTAAGATGATCCATAACCACACCATTCTTAATCCACTATATACAAAAAGTGTCCTGACTTTCTGGTAATACCTATAAATATGGTGCTGGGTCCACTCATGGATACGAATCACCAGCAACCAATAGCAAATGCTTCTTTCAATGTTGGTAAAAAGCAAGAACTGTGCAGAAAAAAACATTAAGTATCAGCAATGACTCATTTTCACAAGTTCCTATCAGGATGGTCTTTATCATAAAGCCTTGCTGGCCATTTTCAGGTTGGTTAGCCACAATGGCAACACTGAGACCAAGCAATGGGCTCTGTTTACCTCTTGTCTGACAATGATATTGAACATCACAACCAAAAACAGAATACCATCACAGATGCCCTCTCAAGGCTCCAGGTCCCCATACAAAGAGGCCACAGTGATTTTCAAAAATACTTTTTTTACAAGCTGTTGATGGCAATTTGCCAATGCTTGTTGAAGAAGTTGTCAGGGCTACTCAAGAAGATGCCTTTCTAAGTCAGGTACATCACTATAGCCTGACCTAGTGAATGAATCAGATACTGGTGTCACCAAGGACATCTAACCTTCCTAGTGCAGAATCCATGAATTGTCTGCACATTAAGTGGAGATCCCTAGTAGTTATTCCCAGAGCATACCAAGGTGATGATTAAGTGACCTCCATGCCCAGCATGGTCTTGTGCAAATGGAGGTGGCGTTGTTTCCTGGCATGTTCAACTTGCCAGCATTGTAGGGCTCAACCTGCCATGCTGCAGGTTCTGACAAGAAAATGGCCTTGAGGCTCTTCCATGGGGTTTGATTTGATTACTGTCAGATGAGGCTGGACAATTTCCTTAGTCAGCCATTTCATACAGTCAAAAGTGTGACCAGTGGGATCTTGCACCACAATCAAAAGGACCACTGTTGAACCCTTGTGACTCATGGTTGCCAGAAGAACTAACGTCAGACAAAAAAACAGTTCCATTCCATTCCATTCAATCAGGGAAATTTATATGCACAAAAGCATGAAACAGTCTCATATCTGCATTCCCTGGCTCAAATGGAAAAGCCGAATGAACTATTCAGCCTGTGAAGGAAGCTTTAATGAAACAGCTGATGGACAAGTCCAGGAAGCACATAATTGCAATCTTCCTCATGATGTATAGGACTATAGCCCACTCCATTAAAAGGTAGACCCCGGCTGAGATGCTGGAAACTATTGGCTAAACAAGATTAAGCCTAGTACAGCCAAACAAAGGGAGGAGCGGTGGAGAGGATGTGGAGCCAATGGAAACCTTTTCCAGCCAAGATAGAAAGGACCATTTTGTATGGGCAACATGTTTTAGACTGACCAGGAGGTCTAAGTACTTAGACCTCCTGGTCAGTCACAACACTCAGATGGGATCCGAGGGAAGTCTTTAGGTGGAAGAGCCAAAAGTTACTTGGTGAAGTTCAAAAGAAAGTACAGGATGATAGATATGCATCGTTTGAAGTTTGCACAAGGATTACAAGATGCAAATACTGAAGAAGAACCAAGTCATAAATGGCAAGATGTGCTAGAAGAGATGTCACAGCAGAACACAAGGAACTGAAGATGAATTTATGACAAAGAGCCCTTGAGATTTCATGATGAATCCTGAAGTGGATGATCAAGTCTGCATCTAGAGTGAGCAAAAGAGAGATATCAGTCATTCTGGCATTATTGAGAAGGTCTCAGAGAGTGAGAAGAACTGTGGTGTGGCTGAACCTATAAATGTAGATGTACATATGCAATTCTGCGTAACTGTTTTTCTTCCATATTAACTCATATCGGTATTGGTTTATTATTGTCACATGTACCGAGGTACAGTGAAAAACCTGTCTTGCCATACAGGTCAATTCATTACACAGCACATTGAGGTAGTACAAGCTAAAACAATAACAGAATGCAAAATAAAGTGTAACAGCTACAGAGAAAGTGCAGTGCAGGTAGACAATAAAGTGCAAGGCCACAACGAGGTCAATTGTGAGGTCAAGAGTCCATCTTAACGTCTGAGGGAACCATTCAATAATCTTATAACAACAGGATAAGAAACTGTCCTTGAGCTTGGTGGTACACGCTTTCAGGCTTTTGGATCTTCTGCCCGATGGGAGAGGGGAGAAGAGAGAATGTCCAGGCTGAGTGGGGTCTTTGATTATGCTGGCTGCTTTACAGAGGCAGTGAGAAGTATAAACAGAGTTCACGGAGGGGAGGCTGGCTTCCATGATGTGCTGAGCTGCATCCACAACTCTCTGAAGTCAATGACCATCTCTTTTGTTTTGCTGAGAGTGAAGAAGAGGTTATTGTCATGACACCATGTTACTAAACTCTTGATCTCCTTCCTGTACTCCAACTCATCGTTATTTGCGATGTGGCCCACTACAATGGTATCATGGGGTAGTGTGGCATATGTAGTATTGGTTGTAAAAGGGCAATTGCTATTTTAAACATACTACCTCTTTAAGTACAATGTTGGGTGGTTGACTGCTCTCTGGGTAGGAAGATTATTTGTAGCTTTCAGAGTCAGCCAGGAGAAACCATTGGAACAAGCAGTCAGTTTATTAATGGAGCACCTGCCTCATGGTGGGTATGTTCAACGCCTCACAAGAAGTCAAACAGGGAACCCAAATACTACAGTTTCAATTTATCACTTGGCTGATAACCTTCTAAAGCAGATGGCGGGCTCACTGTGGATACCATCCAATTTTCATCACTAAACAGTGGTTGAAAATTACCCCTTTAATCTCAGATGACATTCTCGCCCTGCGGCACCTCACCCTTGGATTAAGCCTATTCCTTCAGGTCCTGTTTCTAAACCTATTTGTCTGACTTCCCACTCAAAATAACAAGGACGAGGAACAGTAGCATAAGCAGCCATTGCTGCTTAATTTGGTGCCAAGTGTATCTCATTAGTGCAACTCTAAATTGGAATAATAGGTGGCATCTGCAGCTGGCCTTTGGGTGATAGGAGAAAGCATTTCAGATTATTTAATTGGATTCAACCTCACCATACTTCTTAATGAGCTTAATTGTTTTTTTTCATAGCTGACCAATTTCCACAGTGTAAACTTAAGTTAGGAAGTGATGGGCCTTGTCTACAATGATTGATCTTTTGGGCAATAACTGCTTCCAGATGGTAATATTACCAATACTATTGATGCTGGTTGATTTTGAAAGTAATATTTTAAAATTAATGTCAGGCATGCTATAATTGCCTTAGACTGCAAGTGATACATTTAAAAATGCTATGATTGTGCCTCACATTAGGATCTGAAAACTGGTGTGGAACTGAACATGATTGCAACTTCTACATATGATAATAACCTAATCATCCACTGGCATCTTTGTGAATGTTATCACAGAACCTGTTTTCTAGGAGATTTTGAATATTTCAGGCCCAATTTTAACTTATGGAAGTGTTCCACATACGACAAATGATAATTATATCCATTTTAACTTCTGGGACCTGTGCAAGTTAGCTATTTGCCCCTTTACAAAACACTTGGGAAAAGCACGGTAGATAACTGTAAGGGACTAAGGGAATGCACAAATAGCTGTTAGGAACTAAGGAAATACACCAAGGTAAGTAATCAGAAGGTGAAAGAGGGGTGTTGAGCTCCATTCCAGTGGGGAGGGGAAGGAAAATGAGACAGGGAATCCCCAAGACTTCCTTGTGAAGCCCAGAGAATCTGACTACTACTGCTCCACCTGCCCCACAAACAATCCCCCAAAAGAAATCATTACTCCCTTGCCTCTTTTGATCCTATTCCTGCTTACTGCCACATTTGTTTGGTGATTCCTCTATCATATGGAAGTCGAAGATAAGATTATACCAGGACTTAATTATGTCATAGGAATCCAACTTTTATATTTTAATGGGCCCAAATCTCCCTGAGGTGAGTGCCTCCAACAGTTCTCAATGACATGAGGCAGGCACATGGTAGGAAGTTGATCACTATTTTAACCCCATTTTCATTGGCTTACAATGAGGATTTTGGTGGATAATGTTGTAGGTCAAATAGGTATAGCCCCTAATGCTAAGAGAGCTCCTCCTTCGTCATTTTAAACAAAGAAGACTACAGCATAATACAGATGTTTTATCATGTATTGCTTGGCTCTGAATCACTGGGAAGAACACACTTTAACCCCCCAGTGTTCCAACTCACTTCTTTGAAGTACTCACCCAAAAGGCTGGAAGGAAAAAAGAAAGATAATGCATGAACTTCTTTGACCCCAAATCTCAGGAGCCAATTTACAAATCTCACACCAACGACATACCCCTCTGATATAATTGCTGATTAATTTTACCATTCATTCTTGTACACACACTCTCTCTCTCTCTCTTAATTAGTTTGCTTGGCAGCTGTATTACTGAGGACAGGAATGATGAAGCCACTGTTTCTATTTGCTGTTGAAAAGCTTTATTGGGGTAATTTGAAAAATCTAATTGTTAAGCCCCTGTAAGTGTATTAAATTCCTTTTATAAACCACAAATCATTTTGAAAACTCACCATGTAAATAATGCAAGGAAATAATTTTGGATTGGTTTTGGCAGCTTTCACCCCTTCTAATATGAATACAAAATGGTATTTTAAATATTCCAGCATAATTTCTGTTGCCCAGCTTGCATCCAGGAAATATAATACAATGGGATAGTCGCTTTTGTTATATTATAGCACAAGCTTCACTCATGCTGGCCATATAATTCAAGGATAATTAGTTTTTGAGACACAGGAGGGAGAAGAAAGAGGAACGAGAGAAGAAAGTAGACAAACAGAGAGAGGAAAAGGAGGGAAATACATCAAATCATTACTTTTAATGAACTACTCCACTGCTCACTAATAAAAATAAAGGTACATAAGGTTCATTCTTATGTCACTTCCATAAAATAGCATCCAATCAAACAATGATAGTTTAATTAATGCTTGTACTTATTTTAAAAATAAAACGTTAGCCTCTTGGTGTAAACAGCACCATGTCCATCACTTCTGATCTGGAGTGTTAGAATTAAAAATGAAAAAACATTATTGAAAAATGATTGCATTGTCTCTTTAAGATATTTCCCCTGCTTCCATCGTGTGTTGTAAAGCACTCATGCAGGGTTTGCTAATTATCCTGATACATTAATTCTGCAATGCTAGTTGTTGCCTCTGTGGCTGGATTGACTGGCACCACAGGAACAATGTCACTGCAATTTGTAAACATAAATGTGAGGATCTAGATCTTGACCTTGAACAAATAAAATGACCACCATATAAATGCATTGGATAGATAGATACAACTTTGTTTCATTTGGTTTCTAATACCAAAATTCAAAACAGGTCTGCATCAAAGGCACTGTAACTAATGAAGCTACATGGGTCCATGATTTATTTATTTCTTAATTAACAGCAATTACAAGTGGACCAATAAGAATGACGAGTGAATACATTTCACAGATTCCTTCTCTCTGCCGAAGCCAGTGCACAGGCATTGTAACTGCAACCCAGCTAATGTTATCTCAGATTACAGTGCTGAATTTATAAACATTTGCAAACAAATGAAAAAATTAAAATGAAGTTTACTCTAATATATATATATATATATATATATATATATATATATATATATATATATATATATATATATATAATATATATATATATATAAAAGCCAATTATTTAGATATAAAGGTTTTTGCACTAAAAATTGGCTATTAATCAAGAAGAAATCACCCAGTGCTTTGGTGTATATATAATCTCTTGCTTCAAGTATAACTTCGTGAGAAATTTTTATTCTGTAAGAACAGATGTTTTCATTTTAATATTTCAACATAATTTATTGGCTGTTAAGTGCTTTGAGACTACCTATAGAAATGCAAATCTTTCCTTTCAACATGTGGATAATAGTTAAATATAGTGCAACCGAGGAACATTTTCCATTTTACAATTTAAATTGTAGTAAATGTTTTCCAGCAAGTGACTTAGTTAAATGGTAATGTTCTTATCTCTAAATTAGCTAGTTTTGGATTTGAGTTCCTAGACCAGCCAATCCCAGTGACTAGAATATCTCCAGAGAGATACCTTATATCCAATGGGAATTGGGTACCCACCTGTGTTCCACTTTTTCATGGTTCCGGAGAGCACTAACTCAGTGATCTAATCCCACAATTTTTGATGCTTTCCAGTGAAATACATGTACCTCAAGGAAATGAAGTAGTCATTCTCCATTGCATACAGTCTGCTTGTAGCAGTAAGTTGCAAAGTTAAGTAACCTTCTACGCTTTAAAAAAAGGTACTTTGTTGCAGAAGCATCCCTGAGAACTTTCCAGTGGATGCAAAACAGTGGAAAATTTGCTTGTCTCCTCTACTGGAGCATACTACTGAAAAGAAGCCACAATTGATTTTTATCTCTTCCAAGTCTCTGCCATTAGTGCAAAACCCATAACTGCAGGGTCAGTTTATTACCAGAAGAGTCCTTCATTGTTGGAAGTTACACATATTGGATAAGACCAAGATTCACTATCCATTTGAAGATTGGTGTAAAAGATATTATGTGATAAATAAATGCCAGAAGTTATTCTGAGGAATACTTCTTCCTCACACATCACCACAGACGTGCTCCATCAAGTCATTTATTTGTTGGATGTTAGCTGTGTACAATGGCTACATTTCTAAGAGTAAAGGGCTCTGAGATACCCTGAGGATATGAGAAGGTAATATATAAATGGTTCTTTCCTTGACATTTGTGAGACGCTTCTAGCACAGTAATATCAGGTCATGGTGTTTGATGGTAAGATGGTCCCTTTGTGAATATATTGGAGCAGAATTTTACCATCGGAACCTTCTGTAATAATTTGCCAGGAAGCAAGAATAAATGTTGTTTTCTGTTGTTCATAAATATGGTAAATACATTCATGTTGGTTTTCCCAATCAATAGTTATAACAATCTTTTTTAGACAAGTAATGGTTTATAATTACCAAATACCAATCAGAGGGAATCTTCAAGTGTATATTTGTGCAATTCACTACACATAGTAACCAAAGCAATTCTTCCCAGTTCTGTTTATTCACTCTTGAATGGTAACAGAATCAGTCTGTCAATTCCAACAAAGGTTTAACAAGGCAGTATTCCTTTTATTACACTAGTGGACTGTAAAATATCAATTTTGCCAATGAGGCAACAAATCCTGTTAACTTGAGCCATTCTGTAAGTTTAATGGTTCACAGTACAGGAGCCATAAGTTTACTTGAAACATCAAATTGGCAGTTTTCTCCCAGTGTATCAGTTAAATGAAAAAAAACTGCTTGCACTTATATAGCCTTTCATATCCTTAGGATATCCCAAAGCACCTTGCAACATTATTGGAATACATTCACTGTTTCTATGAAGCCAAATGAGATTATGTACCAATAAACTGAAGACAAGAGAAGCACCAGCCACAGATAATGAAGGAGATTGCCTGTATTAATATGCTATACAAAGCAGCATGCCATATTTGTAGATTATTTTGAAATGCATTCATTTGGCAGGGATGCATTTGTTACTTGTTATTACTGATCTAGAGTGCAACGACTGGAAATCTTGGAAGGAATGAGTGGATCATCTGTAATGTAGGTTAGCACCATCACACCTACAGGAGAATGGATCTCCAAGCCCACTATCATTCCTACCTCACATGAATCTACTTAGAGGTTTGTGTCTTTAAATATATTCAAGGACAAATATTTAGGGTGTGCAGCTTCAATTATTGCAGCTTATTTCGCTGGTAATCCTATTCAAAGTTTTGTGCTTTATGCAGCAAAAGGTGCGTTAACAGAGCAGAGTGCAGCAGATCCAGGGCCTTTCGACTGAGACCAGGCTGCAACTATATTCAGGAATGCACAGGGTCCAAACAGTTATGTTCTGCTTAACAGGACCTACACAAGCAAAGGTCTATTCTTCGAGTGCTCTATCATTAGAGGTAGGTAAATCTAGCTCAAGGTGGTGCACTGACTTAGTTGCAAAGGATGGCGGCAGGTGGTGGGGAGGGGAAAAGGGGGAGTTGTAGATGGGAGGGAGGCTGCCTACTGGGATTTGGGTAGAAAAGGGGAATTGGTGAAAAGGGGGAGGGTTGGCAGGGATTGATTAGAGAGTTGAATTGAGAGGGAGGTCATCGAGCCAATGGCTTTGAGCCACAGTTGGACAGTGGAGGGTTGTGGAGCAGGGTCTGCAATTGGATGAGGGAGCAGAAGGAAAAGTTCATTACTTAAAAAGATGATCCAAAATTTGTTCGCAGCACTGGGCTATACTGGCTGGAACCAAGAAAAATCTCACAAGTGCTGAGAGGGCCTGCTTCCTCAGGAGTAGCCACAACACCTTTGGATTATACGTGCGTCGATAAAAATCCCAGTCATACAGTGCACACGCTGTCAGATGCCACAGTTCATATCCTTCAGGCATTTGCAAATTGGGCTCCTACAAACCTAAAAGGAAAGTCACAAATGTGAAACTTGTAGCAAGCTCACAGTTTTACTTTCCAAATGATTTTTCCACTGAAGTTAAATACAAATGCATTGCGCTATGTGATCCATTTTTAAGCGATGTAATTTTTATGTGTTCCTCAAATTATTCCAGTTTTTAATCTGGGTAATTTGGATATTCTTACTTCCAATGGCAGGAGGTGGTTTAAGTGTGTCTGTAGCACTGAATGGAGATGGATCACAGAGACACAGAAACATACTGCATGGAAACAGGTCCTTTGGCCCACTGAGTCCATGCCAACGATTAAGCAGCCATTTAGACTAATCCTACACTAATTCCATTTCATTCTCCCCACATTTCCATCAACTCCTCAGCAAATTTTACCATTCACCTACACACTCGGGACAATTTATTGTGGCCAATTAACCCATCAGTCATAAGACTTTAGGATGTGGGAGGAAACTGGAGGACATCCCATGTAATCACAGGGAGAACGTGCAAACATCCACACAGCAGCATCAGAGGTCAGGATGGAACCTGGATTGCTGGAGCTATGAGGCAGCAGTTGTATTAAGACTGCTACCGTGCTACTCTAAGGAGATGTGCATTGATATGTTGTATTGGTTATCCCAACACCTAATGTGGAAAGAGAAACAAAGGACTGCAGATGCTGGAATCTAGATGAAAAACACTCTGATGCTGGAGGAACTCAGCAGACCAGGCAGCATCTGCGGAGAAAAGCAGGCGGTCAACGTTTCAGGTCAGGACCTTACTTCAGGACTGAGGATAGGAAAAGGGGAAGCCCAATATATAGGAGGGAAAAGCAGAGCAGTGATAGATGGACAAAAGAGGGGAGGCAGGGTGGGCACAGGGTGGTGACAGGCAGATGCAAGTAAGAGATAGTGATAGGCAGGTGCGGGGGAGGAGGGGAGAGCAGATCCCCCGGAAGATGGGTCAAAGGTAAGGAGGAAAAAAGGGGGGGAGAGGTAGGAAAAAGAGAGATAGGCTAGAAAAGGGAAGTAAAGAAGAGACATGGTACCTGCCTATCACTATCTCCAATCTGTATCCACCCACCACCATCTCATGCCCACCCGCACCCCCCCCCCCGTTACCCACTACTGTTCCGCTCCTCCCCCACACACCAGGCCTCCCCCTCCCATCCCCAGCCCCAAAGAAGGGTCCCAACCCGAAATGCCAACTGCTCCCCCACCCCTCACGGACACCACCCAGCCCACCGAGCCCCTTCCTACGGACACCACCCAGCCCGCCGAGCCCCTCCAGCATCACAGTGTTCTCCATTGATGTAACAGGGGAAGGACACCCACAGTGAATGGTAGGGCCCCAGGGAGTAATGAGGAACAGAGGGAGCTTGGTGTATAAGGGTAGGACAACAACAATGAATGAGAGAAACAAAGGACTGCAGATGCTGGAATCTAGATGAAAAACATGATGATGCTGGAGGAACCCAGCAGGCCAGGCAGCATCTGTGGAGAAAAGCAGGAAAAACTGTACAAGAGATTAAAACAAAATATCATCTATCAGGGTTTTAATCAGCATTGCTTTTGTTGGTGGTATCATCAGAAAGAGAAAGTCCGAGTACAAAAGTAAGATAAGGAGTCGACAAACATGAAATCTTTGGAAAATGAAAGCTTGAAAAGAAAGCAGTCAAGGCTTGGGGGCTTTCATTAAGTACAAGTTGCAAGAAGGAATGCACTCCACAGTGGACAAGTGCATGAAGGATTGGCCTTTCCAAGCGTCGGGTCTATTCAGAAGCACACAATGCTTTTGGCCTCCTGCACAATTGAATTTTGCTACCACAACCTCTCAATGAGTCAGAGTCATACAGCACAGAAACAGGCCCTTCAGCCCAACTGGTCCATGACGATCAAGATGCCCATCCAAGCTAGTCCCATTTGCCCACATTAGGCCCATAACCTTCTAAAGCTTTCCTGTCTAACTGTCTTTTAAAAGTTGTTATTGTACCTGCCTCAACCACTTCCTCTGGCAGCTCATTCCATATACGTCCGTCAAAGCTGAGTTTATTGTCACATGCACAAGTACATATATGCACAGTTGCAATGAAGAAGCATCACAGGCACACAGTATTCACAAGAAAAACATAAATTAAACATAAATTATACACAATTTTTACAAGAAAGAACATAATTAGAACAAAAAACACAAAGTCCATTTTAGTGCAAAGTGATCAAAGTCGTCATAGTGTTGCTAAACTGCAGTGATTAGGGTTTTGCCAGTTGGTTCAAGAAATGAATAGTTGATCCCTCTGTACCACCCTCTGCACCTAAAGTTCCAATTAAATCTTTCCCCTCTCACCTTAAACCTATGCCCTCTAGTTCTTGGTTTCCCGACCCTGGGAAGAAGACTGAGTGCATTCACCCTATCTATGTCCCTCTTAACTTTTACACCTCTATAAGATCAAACATCAGAATAATTGAGTGTGTTACAACAGACAAGTGATATCAAAATGTATGAACTCAAGAACTGCTGGTGCAAATGCCAATTAAGTCCTCTTACTAATTTTCCAGGAAATAGTGAAATTTCTACATAACTTTTGTTCAGCATGATACATAGATATTTCTCTAAGATACATTAGATTCCACCCCATTTGAGTGATTCATTGATTACAGCGATATACAACAAGGTAACCCTGACCTGTCTGCAGCTTGCTTACTCTTAAAGGTAAGAGCAGCATGAATTTTGATCAGTGGGTATTTAAGGATATTAATAAACATAGCATCTATAAGTGAGCTCCAAGGTTATAATATTTGCATGAGACTGTCAAACTATCACCTGATGCCATAAACAGTTATAAATTTACTTCATCCACAGCTAGAACACAAATCTGTTCATGTATTTCAAGGCTGCTGCCCTTCTTGATTGACAGATTGTGTAGCAGGTCCAAAACATTTGACATGTTTTAAACGTGCACACTGTAGGGCACCTCCAGTGTACCAATAATTGTGAAGCCTTCCGTAAGATCACAAAAATCCTTTTCAGAATTGCTGCCATGTCCTCTCCATTTATATTATGCTTTACATTTGCTGTGTTGTGCTATTGTTTTTTTAGCAACAGTGGATGGTGTAATTGCTTTGGGTTCCTTGAAGAAACGAAAGGATCTTTGAATGCTACACACAAGAGGGCATGTGACTCATCCAGCTTTCCCCAGATTTTGGTAGAACCATTCAATTGATCCCTTCCTTTACATCCTTTGCTCTGTAGGGTTTTTTTCTGTTAATTATTTATCCAATTCTCTTTTGAATTTTTCTATGAAATCTATGTACACCATCCTCAGAGGGAGTGAATTCCAGATCACAACTTTTTCCATAAAAATAATTCCCTGGAAATTAGTCCGCTTCGTTAAAGTCTGCAAAGGGATGCTTCTGCATGAGGGGCAGGTGTAAACGACAATTCCAGAAGTCACAGACAGCATTAAATGTACCGGAGCCAGAAGGAAAACCTTCTGAATGAAAGAAACCACTAGAGAGATAAGGTGTACTCTTTAGGTCTTTGGCATAAAATCTACTAAAAGGTCACATAAATGAAATTCTTTCAGAACATACAAACATAAGAATTAGCAGCAACTGTGGGCTAATTACCAAAAATAGCACTATTTTCTCCATATCCCTTGGTTCCCTTAATATCCAGAAATATATCAACCTCTGTATTGTAACCATTTCTGTGCACTATCAGGGAAATGTCTATACGAATATCATGCCACAATGCACAGTTGGGTATGATAGTGCACATCCAAATAATATGAAGGAGGCTGCAGAATGAACATTTAGGCAGCACAGAAATTGTATAGTGCAGTCAACAGTCACAGTTGTAGTGCCTAAGGTGAGGACCAACACTGAGCAGATTATTAGTCACTAGTCCTGGCAAATCTGGACCTCTGCAAATGTTATTCCTCTGGCAACAATGGCAATTTATCAACTGGTATCTTTTCACCTCCATATGTCGACTGTAAAGCACTTTGTGATGTCCCAATATAATGAAAGGTATGCCTTCCTTTCAGTAAAACAGTCACTAATAATCCATTGTGTGCCACCTTAGATACATTTTTGGAATAATGTTAATAACACCCAACTCTGATTAGATGTGACATACATGGAGAGCATGGTTTTAAAATGTGAACTTGTGCATACAACATGCCACAATAATCCAATGGAGTATTTATCCATTAGGACACAGTGGATACACTCAGTGATGGCTAGCAGCTATGGACAAACCATTAATGGAAGAATAGTTTAATCAGCTTCTGACCTATATTTCAATTCCCTCCTGAAACCTCTCTCTCCACCTATGCAATTTACGCATAACCTATTCTTTCAATCAAACTTTAAGATACCTCCTCAAATCAAAGATGAATCCATTTTACCTATCTTTTTATTTTCCTTCAAACCTTCCCTGGATTGCTTTCTGTTTTATGAGCTCTATGTAAATACTATTTAGTCAAAGCAGTTCTTATTCAAAAGAGAGTTGACCTAAGGTACCATGCTAAGCAACACATTATAACTGTGGAAAAAAATCTTCTGGAGTTGAAGGCAGGGTAGCCAGGAGTCATCTTTGATGCTGGCATCAATGATATAGGAGAGAGTAAGAAAAAACTGTTGCATACAAAAAAATTATGACTTAAATTTTTATTAGATCCAAGAGCCTAACCTAGAAAGCAGCAATCTCAGGAATAACCCTCCTATCATGTGTCACACAATAAAGGGAAAAGAGAATTATTAACTAATGTGTGATGTCAGAAATGGTGCTGAAGGAATTTCTTTACTAAACCATTGCAACCAGTTCTGGGGCAGGGGAGTACTTCATAACAAATCAGATTACTCTTAAACTGAAAAAAACCTGCAGCTGCTGGAAATCTGAAATAAAAACAGAAAATGCTGAAAACACTCAGTAGGTTAGGTAGCATCAATGGAATAAGAAACAGAATTGAAATCTCATGTTGAAAACTCTTCATCAGCACTTAAACTGAACCTGTCCCAGAATCCTCAGAGGAGGTAAATAGGGTTACAAGAACTGCAATCAGTCTGCGATAATAATTAGCAGGTGCAGAAGGAGCATTGAAACAGTAAAGGTGGAGACTAAAAAATTTCTCTTTGAGTACATTTAGCAATGTGTGCTTAAATTGGCATTGCTTTTCAGAAGAGTTTATTTCTCTAGTTTCTGCTTAAAGTTATTTTTATGTAACTGAATGCAAAGTCAGCCATGATCTAATACATTCAGGCAGTGTTTTAGAATACATCTATTTAAATTTGCATTAAAAATATCCCTGGATACATTTAAGAATGGTAACCAGCCATAGCTTTATTAAAGTAAAATGTGGATTGCTCACAAAAGCCAAGTATTTTAATCAATGGCTGGTCACTATTTGCGAACAATCTCATAATGAATAACAAAAAAGGACTTTTGAAAAATAAACTATACTGATCCAATTATATTGATGTACAATAGCTAATTAGTAAATTGAAAAAAATTAAAATGTGCCTACTAATAACCTTGCACCAAAAATAACTGGTTTAATTTTAAGAACCTCCTTGAGGGCCAGCAAATGGATGCAATTAGCAGAAACTCACAATAGCAATTATTCCAATCTGGGGGTATTGTTGTTATAAGCAGAGCTGTTTCCAACATGGTGCTTGCTAATAAATGCAATAGAACTTAAATTCCTCAAGCTTTTCACTGGCTAATTTGATTTTTGTGGGCATTACACTGGAATCCAGCAGAACATAGAATAAACATGTCCAGAATTTTTTTACTGATGTTCAGCAAAGACTCTTGAATTCTGTGCTCTTCACCAAGAACTCTGATGAATGATTCAAGTGAGCTAACCCAAGAAACATTACCATTCAAGTATATTAGCACCATCACTTAACTTTTTGGACATAATTTATGATAATATCCTTCCCCTGGTGCTCACCTACCACTTCAACTCCCACCTTCATCCAGATTCCCCACCTCCATAATCCTGTTCCAGACCTATAAAGTGAAGAGGTAGCCATATACACTTTATATTTAATTTGGACTATACTTAGACTTGTATAGAAATCCATGAAAGACAAAATATACTTGTACATTTTATCAGTTTTCTTATATCATGAACTAAGGTTAAAACAGGAAGTAAATGCAGTTATTGGTATTGGTTTATTATTGTCACTTGTACCGAGGTATATACCATTCATACAGATCAATTCATTACACAGTGCATTAAGGTAGTACAGGGTAAAAACAATAACAGAATACAGAGTAAAGTGTCACAGCTACAGGGAAGTGCAGTGCAGGTAGACAATAAGGTGCAAGGTCTTAACAAGGTAGATTGTGAGGTCAAGAGTCCATCTCAATGTATAAGGGAACTGTTCAATAGTCTTATCACAGTGGGATAGAAGCTGTCCTTGAGCCTGGCAGTATGTGCCCTCAGGCTCCTGTACCTTCTGCCTGACGGGAGAGGGGATAAGAGAGAACAACCCAGGTGGGTGGGGTCTTTGATTATGCTAGCTGCTTCACCGAGACAGTGAGAGGTATAGACATGGAGGGGAGGCTGGTTTCCATGATGTGCTGGGCTGTGTCCACAACTCACCACGGTTTCTTGTAGTCTCAGGCAGAGCAGTTGCCATACCAAACTTGATGCATCAAGATAGGATGCTTTCTATGGTGCATCAATAAAAGTTGGTGTCAAAGGGGGTATTCCAAATTCCTTTAGCCTCCTGAGGAAGTAGAGGTGCTGGTGAGCTTTCTTGGCTGGGGCGTCTACGTGGTTAGACCAGGACAAGCTATTGGTGACGTTCACTCCTAGGAACTTGACCCTCTCAACCTCAGCACCGTTGATGTAGACAGGTGCATGTACAACACCCCCTTTCCTGAAGTCAATGACCAGCTCTTTTGTTTTGCTAACATTGTGGGAAAGGTTATTGTCATGACACCATGTCACTAAGCTCTCTATCTCCTTCCTGTACTCCAACTCATCATTATTTGAGATATGGCCTACTACGGTGCTATCATGATCATGTAGATGGAGTTTGAGCAGAATCTGGCCATGCAGTCATGAGTATATAGGGAGTAGATTAGATGGCTGAAGACGTAGCCTTGTGGGACACCAGTGTTGAGAATAATCATGCTACTCGCAATCTATTAGAGTCATAGAGTAATACAGCATGGAAACAGGCCCTTCGGCCCATCTTATCAATGCCAACCAAGGTGCCCATCTAAGCTGTTCCCATTTGCCCATATCCCTCCAAACCTTTCCTATCCATGTACTTATCCAAATGTCTTTTAAATATTGTTATTGTACCTGCCTCGAGTACTTTCTCTGGCAGCTCGTTCCATACACGCACCACCCTCTGCGTGAAGAAGTTGCCCCTCAGGTCTCTTTTAAATCTTTGCTCTCTCCTCTTAAACCTATGCCCTATAGTTTTTGGTTCCCTTTCTCTGGGAAAAAAAACTGTGTGCATTCACCCTATTTATGCCCCACATGATTTTATACACCTCTATAAGACCAGCCCTCAGTCTCCTTCGTTCCAAGGAATAAAGTCCTAGCCTGCCCAACCTCCCCTATAACTCAGGCCCTCGAGTCCTGGCAACATTCTCTAAACCTTCTTTGCACTCTTTCCAGCTTAATGACGTCTTTCCTATAACAAGGTGACCAAAACTGTACATAATACTCCAAGTGTGGCCTCAGCAACATCTTTTACAACTACAACATTATGTCCTAACCCCTATACTCAGTGCCCTGACTGATGAAGGCTAGCGTGCCTATTCTTACACCCATGAAAAGATATTACACTATGATAGTCTTAATACTAAAAATACATTTTTAAAAAGTTCAGATTTATCAAACTATAAATTATGAAGCTGGTGTTCATCTCTGTTGTGTTTGCATTATTAACACCTAAGGTGCTAAGCACTAGAAATTACTATTAATCATATACAAAATAAATGTATTGGCAACATAACATTTTGAACCTGGAATTTAATTATATCTTTGAATATTTATGTTATAACCCTGGGTGATTATTTTTTATTGGTTGTCTCATTCGCCTTGGTTTAAATTAAATTGCATTAATGAGGGAAATTCTTCCTCCTAAAATTAAAGGCACATATGTAAGTACTTTCACAGTGCGCTCATTCCGGCTGTAGATGCTTCCTCGCCACTGCTACTATGAAGGAGACTGCCATGGTTTGTGTTTGTGAATATTATAGCCATTTCACCGTTGACACAGAGTCAGAATGGTTACAACGCAGAAGGACATCCAGCATATCACTTCTGTGCTGGCTCTTTATACAGCAGCACAGTAAGTTCCATTTAAGATAAGATATTTAAGATATTTATTTATTAGTCACACGTACATTGAAACACACATCGAAACACATCGAAACATGCATCTTCTGCGTAGTGTGTTCTGGGGGCAACCCGCAAGAGTCACCACACTTCCGGCGCCAACATAGCATGCCCACAACTTCCTAACCGTATGTCTTTGGAATGTGGGAGGAAACCGGAGCACCTGGAGGAAACCCACGCAGACACAGGGAGAATGTACAAACTCCTTAAGACAGCGCAGAGATTGAACCTGGTCAATTGGTGCTGTAATAGCGTTGTGCTAACACTACACTACTGTGCCACCTCTCCACTTAAATAAATTCTCCACTTAAATAAAATAATTATTTTTCCTTCAAGTGCCTGTCCAATTTCTTATTTACTCTTGCTTTGACCACTCTTAGAGGCAGTAAGTTCCAATCATAACCACTCTCTTTATTAAAAACTGTTTGCTCACAGTCCTCCCTCTGAAGTCTGCCCATCATAAATCTGTGGCTTCTTAACCTCAAGGTTCTCTTGACATTTTTTTTCTCCAAAGAGAAGAATATACCTCTTCATATCCTGCCAATAATCTTACCAACTATGAATACTCTTATTTTTTGAACTACCTTCTACTTTTCTTCTTCCAAACCTTGCTACAACCAAGGTTTAGACATATTCAGCAAATGAAATGCTGAGACAGTTACTCAATCAGTCAGATATTAAGCAATCCAATATCCAGAACCTGAAATGAGAAACAATTCTACCTTGAAATTGAATGGTGGAGTGCTTCACAACCATATGTTTCCAGTTGAATTTTCCTGAAGAATAAAACTCCATTGGAAAAGTCAGGGACAGTGCAAGGTCCATAATTTTCACTCAGGGTCCTTTGTGTGTCTGATGTGCTGACACACAGAGGACCTGGACATGTATTGGTACATTATTGTCACTTGTACCGAGGCACAGTGAAAATCTTGTCTTGCACACCGATCATACACGTCAATTCATTACACAATGCAGTAATGTCACTGGAATCCAGTGATGCAATTGCTTGCTTAGATACCAACAGATCATTCATGCAGTCAAGCTACCATAGTGCCAGCCAAACCTGCTTCAGCATGACTTACAGGGGGCCTTTGATAGCTGGTTTTAAGCTGGTGGTGAGAACCCAAAGCACATAGATTCCCATTGAGTCATTCACTTACTCAGTTTTCTCTCAGCATCCCTCCCTCACATCACACACTGACAAACCTCAATCGCCATACCAAAGGTTGTGAAGCACTCCACTGGATATCTTTGTAGACCCTTGACCAATATCTGACCCCTACACCCCCATCTGCTGATGCACCCACCATCTTGACTAACCAGACCACATGAGTGAATTGCACCCCAAAATTCTGTTGCACCTACCTCACAACTATCCTCCTCCAACCTCACTGATTTCTAGCAGTCAGCCCTTGCCCAACCCTATACCAACCTTTTCCTCTGTCCATCTACAGATCAACTCATACCTTCTGTCCATTTGCCCCAGGAGAAAATGATGTGAAACCAATCATTATAGATGGAGAAGGGTAGGCCTGCATGAAGAGGTGTGTTGACAGAGCCAAAGAGCTGCTTTATCTTATTTTCGAGAAGATAGCAGAGGACAATCAAGTGGACTTAGATTAAAATAAGGTTAAAATGACAAAAACATATGGAGACTGAGCTAGAAATTGCTTTACTATCTTCTAATAATATTAAGTGATGTGTGTTGTCCTTATGATGTTGTGAAAGTTGCATAAAGATAGCTGCCCATCAATTACACTGTTCACAGGACATGGATATTGGGTCTCCCTGTGGAACACAAAGCTTTGACTGTTTAAACACACACAAAATACTGGAGAAACTTAGCAGGTCGGGCAGCATCTATGGAGGGAAATAAACAGTCGACGTTTTGAGTCGAGGCCTTTCATCAGGACTGGAGGGGAAGAGGGCAGAAGCCAGAATAAGAAGGTTGGAGGAGGGCAAGGAGCACAGGCTGGCAGGTGATAGGTGAGTCCAGGTGAGAGGGGGAAACATAGACTGTTTACTTCCCTCCAATAGATGCTGCCTGACCTGCTGAGTTCCTCCAACATTTTGTGTGTGTTGCTCTGGATTCCAGCATCTGCAGAATCTCTCGTGTCTCCACTTTGACGGTTTCACCTGGCATTCTCCATTGAACTATTATGGCCCTCACAACTGCCAGCATTTAGACTAACTGGTGCAAACACTGCCTCTGACTCTGCAACATACAATTCAAACACTTTTCAAGCTACAGAAGGGTGTTCCTAATGAAAGAATGAATACTCCAGTGCTCTGATGGATTCAGAAGGAACTGAAAAGGCTGATGAATATTTGCAGCAGGCATGTCCTTGTGCAAGGAAGCCACAGAGATCCTCCAAGGATACAGTAATGTGCTCTTTGCAGGAGGTTTCTAGCAAATTCCACTGTAGAGACCCAAGTGCCTGTATCTGGGGAAGTCCCCAGTGCAAACAAATAACTGTCCTCACTATGCCTGCTCCTGTACACTGAAAAGTGGTTGAAGTATCCTCAATTAAGCACCTAATTGTGGGCCATTATAGATATCAACAGCAGCAGTATTGAATAGTTTTAAAGCCACCAGGCTGAGAGTGACTGTTACATCTACCTCCACAGCCAAGTCCAGGCACACACTGCTGAGTTTATATTTGAGGTCACAGGAGATCACAGATCTTAGTGGGGATGGAGAATACAATTTGAGTATTGATCCTTTAAATAGCAATAGCTTCAGGCAAAACACATTTAGTGAAACCTGGTTGTTATACAGTCATAAGACCATAAGACCACAAGATATAGGAGCAGAATTAGGCTATTTGACCCATCAAGTCTGCTCTGCCATTCGATCATGGCTGATTTATTTTTCCTTCTCAACCCCATTCTCCCCGTAACTTTTGACACCCTTACTAATCAAGAACTTATCAACCTCCACTTTAAATATACCCAATGACTTGGTCTCCACAGCCGTCTGTGGCAATGAATTCACCACTCTCTGGCTGAAGAAATTCCTCCTCATCTCATTTCTAAAGGGACATCCTTTTATTCTGAGGCTGTGCCCTCTGGTCCTAGACTCTCCCACTACTGGAAAAATCCTCTCCACGTCCACTCTGTCCAGGCCTTTCAATATTCAGTAGGTTTCAATGAGACCCCCCTCATCTTTCTAAACTCCAGTGAGTACAGGCCCAGAGCCATCAAACGCTCCTCATGTTAACCCCTTCATTCCCAAGATCATTCTCAGAAACCTCCTCTGGACCCTCTCCAATGTCAGCACATCCTTCCTTCGATATGGGGCCCAAAACTGCTCACAATACTCCACCAAATGTGGTCTGACCAATGCCTTATAAAGCCTCAACATTACATCCTTGCTTTTATATTCTAGTCCTCTTGAAATAAATATGAACATTGCTAACACAGTCATACACCACGGAAACAGACTCTGTGGCCCAATTGCTCCATGCATGCTGACCAAGATGTCCATCTAAGCAAATGGGACTATTTGCCCGCATTTGGCCTATATCCCTTCAAACCATTCCTATCCATGTACCTGTCAAAGTGTCTTTTAAATTTGTTATTGTACCTGCCTCAACCACTTCTTCTGCCAGTGGTTCTGTGAGCAAATAACAACTACCATTTTTCAGACCTGTAAGATTGAAAATGACACTGCCTACAAATTTTGCATGTTGCACTATTTTCGACATCAATTGGGGGATTTACACCAGAAACAGAAAGTGCCAGGGGAAACAAAAAATCAAGAGTCAAATTTCCCAATGGATGCTAACATACCCAGAATCATGCACAATATTGCTTTGCTCCAGATTGAGCCAATTTTCATTTGCACAGTTCCATTTTGCTTGGAGTTGGGCAAAAATAATTTCCAGGCCTTTGACACATTTGGAGGTGATCAGCAATACTATAACTTCCCTTTATTTATGCATTTTTTAAAAATCTAATCTATGAATAAATATGGAATCTGACAAAAAGGAAAACTTACCCACATACCAGATGGAAACCTTTTCCCTTTGCAAAGTACATTTTGATTACTTCTGGGAGTAAAATCATCTTTGTTGTAGTCTCATCAAAAACAAGGTGTTTGAGATGTCATGTAATTTGAAAAAAGCCACTGCAAATATTGTTTCATGAGAGCGACTGCGAGAACAATAACAAGCTGAAGTTTCTATTTAATCATAGATCTCATTAATTTTTAATGGCAACAGTTGTGAAAGTCAGCGGCACATTTCAAAGTAATTTCTCTCAAGATCAAATCATCAGTAGGAAGAGACTAATAAATGAAAACGAGTGCCTCCAGAGAAAATGGGAAGGAACACAGGGATTTTCATGCACTGTCAATGTGTCAGACAATGGCAGCTGCTCATCTATAGAGGCAAAACCCCTATGCTCCTTTTGAGGTCTGCATTAATCCCTATCTTTGTCAATAAACATTGCATTTAACCTTGACTGGTTATACATATTTTCTATTGTTTATATAATGCTGCATTGTTTTTCATGTATATTTTTAGTATGTGAAGACACAGCTATGCAATCATAACATGCAATGTAAAAACCCAAAACCCAACAGTGACTTTAATCTATCCTTACAGGCTGTCAAAGCTTCAGAAATGATTCCCAGTGAATAAAATGTCAAGCAGAAAGGATGCATCTTTTGAACTACAATTACCACCCCCAACCCCACAATTAGATTGATAAACTCACTGGGTTCACCTTTAAAGCTAAATTTGCCACAAGGCAGGGAGGTGTTACACAAGAGAATAAAGGGGAAAACAAAACACAAATCCATTACCTTTTATATCACCTAATGTAAGAAAAGCAGATCTTTGTTCAATCCCAAGCAACTCTCTGGGAATTACTTGATCCCTTGGAGAGTGTGTGATGAGGACTCAAAGTGACAGGATGTCACAGAAATCACCTTCGAGTCAAAACTTATTGTAGAAAAGCCACCAGGGTGAGAGAGATACAAGGCAGATCTTTCAGTCAGTGATGCAAACTGGGTTTGTTGGGGTAGTTTGTTTTTAATTTCTGCTTTCATTTCTCATAAGTTATGCTATGCTACATTGTAAAAATAAAATCTGATAACTGGACTGAAGGGGTAAGATCAGAATTTAGAGGAATATGCTGCAAATATGGAACATTAGGGCAAATTAAGTGTTTTTTACTTGTGTCAAATTAAATTTCAATGCATCACTGATGTAGCAGGATAGTCATAGAATGAGATACAACTGATAAGATTCTTTTAAAACAAAACAAAACTTTCCACATTTGAAGGAGGGAAACAAATTATACCAACAGGGCTTTGCTTTTTAACAACAGGGTATTCTTTCCCTATATTTATTGTACACAATTTTAATTAAATTAATATTAATTAGAATAAAAACAAACATATTAAACCCAGGAGAGAAGTAACGTTATGGGGTTTTTGCTGAAACCAAATGCCCATCCACCTCTTTGACATTCACAAACATTTAATCACCTGGGAGCTATGAAAAATAAAAATATTAAAAAATTAAATATTATATAAACACACATTTGAAGACAGTTAAACACATTTGCATTTACTAAAAAAAATCAAATAAAAATCTCATTTTAACATTTCATTGGTAGCCACTTCTTCATATGGAGCCACTCCACTTTGCACCATTTAACCTGCAACAGGCTCAGTTTGCAGATTTTGCCAGAGGTTTGGTGCTGCTGAACTTCAAGAACCTTCTGCAAAAGAATGAGCTAAGTCCAGCTGAAATGTTGACAACCAGGTAGAAGATCTACCCTGATATCTTAGTCTCAAAATTAAAATTAATGTACTGCTTAGTTTCAAATAAATGATTTCATAATATGTTATTGCAATTTTATACATTCAATAAAAGCGCATATGACTGCAAACCAGCTTCTTCATTACTCTGTTAGTTGTTTGTCATTTATTTGGCACGCATTTTAACATCAGTTACATATTCAACAAATCATCAACCCAGGAACTCCTGCTGTTAATTCTTTAAACACATTTCCCTGCTGGAACTCCTTCAAATCAATAACTCTATAATTCAGAATGTGTCCAACTTAACAGTCCCCATCACTCTGGCATCCCTCAGTAGGCAAGGTTTGACTGGGCATGGCTTTGTTACTGATAACTACTGAAGTTTGACCTTATCCAGTTCTCCCAGTGCTGGGTAAACAAACCACAGGTCAGGTCAACTGTATGTGCATTTGTAACAGAGAAACTTTTGGAAGAAATTGTGTTGCTGCCAAATAAGTGTTGACAGAGTAGCTTAAGCATCTAAGAACTGCTTTAGTTATTCATTCAATTTTATAATGAAGCCAAAATGTATAAATTTTTTAAAAAGTGTAAATTATGATTTCCTCTTATGATATTTATCATGATATACATCTCATTTTGTCAAAGCTTTAATCAAATAGGGAAATTGGAAAGCAAAACTCCAATAAGAAGGAAGCAAATGATTAAATGTGACAAATAACAAACATCAAATAATGTTGATTTTGTTCAGTTCTTACCTTTGCTATTCAAGAAAGAATTGTAAAATAAGGTAAAATTCAAGAATAACATAAAAGAATGGTGAAATGGCTGGTTTAAACAATGTTATATCATCTTTTGGACATTTGTTTAAATCCAGACCAAACAATGCAATTAAACTTCTCTCCCTGTTGGATAAGAAGGTCCATATAAAGGATTCATTCATGAGCCTTTTCCCTATGTTAATAAGACACTGCAAAAACTCATGAGCAATAATCAGTTTTCCTCATGAAAAAGCCACAGGACTACTATTATCATCAATTTAAAAAAAAATCAAAGCTTATACAAGTTTTGGTCTTTTGAAGTGACTATGGGGCTAGAATGGAGGCTGCTTAATTTCAATATACCACACTGGATCTAATTTAAGAATGTTTGAAGTGAACCATAATGACAATGATGAATGATGGACTTTCCCACCACTTATGGACCTAGCAATGAAGTATTATTTAATAGTTGCTTGTTGCATCTTGAAGGCGTAAAGTTTTTGGAAGATCAGATGCTGGACCCTGAGTTTAAATTGAGCTTCATGAGAAAAGTGTGGGAGGCTAAAGACAGAGAGGCCAGAGAGGGATGGAGAATTAATGTGCCAAGCAATGGAAAATCAGGATCACCTTAATGACCAACAGAGGTGTTCTGTAAACATGGATAATTTCTGCAGTTACAGCTCTAAGCCATAAAACAAAGTGATAAGCTTTCACTGAAAAAAATTGGGAGGACACCGAACCTAATCTTAAAATTCCTGCAAGCCTTAATAATGTAAGTTTAGGCAAATGATTTAAGTTTGTAGGGATGCTCTCCCATGACAGAGTTGTAAATATAAGATAAGATATCTTTATTAGTCACATGTACATTGAAACACACAGTGAAGTGTCCACCATGCTTCTGGCGCCAACACAGCATGCCCACGTCTAACCCGTACGTCCTTTGGATGTGGGAGGAAACCTGAGCACCCGGAGGAAACCCTTGCAGACACAGGAAGAACGTACAAACTCCTACAGACAGCGGCTGGAATTGAACCTAGGTCACTGGCGCTGTAATAGTGTTATGCTAACCGCTACACTAGCATGCCTGCCATGTAATATTGTGCACAAACTTCTTTCAAGAGAGGAAAATAGGCAAATATTAAGTCAAGAAAGAGGTTGAAGGTTCAAGGGGTAAAGGAAGGCAATCATGTGCTCATTTTTCTTCAAACTGAAGTCTGGCTATGACTACCAGTAATTCATTAGGTTTTCACTAGATCCCTAATAAAATATAGAACGCATTTTAACATAACAATACTGCTGTAAGTTTTTGGTAATGATGTGAATTAAACTTGGAAGATGTGATCTCTGCTTTCAAAAAGACAATTGGAAACGTGTGAAAATAACAGAAACCTTAGAGGATAGGACTCAGATTCTCAGATGAATTGCTGTATGCACTATTTGTATAAGTATGTATTAGAAGTAGATGATTCATCGAGAATAAGATCAAGAATTGAAAAAAACAAACTGCTGGAGGAACTCAGCAGGTTAAGTAGGATTTGTAGAGGCAAGAGAACCGGGTGGGAGGAGGTGTAGTCAAGGTAGCTGTGGGAGCCACCACCAACCTTCCCTCCGCCACATCGACAACTGCATTGATGCTGTCTTCTACATTCGTGCAGAACTCGTTCATTTTATCACCTTCGCTACAAACCTCCACCCCGCCCTCAGATTAATTTGGTTCATTTCTAACACCTCTCTCCCTTTTCTGGATCTCTCCGACTCCATCTCGGGATGCAACTTATCAACTGACGTTTAGTAGATACACCATCAACTCCCACAGTTACTTTGATTGCACCTCGTCCCACCCAGTCTCCTGTAAGGACGCAATCCCTATTTCTCAGTTTCTCCATCTCCGCCACATCTGTCCTCAAGATGAGGCTTTCCACTCCAGGATACATGAATTATTCTCCTTTTTCATGAAACGTAGTTTGGTTGATGGAGCACTCACTCTCATTTCCTCCAGCTCCCAGACTTCTGCTCTTACCCTTCCCCCCCACCAACACACACCCCCGCGCCCCCCCCCAAGACAGCACAGAGATGGAGACACAAGAGACTGCAGATGCTGGAATCTGAAGCAACAAACAATCTGCCGGAGGAACTCAGTGAGTCAAACACCGTAAATGGGGGGGGGGGGGGAGGGGGAGGAGCTGACATTTCAGATTGAAACCCTATTTCAACACTGAGAGTGGTGATGGAAGATAGCCGGTATAAAGAAGAGACACGGGGAGGTGAGACAGGAGCCAGTAGGTGATTGGTGAACCATGGGTGAGTTCCCAAGGTCCTCAGCTTTCACCCTACCAGCCTTTCAATCCAGCATATCATCATTGGTCATTTCTGTCAGTTGCAACATGATCCCGCTACTCCCTCCCCTCCCCTATCTTTCCCTCCCTACCCCTTTCCGCCGGGACCACTCTCTTCACAACTCCCCGGTTTGCTCATCCCTACCCACCCACCCCTCCCCACCCCCTGGCACTTTCCCCTGAAACCATAGGAGGTGCAACACTTGTCCCTACACCTCCTCCTCAATTATCATCCAGAGACCCAAACAGCCTTTTCAGGTCAGACAAATATTCACATGCACCTCCTCCAACTTCGTCTACTGCATTCGGTGCTCTCGATGTGGCCTCCTCTACATCAGCGAGGCCAAACATAGACTGGATGACCGTGTTGCAGTACACCTATGCTCTGTCTACAATGGCCATCCTGACCTCCCGGCTACATGCAATTTCAATTCTCCTTCTCTTTCCCACACCAACCTGTCAGTCTTCGGCCTTCTCCACTGCCAGGGTGAGGCCAAATGCAAACTAGAAGAATAACATCTCATATTCCACCTGGGTAGTCTGCAACTCAATGGTAAGAACATTGATCTATCCAATTTCAGGTAACCCATCTTTCTCTCTCCATATGATTTCCCCACCTCCCCCCCACCTCCCACCCACCACATCACCTGGTTTCATTCCCCTGCCCCACAGGGTTCCATCTGCCTATCACCCACACATTACACCTTCTGGTTATCCTATCACCTGCCCTAATGTGCTCCATCTGCTCATCACCCCTCCCTTATCTGGTTCCATTTATCACCTTCCTTACCTATCAGAATCCAGCAGCCGCAACCTCTTGCGTTTCCACATCACCTTCCAGCCTCTATCTTCCCCTTCCTCCCCCACCCTGCTCCACCTTCCCCTTTCTCTCTCTCTCCTCATCTCCCTCTTCCTATCACCCATCAGCAACTGTCTCCCGACTGCACCCCTCCCTCCCCTATCTGGCTCCATCTGCTAATCATCTCCCTCCTTACCTGGTTCCACCTATCTCCTGTCAGCTCCTCCTCACCCCTCCCTTTCACCTCTTATGCTGGCTATCTCCCCTCTACACTCTTCGTCCTGATGCAGGGTCTCAACCCAAAGTGTCAATTATCCCTTTGCCTCCACAGATGCTACTTGATCCACTGAGTTACTCCAGAAGTTCTTTTTCTGCTCCAGATTCCAGCATCTGCAGTCTCTCGTGTCTCCATAAGATCAAGAACATCTTGAGAAAAATACTGTGGCATCTCTGGACCGAGGTTGTTGAATCAGTCAGTGCAATGTCCCTTTCCTCAAGTACTGCCACACAATCAAATGTTTCCAAGGTGACCAATGAATATTAAAGAACATGTATATGGCTTATGTAATATTGGGTGTGTAGCCCTTTAAGATTTGTAGCATGTGACCAACTCACCATGTTGTGACACAAATGTTTCAGTAGAGAACTGGATGACACTGGTTTGCTTGTCTGGGAGCAAGCCAAAGAAGAATGCTGCCCACCATTGTAAACCTTTCTATTGTTTAATGATGTAGCCTTGTTAATTTGAATCACTGGCTATATTCCAGTAACATACAAGTAGGCAGCAAGGTAGCACTACTCCCAATGCAGATTCCATATCAATGCTTTGCTCACCTCCTTAAATCTCATGCTCTTCATACATCATCAATTGGGTCTCGAAGGATGGATTAGTACAAAGGGGAATCTCTCATTGATAGTGTTATCTGACAGTGACTTTGAATACAAAACATTCTGCCAGTCCTGAACAACAGTAGATTTAATTATGCAATTCATTTGCACCTCTGTGAGTTTCATGGACATTTCTCTCCCCCAAATAACAGTATAACAAGATGCATACTGCTATATGGGGGAAGAGAAGCATCCATGAAACTCAAATTGTTTATCTTTATGTTCACTAATTTCAGAGGGGAAAGAGCTCATATTGCTAGCAACAGACAAAAGCCACTGAGCAAAATCTCAATTTTATATGAGGAAATTGGCTGAAAGTATTAAACAGACTAATGAGAGATCATGTGAGAAGGAGAAAGATTGGAAGGAAAGCTAGAAGGGAAGGTTGATGAACACTGGACAAAGCCCATCATTGGTGACACCAGCTGTATGCCTATTACAACATTAGAAAGTGCTATATAAGTGCAAGTTGTTGCTCACAAGACTTTTTACTCCCTGCAGGAATCTATACATCTAAAGCACTTGCTAATAGCTGTTATATCATAATACAAATACAGAAGCCTCAGCTTTTCACCCTGAGATTGCTCCATAAGCCCGTAAGATCTTTCTAACCAAAAGGTATGATGAATTATATGTTTATCTTCTCAAATTCTATTCCAAAAGTAATCCCTAGGCTAAATGTCAAATAAAACGTAAGTGTTACGACAGAAATTTAAAGAAAGCAAGAGGCAAGGTCTGGAATGGATTGCACAGAAATGAGCACATTTTTCCCCCAAATAAAATACAGTCTTGCAAACTCAGTTCAGGACAGATCAATGAGTTTCAAAGTACAGTGGCACATTTAGGGCACAAAGTAGTTCAGATCCATCTGAGAGATATCTGTTGTAGATCGAAGTTAGTTCATTACCACACAGACATAGGAGACACTCTTGGACTATTATCTTTAATATAATTGATTAACAGTAGTTACACAATGTGTAATGTTATAACATACTTGTCCCCAGATTGTTACGTGACAAGTTCTCAATTGCAGACCTGCGATGGGTGAAGGTCAGGGCAACAACCAGATACTTCCCCATATCCCTCCTTTCTTCCCCACATTTTATGTTTAAACCCTCTTGGAATCGGTTTATTATTGCCACATGACTCAGGATGCAGTGAAAAGCTTTTGTTTTGCGTGCCATCCAGACAGATCATGGCATACATAATTACATCGAGGTAGTTTCAAAATACGTTTCAAAATATGTCTGAGAGGTGAAGAAAGTGAATGAATGATGAAGGAAATGAGATTAAACTAATGTTAAAGAACCAGGTGAATAGTTAACGTAAGTGAAAAATAAGCTTCAACATGCCTGCCAATTGGACAGCATAGTTTTTTGGAACAACACAGATACATTGTGTTTTTACGTTTTCTCTAGAATGCCATGAAATTTGCTGTTGATCACATGACATACTGGGTATGAAGCCATTGTATTATTTCCACTCAACTATTCAAGTCTTATGGCTAGTACCTTCTAAGAGTTAAGTTTTTCATGGGAGAAGCACCTCCTGCCCCTTTGCTTAGTGTCAGATATTTTCAGGTCTCGCTTTCATCTAATTAAAACTAATTTAATCCAGGTTACTTAGGCTCCAATGGCAGGACATCTATCACTGGACAGTGGGCCATGTGTGCCACATGGTTGTGTCAGTGCATTGCATTCTCCCACTGAAGTTCATGGCATCCTAGAGAAAACACAATGTAGCTGTGTTGTCCTGGGAAATTCTTCCCACTAAAGTCAAAAGAATGTGTTTCAGAGGCAGTGAACAATGCACTGACACAACTATATAGTGTCTTTCGAGCTACCGAATGGGGACAAGTTTCTTGGTGTGGTTCTTTTGCACCACCCAGTGTGGTATTAACATTAAGAATACAGCATTGATTATGTTGCCCACGGGTATCACACTCAATTACAGAAAGATGCACTTCTCTCCAGTTGTAGCAGAAATGCTTGCAGAACGCTGCTCACAGACTTCCGACTGCCAATGTATTTTCATGCTTTATTTTCACTTATATTTCTGGATTTCTATCCTGCCTTGCCTGTAGCCAAAAATCTAGCCTGCACCTGCCACTTCCTTTCAGTGGTCAGTGCCCACATTATTCCACTGCGTATTGCAGTGGTAATTTGCAGCTCTGTCTACACAACTTCTTTTATGCCAATATTATAATGATAGCCCCACGTTGAGACTTGCTCCTGCAGAGAATCAATAATACAGGGTGATGATGCAAAGTTCCACACATTATTACCAAGAGAAAATATTGGGAAAACAATTTCTTTGATAATATTAAATGAAGTGGGAGCTTGTATGACTTTTCTTTGTAATTCCACACCCATTTCAGCCACCGCACCTACTCATTAAAACACCTGTCCTTTTTGGGAGGGCACTTCACTGGAAGCAAGATACCTCAACAATGACCATCATTCATAGGATTTCCTGCAGCTACACAGCTATACTTTCACATCGGGCACCTGAAAACAGTTGTGTGTTAGTGGGGATTCTGATACACATTTGACAAAGTTTCAGTGGAACTGTGACAGAACGACAGAGGAAATCCAAGCATCATTCACAACACAACAGGGGTTGTGGATGAAGTGTGGTCAAAATTGTACCACATTTATACCATTAGATAATCATTTCCTGCAAAATCATTAGATATTAAGCACTCCCCAGTATGAATCCATTCATTTTGTTCCTATTAAACTTTGCAGCAGCAAAATAATCGTAGCATCTCCACTGCTGGGTACACTTTTAATCAGCTTGGAAGGAAAATGAACTTCAAGGTGGTATGGAAAAGAGGAATTTAATTCTGCAGGGTTTGCCTTGTAACTCCAGTTAGAGAACTGGCAAACAAAAGCAATTCTGCTATCTCCTGCTGGAATTATAGTCGGTGAGCAGTTAAATTCATGACACAGCTTCCTGAGACAACACAAATACATTGTGTTTTTGTGTTTTCTCTTGGATGCCATGAAACTGTTGTTAATCACATAAACGTACCGAGAAAGAAGCCATTTCATTATTTCTACTCAACTATTAAGTCTTGGAGCTAGTACCTTCTAAGAGTTATATTTTTCATAGGAGAAGCCCCTCCTGCACCTCAACATTTTTATTTGCTTACAGTCAGATATTTTTAGGTCTAGCTTTTGACTAATTAAGCTTAATTTAATCCAAACAATCTGCTGGAGGAACTCAGCAGGAAATCAGCATTGGGACTGCAGTATTTCGACCTGAAAGGTTGATGATTCCTTCCCCAACCCCACAGATGCTGCTCGACCTGCTGAGTTCCTCCAACAGATTGTTTGTTACTCTAGGCTCCAGCATCTCCAGACTATTATGTCTCTCTGTCTTAATTTAATCCAGGTCACTTTGGCTCCGATGACAAGAAATTTATCACTGGATAGTGGACTAAGTGTGCCACAAGTTTGTGTCAGTGCATTGTATTCTCCCTTTGAAATTCATCCCACTGAAGTCAATAGAATGCATTTCAGAGGCAGCGAACAATGCACTGACATGAATATATAGTGCCTTTAAAGCTATCGAATGGGGAAAAGTTTCTTTGTGTAGTTATGTTGCACCACCCAGTGTGGTATTAACATTGTTAAGAATACAACATTGATTATATTGCCCACGGACATCACACTTGATTACAGAAAGATGCCTTTCTCTCCAGTTGTAGCAGAAATGCTTGCAGAACACTGCTCACCGACTTCCAACTGCCAATGGATTTTCATGCTTTATTTTCACTTATATTTCTGGATTTCTATCCCGCTCTGCTTGTAGCCAAAAGTCTAGCCTGCACCTGCCATTTCCTTTCAGTGGTCAGTGCCCACATTATTCCACTGCGTATTGCAGTGGTAATTTGCAGCTCTGTCTACACAACTTCTTTTATGCCAATATTATAATAATGGCCTCAGGTTGATACTTGTACCTGCAGAGAATCAAGAAGACATTGTGATAATGCACCACTCTGCTATGCGAAGCTCTGCACATCAATATCCATTATCTTTTTAATGTTAGCAAGAGTCAATAAAGGGTACAATGTTCTTTGGCAACACTAAATTAAGTGGCAGCTTTGTATGTCTTTTCTTTGTAACTCCACCACCTCCCCCCCGCCCCCCCCCCCCACCACACATACTCATTAAAACACCAGTTATTTTGGGGAGGGCACTTCACGGGTAAGATATTTTCCAGTATCTCACCCAGTGACCATTGTTCATAGGACTGCAGCTACACAGCCACACTTTCACAACAGGCATCTGAAACCAGGCTGCGTGCAAGTGAGGCTTCTGATACACTCTTACCAAAGTTAGAGTGGAACAGTGACAGAAAGACAGACGAAATTCAACCACTGTGGATAGCACCACAGGGTCTGTGCATGAAGTTTGTTCATAGAATGTGTCACATTTATAACATCAGAAACTAATTTCCTGCAAGGTGATTGGATATTAAACACTCCCAAGTATAAATCCATCCGTTTTTTCCTCAAACTTTGCATTAGCAGAACAGATGTACCATCTTCACTGCTGGATACACTTTCAATCAAGATGGAAGGCAAGTAGAACTTCAAGATGGCATGGAAAAAAAATGATATTCTGCGGGGTTTGCATTGTAACTCGCCTTAGAGAACTGCAAAACAAAAATACTTCCGCCATCTCCTGCTGGAATTATAGTCGATGAGCACTTGAATCGTGCAGAATTTCAGCCTCCAAGATCTGACCAGTTCCTCAGGAGTCTTGAGAATAAACTTTTTTCATTCCCCCACCTTGCTCCCATTTCAGTTAAACTTTCGGACAAAGTTTAGCCATTTTAGGGAAAACCCTTGAAAGTGATTTCATGGAAGTACAATATCTGAAAATTTTGCTCCCATTAATATTGCACATATACCAATGGAGAAACATTTACCACAAATTATATTTCACATATTCTTTTCTTCAAAAAAAAGTCAAAGGAGCTAAAGTATATGATGATAACACCAAATCAGGACCCTAAAAAATTCGCAATTCACATTCAAAAGCTGGTGTGAAAGAGCACTAAGGGGCTTCAACACCCAGCAAGAAGTACTAAAACAGGACTTAAAATAGGATATGCAGAGTTCCTGATGAATCTACACTCAACTCAAGTGTGTGGGAACAGAGAAGTGTGTCAGGCTTTAAAGGAACAGTCCTTCCAACAGCCGGATAGAAGCAGCACATTCTATAGCTCCACAACAGAGCGAGAGGCTGAAGAGGAGAGGAAGAAAGTTCCCAGATTCACAAAGGAGAAATAGAAGATTGAAATAAATGCCAGGAGGATGCTCCTAAGTACTGGGTTTGAGGGGTACATGGGGAGCAGGAACCCTGTCAAGGACACCATTAGAAGGATCTGGCAGAAGATAGCTTGAGTTGCTCCTCTGGGATTGAGAAGCCCAGCACATTAGTGCAGTGTTTAAAGCAATGTCATAATCTCCCAACATGTCGAGCTGAGCTGCACACCAGTGAAAAGACTGCTGGCTTACACAGGCGCACTTTGCAGACACACATACACAGACTGTTACTCTGTACACATTCCCCACCCTTTCCAACACCATCCACACTACATCCATACACCATTTATCACAATATTGTCAAACCTCGAAAGGAAAGATCATGAATAATTCACTTGACATCCTACACCTCCTCCATTTAGGCTCAAAACTAAGAAACCTTGAATGCAACACCTCATGAATCCTTGCAAGTTAGAGGTCAAACCTCTCCAGAAGAGGGAAAAAGGAATCTGCCAGGAATGCTCAATAGCAATGCTTGATTGTACTCAGTCTGTTCCCTTTTATATAATCAACAGCTAACAGCTTCATTACCATGTGTGCTACTAACTCATCATGAAGATGTTCATGTACAACTTACCAGTGCAAGGATCTTCTGTTTAGTCTTTGCAGGTCATAGAGTCATCAGATCATGGAGTCATACAGCATGGCAACAGGCCCAACATTTCCTTCTCACCAGAACAGGACATCCTGCATAAAAGGAGCAGCTTGAAGCTCTTCCGAAACAATGAGGAGCAGATTGATGTCCTCACTGAGTAGTGAGATGCCTCTTCTGAGCGATTTTTCAGAAACAAATGAATGCTACATCTGAGCATTTGACCAGTCTGCGTGGACAAAGCGCACTGCACGTGAGCAGAGTGATGCCACATGTGAACAGATTGTGTTCCCATGAATATATTAAGGGGCAAACATGTGAGAAGAGATCAGACATTTGCATCATTTTGCCCACTCTCCGAGAAATGGCAGGAAAGGTAAGGGGACATCACTGAAATGTGATTGTTTGTGCAGGGGAATGTGACACTACATTAATCCTATCTAATTGTTTTAACTGTTGTAAGCTTCTGCCAGTGATATTTCATAGTTCTATCCCATTGACTACTTTGAACCTCACATTTACCAACATTGTACTCCATCTGCCAGACCCTTGCCCACTCAGTTAACCTATCTACATCTCTCTGTAGACTCTCTGCATCCTCTGCTACATCTATTTCTTGGTTTATTGACTGTGCCACTGTAATGTTATTATTTGGTGGCCTATAGACAACTTCTACCAGTTATTTTTTCCCTTTACTATTCATAAGGGCAGGCATGGTAGTGTAGCAGTTAGCACAACGTTATTACAGTGCCAGAGACCCGGATTCAATTCTGGTCACCGGTCTGTAAGGAGTTTGTACATTCTCCCAATGACTGCGTGGGTTTCCTCCAGGTGCTCCGATTTCCTCCCACATTCGGGTTAGGAAGTTATGGGGATGCTACGTTGGCGCTGGAAGAGTGGCAACACTTGCGGGCTGCCCCCAGAACACTCTACGCAAAAGATGCATTTCACTGTGTGTTTTGATGTACACATGACTAAAGATGTCTTGTCTTGTCTTGTCAATTGGTACAATGGTTAAAAATGAAACTCACTTGGGAGTTCCATGAGGGATTTATCATTGCCAAATGAGTAAAAACTTCATTGGCTTGAAATGTTAGCCCCTCACAATATCTCCTCACCCATTGCATGCCAATTTGATCAATGTGTTATGACATATATTACTCCCAACTGTACTGGCTATATTTGTGACTAGCCATTACCAATGTTCTGCAGCAGTCCAAAGAGTTTGAGATCACAACCAAAGTTTAGGCCTGCAGAGTGGAGCTGCTCCATGTAAAGTGTATTTCATGCAAAGGTCATGATTGTTTAAGCAAGGTGCCACTCTTCAGGAAACATAAATATGTTGTAGCAGGCCATGTAAGCAGTTGGATCAATGAATCATTCACTGATGTGATATCATCAGTGCAGATGGACCTAGACAGCAGAATGCAAGGGAATTTTATGTATCATCTGGGTTCTCCCAGAAGTGTAGTGGTGTGCTGTTTTGGTGTTAAAGATTGAACTATGGAGAGGGTCTCTTTGTTCGCATGGGGGACAATGAATTAGCATGCTTCTAATCAGAGAGCCCTTTATGGCCAATACAGATAATGGCTTCCTCTGCTCTGCTCAGCTGGAGCTTCCAATGCTCAATGGGAACAGTCCCCTGATAGCAATCCTCACACCCCTGCTCCTGCTAGTCTTCACACCATGCCTCACGTCCTTCGAGTTCTGGGTCCACATGTTTCTCCCCCTCCAACATCAGTTGCTATCTGAAGCAGGCAGCACACTATGGTGAAGTTTTGGCACCTGGCTGACATATACTGGACATATACAGGCACCAGAAACTCACCTTCAGAACAATAGTGTTTTTCACTACTATTACACCACTTTGTGGATTGTGATTCCATCAGTGCTCAGCTGCTATGGTTGGAGTCCAAACTGATCTGAGAAGCCACAGAAGCAAAGGTCTATCCTTGTCCTCCAGGGTCTACCTCCTCAGGCATGGCTGGCCACTGAAAATATCTGTTAGAAATGATGGAGGAGTCATGGCGGCTGCCAGAAAACATGGCGTTGACCAAGAAATTCCCCTCATGTTAGATCACCATTCAGGGTGCCAAGTACCTCACTTCTGTGGGTTATTGATAGAAGCCCTAATGGACACATGAGCACAATGAGTGGCTGTCTGCACTTGTGTGAAGCCAGCAATGCTGGAAGACCCCAATGCCTGAGATCCATCTCTTCCTCACTGAAATCATTAAAGACTCTTAAACTGAGGTGAACAACAAACTGAGAGATTGAGCATAAATTTGCTGCTACCATCTGGATTGAAGCAGTGGCCAGAAAGCTGAGAGTTGCTGTCACCTTGTCCTGCACTGAGTGAGCAATGCAAGTCAAGGGTCATATATCACATCTCTCTCTGATAACTGCCTCAGGAAACTTGAACCTGCAAATTCATTGTTCGTCAGACAGGTCCAGATAGGATGTGGTGTCCTTGAAGTCTCTATGGGAACAGGTATGTCTCTTGTCTGCCATACAGAGCTCCCCAACCGTCCCTGAGTGGTCAACCTTGAAGCCTTGGGTAATAGTGTACAGCCAGTGGCATCATCATTGAAGCATCATTTGAATGAGTATCACAGCAGCTAAATGCTGAAAAAAAACTCTGGTTACAGCATGGACATGGGGGGGGGGGGTGGTGGGGGGGAGCGGTATTTGAGCAGTCAATTCTTAGCCTCCCAACATCAGCAGTGTGTGTGCCTTTAAATATTGAAGAAAGCTAGACTGGAGAATAAAATGCTCCTAGTGCAAAAGAAACTTCCCATTACATGTTAGAACAAAGACTGTAGAATATAGAACAATACAACACAGGAACAGCCCACGTTGTCTGAGCTGAACATGATGCCAAATTAAACTAAATCTATTCTGCCTGTATGCAATCCATAACCCTCAATTCTCTGCATATTCATGTGTATCCAAAAGCCCCCTCGACACCACTATTGTATTTTCTTCCACCACTATGCCTGGCAGCCCATTCTATGTAAAAGACTTGCTCCACACATCTCCTTTAAACTTTCCCCTTCCCACCTGAAGTGCATGTCCTCTAGTATTTGACATTTCTACTCTTGAAAAAAATATTGCAGAACTTTGACTTTCAGGTTATGTCGATGCAGGCAGAAATGGTCAGTGATGTGTCAAGAGGTATAGAACTATCACCAGGAATAGGTCAGGCAGGCAATGTTGATTGCACACAGAAGGGATTTTCATTTTTGCATTTTCACCCAGAAATGACCACTGCAGGTAAAACTGATTTTGGATCATGCAGCATTTAAAAAAAAAGTACTATGCAATCCATTTTCTGGGATATAGTTTTCACATCACACCAGTACAAACTGGGCTATAGCTGGGCTGGTAATTCACATGCTGCTCAGCAGCTTGGCTCCTTTCAGTCCTATTTTTAAACATCATTGTTGACATATTGCGCATAGCGATGTAATCCTGCACTTTGAATGGATTTCTATGACAACATTTGACTTTTTCCATCTAGGACTCTCTAGTGTAGAACATGCAGATATCAAAATAGTACAGTGCAATATGAAATGGTGACATCCAAGTTCACACATAATGCACAACAGTGCATAATACAGAATTTTAAATTACTTTCCAAACGTAACTGGTTCACCTTTGCACATCAAACTCAGCTGTGGTGCAGGTGGGGATATCGAACCTAAATTGAATCTTCTTTGTACACTACAATGAAACAACATTTTTTTTGCTCCGGAAAGTGTACTAATTAAGTGAAAATGCGTGCCCATCACCCTTCCAGTACCTTATCTAACATCATTCATCATGTTTAGAGCCTTGGCATTGAAATTCAACTGCAAAGCACTTTTTTTCTCTAAAAGAAAATATGCTAACAGTCCACTTATTGAGGAAAATCAATTGCAATCAGCAGATTAAAAGCAGCTTTATGCAGAACAAAAGATTCAACTGTGTGGTTCCATGAGCACTAGGAAGCACATGCGTCAACATACATGTAATACAACAAGCAACATGCTGGAGGAGCTCAGTGGGTCCAGCAATATCCATGGAGGCAAATGGATAGTTGAGTTTAGGGTTGAGACCCTTCATCTGGTCCAATCCAAGACTTTGTTCCAAGGAGTGCTGGAGAATAGAATGATAACATCAGCCACAGATGTGGGATGATGTCACACTCATACCTGGAATGACTACTTCCATTAGTGAAAAGTCTCACCATATCCCTCAACATTCAGCAATATTACCGACTCCCACCAGTGATAGCTTGGGGACCAGAAATTGGCTTGTACTAGACATTTAATTGTTGTAGCTGCAAAAGCATCCCTGATGCAGTACATTCTGCAGTGAGGGATTCAACTCCCGACTCTGCAAATGATTTCCACCATTTCCAAAGCAAAAGTCAGGGTTGCAGTGAGGTTTTCTGTGGCATCAGATTGAGGAATATTGGCTATTTGCCTCTACAAGTGCTGATCCAAAGGCTCAGTCAGCACGATGCAGTCCAATGCATTGCCATTCCCATCGAGCATCCTGACCTTATTGCAAACCAGTGATGCTTTACATGCCGTGTGGTCCATGTGCAAAATGGCTAACAAAGCTCAAGGCTTTTTTCCTTATACAAGTAAAATCCACACCCTGTATTATCATGAAAGAAAAGGGTTAGAAATTTCCCCATACTATTTTCTTTGTGGCACATAAGTAGCACAAGTGTCCCTGAAGCTTTTCATCACATGAAAAGTGAGACCTTCAAATATAAGTCTCCCAGCATAATGTTATCATGCTTCCCCAAGTAATGTCACACTGGAATTGACATTGTCAGTTTCAGCATGGCCTGTTGGAAGTGTTGCAGTTTCCTGCAGTTGTTACATTGTAACACAGCAGGTCTAATCTTTGGTCTTAAAGTGATTTACAACTTTATTGCCAGGACTAGCTGGCTCCAGACCAAATCAGCTTTGGTCTAATATGGACAAACGAGCTGGATTCTGGAGGAGAGATATCATGGCTGCATTTGATTGAGTGTGCTATGAAGTCAATGGGCACCAAAGGGAAAGTGTTCCTATGGCTGGAGTCACACCTCACTCAAAGGATGATGGTCGTGGTTGTTGGAGGTCAATCATCCCAGCGCCAGGACATCAATGCTGGAGTTTCTCATTTCTAGGCCTATCTCTTCAGCTGTTTGATTAATGACCTCTCTTCAATCATGCCAGAAGTGGGGATGTTTGATGATGATTGCACAATTTTCAACTTCATTTGCAACTCCTTCCCAAATGAACCAGCCCGTGGTTGCATGCAGCAAAACCTAAACAACATTCGGGCATGGGCTGATAAGTAGCAAGTAACATTTGTGTCACAAAGTGTCAGGCAATGACCATCTCCAACAGGAGAGAATTTAACTATCTACTTTTGGCATTGGGTTGCATTATCAGTGCAGAGTCCCACAATATCCTGGGAATAACCATTGACCAGAAACTCAATTGAACCAGCTAGATAAATACTATGGCTACAAGAGCAGGTCAGAGGCTGATCCTGTGGCAACTGACCCATTTCCTTACAGCACAAGGCACTTCCACCATTCTCAAAGCACAAGTCAGGGACATGATGGAATTATCTTCACTTATTTAATTGCCTGCAGCTCCAACAAATCTCAGGAAGATCAACATCATCCAAGACTAACTTAAATGGCACCCCATCAACCACCCGAAATATATTTATTAACTCCACCACCAGCATTCTGTGTCTGCAATGTATACCATCTACAAAATGTGTTGCAATGCGCAGGCTACTCCCAAACCTGCAACCTCTACCACCATGAACAGGGCAATGGGTGCATGGCAACACCATAACCTGCAAGTTCCCTTCCAGGTTGCACATATCCTGACTTAGAGTCATAAGGCATGGAAACACACTGTACAGCCTACTGAATCCACACCAACCATTAAGCATTCATTTATACTAATCCCATTTGCTTTTCTCATCACATTCCCATCAATTCTCCTGAGATTCCACCACTCAACTACATAATACATTTACAGTGGCCAATTATTCTACCAACCACACGTCTTTAGAAATATATTGCCGGTCTTTCATCATTGCTGGGTCTAAATCCTGGAACTTCCTTCCCATCAACATTAATGCCAGAAGCAAGGAAGTCAAACTGTCAAGCTCTATACATACATCCAATCAAGAGAGAAACCACAGAAGCATAGACTGATCACCCTTGTGCATTCCCTAGGTTACTGTCTTCCACATGCATTCCTGTCCTGTTTCCTTGCAATGCTCCTACATTAACATAATGAAGCTGGTGAATAGCTAAGCATTTGCAGTGGTCAGTTTGCTGGCACATAAGTTAAGAATGTTGCTGTCATGTCTCTGGATTCCAGTGCTCCAATGGAATTTGAATGTCCTGGCATGCTGACAATCTGATGCAAATAATGAAACTTCACTGCAACTCTCATACATTGGTTGACCTCTGCCTGTGCTGCAATGGAAGCTGTAATTGGTAATTGGTGTATGATTGTCACGTGTACTGAGGTACAGTGAAAAACTTTGTTTTGCATGCCATCCATACAGATCATTTCACCATTTCAGTACATCAAGGTAGTACACGGAAAAAGCAATAACAGAATGCAGAATAAAGTGTTACAGTAACGGAGAAAGTGCAGTGCAGGCAGAGAATAAGGTGCAAGGCCATGATGAGGTGGATTGTGAGGTCAAGAGTCTATGCTTGATCCCTCAATATACCTCGTCGTGGTCTTTGCATCTTATTTGTCTAACTGCACTACACTTTCTCTGTAACTGTAACACTATATTCTGCATTCCGTTGTTGCTTTTCCCTTTGTGTTACCTTGATATACTTATGTTTGGAATGATCTGTATGGATGACATGCAAAACAAAGTTTTTCACTGTATCTCAGTACATGTGACAATAGTAAACCAACAACCAATTACCAGAATCTGAGCTGATGGACATGAGTGACATGGTATTGTCTTCCTGCAGCTGGTGGTATCTCTTGAGACTTTGTAATGAGAAAAACACAAGGAAGGTGAGGGGTTAGTATAGGTAAATAGGGGCAGATGTGAACCTTATAAATGTTATGCTGAAAGGAGTTGTGAGATGACAGGAAAGTGGAGGAACTTAAATATCAACACATCATCATCTTCATTAATCTCTGATCCGCTGCTGGTCATAGCTGTGGCTCATGAAATAACAGCTGCGCTGCGCACACGTGTGTGTGTGTGTGTGTGTGTGTGTGTGTGTGTGTGTGTGTGTGTGTGTGTGTGTGTGTGTGTGTGTGTGTGTGTGTGAGAGAGAGAGAGAGAGGGATATGCAGATTGTGCTTGTCCATGTGGAGGGTGTATGAATGTTGGAAAGGATAACTGTTTGACAAAAATTGTAGTTAGGCAGGTGATGTTTTAGTAGTACATGAAGTTGTGTGTGAGTGCAGATATGAGCTGTTTACACTGAGCTTGACCACTCACAGAGTCATGACCTCACAATCTACCTCTGCATTGCCTTGCACCTTATTGTCTACCAGCACTGCACTTTCTCTGTAACTGTAACATTATATTCTGCATTCTGTTATTGCTTTTCCCTAGTGCTACCTCGATCTACTGATGTTGTGAAATGATCTGTATGGATGGCATGCAAAAGTTTTTCATTGTACCACAGTCCATGTGACAATAACAAACCAATTACCAATTAAACATCTTGTGGTACCGCAACCATGTTCCAGGCATTGTCTTCCCTGGCAACATCCCTCCATTACTCTTCACTTCTGAACCAAGGATGCCAGACCTCTCTTCAGGTATGCATTTCATTGACCAGGATTTCCAGATCCGTCTCGAGGGACTGGTGGCACCTTTCTCACCATCTAACAAACCTTCTCCCCATGATGCATAATGACATCAGTGGTCAGTCAATGATCATCTCCCCTTAAAACATGCATGCATGTTATTTAGTATCACAGCTTAGCTTCAGCTGCATGTAGGTGTCCTGAAACTCTTCATAGTCACAGCATCCAAATACTGAAGAAGATCATGTGCACCAATCACCACTGCTTAAGTGCACAAATGTTGCACGAGGTAACAAAAGTCTTATATGAGCAGCCCTAGGAGAGTCTGAAGTGGGTCCACCATCCAGCACCACTTTAGCTCTTGTTCTCATGCACAATTGATTTTCTAACCTCCAGACAATGAAGCTACGGCATTCTATTTAAAATGAATGGATTAACACATTGGAAAAATGCAGCTTGAGAACCATTATGTTATGCTAGTGGAGGCATCAAAACCCAACCGAGTGCTGCTCTCACTTGGATCGGTCATCCATTATAAATCAATCCTAATGGAAATGAATAAGAATAGGGCAGAGATGTATTATCACAGCTGACCTGATATCAACCATTTTACTCATCACCCAAAATCAAAATTACCTCCTTAATGTTCCCACAAGCACTTTTTGGTAAAGTCATCAGAAAGACAAGAGAGAAAAAAAATCAACCAGCATTTCATTTTCGGCTATTCGTAATGAGTCTAGTGCCCTCTTTGACTGAAACTGGTTAAGTTGCTACAAGCAAGGGATTAAATAAGATCTTGTCAGTCTGAAAACAGTAAACTTCATTATATGATGCATTAACCCAATGAAGAATAAGTACCCAATGCCAAATTTATTTATTCATCATAATGTTGCTGTTGCCCTAACCTTAGACTGTGACTACATAGCTGTGGCACAACATAATTGGAACCTCATCCATTTCTTGTTCTTGCTTTTGGACATCAAAGTGCATTTTCCTCAATTTAAATTCAAAATGATGCAGCTCACAAAATGATCCAGCAAAAACATTCATCTGCATTGTAAGTAGTTTTATACTCACTGAATTTTGGGAACCTGCTACTTCTTTTCTTTTTTCTGATTTTATTTTCGTAATCAATACAGGGAGATTCATGAAGAATCCTGTTGATAGATTAGAAATCATACTTTGAAAAATGGGAAAACAAAATCTTCCAGCGTCGAAAGAGTCAAAAAACAATCACGCCAACACGATAGAAGCAGAGCACCAAGCCTAAATGTCACATACGGCATTTGTTTTATGCAACTGAAAATGCAAGTCTCATGGCATTCCTGCTGCTTTTGATAATTCGAGATTAATTTTTGCTTCAGCATTCAGCTTTTTATTTCTGTTTACCAACTCAGGTGATGTGCAATAAATTCAATTATTTTCTTCAAGGGGGTTATTCTCCTGCAGTGCCTTTTTGGAACAGCAATCAATCCTATTTTTTCCGTGTCTGAGAAATAAGCACAGACGATCACATGAAGTGATTTTTCCATCATTAAACAATTTTCATAGTTATCTAATCCAGCAAGCTGAGTCACTTTTATCATTAAAAAGGTGCCTTCAAATTTAATTCAGTGATACTTGCTTGATAGCTGCAGGAAATTAAGTGTTCAAACAGTACTTTATCTGTTTCCTTTCTAAGTACAAACAAACTTTTAAAATGCTGTCACATCTGCACCTAAGTGTGGTTTCAGGTTCTGCCACTGATCATTTTTTGAAGGAATGTACTCCTTATTTTGCACAATGTCCTGATAATAAACTTTGGGGAGAAGCTGAGCTCTGCAGTTGGTCTCAATACTCCACAGAGTTGGTGGATAGCAGAAATGTATGGTGTAAAGTATAAGGATAGAAAAGCAAAATTCAGACAAGGCTCCCACTACCAACCAGCATCCATTGACCTTGGCTTGAAAAGTACATGCATGGATGCTGGCTCAAGACTTCATGAGAATCAGTTGTGAGCCCACCATACAAGTTTGCTGACACACTCTGTGAGGCAACTGTGAACAAATAAGATTGCTGACACACTCTGCAGCAAAAAAGCAAGCTGCTGGAGGAACTCAGCAGGTCAGGCAGCATCTGTGAAGGGGAATGGACAGTTGACATTTCAGGTTGAGACCCTTCATCTGGACTGAAAGAGTGGAGGAGAGATAGCCAGTACAAAGAGGAGTACTCCCCTCCACAATATGTCCTCAGTCTCTGGAGTGAGAGACACCACTAGCACTAAACCAGTACGACCAAGTATAATAACCTAGACTATGCCTTTACCTTTCCATTATCTAACCAGTTAGTTACAAGCCACAAGGACTGAACAGAAAACCTTGCCCTATTTCATCTACTGCTTAAATTACATGACCTTCTATGGCCTTCTTTAACCTTGGAAAGTGGTGCAATAATGACTATACTATGGCTTAGGCTATCGATTACTAGAAGATTTATTAACCAGTAAATGGATGTGAACAGATTAAATGACACCGTTTTAAGTTATCTGTAGGTTCAATTATCCCACATCAGGATATTGAAAAGTAACAGCCCTGACACTTGTGTCCCTCAACATTAACTTTACATGACATAGTGTGGGCTATTCCCCGGAATGTCTTATCCTCAAACCTCATACCATTAATCTGACAGACAAGCCAGCAGCTCCAGACATAGCCACTTTGCAGACACTCAGTCCATACAATTGCTATGCAATGCTCCAGAACTGGATCCAGTAATGGGGAAGGGATAAGACAGGCCAGGACAGTAGCTGTTCTGTGAGGACACATTTGCACCTTAAAATGCCACAAAATGATGCCTTTTACAAGTTGTCTATAGGTCTGATAGTTAGCCCACTCAGTCTTGAAATTCTTTCCCTGACCCAGGCAACCAAATTAGGAAATCAAACTACGTGGAGGAGTTCAGCTTCAATGCTGAAATCAAATGTGAGCTCCTTTCAGGCAGCTGCTCCACAGCCTAATTAAAACCATGCCTATTTTAATAGTGGCTTAACTCCCATGCAGAATGGCACTGCCAAACTAATTACTGTTACACCCTCTTTAGACCTATAAAACAGTGTTAAGATTTAGACCCCCATTGTGTACATGTTAACATACAAAGAGTAACACATCCACATGTTACTATGATTATTTGGATACAAACCTACAATAGATTTGAACTGAGATCTACACCTTTAGCTTGAGGTAGTTGCTCTCTCCTCTTCAGCAGTGCTACTACTTTCTTCAGAATTGCTATTGGAAAATATATTTTTTCATAATTTGACATTTTTGTAGTCATTCTGCCATAAAGCTTTCTGGAGCTGTTGCCAAAAGACTGACCTTTTCATTTAAATCAGATATATAATTCATCTCCAACTTTCCATGCAGTTTACCCTGCAATCCAAGTTCTCAGTGAAAGATGAATGATGCTGTTGTAATGTTTTATGGCTGTGACAATCTTATACTTCCTTTGAAAGATTCGCAAAGCTTTAGCCTTCAACATCTGTGACAAAGATCTGGAACTCAAATACATTTCTGGTGCAAGCTTGAAGCCAATATCCAATGCACTGTTTCAGATTATAGACAATTATGTACTCAAATGCCTTAGCAATTGCATGGCCACTAATTACTGAATCATTCTTGTCCAGATCAATCCTTTTGTAGGATGTGTGGGATATTCCTTGTTTCTTTTCTACTCAGTTCCCTTCCTTTATCCCTTTTTCTGGAATATTAGTGCTGCTTCCTGCTCACACACAGAATTCAAAATTTTTATCACCTTTGCTGTCAATTCCCCTTTCTCAACTTGTTTTTTAGGCATAGGTTAGGAACCAATATCCATTACCATTAGCTCCATCATCCTCACAACTGTTCTGAGGATGCCACCTTCCACACCAGTGCTTCTTGTATATTTTCCTTTTTCCTTAACCACGGTTGGCCCTCTTCCCTTCCACTGTAGTTGCCAGGACTCTCGACTACATCATTTTCATTTCCTATACCTCCACTCTCACCTTTATACTTCACATCCAGAACATGGATAGGTTTCCCTTGTCCTCATCTTCCACATTCAATGGATCAACCTCCATAATTTCCAACACAATGCTACCACCTGACAAATTTTCTCTTCCCCTCCGCTTTCAGCATTCTGAAGGAACACTCCCCTTGTTCCCTCTACCAATGCCCACTGCCCATCTCATGGCACCTTCCCTTGCAACTGCAGGAGATGCAACAGCTGGTCTTTTAGCTCTTTATCTCCTCCCTGTCATCCAGAGACACAGATATTCTTTCCAGGTGACAGCAGTTTGCTTCCACTTCTTCCAGCTTAGTATTTTGCATTTGGAGCTCATGGTGTGGTCTCCTCCACACCGAGGAAACCAAATGCAGATTGCATAACTGATTTTCAGAATACCACAAGGATAGACATGAGCTTCCAGTTGCCGATCTCTTTATTTTTTATTCCACTCTCACTCTGATCTTCCTGTTTTTGGTCCCCTTAACCTTTCAAACAAAACCCAACAGAAGTTTGTGGACTGTACCTCATCTACCAACTAGGCAAGTTACAGCACTCAGAAGTCAACAATGAATTCAACAATGTCATACAATCAGCAATACTAGTCTTGACGCTCACATTTCCAGAATTAAGATTCTTTCTCTCTCCTTCCCTGGTCTTTCAGACCTCATTTTCTCCTCCATTTCACCCAACCTCCAGACACACCTTTTGTTATTCACTGGTTTTTACCACTCTCGTTCAGTTGGCTCCACCACCGCTTGTCTCATTCAGTCTTTCCAGGACTCCACCCTATCACAGACCTCCTCTTTTATTCTCCCTCTCCTTCCGCCACACTCTCTGCAACTCATCTTATTTCTAACTTTTCCCAGGTCATCAACTTGAGACGTTAACTTTGTTTCTCTCTCCACAGCAGTTGCCCGACCTACTAAGGGTTGCAGCATTTTCTATTTTTATTTCACTCAAGTCCTGCCTGACCACAAAACACCTCACATTTTCACGAGCAACAGATATCTTTGTTCAACTCCTTGCTGCAATGTGCATACTTTTGAATATAATTCATGGCATTCTGCCCTTTGATTTTTCTTTTTATTCCCCATGTTCAGTTTATCAAGCATATTAATAACTAAATTAATTGCATAGACTACTGATTTGCAAAGAGACCAGGCTTTGAGAAATGACAGAATCTTAATTCCTAAAAGAAGAAAAAAGTCAAATGAATTACTAATGGATATGATGAATGCTCAGTGTATTTGAAGCTGGTCTAGAAAGCCTATAACCCCATGCTTTGATAAGATCTTAGTCCCTTATTTCCAGCATAAAATGCCTGGATTATGTCTAGTATTATCCTTAAGTATGTCTCAAATTCTGCCAACAGTCATTACAACTACACTCATTCCTTTACTGAGCTGAATTGGAATGATTCAGAAGCAGTAAAAGAAATATTTATTGAACTGAAAAGTGAAGCATACATGTTATAGAAGTGAGGAGGGAGTGTCAACCTTTTCACTTGGGTTCGGTTTCAGAGATGAAAACTTGAGAGCGATGCAACTTTTAAGGTCAAACTCCAGTTATGTAAAGACAAAACTTGCAAAGCCAAAACTTGCAAAGCCGGTTGGGTATGTGCATGCATCCCCTTATACCTCATTATATGTAATCTAAGCAAACATTGGCAGCTATATGGATCTGTACCTTTATGTCGCTCAGGACTAGGACTTTAAAGTCCTGTTGTTTTATTAACTTGTAGTGTAGATGCTTTACAAAATAAATCTGCATTATCTGCACTGATTGTAATATTGTGCAGCTTCCTCTTTTCTGTTTTTCATTAGAAACTTTCTGTGCCAATGCTGCATTCAGAATGACCCTCCTGTGTTTTATTTTACAAATTATTGTTGTAAATCCTTTCATCTGACATAAGTAGAATATAAGCCCGTTAAAAAGACGTTGCATGAGAAACAGCTGTCACTATAACTTTGCCATTTGCAATTAGGTGATGCCACCCGTGTTTCTGAACTAAAGTTTGGGAATTCTCCTTTGGCCATAACACCTGTGGCTGACATAGAATGGGATTTCCTGGCATTCTAGGCTGCCAGCTCTATGAAAGCCCGAATCGTGCCTGTCAAATAAAACACTTTTTGTGCTTCTTGTGCAATAAAACAAAGCATTTTGTGCCTAACAGCTTTGACTGGATCCTTTCATCTCTCAGACCACACAAGCACCTGTCTCTGAGCACAGAGTCCCTCGTACAAGTTCTCATGATTCACTGCGATGCGACACAACTGGGTTCATTTAATCAGCTAAAGGATTGGCAGAGGTTTCACATTACTTTCAGTGAAATGCCTCATTTGGAACAGATGGAGATGCCAGAATACTTTCTTATTATGTAATGAACAACTTCAGCAAAAATACAAGGATAACAACGACAACTTGGCCAAGAAATTAATTCACAAGACTCTGAAAACAATCTCGTGTTGTTGAGAATTGCCTTAAAACAAAGCAAAGGAATTTGTAACCATTTCTGGGTGTCTTCATCCCCTTGAGAAAACTTATGTCCTGACTCTCTGGTGGATTTGTATTTGTCCCTGCACCATTTCCTGGTGTAAAACTCACCTAACTGATGTGAACCAGAGATCAACACACAAAATTCACCTATGGTGAGACTTTCATCCTCATTGGCCTTATTTGCTCATAGAACAACTTGCTTTTACTGACCCTGTTTCCTCAGATGCTGTGCTATTTAAAGGACCATCCTTCAAACTGTATTTTTTGTCTCCATTGACGTCTGTGACGTCATGTAACAATACACGTACCTGGACCGTTATAAGATGGAGGTCAGGATCATCGTTACTCTCAGCATCCTAGCCCCTGTCCATTCCAGCCTGCTGATGATCACCTGTGCCACATCTAAGAGTTTGCTTCTGACTGCTGCATTAAGGAGGTCATGGAAACTTCATATTCAAGAACAGGAAGCACCATCTAATTTTCCCTCAGCTCACAATAAGTAAGCAGAGCACACATAGACATCGGCCTGACTTCCAAAGTGTAGGCATTCATACACCACTCTCCGATGCTTTTAACGATGGCCTCTGCAACTTCCTGCTGCTGGAAAGTCTCCCTGTCCACCTTGCACAAAAGGCATGACTCCTGCACATCCATCAATAGCCTGCCAGGTCTCTCTGTCCTTTTGGGAGCACCAAACTCCTGTCCCTTCAGAATTGTTGCAGCCATCAATTCAATAGCAATGTTCCCTTAAATCTTGGAAAAGTATTTCTTGATGTGTCCATGTTTCTTTAAGAGATGCTGCAGAGACCCTACCTGCTGTGCTAAATACTGACAGCTACAAAAGCTTGCAACACAGCAACAGAGGACACAGCACTGAAACCAGGGAAGATCAACAATGCTGAAAATTTAAAAAACTGCAGATGCTAGAAATCTGAAATAAAAACAGAAAATGCTGGATAGTTCTGACCTGAAAGATTAACTGTTTCTCTTTCCTGACCTATGGAGTGTTCCCAGCAATTTCGCTTTTTAACTCATCAATGCTCTTCTGTGAACCTCACAATTTAAGCCTTTGTTCTTGAAGTGACTTTCACAATCAGGGTTAATGTGACCCACCAGCTGTTTTAATGCCATTAGAAGGAAGAAAAGCAAGTTCTAGTCTCTTTCCTTTATGGAAGAGCCTTAAACATGGTGTATCATCTTTCTTTCAGAAGTGTATCATCTATCAAAGTTTGATATGTTCAAGTTTATTATCATGGCCATACATACCCAGGGTATAAATACCATGAAAATTAGCTTTTTGCAGCAGCAAAGTACATTATAAAGATGACAAACGTAAATTACATGAAGTTAAACCAACATAACATAAACACATAAACATACTGCAACACTTAAGCAGATATTAGGGTAGATATCAAAGGGATAGGCTTTAAGGAGGACTTAAAGAAGGAAATCGTGATAAAGAAGCAGAGAGCCAACTCCCGAGCTTAAACGTTTGGCAACTGAAGGCATGGCCAAAATTGATGAAGCTATTACAATTGGGGACATTCAAGCGAAAAGAAATGGAGAAGCACAGTATGGCTGCAGGAGATTACACAGAAAGGGAGTGATGTAGTCATGTAGGAACAAAGAAAATATAAGAAAGAAACAGAAAGCATTTGCCTTGCATGTACTGAACTTTTTTCCTGAATTTGGATATTCAGATCTACGGCCAAATTTGAACAAAATTAAATGTCCTGCACTGTAGTCCACCAGACATTCCACAAAGACTTCCGAACCATTTTGTAGCCCTTTACTATAAATTGAACAATGTAAGAAAGGAGGAACTTATAATTAAATCTCATCTAACTGGCATTGTCATCCAATAAGGAGTTCACTGTCCCCAAAAAAACAGAACATAAAAGAATTATTGCGAGTTTTAAAATAATTAGAATTACCATCCAAATCACCATGGTTTATGTATTCATTAATGTATTTGTCACTGAATGATTGAGGGATCATATCATATCACTGTACTACATCTGCTGTTTCTTATTTCAGCTCTGTTCCCTCATTAGCAGTTCTGGCCACTCTAATCATTAAACAAGATTCTGGTACTTCATCACCATTAGTTATGTGCTGACTCCTGCAATGCAAGGTTGATTCCTTGTGACAGGAGTGCTGCCCAAAGTCTTTGGATCTATTAGATCTGTCTCATTATACTCTTCACTTCTCACATTTTTCTCCTCGAGTTTCTTTTCTTCAATTTATAGGAATGATCTTTCTGCAAGGAACTTCTGCTGAAGCCACTACTGAACATCTTAAAGCTGAAGAAACGTTGTAAATAATCTATCATTGTTCATGGATGGAGAACAATCAGGCTTTCTGTTATTTGTCAGCACCACACCATGTGCAAATAATGCAATGATTCCAGTGATGTGATAGAAATTACAGGTACTGCAGCTTTGATAAGCAATCTTTATTCATTAGTGTGATAGCTCAGCCCCTTAACAAGTAAGAAAGACATTGAATTTGGATAATGCATTTCACATTCCATCCACTGGATTTCTGAAAATATTTTGCAGCTTACCAGGTTACTTTTGCACATAGTTATGTTGCACAGGGAAAAATACACCAGCTAATTAATGATATTATACTTGCAGTGAAACCTTACAACATATTATGTCCAACTTATTAGAGTTAGTGAAGGGAAACACCCGCTGGCAAATTGTCTCATTCGCTGTCGTCAGCACCATTACCTATTCCTGTTTCCAAGCTGTGTGTTTCACCAGGTCTAGGCCCCTCGAATCACCCTCTATCCAAAGTAAAGGTGGAATCTTTGCAGCGATGCTTGGAAGGGATGGAATGCAAGGCACCAGGACCACAGCGGAGATGTCCTCCTTCAAAGAGGAGATTGTTGTTGTTGAGAAAGGCCTATAGAAAATAAGGATGGGATGAGTTAGGATTATACAAAGAGACTGGTAATTTTTATATGAAAGGCTTGACCTTTGAGATTGTGGTTTCTAATTTGGTAAAAACCATCATTATGCAAGTGCAAAGCACTCATCCTGAATGTCCCATTTATTTCCATTGGCTTCAACTCTACCTATGTGAAGCTACCACTACCTCAGACTATACTATTTTCTCTCTCTCAACTTGCACTAATGTCGTTATGTTTATTTTGTCGTGCAAGTTATGTTAATTTAGGTTTATTTAACTTATGTTTGTCATCTTTGTAACATACTGTGCTGCAGCTGCAAAAAGCTAATTTTCATGGCATTTATACCCTGGATATGTATGCCTATGGCAATAAACTTGAACTTGAACAACGATGGATGTTCTGTCATGCACTAGTACCTCTCCATCTGATTGTCTTCTCTACAGAACTCTAAGGAATGAGTTAAGAGTAATCAGTAAGGTGCAATTTCATAAGTGTGAGACTTCTGCATGGGATGTTTTTAAAGTGTACGGGGGAATAAATAAGATGCTAGAAGAACAGGAATATGTTGCTTAGATAGGTAACTAAAGGATTCATGAGAGAAAGTGCAGTTTCGACTCACTGATCCAGTATGGTCATGGAACCTTTTCCTACTCAGGTTCAGAAAGCCTGGGCAATCCTTGACTTTCTGCTGACCATGGTCACCACCCAGCATGAGAAAGGATAACGGCTGATGAACGGTAGTGAACATAACCTCCTTTTAAGAGATTATCCCTTCTACACTACCAGAAAATACAAGTGCTGCCAGAAATTGCATGAAGTTAAGGAGGGAACTTTTTACAGATGGAGTTCATCTTACAGTACAGCAATAATATTAAGATAGGATCCATTCATTAACTCACTACAGCTTCTCCTCTTGAGTCCACCTCCCATCCTGCTCCCCCATCCACACCCACCACCCCCTCCAGCCCCCACCACCACACCACATTGTGGATTACAATTGCATCCAAGGCTTCAATGTCAGCCTAAAAATTTCCATACTGGTAGAAACTTTACTCAACTTGCATTTAATTTTAAAAGAAATGTCTTTGGATGAAATATGCCCAAGTTAATGTGGTTCAAAATTTTCAGGGTTCCTTCCATATTTTCCACAGCTTTTTATAACAACCCTGTATCTTTGTTGTTCCCCTTCAGTTATTTATGTGGCATTTTCCATTCCAAAATTCTGAACATGGCCGGCTTTGCTTCCTATATACTACAAAATCCTGAAGTAAATAAATTTGCATACTGCCAGCATTGAAGTTTTGCTTTTATCCCCTTCTTTGTGGATGATAAACATATGCTGCGAAATGGATTGGCCACCCTTGCAGCACCTTATGTCAATTTATTGCATTTGCTGTTCTCAAGAACAATGCTCTTTAGTAGTGCTAATGTCAATCTGCTGGAAGTTTACAATCCACAGAGTTCATGCATGTGATTCTTTGAGATGCACATCATTTCAATCTTAGTTTTACTTATTTTCATATCACATCATACGCAATTCTCCACAGGTTTCAATAAGTCTGACTGAGTGTCTGCAAAAAGTGCCATATCATCTGTAATAAGCTAAATTCAGTCCCTTTCCAATGCCATCAATTAATTTTCAGAAAATAAAAGGAAGATAATAAGCATCTCTTCCCGTCACCAAATCACATATGCTGCCACTCAGTTGACTATTCATCACTGACATTTCTGGTACACTTAATAATATGCTTTTCATTCCACACTCAACTAAGATTTTGAGACATCAACTTGTAACAATTTTGTTAACATAGAAACTAAAGTGATTCAGACAAACCTAATTCGTAAATGGAAGAACATGTACTCAACACAGGTCCCATATTGATCCATAAACCAGTGTGAGGTTATTAAGCCAAAATCTAAATCTGTATGTGTACAATGACTGCCACTGAGAGCTTTGCGAGCTGGTTTGCAGAACACCTCCATTCAGACTGCAAGGGAGACCCTGAGATCTTTTATCTTAATTCTCCATGTTACTCCTGGTCAGACATCTCTGTCTTTGAATTTCTATATTGCTCTAATGATGCCTAACATAAGCTCAAAGAACAGCACCTCATCTTTCTTCTGGGTATGTTACAGGCATCAACACTTAATACTGAATTTAACACTTTCAGTTGATGCCCCTTTTTGTGGCTGTACCTATCAATGTGTTTCATTTTTCCTTTCAGTTTCCAGCCACTGGTTTTTAAATTGTTACCTTGACAATTTTGTCCTGCACCCTATCACAGGCATTCCCTCTGTTCTCTCCACTATCTCCTGCTCTGCAACTTAAAACACTCGTCTTCTCATCTTTCCAGCGCTGGTGAAGTTCCTTGACCTGAAATATTGACTGCTTCTCTCTCCGTTGATGCTGTCTGACCTGCTGACCATTTCCAGCATTTTGTTTCAGATTTCCAGCATCTGCATTTTTGGCTCAAATGAATATAACTCTTTGTTCTGCAGACACTCACACTGCATATTAGTTTTAAAGTCTGACATTTTTGAAATGTCCAAGCAAACTCATCACCAAACTCAAAGACCTGGGATTCAACACCTCCCTCTGCAACTGGATCCCTGAATTTCTGACCAACAGACCGCAATCAGTGAAGATAGGCAGCAACACCTCCAGCACGACTATTCTCAACACTGGTGCCCCACAAGACTGTGTCCTCAGCTCCATACTCTACTCCCTACACACTCATGACTGTGTGGCCAGATTCTGCTCTAACTCCATCTACAAGTTTGTAGGCGTTACCACCGTAGTGGGCCGTATCTCAAATAATGATGAGTCAGAATACAGGAAGGAGAGCTTAGTGACATAGTGTCATGACAACAACCTTTCCCTCAATGTCAGCAGAACACAAGAGCTGGTCATTGACTTCAGGAAAGGGGGCGGTGTACATACACCTGTCTACATCAATGGTGCTGAGGTCAAGAGGGTTGAAAGCTTCAAGTTCCTAGGAATGAACATCACCAATAGCCTGTCCTGGTCCAACCACATTGATGCCACAGCCAAGAAAGCTCACCAGCGCCTCTACTCCCTCAGGAGACTAAAGAAATTTGACATGGCCCCGTTGAAACTCACCAACTTTTATCGATGCACCATAGAAAGCATCCTATATGGATGCATCATGGCTTGGTATGGCAACTGCTCTGCCCAGGACCGCAAGAAACTGCAGAGAGTTGTGGACACAGCCCAGCACATCATGGAAACCAACCTCCCCTCCATGGACTCTGTCTATACCTCTCACTGCCTTGGTGAAGCAACCAGTGTAATCAAAGACCCCACCCTCCCGGGTCATTCTCTCTTCTCTCCTCACCCATCAGGCAGGAGCCTGAGGGCACGTACCACCAGACTCAAGGACAGCTTCTATCCCACTGCGATAAGACTATTGAACAGTTCCCTTATACGTTGAGATGGCCTGTTGACCTCACAATCTACCTTGTTTGACCTTGTACCTTATTGTCTACCTGCAATGTACTTCCCTGTAGCTGTGACACTTTACTCTGTATTCTGTTATCGTTTTTACTCTGTACTACCTCAATGCACTGTGTAATGAATTGATAGTTGCGAACGGTATGCAAGACAATTTTTTCACTGTACCTCAATACAAGTGACAATAATAAACCAATACCAATACCAAAAATGCCATTATCCCAAGTTATTGTATGTCACAGGACTATGGTTTAGGACAAATGGAGGGACCTAAATGACAGACAATCAAAGTGATATGCCAGACAGATGCATATTTTTACTCAGCCTTTCATAAATGCATGTCAAACACTGCTGATCACTGTCAGGAGCTAAAGCTGCTATTGGAAATTACAGCAACAGAGAGAAAATGACCTATAAGTTGCTCATATCTAAATGTAATAGAATTAATCCTTGGGCAAAATCTGTATGATTTACCCAGAGAGAAAATGACCTATAAGTTGCTCATATCTAACTGTAATAGAATTAATCCTTGGGCAAAATCTGTATGATTTACCCAGAGAGAAAATGACCTATAAGTTGATCATATCTAAATGTAATAGAATTAATCCTTGGGCAAAATCTGTATGATTTTCCCAGGTTTAAACATCCTTGGCCTTGGATAAAACTCACTCTCATTTTGTAGGAAAGCAGCTCATGCAGATTCTGAAACCTAAAGTGAATGCATCTCTTTGGCAATATCCACCTTAGTATTCTACACAGAGGTAACGTATCAGTGTATCTAGAACTTCATTATTTCAATGGAAAAAATGGAATTAGACACAAAAACTGACATTAAAACTCCAACACCGACACAGCCAAATTTGCATGGAAAGAAATGTGATGATGAAAGTCTTCAACAAGAACAAAACATGACACACAATAGGTCAGTCAATCAGTATATGAGAAGACTAAACTGAGGTTAATAGTTATGAGTGTCATGGAATCATACAGCACAAAAATGAAGCCCTCAGCCCATGATGTCTATGCTGACCATTTTTCCCATCCCCATGTGCCCACACTAGATCCATATCCTACCATGCCTTGCCATTCAATTGTCTGTCTAAATCCCTCTTAAACCCCATGATTGTATCTGATTCCACCACCTCATCTCGCAGTGACTTCTAGATATCAACCACTCTGTGTCAAAAACCTTCTCTTCAAATCCTCTTTAAAACTCCTTCCTCTCACTAAAGTCTCCAATCCAGGCAACATCCTGGTGAATCTCCCGGTGAATCTCCAGCACAACCACATCCTTCCTATACTGTGACAACCAGAACTGCACATTATACTCCAAGTGAAGTCTAACCAGTGTTTCGTGAAGTTGCAACATAACATCCCAACTTTTATATTCAATGCCCAATTGATCTCTTGTTACAGAACAGGAGGAAATTTTTTTGGAGACTAGAATATCTTCTAGCTGTTAATGCAAATCATCTAAAATAATTATTTGTGATTGTTTATTAATGATCTGTCTGCATGGTGAGCATTTTTGGTTGTCCCTCTTGTTATTTCTTTTCCCTTTGTAAGCTTCTTCTGAACATGAGGTTGAATAACTTGTCAAAGCTGGATATAAATGTACAGGACTCATCCAGGGAATTTGGCTTCCTAATTTTCACTCTTTCCTTATGAGGTAGTTTTGATCTCCATAGTCATAGAGCAATACAGCATGGATACAGGCCCCTTGGCCCAACAAGTCCATGCCAACCATGGTGCCCACCCAGCTAGTCCCAATTTCCTGCAGTTTAGCCCATGTCCCTCTAAGCCCCACCCCTCCGTGTACCTATCCAAGTGCTTCTTTAATTATACTCATGTATCTGCCTCAACCACTTCCCCTGGTAGCTCGTTCCATTTCCTCACTACCCTCTGCATGAAAAAAAGTTGCCCCTCAAGTCCCTTTTAAATCTTTCCCCTCTCACCCTAAATTTATGACCCCTAGCTTTAGACTCCCCTACCCTGGGGAAAAGACTGTTACCATCCACCTTATCTCTGCCTCTCATAACTTTAAACACTTCTATAAGGTCGCCCCTCATTCTCCCAAGTTCCAAGGAATAAAGACCTAGCCTGGCCAACCTCTCCCGATAATTCAGGCCCTCTAATCCTGGCAACATCCTCGTAAATCTTTTCTGCCTGTTTCCTATGATTGTCATGCTGGAACGAATTGAGTGCCAAACCAATTACTTCATAGTTCACTGTGGACCATTAACCTAACAGGGCCACTCTATTCTCATGATCACTAATTATAATTTACAACAAACTGATGGCATGGAAAGAAAATCACCTCCCCTGAAATATTTCTCCCAAACTCTCAAATGTTTTGAACAAAAGTGATTATTATGATTATAATGATATGTAAAGTGAAAGAGAGGGAGAAATAGTTTTATAATTCAACATATATTCATATACCTGTGATTATATTTTTATTCATACATTAAAAATAATCAGCGTTCCGCAGCAAAATCTGGGCATAACTAAGTAATAAGGATTCTTCCAAGGACGTGTAAATAGTTTGCACCTGCTGTCAGCCAGGGATCCTCAGTCCATTAAACAGACACAAAAGAATGACAATTCAGAAGCTACTAATATTAAAATTAAAAAGTCCCCAACAGTAAAAATAAGCAACATCTAAAATTCACATTACAGCCTTCAGTAATTTGCAAAAAAAACTTACAGTCATTAATTTGGATACAAATTTAAAAATAACAATTTTATTTTAAATGGCATCTCATGCTATACTTCGAACATTAAAGCCCTCATCATCATTTGCAAGAAGATGGGAAAAAGTGCATATAAATGATCTTTTTGTTAATTATTTTCTCTGTGGCTTTGGGAATCTTGAAACACCAGGGGATATCTGTCAAATCCCAAGCACTACAAATATGGTCAAAACATTTCCCTATGAATGCCAACTAATGAGGTAGTCCTTTGCGGCTGCTTGTTTATTTTCAGTCATTTTTCACACATGCCAGCTCATAGGGAGCCAACAAAAGCAACGATCTACGTCCTTAAATAGGCACGGTCTCTTGCTAATATTATTAAAAAATAAGCACCACAAATTTCAGGTAATTTCATTCTCTAATTTAATATCATTCTCAAAATTATATTCATAACAAGTTGGAAATAAAGTCTCTCCTGGTTTCAAGAATGGATCATTTTAACAGACCTCAATTAATTTAGACTGTCAAAACCATTTGGCAGAATGCTTCATTGCTAGAGCTCAGCAACAAGGACCAAGACCCTGCTTGGCTGCGGTGAGAGGGGCCCTCCCTGTCAGATCCTTCCTGTACAGTCAGAACGTCACTCCCAACGCATGCTACCCTTGAGACAGCTGCAATGAGGATGAAACAATCATCCACTTCTTTGTGGACTGTGCATTTACAAAGAAGGTCTGAAAAAGGATGCAAGGGTCCTTGTCGAGGTTCACCCAAAGTAGCTGCATATCAGAGGGCTCTCTGATCTGCATGTTGTTTCCAAGGTTGCATACTGTGACAAACATCTAATGCTGCTGGAAGATCACCAATTCAGTGAAAGACACACTTTGGTCTGCCCGAAACTTGGTTTTCTAGCGCAACGAGATATCCGCAAGCAAATGCTATCGCCTGGCACATTCCAGGCTACAGGAATACATGCTAAGGGATGTATTGAGGTTTAGTGCAGTTAGTGCAAAGGTTTTGCGGGGAAGGACTGCAATGTAAGGTCCTGCCACCACTGGACACTGAGGGGCTGGGTCCTGTGCAACAGCCTTACAAACATCTGAAGGGGAAATTGTTCAAAGAGGCCGCAGGAATGGCATTGGTGCTTTGTACATAGAATGTATCAACTTGATGACATTACGAATTAGTGACTTGACAACACTATGGATGTATAGATTGGAGGTACTGTGAACGTAAAGATAGCCATGTACTGTTGTGTATTTTTGCATATTCTTTTTGAATAAGGTTCATTTTTGAAATAAAAAGAGAGAATACTTTAACTTACCTCAATTAATCTAGGAGTGTGGCAGCTTCGCAAGGGCTCAGAGAGTTCACTCATTTAAATTTGTTAGCAACAAAAACTCGTGTTGTGCTATTAATTTTCATTAATCTGTTTGAATAGTTTTCTCCCCTTTCCAGATTGCAAATGGAAAACTCATTGATGCATTTTTGCTTCACACAGTTGCAGAGTTATGGACCAATACTACTTCTCCTCTCTATAACATACAGTCACAATGGGATCTAAAGATCTCCCCCCACCCACATTGTTTGACCCATTTCAGCACATCCAGCATTCTCTGTTTTTGTTTTCAATTTCTTACATCTGTGGTTTTTTGCTGCAACGAAATAGGATTGCCAAGGTTCAAACGTCAGTACTGCTGGTCAAAGAGGATGGAAGTGGGAATAGTTCTTGATTCTGATAATTTTCCTGCAACACAAGCTTGTCTCCAAATTTCACATTTGCAAGCTGAAAAAGGGTAATTTAATGAAAATTAATTGGCAGTTGTTTCTGGGAAGCTGAGTGTTTATGAGAAAAGAATCACTGAAAATTAATGTTTGCATATTGCTTAGACAGCAAATGAGAACAGGTTTTGAACTTGGTTGACTTTGAATAGACACCTAAAGAAGACTTCAGGCTCACACAAAAACAATAGATCTTTGCATAGGCAATGGACATTGAGACTCTACTTCAAAAAGGGCTGGGATTTTCTTTGGTCTATTTCTGGAACCGCATCAGAAGTGTGGCAGAAACCTGCTTACATACACAGGGGTTTCTGTACCATTTCTAGCTCCAAGAAAAAATAGCAACCAGTGGATCTATGAGCAAGGAACAAGAAAAATGGCAGCAAATAGTCAACACTCATTCCTTCATCATCACTCCCACCCAAGGCACTGTATGCTACCTCATCACAAGGATCACAACACGTCAAGTTGCTGGTAAATCACCAGCATCTTACATTTGTCTGGATTGCCCACAGACTTACTGAAAAATGAACAACATCATCAATATGCTTTATTCAAAAATGACTTTATAACTCAATGGAATCACATAATAAAAACAGAATGATACCATTCAGCCCATCAAGTGCATGCCAGCTCCCACTAGATCAATCTAGTCTTTCCAGTCTTCCTTGCTCTTTCCTCTAGTCCTGCAATTATTTTCCTTTGTACCTATCCAATTCCATTTTGAAAGCCCTATTGATACTTCTGCAGGGAGCAAGTTCCAGATCACGAGTGTACATCCATCCCCCTGTACACTTTACAGATCATATTGAATCATTGTCCTCTGGTACTTGCATGAACTGCTGATGGAAACAGCTTCTCTGTTCACCTTACCTAAACCAGTCTTCTACAACTCTATCAAATTTCCTCCCACCTTCTTTGTTCAACCTTTTTGTTTCGATTTGGCTAATTCCAATTTACAAAGGATAGTATGTTTACAAGTTCTTTGTCTGAGAAGATCCAGTACAAATTTAGAAATTCTGAAGACAGCATAAAGTTACTAAAATTGCTGACTTTTTGGCATTTTGAACATGTTAGTCTAGCGTAAATTGCTTAGCTGTCAGGTTAGACACTTGGTCTCCCCCTAAGTAGTTTCTTATCAGCTTTTAATATGCAGACATCAAAAAACTATTAAAATTAAGGATAGCAGACAGTGATAAAAGAGGACATCAAAACAACGAGTTCAGCCAACATCTTTATTCATGGGAATGAAACTTAAGTGATTCATGAGCACAATTTGAATCTTGAAATCAGATTTTGCCTGTCTGTTAGTTGTAGGAAGAATAAGCAGAGAGTTCTCACAGTTAGCCCCAGAACTAGCACCTGCATGAAACAAGGATGCACCGACTAGTTTCCCATTTCCAATCTGGGAGGAAGAGGGAAGGATTAACAAGAATTATTTGGCACTTGCGTCCCAGCTAACTGTACAATCAACATAGCTCAACAAAGAATCATTGAGAGTATGTTTGAAGAGTCAAGATCTTTGAGAGTTGCTGTCTGTTTTGTCACAGTGATTAAAATGATGAAAATACAAGCAGTACCAAACTGAGCTGATACAAACTATTAAATGTCGCTTTAAGTAAATTTCAGAGACACCAGAAAATATTCAGAAAGATATCAAACTTTGTTTCCCCCCCTGAAGTCAGCATGCTTATCTGGATCTCCACAATAATGTATATACACTGATGAGTGTCCTATAGGATTAGGTTTAGTTAATTCAGATACTAGTCTTTTTATATCATTCTATATCATTTTATATTATTTTATATATCATTTATATTATTCCAAACATTGCATAATGTATTATTCTGCTGCAGGTCCCTTTAAATTTAGTAAATATAAACTCAGCTTAGTGAGTATATGCTCACCTTTAATGTGCTTAAGTGTGCTAGGGCTGGCCCATCACTCATGATTTGTTGAGTCTCACGTGCAAAGGAAATCAAGGGTTTGATCAGGAAAAACAAGGGAAGTGCATTTCAGGTATAGGAAATCATTATCAAATGAGTCGTTTGAGGATTACAGAAGATATGGGAGAGATCTTAAGAAAGCAATCAGGAGAGCAAAAAAGGGAACATGAAATGGCCTTGGCCAACAGAATTTAAGAGAATTTTAAAATCTTTTTATAGATATAATAAGATAAGATTTCTTTATTGGTCACATGTACATCGAAACACACAGTGAAATGCATCTTTGAGTAGAGTGTTCTGGGGGCAGCCCTCAAGTGTCGCCATGCTTCTGGTGCCAACATAGCATGCCCACAACTTCCTAACCTGTACGTCTTTTTGGAATGTGGCAGGAAACCCATACAGACACAGGGAGAACATACAAACTCCTTACAGACAGCAGCCGGAATTGAACCCGAGTCCCTGGCGCTGTAATAGCGTTACGCTAACTGCTAGAAGGAGGAGGGTACCTAGGGAAAGAGTAGATCCCCTCAGGGGCCTAAAGGGAAGTCTTTGTGAGGAGCCAAGGATATGTGTGGTGTCCTAAATGAATACTTCACATCAATATTCACCAGGGAGAAGTGGGTGAGGATGGCTCATTAGGGGAGGTGTATACTGATAGACTGGAACGTCAGTGTAACAATCCCTGTTAGAGATATTGGCACACATTAAGGTGGACAAATTCCCAGGGCCTGATGAAATCTATCCCAGGGTGTTATGGGAAGAAAGGGCTGAGATTGCTAGGGCTCTGACAGAGATTGTTGCATCATCATTAGCCATGGGTGAAGTACAGAAAGACTGGAGGTCCCATTTTCGAGGAAAAGCAGTAGGGATAAGCCAGGAAATTATAGGCCAGTGAGCCATAGTAGAGGGGAAACTAAATGGATTGGAAAGGGATACAGGGATATGGGCCAAATGCAGGAAAATGGGAATGGCATCTCAGTTGGCATGGTTGAAGGGCCTGTTTCCATGCTGTACTACTTTATGACACAGGTTTAGCATTCAATGCTAGACATAGGAGCCCAAAAATTATAACCCTCTTAAAAACAATTGCACCAGCAAGGCTGTGTGGGAGATCTACACCTATTGTTTACAGGGCTAAAGGGGAGAGATTTCTTCATACTTGGAGTGTATAAGGTGCATATACACAAATCCTTTAGTATAGTTGCATGCAGTGTCCATGCATTATTTCCAAAGTCGCAAGCAAAGGGCAAACTTAGAAGCCTGAACTCTCACTATTGTTCTCAATAAGGAATGCCACCTAAAGTAATGGAGTCACTTTGGTCTGGGTGGGACTATGTGGGTTGGAGTTGAGAGTGGGCTTCATGAGTCTAATGGATGACTGAATGCAGTGGCTTTAGAGGTGACCATGTAGGTCAAAGATGGAAACAGTTGGATCCCACTCCAAAAGTCTGATCTATCATGGATGATTTTATAGTTGCCTTCATCTGTAAAGTCCATAACAAAAAGCATGTCCTTTCTTCCTCCTATTAAGCCTACTCTTCTAGTTGAAGTCATGTGTCTTCTGAAATGCTTACAGAAACTAAATTTTAGCAGCAATATTAAACATGTTACATGTCAATTATTGTTTTGTGTACCTAGCAACCTTCATGCAAAAGTGTGTCATGCCCACAGAAGACCTCTATTCTACTCTCTCATCATTCACACATGAAAGAGTCAATCACATTTAGGTTTCTAGTCTATCAATCAGAGCATAAACAGTGCACAATCCAATACAATTACTAGCCTGTCATATTAATACAAATTAGCATTTCTCATGCAGTGTTACTCATGATGAGTCAGAGAATACATGGAGATGTGATACTCACAGTACATTATGTTACATGAAAAACATTTTATTTTCAAAATTGATGGAAGGATTTAATGTTAGTTCTAAGAAATCAATTCCTAGCATCTCAGAACATTTCACATTTAAATCCTAGGATGTGTAATGTTAATGCATGTCAGTGGACTCAAAGAAATTCTTCTCAATTAAATGAACTGCCCAGTGAGGTCGTTAGCAAGCCCAATTGCCAGGGTGGAACAAAGGTTGTGAGAATAATGAACACAAAAATATAGGAGCACACAGGACAGGGAAAGAATATTACTAACGGACTGCTCAGTTCCAATGTGTAACAAATATCGTAACTCACAATGCCATTCATTAACACTCACCTCACTTTATCTTTTTCTCCTGGCATATATCAAACCCTCTTGAACTTATTAACATCAATTGGCTCCAACTGCCTTCTTGGCTGTTCACTTTATACGTGCTATGTATAGTAAGTAAATCTCAAATATGTTTGTAGCCTCCCTCTGACTTTGTAGCTATGCCAATTTCTTGTATATTCTCTGCCTGTTTTAAACATACCTTTTGTTTCAGATTTCCAGTAACTACGGTGCTCTTCATTTCAGAGTTCCAATTTATCTTTTGATTTTTTTTCTCTCTTTAATTGTCCTCATTCAACTATGAACTAAATGGTACCAAAGGCAATTATGTTACCCATCCAACTTTGGTCTCCACTCTACCGCAGTCATTGGCTCTGTTCTCTCCATCCCTCCTCCCCCTCTCTGCAACTGAAGACTTGCTTGATTTCTCACTTTTCCCATTTTGATGATGGGTCATTGACCAGAAACATTGATTCTCTTTCCCTCTCCACAGATGCTGCCTGACCTGCTGAGTATTTTTGTTCCCAGCAGCTGCAGTTTTTTTTTTACTTCAATTAAACATATCAAGTTTATATTCTCCATGCTCCTTTGTATATGAACATTTCTCTGCTCAAAACTACAGAGTGCAAGTTCCTGCAGCCTTTTCATCCCATACAATCTCAGCTGGCCCTTGCACTGCCCATTAAATGATAAATATTTTTTTAATAATATGGTCGCCACAACTATGCACCATGCTCTGGAAAGTAATAGGCCAATGTAAACTCAATCACTTGCTAAGGTTAGTGTTCCATTTCCCTGATTATACAGGTCTCAAATTCAATCTGTAGATTGCAATTAGCAGATCACATCCAGGGCAGCCATGTAGACCAGTCACTGGTGCAATAAAAGAAAGGAGCCAGACTTCTTGCTCCCAATTGTTATGTAATTTATCCCACCTGAGAAGTGCTTGTGTGGGTATCATGCAACATCGCAATTAGATTTGGCTATAATAACTCCACTGTCCAACAATACATGAAGAATGATCATCTGGACATGGTTTCACAGGGTGTCCAGTGCTATGAGACACCAGAAGAAGTCAGCGCTTTCATGGAAAGGGAAGAAAAGAAATTCATGCTCTATTGTGTGTGCCTAAACAGTCTACATAGTAACATGTTCATAACATGTGCAATGAACAGCCTCCACGCTTCTGAAGTTTGGAAGCAGAGTTTAATGTACATACATTATTACACAGAATTGGTATGGCACAGAAGGAGTTCATTCAGACCATTGAGACCATGTCAATTGCCAGTAGAGCAAACTCTTCAGTCCTCAGTTTTCTGCAAATTTTCTACCAAGTACCAGTCTGTTTAAAGCACTGTTTTCCACCATCCTTACTGGCAGTGACTTCCAGATCATAAATCCTCACCTCACAAATAACATTGCACATTAAGTCCATGCAACAGAGGATGAAGTTCTACCCTTAAACACATCCTCATCCACATACACTTAGAGTCAAGACAGAGGCAAAAATATGGTTTTGTTTCAAACATTATCACGCCTTGTAGTTAAAATAGGACAGTTGCTAACTGATGGAGATAAATCAGCCGCAAGTGAATGTCTTTGAAACAGCTGCTTCCCTGTTCAACCAGCAGGAGGCCACAGCAGTAGTCTGGCACATACTTCAGTGCAGACATGGAAGTCACTGCAGCCCAAATGACCTACAGCACAGTCCTGGTCCAAGTTGTCAAGTGCTCTGAATATTTGCTGCCCTTGATTAGCCAGCTGTAAATACCTTGTTTCTAAGAGCACAATCTATAAAATTAAAATCTCTCAATCAAAGAAACCTCCACTATCACTTTTTGATCAGGTGAAATCTATACGGTGTGTAAATAAATTATTTTTAACTTCTCAGGGTGAGAGATTACACTAAAGAGTGAACTGTTCATCCCTTCACCTCAGCATTCAGCACTCCAAGCTCTCAGTCAGGTAGACTATCAGTTAAGAAAGCTTACCTGACCCTGTTTCAAACAGGCTTTCCTCCTGTATTAGTTCTTAACAGAATTGAAATAATAAAACTAGACTTATGGTCGAATATCCTTTCAACCATTCATTCAAACTAGTGTCAATTTTAAACACTGTCACCTAATTGCTACATACAGCTGACAACTCTGGACGTATACATGTATACATACAAGTATTCAGCAGAGACAGAGGCATTCAACTTGACTGGGCCATAACATTGGTGCACTCATCTCCAAATAAAGAACAGTTATATAGATGAAAATTGGTTTAAACAAGAGTAGAGAAATTTTGCACATATATCTCAGAATTTTTGTAACCCTTGGGCATTTTGAGTCCTGACTTTCACTGGTACTTTCAATTGTCCTAACACCTTTGTTTCAGTGTAGAAAGTGATAACAACTGCAGTGCAACATGCAAAAGACATTTACAGTGGGATTTTCAATCTCACTGGTGTGAAAAATGAATGTTCTCAATTAATAACAAAATAAAAACCTTTTACTAACCTGGGTTCCTCTGAAGCCATGTTATTTAAAGAGCCAAGACCAACCTCCCTTGCCCCAGGATCATTCCAAATTTCTGGTGCTGATTACTGCTACATCTCACAGTTTGCTGCTCACTGCTCATGGTTTAGAGAGGTCATCCAAACTCTAGGTCAAGGAGAGAAGTCATTATCTGATTTTCTGGAGAATCTCCATCCCTCATTTGAATAAAGTACATGTCTCCAGTGTGCACTATTCTCTGGAAGTTTATCCTATCCTTGGGAACATTTTCCCACCACCACTCCCCCTCATAAGTAATTGGAGTATCTTTTTGATCATTGCAACACTCTCATGTATTTGGGCCCAATATCTAAGAAGGGATGCGCCGGCATTGGAAAGGGTCCAGAAGAGGTTTACAAGAATGATCCCGAGAACAAAATTGTTAATGTATGACGAGCACTTGGGCTCTGGGCCTGTGCTCACTGGAGTTTAGAAGGATGAAGGGGGATCTCATTGAAACCTACCAAATATTGAAAGGCCTGGATAGAGTGGACGTGGAGAGGATGTTTCCAGTAGTGGGAGAGTCTAGGACCGGAGGGCACAGTCTCAGAATAGAAAAACATTCCTTTTGAACAGAGATGAGGAGGAATTTCTTTAGCCAGAGGGTAGTGAATCTATGGAATTCATTGCCACAGACGGCTGTAGATGCCAAGTTATTGGATATATTTAAAGCAGAGGTTGATAGGTTCTTGATTAGTAAGGGCATCAAAGATTACAGGGAGAAGGCGTGAGAATGGGGTTGAGAGGGAAAAGTAAATCAGCCATGATCGAATTGCAGAGCGGACTTGATGGGCCAAATGGCTTAATTCTGCTCCTATGTCTTATGATCTAATGTTGCATGTCCTTTAAGATCTGGCTGAAGAGATTGCACCTGCTAGGCTAAATGTCAGCAGATGTGAGAATCTCCAATAGAGAAACTCAACAATGCTGTTCTGTGAACCTCACCAATTGAAGATATTGATCTTTATCTGATTTTCACGAACAACATTAGGGTGACACAACAGAATTTTTATGTTATTCTGGCACTGGGCCCCTGCTTGTGTTTTTACACTGACAGAAGCAACCTCTTTTCCCTCTTGATTCAACCTCAATAAACATCCCTTCACAAGATAAACAGTAGATGCTGGAAATCTGAAATAAGAATACTGTAAATACTCAGCCTGTCAGGTAGCACTTTTAGAAGGAATCAGAATTAAGAAGTTTATTGATCTGATATGTTAACCCTGATTATACCTTCGCAGATGCTGCCTGATCTGAGTACTTTCAGCACTTTTTTCTTTTATATCCATGTCTGTCTGTTACTGCACTTTTTTTTAAGTATTTTTTTCGCTGGATGCCAACTTCATAACTCACCACTGCGCTCTCATATTTCAGTAGAAGCTTCCAATAAAGAATCTATGTTTCTCCTGGAGGTGTAATTGTATGGCCACCAATCTCCCTGGCCACACTCTCATACCATTAGTCACCAAGGATGTCCATTCTCATAGCTCACAACCTTTCCACAACAATCAGACTGGTGAAAAGAGTTTCCTTCACACAATTAGATAATTCTGGACTATTGGACATTTTAGCTACTTTTCTTGTGCCCATTATTTTAATGGCCTGTAAGCAGAAATGTCAACAGAAAATTAAAGGAAATGAACACCTTGAAGCCCTTGCTACTTTCCTCCTGGCCCTTCTCTCAGTAGATCAGGCTTGGCAAATCCAGGACATTTCGGATCATTTGGCAGCCCTACACCAGCATCAGTGGTGATTTTTTTTTCAGTTCCACACACCAGCTGTCCTTCTACCCCCCCCCAGAGTGAGGCAGCCCACTTTGTGCCAACCAAGGGTTAGTCCTGTTCTGTAGGCCAATGTTTACTCAGAACTAGATGGTGCCCTGCTCCCACTGAGTTCATGTAAGATGTATTCAATCCATCTGTTTGAGTTGGACTTGAAATAAAGTCTCGCAATTGATAGCACACTTTGCTGGCCCGTTATTCTGCCAAGTTTCCCCTTTCTATTGCATTTTTTTAAGTATTAGGACAACTAAGCAAACTGACAAAATTATTCTGCAAGTGATGAAGAATTGCAATAACCTGGCTTTGCTTAAATATATATGAAGTCCTCAAATTCACCCAAACTTCCAAAAAATTATCATTACTCCTTATTGGCTGTACTTAAAATGTTAAATTTCCTTTGGATGTACCTTTACTGAAGAAAAATGACAGCGAGTGTAATGAGAACAGTATTTCTCTATGATGTGCATGTTGTATGATGTGAAGCAAAGGGAGGCATTGTTCTGGAGGCTTTGAATATTGGTTATGGCAATGTCCTCATAAGTCCAATTTTAAATTGTGTTGGTGTTGAGGTACGAGAGAAAAAAAAATGATTGTTCATATTGTTGTAACCTGATAAACATGAAACCACATTCCCAAAGACATTTTTTGCTTGGATCACAATTTCTGTAAACTGCAGATAAAAATAGCTAATTTGCATGGGCTTTGTACCACAACCCATTTAATCATCACTCAGCAATTCAATCCAAACACAACAGCACAAACCACTTAACAAAAACATATATTTTACACAAGCTGATTAGACTATCAACTACACTGGCGTCTCCCGTTGACATTTGCCAACGGATTGACTATATGTAATGTGCTGAGCATTCATAACCAGGAAATAAAGAAGCAGCTTATCCTTGATTGAAATTTTTCACTGACTGCCATACCCGTGAAAAGATGCTGAAAATAATATTTTGTTTTAAATGAGGCTTTTAATATATATTGTAACACTGTGAATTAAAATGCCTACAATGGACTATTCAGTCCCATTGGCTTTGTAAAACAATATGTTATAACAGTAAGATATATCTCCACTCACTTGAAAGAGTTTAGCATGTGCTCAGGACTGTTGGCACTCAACAAGGAAGAATAACCAAAATATCAGCTGCGGTGATATTTTTGGCAGAACAACTGCAGATTTTTGCAGATCTACACCCTGACCTTGCTCCCATGTAAGTCTTCTTTGTCTGCCTATCATCAAAGTCTGTGCACCCAGATGAATCGATAGGCAACAGGCAAGCATGCTGCAGGAGCATCATTTTCAAGGCCTCCCAACTCAGGAGCTGCAGCACGACCACGTGCAAGTAAGGCTTCCGCTGCTTTGAACATAGAACATAGGCAAGAGAACAGCACACAATAGGAACAATACACAACAGTACACAATAGGCCTTCAATATCATGCCAAATACAATGCCAAATTAAACTAAGTCCTCTTCTGCCTGCACATGATCCATATCCCTCAATTTCCTGCATATTCATGTGCCTAGACAAAAGCCTCCTAAGTACTATTATCGCATCTGCTTCCAACACAGCCCCTGGCAGCCCGTTCCAGGCATCTACCATTCTCTGTAAAAAAAATTTGCTTCATACATCTCCTTTAAACTTTCTCTCTCTCACCTTAGTGCATGTCCTCTGGCATTTGACATTTCTACCCTGGGAAAAAGATTCTGACTCTCTACCCTATCTATGCCTCTCATAATTTTATAAGCCTTCGATCAGCTCTCCCTTCTGCCTCTAGAGAAAACAACACAAGTTTGTCCAACCTCTCCTGAAAGCTCATACCCTCTAATCCAGGCAGCATCTGGTAAACCTCTTCTATACCCTTTCCAAAGCCCCCCACATCCCTCTTGTAATGGAGACAACCAGAATTGCACACAGTACTCCAAATACGGCCTAACCAAAGTTTTATATAGCTGCAGGAGCTGGAGGAACTCAGCGGGTCAGGCAGCATCTATGGAGGTAAATGGACAGTCAATATCTTGGGTCAAGACCCTTCATCAGGACTGGAAAGAAAGAGGGGAGATGGTCAGTATAAAAAAGGTTGGGGGAAGGGGTGGAGCAAGAGCTGGTGTTGATAAGTGGATCCAGGTGAGCGGGGTGATGTAAGAAGCTGGGAAGTGATAGATGGAAGTAACAAAGGGCTAAAGAAGATGAATGTGATAGGCTAGGATAGTGGAACATGGAATAAGGGGAGGGGGTGAGTAGGGGAACCGGCGGGAAGAATATGTGAGTGAGGGCAGATTGAGAGGGCAGGGGAGGAGAAAAAGATGGGGTGATGGGGGCCAGTGGGATAAGAGAAAAAAGGACAGAAGGGAGTGGTTACCAGAAGTTAGAGAAATCAATGTTCATACTGTCAGGTTGGAGACTACCACGGCAGAATAAGAGGTGCTGGTCCTCTGATCTGCATCTTGTCTTAGCAGTAGAGGAAGCTGTGGACAGACATGTCAGTGTGGAATGGGAAGTGGAATTAAAATGGCCAGCCACCAGGGGATCCCGGCTGGTACAGCAGACGGAGAGAAGCTGCTCAACGAAGCGATCCCCCAATCTGTGTCGGGTCTCGCCAATGTAGAGGAGGCTGCACTGGAGCACGGGATGTAATAAATGACACCGATGGATTCATGACTTCTTGACGCTTATACTCAATGCCCTGACCAATCAGGCAAGCAGGCCATATGCCTCCTTTACCACCCTATCTACATGCGTGGCCACTTTCAGGAAGTTATGGACTTGGACCCCAAGGCGCCTCTGTACATCAATGCTGTTAAGGGCCCTGCCATTAACTGTATACTTTCCCCTACATTTGACATCCCAAAGTGCAACACCTCACACTTGCCCAGGTTAAACTCTATCTGCCCATATCTGCAACTGATCTATATCTTGCTTTGTCCTTTGACAACCTTCTTCACTGTCCACAACACCACCAATCTTTATGTCCTTTGCTTCCCCACACAAGTCAATGTGACTTCAGTGAGGTTGTTAATTAATAGCAAATTAAAAGTACAGTGTTGCTGAAGGTCCAAGTAAACCAAAGCTACAACTTGGACTGCAAATGTTCACATTGCTTCTTACTCACAATCAGAAAATACAGGGGACTGATAGCTCATCAATCACAGATGGAAGTGAACTCTGAACTGGCACTGGAACAGGCCACTCAGACCAAATGCTCTATGAAAGTGTTTATGGTCCACATAGGTCTCTTCTCTTCCCTATTTTACCATATAACTTTCTACTCATTTCTCCCTCTTGTACCTAAACACATCTAAGGCAGTGAAAGACAGCCAAATCGAATTATTACAGTACACACAATTTAGAATTCTCTGCAATATATTCTCCAACTCAATCTGCTCTTTATATGGACAGAGAAGGCACCTAAGGGTACATGAATTATTTGTTTGGACATAAATGAAATAAATTATTATTGTAAATGGGCAAATTTGTGGTTAACTGGTATGCTGCAAAAGCACTCTCAGGGGGATGGAGAATTTCATTTATCTAAGGAAATGTTGAAATGCATAATGTCATTATCTATTAAATGTCCTTTTCATATTAACAAGGACAGCAGTAATCTTGTTAAATTGTCTATATGAGCTGGCATTGTGGCTAGAGGTGAATTGGTTGAGAGCCTGTATGTTCTTTCAAACAAAAAAAACACAGTTCCGCACATGTGGAAACAGACAAAGAACAAAAATGAGGTGGAGAGATCCTACTGCCAAAGGTCAAGGCAAAAAAATGGCCACTGTGATTTCCTTCCCATAGATCCAACATGTCCCTCAGCCATTAGCCAAGCACTTGTTCCACCATGTTTAAATCTTCTCACCAAAAAAATACATTTTGGATACTAAGGGAGTTAAATAATATGAGACTAGCAATGGGAAACTCAAGCAGTCACATGCCTTAATCTTACTCCTATTTCTTATCTTCCTGTGAAATGGGAAAGGTGTCCAAATAATCTCCAAGTTTTACCCATATTCCCACTAATTTAACATCATACAATAAAATTAACAATGCTGAACATGACTAGGTGTCAAACAGGCAAAAGAAGCCAGAACATCACCTATAATCGATGTACAGAGGGATCTTGGGGTGCATGATCATAGCTCCCTGAAGGTGGCAACACAAGTAGATAGGATGGTAAAGAAGGTGTACGGCATGCTTGCCCTCTTCAGTCAGGGTGTTGAGTAAAGTCATGTTGCAGCTGTATAAAACTTTGGTTAGGCCACAGTTAGAGTACTGTGTGTAGTTCTGGTTGCTGCATTGCGGGAAGGATGTGGAGGCTTCGGAGAGGGTGCAGAAGAGATTCACCAGGATGTCGCCTGGACTAGAGAGTATTAGCTACAAGGTGAGGTTGAATAAATTTGGATTGCTTTCTCTGGAGCATTGGAGGCTGAGGGATGACCTGACAGAAGTATATAAAATTATGAGAGACATAGCCAGGGTAGATAGTCCTTTTCCCAGGTAGAAATGTCAATTACTAGAGGGCATAGCTTTAAGGTAACAGAGGGAAAGTTTTAAAGGAGATGTGCAAAGTGGTAGGTGCCTGGAACAGGCTGCCAGTAGAAGTGGTGGAAGCAGATATGATAGTGACATTTAAGAGACATTCAGACAGGCACATGAACATGCAGGGAATGAAGGGATATGGATCATGTGCAGGCAGATGGGATTAATTTAGTTTGGCAACAAGGGCAACACAGATATGGTGGGCCAAAGGGCCTGTTCCTTTGCTGTACTGTTCTATGTTCTATATGTGAATGTGAGTCAGGAACACTGGTTTGGCTAGGTTGTCAATACTGAATGAAGCACTACATCCTAAGAGAGATTTCCTGAGATTTTGATCCTTGAGGGAGATGATGGGGACATTCAACAGTGAAGGATGGAATCAGCAGCATGTTGAGGCACAAAAACAGACGACAACTAACCCACACACATCGACTTTGTAGTTTTTACAGGGTGTTGTGAGAAAAGGTTCTTTTGGGTCTCAAAGGCAGAGGGCTCCGGACACAGTCTTTGTATTTTAAAAATGGAATTTATTTACAAAGACAAACGTGGGAACAGAATGAACGGGAACAGATGCACCACTCACACACACGCCACATGGGTGATCGTGAAACGTGGTGGAAATTGCAACAGGGGTAAGATGCACACACACACACACACACACACAAACAAACACACACAAACACACACAACAAACTGGGTACAAACAAATCAAGGAAGAAACAATACGACCCATGCTACTCTCCTTGACTCAGTGCAAGCATCGGCTCTTTGGTCCCAGGAATCCTTAACTAATTACCCTTAAGTAGTGCACAGCTTACCTCAACAAAAAGCCAGCAAGCCAACATGCAGCACTTTTTATACTGCTGGAGGGCTGGGGGTGGAGCAAAGTCCAGGTGATTCACAAGCCAATCGCTCGGGGCCAGGTACAAAGGTGTTTTACAAAAGCAACGGTTAGGTGTGCCCCAGAGGGGGCAGGGGTGGAGCCAAACCCTGATTGACAGTGGTGTAGCTTCTGACCCGATGAGCAATGCTGTCATCTGACCAGAGGGGTCAGTGTTGTTCACTGTCACATGACAGCCATGACCTTTCATGCTACACAGGGGTATCCGTGAAAATGATCTGATGTCCTTCTTGCAGTAGTGTCTGAAAAGGCCATGTATCACCAATTGCACTGCTGAAAACTGGGGTCTTTGTGATAGTATCTGTGCTGAACTACATTAAACAGCCATACCTCTGAGTTCACACAGTTCAACATTGAAAGGGGAGCAGGTGGGGGTGTGGGGGAGAGAGAGAGAGAGAAAGAGAGAGAGAGAGAGATGGATGGAGGAGAGGGGCAAAGAAGCAAGAAAGAGACAGGGGGTTAAAGAGAAAGAGAGAGAGACAGAGTAAGAGGTAGAGGTGGGAGTGGCTAGAGGAGAGGGGCAAAGAAGCGAGGGAGAGACGGGGTAAAGAGAGAGACAGAGAGACAGAGAGGGTAAATAGAGAGAGAGAGCAAATAGAGAGAGAACGTGTTATGCCTGCAAAGGCCATTTGTATTAAATTTACCTGCAAGATAGAGAAGAACTTCACCCATGATGAACCAGGAGTTTGCTGACACAGTGTCACTGTGACAAAGGAACAGAACATTCAGTGTTTTATAAACATGGGCATTGTGAGGGAGAAGATCAATAACTGTTGCAAAACAGCAGGAAACCACAGGAATCAACCAGATGAATAAACCTCAATGGATGGGTTGTGATTAGGCTAAAGACCACAGCCTGACACTGAGTTAAATCAGCTCACCCAGTGTCAATGTAGACTGTGAAACAGTACCTGGCCTCCTCTATGCTTTCAATGACATAAGCTCGGAAAGCTTTAGAATATCAGGGTATGATACCAGAGGTGGTTTAGAACTTGTGCGCATCTTTGCTATGGTAGCTATAGACGAGCTGACCACCCATACAGAAATGAGGATCATACCTCATGGCACTGATCAATTGTCTGTGAGTTTGTTTGTATAAGCTAATTGTCTGTAGCATTTGTGTTACTGGCTTTGAAAAGCTCAATAAAATAACATTGTACAGAGACCATTATGAGTAATTACATTTTGGTCTTCTATTCAACCTCTCCTTGGAGTACAATGTTTCCAGAACAAGTAAGAGTTACAAGAGTTATCCATCAGTTTTTCCTACCTGGCTGGTTTCTCATTATATTTGAAACACCCAGTGACATCACCATCAGGAAAGTATTTAATTCCCATGAATACCCAGATAGTAGGAGATACTCGAATCCTATCACTGACTTGAAATTTCTGGTTTTGTGGCAGCAGTGCAGTGCAAAGATTTAAAAATTACTATAAATTACAAAATAAATAAATAGTGCAAAGAAAAGGAATAACGAGGTAGTGTTCATGAGTTCATGGACCGCTCATAAATCTGATAGTGGAGGGGAAGAGCTGCTCCTAAACTGTTGAGGGTGGGTCTTCAGGCTCTTGTACCTCCTCCCCGATGGCAGTAAGGAGAAGAGGGCATGCCCCGGATGGTGAGGGTCCTTAGTGATGGATCTCATACATTCTCTCTGGAAGTACCCATGATATGTCTGGACCCAACAGTTCAGGTTGTACACATTCCTCCATCCAGTAAGTAATCGGTTGGTTGTTAAGAGCTAAGGATAGCCTCTCGATCTTGATAAATGATAGCTTTCCAAAATCCAAAGGCAAAAGACCTGGAACCCTTTGACCATGACTGGGAACATCCAAGTAGAGACTATAAAGTTTGAGAAGCTGGATTGGTGAAAGGAACATCTGACAGTCCAGCGCATCAAAGATATCCACAATGGCAATGGATAGACACTGTACAATTTGGCTATTATAAAAGTCTTGGGCTTTCCAATCACAGAAAATGAAGAAGAAAAGAACACCTTAAGACTAAAATCTTGTGCATGCCAAGGACACTAAAATGAGAGAGAAGGCAGGCCCCAAATCTCCAGCAAGACATCCCAAGATTTTATCACCACTCATCCCTCCACACCCACTCATCCCCTTCCCTTGGCATTTTCCCTTGCAGCCATAGGAGGTCCAACACCTGTCCCTTCACCTCCTCCCTCATCACCATTCAGGGGCCTAAGCAGCCCTTCTAAGTGAGAGAGGTTTACCTGCATCTCTTCTAAACTGGTTTACTGCATTTGGTGCTCATGATGTGTCCTCCTCTACACTGGAGAAACCGAGTGTCTACTAGGCCACCATTTTGAGGAGCGCCTGCACTGTGTCTGCAACAGCCACCTTGAGCCTTCAGTTGCATATCATTTTAACTCTTCTTCCCACTTCCACACTGACACTGTCTGTCCTTGACCTTCTCCATTGCCACAGGGAGGCCAAACGCAAACTGCAAGAGCAGCATCTCATATTCTGCTTGGGTAGCTTACAACCCAATGATATGAACATTGAATTCTCCAAATTTAGATATCCCACACCCCCCAGTAATCTCTTCCAACACACACTCACCCGTCCAGCTAGTAGTCACCAGTCCTCATTGAGGGGTCAGCGGTGGACAGGGTGAGCAGCTTCAAGTTCCTGAGCATCAACATCTCAGAGGATCTATCCTGGGCCCAACACATTGATGTAATCACAAAGAAGGCATGCCAGCGGCTCTACTTCTTTAGAAGTTTGAGGAGATTGGGTATGTCACTAAAGACTCTTGCAAATTTCTACAGATGTACGGTGGAGAGCACTCTAACTAGTTGCATCACCGCCTGGTATGGAGGCTCCAATGCGCAGGATTGTAAGAGACTGCAAAGGGTTGTAGACTCAGCCAGCTCCATCATGGGCACAACCCTCCCCACTATCGGTGACGTCTTCAAGAGGCAGTGCCTCAAGAAGGCGGCATCCATCATTAAGGACCCTCACCATCCAGGGCATGCTCTCTTCATGTTACTACCATCAGGGAGGAGGTACAGGATAAGATAAGATAAGATCTTTATTAGTCTCATGTACATCGAAACACACAGTGAAATGCATCTTTTGCATAGAGTGTTCTGGGGGCAGCCCACAAATGTCACAATGCTTCCAGCGCCAACATAGCCCACAACTTCCTAACCTGTACATCTTTGGAAAGTGGGAGGAAACTGGAGCACCCGGAGGAAACCCATGCAGACACGGGGAGAACATACAAACTCCTTACAGACAGCAGCTGGAATTGAACCCGGGTCGCTGGCACTGTAAAGCGTTACGCTAACCGCTACACTACACACTCAACGTTTCAGGAACAGCTTCTTCCCCTCCACCATCAGATTTCTGAATGGTCCATGAACCCCTGAGCATTACCTTGTTATTCCTCTTTTGCACTGTTTATTTATTTTTGTAACTTATAGTAATTTTTATGTCTTGCACTGTACTGCTGCCAAAAAAATAAGAAATTTCACAACATAGGTCAGTGATAATAAACCTGATTCTGATTCTGATATTCTTCTTCCTTTATTCATCTTTCCCATCCCCTCCCCCTCCCCCACCTGGTTCTATCTGCCTATCATCCCCTCCCAATCTGGTTCCACCTATCACCTACCAGTCTCTGTCCCACACCTCCCTCATACTGCTATATCCTGACAATCTTTCCTCTTTGTCCTGATGCAGGATCTTGACCCAAAATATTGACACACAACTTTTGCTTCCACAGGTGCTGCTTGACCCACTGGATTCTCTCAGTGTTCTGTTTCTTATTCAAAAAGGAAACACTCTGGCTGGATATTGACAATCTAGGTAGCCGTCAAGCTTTCCCAATCACTCTACAAATCAACTTGGCTGACATTGCACCTATTTCTGGCTTGTTAAATTTCTGACCTGTGATCCATACAATGGCTTAATATACAGTCGTTCAATGGATAGTCTGAAATAAACTGTTTCTGTAAGAGAATATCACAACTGCAGTGTCATAAATGCTGGAATTGATTACATGCATTGAAGCTTGGTGCAGCCACTTCAAAGGCCCTGTAAGGAAGGACCATAGTCCTAACATCCAGCCACCACTAGGCCTTGTGAATCAACCCCTCAAACACATTGACACCGTGTAAAAAAAGGCACAATGAATGTAAAGAAAGACCAGTTCTGATTTTATTTCCTGACACATACTTTTATGAATAAAATTTACTTTTGAAATAAAAAGAGGTTTTAATCAATTAACTAGTTATGCAGAAAGCAATTATTTTACAATACTCAAGGGTGTTGATATGGATAAAGAGTTCTAAATACAATATGTAGCGTAGAGTTCACTTTGAAGAGCATCGATGCATTGCTAGACTGGTAACTGAATGGGAAGATCAGTACGTATTTATAGAGAAATAGCCAGCAATTACCTTGTAATCTATGAACCACTTGAATATTTATAAAGCACAAGGTCCGAGTGGAATCTCAGAATAGTTCAAGAAATCAGGATATAATTTTTAGCTGCTTTAATAGAACATTTTAGCTGTTCATTGAATTGGAAGGCTCCAGAAAATAACTAATGTCATTCCAATCTTTATGGAAGGTCAGAAGTAAGAGCCTGGTTTATTAGCTTGACACTTATAATTGGAAGAAAATACTGCGCTTTATTGCTGATATAATTCAAGAGCATCTAGCAGGAGCATAATCAAAGCAGGCGAAAATGAGAACAATTCTTGCCAGAAGAGTTGCCACGTTAATGAAAAAAGATAATGCAGTTGTTTATATATCCTAATTTTCCGAAATGCCTTAACAAGTTAGTTGGAACAATTTCTAGGTAAACCACATGATCATGAAATTAAGAATTAAGTTAATATTGAATATTGAATTGGATGGAAGATTGCAAAAGAAATTGGAATTTTTTACGTATTCATGATTTTTATGGAATGAATACAGCTCAAGGAGTGGAAAGGATCCCATCTATAAAAGTGGACAGATGAGGGAAGCATTGGCCAGGAAGCCCAAAATCTATTTGGATGCCATCCCGAAAATGGAAATAATGAAAAACACCTGGGTTTGGGCACAGTTCTGTTCCTCTACACCAGCAAGCAAAACCAGGCACTGAAATGAGTCCAGAAAAGGGCAACCAAACTGACACCCATGGTGCCTGCATGTTGAGTGGAACTGGCAGGAGAAACTGGCAGAAATGAAAACCTGGCAGAAGGGAAGAATCTGTCTGGAAGCTACAGCAGTTTAGGAGAAAGAGAGAAAGAGATAGAGACAGAAATAGAAATAGAGAGAGAGAGAGGGAGAGAGAGAGAGGAAGAGAGAAAGGGAGATAGAAAAAAAGAGAAAGAGAGAGAAGACAGAAAGAAAGAGGGAGAGAAAGAGAAAGGGAAAGAGAAAGGGAAAGGGAGAAAAAATTCAGAGAGACTTTACATTCTGTTTGGACTGGTCAGATTCCACACAGAGCAAACTATTGTTCAGTGCTTATTAAATACCTGAAGCCCTGATGAAAAAAGAAAAATCGGATTGAAAGTGAAAGATATTGCAATTTATTTCAGGTGGTTGATTTCAATACTTCGGCATGTTATGAAATCAATTATGCCCCAAAACTGGCATTTTGAGATGGCAAAGGATGGACTGCCCATGCCAAATATTATTCACGAAGGCAGCAAGCAAAATCCATGCTATGTTCTTTTTGTAATGCTCTGTAACCAGCACTATCTGCACTATTCTTTGGCTCTATGCCTCTTTGGAGGAATAAAGTTGCTATTTAAAAGACAGTCAGCAGCTCTGAAGAGCATCAAGCTGCTAAAGCATTAATGCCTATTTTGGAGGTAAGAACTGAAGGAGGGAGCAATTGGGTACAAAGGGGCTCTGGCAGCACATTACAGGAAATGTTGCAAACAACTCAAAGTGGAAGCAACACATTTTACTTCCCTCAGGAGGGAGGAAATCCTGGGGCGTCTACATATGAGGTGGTTGGAGGAACTTCCCAAAGGCATTAAGGGTATTGCGAAAAGAATGTTACTGCAAGGGCAAGATCTCACATACAAAAATTGCTAAATCTTTCCTCATTGAGGATTTATTGATCACAGCACTCCCAACAGTCTCTTCTCCAACCTCCCCACCACCCTTCACTGTTCATCTCTCTTCTTCTCAAACAAACCCTCGGAATCAAGGATGATTGGCCTCCATTTTTGTTTTGTGAGTTTGTGGTGGCTAATGAGACCAATTTGGGAACCACAGACTTTTCTACAGGTGCTTGATGGAGAGTTGGAGGTGAGGGGGGTGGGGATAGGTTGCTTGTGCGCTGGTGCACTTCTTCCACCATTTACGCAGGGCTTCTCTGTGCTTCTAAATGCACGGACTAAGATTTTCAATACCAGCCCGAATGTGCCTTCTACACTTTGGGTGCTCATGGGCCAGATATTTCCAGAATCAGTGGGAATGTGAAACTTCTTCAAGGGTTTGCGTTGAGCACATCCTTGAATCTTTTCCTCTGTCTGCCTGGTGAGCTCATCACATGACAGAGATTGTCAATCACTGAGATACCTTTTCATTAAACACCCTTTTCCTTATGCTCACAATTAGAGGCATCCACGTACTACCTCTCACGTCCTGGTTGGAATAAAGATGGAACGAGGACTGAAATTGGATCAATGAGCCATGACTGCTTCTGAGTCACCTATGATCTATATCCTGCAGTCAACATTGATCAAAAACTTAATTGGACCAATGAAATAAATACTGCTTTTTCCTGTTCTATATGAAGCAAGGAATAAGTAGAGCATTACTGCTGGTTATTTTAATGAGAAATTTGCATCTCGGTCTATTTTTCTCTATTCCAGTTTTAATCCTGGCCAACGGCATTTCCCACACCTCAGGAAACATAACAGATGAAGGGAGGCAAGTCCTGGTGGATGGAACAGGTAAATGATCTGTGATACTGCTCTTGGGTACTTCACATGGCCGACAAAAGTAATGTTAATTTCCCTATGGATTATCTGCACTATCACCCCCTTCCCCATAGCCCATGAGCTCTTCCTCACATTCCTATGTCCTCAAAGCATTCTCTGTGATCTACCTCACTCCTTCACTAATCTCTCGAGCCACCTCCCCAAGAGCTCATAGTTGCTCTTCAATATCACAGTATTCTCTTCCCTAGCCTGCAATTCTCAAATTATCCCTCCCTCCTCTACATTCTCAGCTCTGGCACGCAGCCTTGTTCCCACCCAACGTCTCAGCCTGACAGGCTGCAGCCAGGAAATATATACAAAGTGCTAGTCAGGTCTTACCATTCAATTCAGTAGGACCCATCCTCATAAGTGACCCCTCAGTCACTCAAAAATATCAAGGCCATATGGTCTTCATGGACTCTGTCTACACTTCTCGCTGCCTTGGAAAAAGCAGCCAGCACAATCAACGACCACTCCCACCCCAGACATTCTCTCTTCTCCCCCCTACCTTTAGACAGAAAGTACGAAAGCTTGAAAACACACATCACCAGACTCAAGGACAGCTTCTATCCCACTGTTATAAGACTCTTGAATGGACCTCTTGTATGTTAAAGATTGAGATGCATCACAGCTTGGTATGGCAACTGCTCTGCCCAGGACCGCAAGAAACTGCAGAGAGTTGTGGACACAGCCCAGCACATCACTGAAACCAGCCTCCCCTCCATGGCCTACACCTCTCGCTGCCTTGGTGAAGCAGCCAGCATAATCAAAGACCCCACCCACCCGGGTCATTCTCTCTTCTCTCCTCTCCCATCAGGCAGAAGATACAGGAGCCTGAGGGCACATACCACCAGGCTCAAGGACAGCTTCTAACCCACTATGATAAGACTATTGAACGGTTCCCTTCCAGCATTTTGCTTCAGATTTGCATCATCTGCATTTTTGGCTCAAATGAATATAACACTTTGTTCTGCAGACACCCACACTGCATATTAGTTTTAAAGTCTGACCATCTTTGAAATGTCCAAGCAAACTCATCACCAACACTCCAAGACCTGGGACTCAACACCTCCTCTGCAACTGGATCCTTGACTTTCTGACCAACAGATTGCAATCAGAGAGGATAGGCCAGCAACACCTCCAGCACGATTATTCTCAACACTGGTGCCCCACAAGGCTGCATCCTCAGCCCCCTACTCTGCTCCTATACACATGACTGTGTGGCCAGATTCTGCTCTAACTCCATCTACAAGTTTTGGAGGTGATACCACCGTAGTAGGCGGTATCTCAAGTAATGATGAGTCGGAGTACAGGAAGGAGATAGAGAGCTTAGTGACATGGTGTCATGACAACAACCTTTCCCTCAATGTCAGCAAAACACAAGAGCTGGTCATTGACTTCAGGAAAGGGGGCAGTGTACATGCACCTGTCTATATCAATGGTGCTGAGATTGAGAGTGAGTTGAGAGCTCCAAGTTCCTTGGAGTAATATGTCCAATAGCCTGTCCTGGTCCAAACACGTAGATGCTATGGCCAAGAAAGCTCACCAGTGCCTCTACTTCCTCAGGAGGCTAAAGAAATTTAGCATGTCCCCTTTGACACTCACCAAATTTTATCAATGTACCATAGAAAGCATCCTATATGGATGCATTCACGGAATTCGTACGGCAACTGCTCTGCCCGAGACTGCAAGAAACTGCAGAGAGTTGGGGACACAGCCCAGCACATCATGGAAACCAGCCTTCCCTCCATGTACTCTGTCTATACTCTCGTTGCCTTGGGAAGCAACCAGCATAATCAAAAAACCCCACCCACCTGGGTCATTCTCTCTTCTCTCCTCACCCATCAGGCAGAAGATACAGGAGCCTGAGGGCAACATACCACCAGGCTCAAGGACAGCTTCCTATCCCACGGTGATTAAGACTATTGAATGGTTCCCTTTATACAATGAGATGGACTCTTGACCTCACAATCTACCTTGTTTGACCTTGTACCTTATTGTCTACCTGCAATGTACTTCCCTGTAGCTGTGACACTTTACTCTGTATTCTGTTATTGTTTTTACCCTGTACTACCTCAATGCACTGTGTAATGAATTGATCTGTACGAATGGTATGCAAAACAAGTTTTTCACTGTACCTCAGTACAAGTAACAATAATAAACCAATACCAATCCCAACTCTTGACTTCACAATCTACCTCAGCATGGCCCTTGCACCTTATTGTCTACCTACACTGGACTTCCTCTGCAAATGTAACTATAACACTATATTCTGCATTCTGTTATGCTTTTCCCTTGTACTACCTCAATGTACTTATGTTTTGAAATGATCTGAATGGATGGCTTGCAAAACTAAGTTTGTAACTGTATCTCGGTGCATGTGACAATAATAAACCAATTCAAATTTACTTAGCTACTCTTTGATAATTTCAAAACGTCTGACAACTGCTAGTTATAAGTATTGGGGGGGAAAAGAGAGACCCTTCATGATTACATGCTTATTGTTCTTGTTTCACTGATTTAAAATTTTTACAAATAAATGCTTAGTGATGGTGTAAAGACATCATCACAGCACACATTTTGCACAACCAGTATGTTCAATTTCCACTTGTTTCTACCCCTTTTTGTAACTCACATATATCTGACAAAGAGAATGACATATCTGACAAAAGGTCTCAGATCTGAAACAATAACTCTATTTCTCTTTCCACAGATGCCACCTGACCTGCTGAGTGTTTCCAACATTTTCTGATTTTATTATTATTTGTCATTGTTCCATATTGGAAATATACTGATCAAGAAAGTTCTGAAATCACTTCAGAAACTCCTCCTCTTTATCCTGCAGTCTATATCAGGAGAGTCCCCAGTTCAAAAGAGTCTGGACAGTATCTTAAAGGAAAGTATTTGCAGGACTATGGGAAGAGACCAGAGCAACTGGCTGAACTACTCCTACATAACTGGTTCCCTCTGACCAAATGGCCTTCTTCCGAGCTGTAGCCATTCTGTGATTCTCTGTCAAAGGGAAGCAAGGAGTGCACAAAGTGAGAAGCAAATGGAGGGCGAGTTAAGGCGTTGTCCTGCAAATTGCTGTATCTGTACCATATGACGGTTCCTTTTAAATAATATTATTCTCTTTAATGAGGCATATACAATGTTGTGAATCTCCAGTTTGTAATCCCAGTGTCAAATTCCCAGACCATGCACAAAAGAAATAAAGTCATTCTCACACTGAAAAATATGTCTTTGAGCACATATTCAACACATTGAAGATCAGATTTTGATATCTGGATTTTTCTCAGGAGCACATCGCATATAGTAGCCTTGGGAAAGAATGTGAAGAGTTTCATTTTTGTTGCATTCCACCCCCATTACAATTTTACAGCATATCTGAAGTTTGTTGAAGGCTGACAGTGACAGATGAATGGAAACAACGGATAGTCAAGAAGATATGTAGGGAAAAGATCAAGCAGCTAGGAAGATGTACGCAATATCATTAGTGATAATTACTTTTGACACAATTCAATCAACGATGCAATGAGTCATCTGTTAAAGAAGAGCAATAAGAACAGTTCATTGTGTTAAATTATTGAGTTATATGAAATAGCTCAGGAAGATCAATCTGAAATAGCTGATTGGGAAAAAGACAGTGGGGAAGAAAATACTGAAGTCCCTAAAATAATGAAGTGAATGGGTGCCGAAAAAAATACTTCAGACAGCCTGCAATTGAGGGCCTGGTTACAAACAATAGAAAAATTGGCTGATTGAAGTTCCTGCAGTTTCTTATGGTATTGTCACATGCATATAAAAAATATTAAACTTCCAAATATTTTTATATAAGGATTAACAATTACTTCTATGGCACAGACCATTATGTAAGTTGTTCCTCCCTTCTAACTGCTCCATGTTTAAAGGTCTTGTAATTCTTCTGGTGTAATTTGGGCTCAATTTACTTTAAAATTATTCTACTTCATTAATGCTTGCATGTGCAGTAACGTATCTTACTAGATGCCCCTTGTTTCTTCCATTTGCTAAAGGTTCACTTGATCTTGCAATGTCATTCTTTCTTCCACAAGTGGCTTCTCACATTCAAGTTACTCACAGAACAGAATCCACACTCACAGCTGTGAGAAGAGTTTGCTGACAATGATGGGTGACACTTGCTGGATGTTTTCCCTCCATTTCCTCTACTCCTATGCAACCATGTCCCAGTTACTCTGGGAATAACTACTCATGGTTGGATAGGAAGAGAGGAAATCCTGCTGCCTTTCTGATGGGTCTAAGTAGTACCTTTGTCTTTGAACAGGTGGGGTGAACACCCATCACAAATTGACAAGGTTTTTCCTTACACATGGAGGGCACGATTAGGACTAATCTGTGTTTTCATCCGAGGCCTGTGTCAGGCAGCAATGAATGCTCCCTTGGAGACACAAGAGACTGCAGATGCTGGAATCTGAAGCAACACACAAGATGATGGGGGAACTCAGCGGGGTCGGGCAGCATCTACAAAGAGAAATGAACAGTTGACATTTTGGGTTGAGACCCTTCATCTGGACTGAAAGATAGCTGGGAGATAGCCAGTATAAAAAGGTGAGGGAAGGGGTGGGGCAAGAGCTAGCAGGCAATAGGTGGATCCAGGTGAGAAGGGGTGATAGGCAGATAGAGGAGGGGAGAGTGGAAAATAGCGACAGAAGCTGGGAGATGATGGGTGGAGGCAACAAAGGGCCATAGGTGATGAAATCTGATAATAGGAAAGGAAGGTGGAGCATGTAAGGAAATAAGGGTGGGGAGGGCAGATGGGCCCAGTAGGGGGAGGGGACCCAGTGCAAGGAGGTGTGGGGTGATGGGTAGATACAGTGGGTGGAGGAGAGAAAAGAAAGAGGGTGATGGGGGGCTGGGGTGAGTGTAGGAAGAACTGGGTAGATCTGGAGGAGAGAGTAAAGGGATGGTGGGGGAACAGTTTACCAGAGGTTGGAAAATTCAATGTTCTAGACTACACAGGCAGAATATGAGGTGCTGTTCCTCTAGTTTGCATTTACTCTCACCCTGGCCATGGAGGAGGCCAAGGATAATGCTTCCTTGTTCAGACAAAGCTGTAAGGGGGAGAATAGTCCAGGCAGATAAGCTTCTAATTTCCATCATATGTATCTTTGATAGTCATTCACCATTTACTTGAATGACAATGTCTGATCCCATGAGCCATTGTCAGCATAGGAACAGGTAGTGCATCTGGCAGGGTGTGGGAGAACCGCACTGCATGTTGTGATAATATGGCCTAATTGTTAAGATAGCTGGGTCTCCCCATCTCTAGATGTGCTTACACACTTCATCCAACCCCCATTAAAACTATGTCAATGCTGAGAGAAAAGATATAATGTGACAAGTGAGTGTGGAAACAGATTCGCAATCTGCAATCTGACCTCCATTGCTCTATGTTTGCTCTGGGCTTCTATTAACTTTCTGGTCTTTGGCTAATTCACTTGCATTATCCATTATTTTAATAACTTTTTTAGGAAAGAATGAGATAACAAACTCACAAGATTATTTACTCCAGGACTTCAGTAGTTTTACGTAAGCTGAGGAAGTAATGCCAAAAGCCAAAATAAATGTTTGCTGCTCAAACTTTCTTATCTTTGCAGAGCCAAGATTTCCTAGGTTTGACCAAGTTCAACACAGTCACTAAAACAGATTCAGTAATATGAATTCTAAATCTTGTACCTTCAAAGCTAAATTTATACAATTTGAAAGGTTTCGTGATTTGGTTAAATTAAGAAAACAGATGAAATAACCTATCTTTAATTGAATTGATTTGAGCAACTCAAAGTTATGGCCATGATGCCACACTTTAGAAATAAAACATTTCAAGGGATTTGGTAGCTTTGTTGAGTTTACTTATAACACATTGCAAATCTTTGAATGATTTGAAATCAGCATGAAATGAGGAAAGGTCATTTGCACCATCAAACCTGTCCCTCTAAACAAATCAATACAATTTAAAATGTCATTGCCAACGTCAAAGAAATAAGCTTGTGTGTGTCCATAAGAACAATTGTGTCACACCTTATACAACCTCACAATTTCCCAAAACTCTTTCTAACTAGTGAAGTTTTTAAAGTACATTGTTGATATATACAAACTCAACCACTACAAATAGAACAAGCACCCATAAAGAGTAAAGACAAAAATAACTAGATAACCTTTCTTTTTTGTTGTTAGTTGAGGAATTAATATAGACAAACTCAATAATGACTGTCTTCTTTTATCTGAAGCCAAAAATCTTCATCACTCCTGTTACAGAGACACTAATTGGATGCCCTATCTTCATGACATTCTCATTGTCGGTTCCATAAAGCTGTTGTTCAGCTCTACAGTGCACTGTTGGTGTTGAAATCCTGGTGAAATCAGAGGTCCATTCTCTGATAATCTTTGGAGGCTTCATGCTACCCCAAAGGTGTGCAAGACTTTTGTTACATTTAGCAAGTTCCTCTCAAAGACAAACCCATTGGGGTAAAAAATCTAAGGTCTGGACTTTGTATCCAGCCTTGCACCTTTACAACATTAAACAGAATGCATCATACCTTGACTATTCAGGATATCCAAACTGAAGGGCACTTCCAGATTTACTCAGGAAGCTAGAGTACTCTGTTAGCATGCTGAAGGCTTGGTCAGTCTCACATCTAGTACTTTATGACATTCATTGATCAGCCAAGACTGCATTACTATCCCTTGTCTCCTAGCAGCCAACCCCTAAGGATACTCATAAGTCTATAGACATCAGGGAGCTTGGAATGTTATGTAGGCTATAAAGCAACATGGATGTTCCTTGAAAATCTTGTACACATCTGAAGAAGTATTTTATGGTAATTGGTAATTTTATGGTAATTTACTGAAGGAGTAAAAGATTTTCAGATGGCAAACATTCGTGGTTGATCTGGAGGATGGCCAGATTTCCACATTTGATGACACCTTGCACTAGTAGGAAGCCAGCCAGAGACACAAGTCAAATGCCAACTCTTTCGATGCAAATTTCATGTAATTGCCAGGTTTGAAAAACTAACAATCAGTTACCTGCTTCAGTGTTTGTGGGCATTGACTGGGAGATCCTGGATGCAACTCCAAGAGAAACCAGGGAGTATGTAGAGGAAAAAGTTGGAGAGGTGGTAAGTTTGACAGTTACTGGTAGAGAGCTGTGAGGGATTGAATATCAATTTTAACCAGAGACTATGTGTAAGGCAGCCATGAATACAAACAAGAACTAGTCTTCAATAAAAGCCTGTTCACATGTAACATCCATTGATACTTTAAGGACATTGAAACCAGCCATTGGGCGATGGACATTCTGGTTTTGCACTATTGTAAATTATGTAGGGGAAAACAGTAGATGAATGTGCATGTTAATCAGCCCACATTGAAATTCCCAGGATAAAATCAGGGAAGGGATTAAGAATATAGAACAGTACAGCACGGGATCAGGCCCTTCAGCCCACCATGTCTGTGCTGACCATGATGGCAATCAAAATAATCACATCTGCATGCACACAGTCTGTATCCCTCTAATCCCTACCCATCCCCCGTCTGTCTAAATGCCCCTTGAACATTGCTATCATACCTGCTTACTAAAACCTCTCCAGGCAGTGCATTCCAGGCACCTACCACTCTTTGTGCAAAAACTTGCCTTGCACATCTCCTTTAAACTTTTCCCCTCTCCTTTTAACTCTCTGCCCTCCAGTATTGCTCTGTGAAGTGGCATGCACTCAATGGGACAAATGCCCCCTTTCTATGTCCTAAGGAAATATGGGAATGCAATACATATGGAAATATATGGTTAATTTCATTCAATTTGAAGTTGACTTGGGGACAACATTGTTCTTGAAAGGCAAATTGGTTTGGCTGATTCAACCTCATCCTGGTTGGTAGCATTAACTAGCACCTGCAGAGCAGAATGCAAAGCCTCTATCTTTAGGTGCATTTACCTGAGATTAGCTGAATACCAGGAGTTCCAGAGGCCACAGCCAGCACAATTTGGCCCAATGGAGCTTAGTAGGGATGGGAGAATAGCTAAGCGTCTTATAATGCAGGGAAGGTGCGGAGAATAGATTTCTGAATGACCTGGACCTTGCACAATATGGAGTTTGACATGAGGAAATAAACTATGGAGAAATCGACTATGGAATCATTGCTAAGGAGGAGGGCGGCAGGGCATGATAGGGGCAAAAGTGGGTGAGATTAAATGGAAGAGTCTAACCAGTGACCTTCCAGTCCATGCACCTCAGCTTCACACTGAAAAGAGCACTTAGCAATTGATCTCCCAATTTTGTTAAAATCTCAAGTCACCCAAAGCTATTGGCAGCTGCACAATAAACAACAGTACTCCAAATTAAATGGAGCAGGTAAGATAAACAACCAGATTTAATGAATCAAATTGAAAGTGGCTGTTTATTTTAGCTGCTTTATTTGATTACAGTGATTACAATCAAGTTTTATTTATTTTGAAATGGTTAAGTTCGTTCAATTTGAAGTTGGCTTGGAGAAGACATTGTTCTTGAAAGGTAAATAGAAGTGGTTGATGCAACCTCATCCTGGCTGGTAGCATTAAATATATCATATAGCAGCGACTTTGTGTTCTACTCTGAGTCTCGACAGAAGCAGAATAGGACACACAACCTCTACCTTAATGTAGATTTAGCACCATTGACCAGCAAGCATGCCATGACATACAAGTGTTGCTAACTCAAGAATTGTGAACAATTTGATTTTCGGTTTATTGTGAAGGTAAGGTCTGCATGAAATCTTTTTTTATTATGCAGGTTATGTTTATTCTCCTGAGGGAAACCTTCAGCATAAATACTTCAGATTTCCAAAGGTAGAAGCATAACCTGAGAATATTTATGCATTTTTGAATTTTAACTTTTAATTATAGCCATAGAGAGATACAGCATTGAAACAGGTCCTTCAGACCATCAAGTCCGCACCAAACATCCTTTTTTACTGCAATCCTACATATTTTTTATTCTCCCCACATACTCATCAACTCCACCAAGATTTTACCACTCCCCTCTACACTAGGAGCAATTTACAGTGGCCAACCCACACATCTTTGGGATGTGGGAGGAATCTGGAGGACCCAGAGGAAACCCACACTGTCACAGGGAGAACATACAAACTCCACACAGACAGCACCCGAGGTCAGGATTGAACCCAGGTCTCTGATGTTGTGAGGCAGCAGCTCTACTCACTGTGCCACCCTATATGATCAATTCCCTTCTGTAGATAACACTTTCCCAGTCCTGGGAGCACAGAACCCAATAATTTCTCTACAATATTGAGCAAACAGTGCTTAACATCAAGGAGATTTCTAAATTCAGTATGAAATGTCAGCACAGGATAAAATGTCGGCACAACATCGTGGGCCAAATGGCCTGTACTGTGCTGTAATGTTCTACCTTCTATGTTCTTAAGTGAGAATACAGAAAACCAGAGGTAAAATGCCTCTTGGCAGATTTTGTAAAGGTTAGGCCATTTTAACTTATCCTAAAGAAAAGCATGGAGTATTATTGACCCAACTAGTTTTATAGTGACACAAGGGACTGCAGATGTTGGAATCTGAAGCAAAAGATAAACTGCTGGAAGATCTGCTTGGCCCGTTGAGTTCTTCCAGAGTTTATCTTTTACTCCAGCTAGTTTCACATATTTTCAAGGAGTAGTTTTCTTCTAACAAAGAACTATACATTCCTAGAACTAGATGGTTTAGTCTAAAAATTAGAATCAGGTCTTTCAGGAGTGAAATTAAGAAACGGTTCTAAACACAGAGACTGATAGAAATTTAAACTGTCTTCCACAAATGACAGCTGTTAATTTTAAATCTGAGATTGATGAATTTTTGTTAACCATAAATTTATCAATCAAGCAATACAAGTTTATGCAACAGAGTGACCCATGATCTCACTCAATTGCAGAAGATGCTCAGTGGGCTAAATAGTGCAATCCTACTTCTCTGTTCCTGTGTAATTAAATGCATATGCAATGGTAAGTTTTTCTTAAATCAGAGACTTTTCTTTTTACTAATGCCTAGAATAACAAAGTCACATCTAGTTAACTTCCCATCTGAATGATACCCAGAAATCAAATTACTTCAGGCAAATACACAACTGGAAAGTGGACAGCTGAATGAAGGCCTATATTTTGTCTTATCCTCTTGCATGAATGGGTCAATAATTCTACAATGATATGTGAGGCCACCCACTCACTACCATATGGAATCCAAGCTCCATTCAATTTTGTGAATTGTTCATTAGAACAGATCCACATGAGGGTAACTAACCTATACCTCTGCAATTAAAAGCATTTGAGATGGTAATTTCCACTAAACCAAAACCTACTTCTCCTAATATCCACAGTAACAAAGGATCAACTTTCTGATCCTTGCAGCTACATTCTGATCCTTCATTTCCCATAATGGACCAGATAGTGTAAATTGGTTTATTATTGTCACATGTACCGAGGTACAGTGAAAAACTTTGTTTTGCATGCCATCCATACAGATCATTTCATTACAACAGTGCATTGAGGTAGTACAAGGGAAAATAATAACAGAATGCAAAATAAAGTGTTACAATTACTGAGAAAGAGCAATGCAGGCAGACAACTGGGTGCAAGGCCATAACAAGGTGAATTGTGAGGTCAAGAGTCAATTTTATCAGACTAGGGGACCATTCAATAGTCTTATAACAGCAGGACAGAAGCTGTCCCTAAGACTGGTGGTACATGCTTTTAGGCTTTTATCTTCTGTCCGATGGGAGGGGAGAGAAGAGAGAATATCCAGGGGGGTGGAGCCTTTGATTATGTTGCTGCTTTACAGAAGTAAGTGAAGACAGAGTCCATGGAGGGGAGGCTGGTGAGGCGCTGAGCTGTATCCACAACTCCCTGCAGCCTATTGCGGTCTCGGGCAGAGCAGTTGCCATACTGAGCCGTGATGCATCAGGATATGATGCTTTCGATGGTGCATCCATAAAAATTGGTGAGGGTCAAAGGGAACATGCCAAATATCTTTAGCCTCCTGAGGAAGTAGAGGCGGTGGTGAGCTTTCTTGGCCATGACGTCTATGTGGTTGGATCAGGACAGTCTATTGGTGATGTTCACTCTGAGCAACTTGAAGCTCTCAACCCTCTTGACCTCAACACCACTGATGTAAACAGGAGTGTATGCACCACCGCCCCTCCCCCCTTTCCTAAAGTCAATGACGAGCTGTTTTGCTGACATTGAGGGAATGGTTGCTGTCATGACACCATGCCACTAGGCTCTCTATCTCCTTCCCGTACTCTGACTCATTGTTATTTAAGATTGGGCCACTATGGCGTATTCTGAACTAAACTGTCACCAGAATTGCCACCCATAGTCCCCACCCTCTCACGCTACCAAGGTCGAATCTTGCTGATCTTCTGCACCCAGTGAGGATCTGGAGAGACATAACGAGACTTCAGTATCCAATGGGCCTCAGATGACGTATGGCTAAGGGCTTGTCCCCCAAAAGCCTTCAACAGCCTTTGACAGGAGGCAAAGATGGGGAAGAACGTGAGGCTGTTTTTACAGCTTTTAATGACTCTGATAATCATAGAAATTCAAAAACAAATAAAAGTGATGTAAGTCAATGAAAAAAATGTATAAAAATAAACTGAAAACACATCAACACAGATATTGTAAATGGTTCCGTTTGACTCTGTCCACCTTCTGCAGAACCCATGCCTTGGTCACACTTAGGTTCATCTTTTGCAGTTATCCCAGTTCCCAATCTCTGTGAACTTCAAACCATTGAAAATAAACCCACCCCCCCCCCTCAGCATACCGCTCACCAACCCAATCATTTAATATTCAAGTCCTTGTTGACTACCATTGGTCATCCCCATATCTCTCTGAGTTAAAATTCCCATTGTTGCTCCACACCCATCCCTGGTTTTGTAACCTCAGTCAGTGCTACAACCCGTGAGCGCTTCATTACCTTTATACGTTCCCCCTTCCTTTACTCCTTCATTGGCTCACATATATTTCTTCCAAACTATGACATTGGCAATAGATTGCTTTGCCACTCTCTCAGAGACACGCAGTAGGATTTCATTGTTGAGTTGAGATAGCAGAGTTACTTTATTTTTAATCTTTCATAAAGTCCATGAACACACATGTATAATAGACTCACAGAGTTGTTCACTTTCATGGAAATTTAAAACAGTGGAAAGCTTTCCAATGAAGGTTTTGGACCAATCAATATGACTCTCAATTGCTATGGAGTTTTTTTTTCAACTAAACATTACTATTTGTTTGAAGAATAAAGCAGTGGTTGTCATTTTTTGTTCCATGGCCGATCAGCATTTCTACTATTATGGAGCCTGGTGGAAATGCTGGAGGCATCTGTTGTCACTCCTGTTTTACGTTCAGCAGCTAAGCAAGTACAACATTGGGAAGCTTCATTCCTTGCTTACTAACTAATGGCTGCACTTTGACTAGCTTTTCCCTGTTATTTATTCGCTCCTCCTCAGTCTCCTTCAGCCACAGTTTTAGAGACCTCGAGAACCTTTTCTCATTCAAACAGTATTCTGCAAAAATAAAGGTGCACGACCCATCTGAATTAAGCTAACATACACATCTGAATATGTCACGTAGCTTCTAAATTAAAAATTAATGTTATTTTACAGCTCCTGATGAAATCTTCCTCAAACCTGACAAAACAAACTGCAAATTTACACAGGCTAAACTGCTTACATCAATCCTACTGATTAAAACCAACATATTCCTTTCGATAGGAGAAAGCTTTTTTATTATTGTAGTATCACTGTTCCTTGCTATTACTTAACTATATCTGCTCATATCTGGTTGCAACAACATAAGACACGGGGAAGGAGAAATTCCTCCATGTCATTTTTGTAGCATCTAAACAATGTTGTGGTCACCCCATTACAGCCGTGAAAGTTGCAAAAAGAGTAAAAACTTGAATTGAGATGTTCATAGAACAGTGTCGTTGGGTTTCCCTGTGTAAAACTACATTACACAAGCAACACATCCCCCAGGAAGTAGTGATAATGAATGAATGAATATTGCAATGATGGAACGTGAGTGTGAAAGAGTGTTCCTAAGGTGTCAGAGGAACCAGGACAGGCTGGTGAAGGGCAGTAACACTGGAGGCATGCTCACTGAGCAGACAACCCTCTGTAAGTACATGAATGCCTGCACTTTGGGGAAGCTTGCAAATAAATGCCCGTGCCTGTTCTACATGACACAGTTGGTTTTAAAAAAAAGTCAATGCAGTCTCCTTTCCTTCAGTGTGGAGTTTGGGTGATCTCCTTAATGCAGTAGCATGAAAATCCCATGGTCTGTGGCCAAAAGACACACTAAGAAAATTATCCACTATGACGTATTAACTGGATTGATTTATGTCTGAGTCATAAACAGGTTCAAACCGCAGGACCTGTAAATTATTTGGACTACTACTTAGTACTGAGGGAATGCTAGTCTTCAAAAATACCTTCCTGAAACTACCACAACCCATTCTTCCTATTCATACTGATGTAACACTTTCTCTGGGACTATTCAAAACAGGACAGCTGCCTGGAAGAATTCACCTCATCCAATATCGCCAATTTTTTTTGCACCTATTTATCTAATTTATTGCATCCAGGACATCATAATTGCTTAAACTGGCTGCTGTCTCACTTACAAACAACAGTGACTCTATTTCAAAAGGTTTACTCAACCAGGACATCCTGGTCATGATTGGCAGAATAATGGTTCATCCTTCTTTGAACAGTTTGCCTGTTGGTATTAATCGTATGTATTTCAAACTTTTTCCCACCCGCCTTGTTACCTCCTCAGTATAACATGAAGGGTGGTTAGGTCTATCTAAAGCTTATTATTGTTCCAGAAAAACAGTTCATTTACTGGTAGTGGAGTGTATTAACATACCACTCGGTTAGCCATATTGCGCAGATTTCCATGTTTCTATGGTAGCTACTAGAGAGAGTATTTGAGTACGGTCAGACAGTGCCTACCCACTCTTGTTTCAGCTGACGAGTGCACAATTATTCAAGACGGAGGCAAGGAAGGGTGTAATATAGAGTCACAGCGTTATACAGCATGGAAACAGGCCCTTGAGCCCAACCTGTCCCATGCCAAGCAAGATGTCCATCCAAGCTAGTGTCATCTGCCTGCATTAGACCCATACCCCTCCAAACCTTTTCTGTCCATGTACCTATCCAAATGTCTTTTAAACATTGTAATTGTACCCGCGTAAAGCAGTTCCTCTTGCAGCTCTTTCCATATACCTACGTGAAAAAGTTGTCCCTCAGGTCCCTTTTAAATTTTCCCCCCTCACCTTAAATCTATATTCTTTAGTTTTAGACTCCCCTACCCTGGGAAAAAGACTGGGACCATTCACCTTATCTACGCCCCTCATGATTTTATATACCTCTATATGGCCACCCCTCAGCCTCCTAAACGCCAAGGAAAAAAGTCCCAGACTATGCAGTCTCTTCTGATAACTCAAGCTCTTCAGTCCTGATAACATCTTTGTGAATCTTTTCTGCACCCTTTCCAGCTTATTGACGTCCTTCCTTTAGCCGGGTGACCAAAACTGCGCACAATATTCCAAGTGTGGTCTCACCAACAACTTGTACGATTGCAACACGGCATCCCAACTTCTATACTCAATGCCCTGACCAATGAAGGCAAATGTGCCAAATACCTTCTTCACCACCCTGTCCATCTGTGCCATCACTTTCTGGGAAATATGTCCCTGTACCCCTAGAGGATTAAAAAAAATTAAAAGAAGCTCTATTCTCAACAGTAAATGATAGTTTATTTTCTTTAGAAATACTGGAGACTAAATTTGATAAATGCCTGGAAATATGTTCAGGAATCGCAATGCACAATTAGCTTGTGCCTGTTAATCGCAATGCTAGCAGCAAATCGATTTCACGGTGCCTGCTGTTTTCAATGATTTCCCTGCCTAGCCAGCACCATCTGCATTGTTCGTTTGGTGGCAACATCAAGAGGTCAATACCATGACTGGCAAGCAGCAGGTGAAGCTGTCCTGCTCCTCTTAAGGGGAAGAGGATTGTGGCTCGAGCAGGTTGTGGCAGGAATGCAGGAAATGACCCTGGCCTAAGAAACATTGCAGAATTATATAAAATGGAAGAAACCATGGACATTGCATTGAAGGCCACAGTGGGCTAGATTCAAATTAAGGAAGGTCTGCTGCATTCACACGGAGTTAGGCAGCACTCCAGATCAGGCCCAAAGGTAGTGGGACCCCACAGCCCTGAAGATCAATATAAAGGTCTAGACCAAGTGTTGGAAGCTTTAATCACATGAGTCTCATAGGTCAGTGACTGCATCTTCAGATAACATATCCTGCCTCTGTCTTACAAGCCTGAGACATTTCTCAGTTCAACTAACACACAACCTACTAAACATCTCTATCCATCAGGACTCAATCCTAACCTTCATATGCTCCAGTACATCCTCACACATTTAATAATGCTGCAAGATTCTTCTCACAGCTTGCACACACTGCTGGATATGCAACTGAACTCAGGATATCCCCTAAATAAACTGCCCAACATTTAGTCTCACTTGCAGGACAAGGACACCAACAACTGGAGGTAGCCAAGGTGACAGGAAGGGACAGACACTAACAGCTCTGAAGGAAATGTTGTTGGCTATCATTAAGAGGGCCACTGCTGAGGCCACAGTCAGTGGCAGAGGTGAAACTATGGAAATGGCAGTGGATTTATATCTAATCCTCCTTCTTAGATCCCACCTGTAAATTGTTGATGATGCCTTTAAACAGTACCGGTTGGGATGTATCACTAGCTGCTGAATGCATGTCTGAGATTAAGAGAGGCCATTGGCTGGAGCATGGGAATTCAAAACCAAAGTGTTGGCATCAAATCATTGTTTCATTCGAAATGATGTCATAATTTGTCTGCTCTGCAGACTTACAGTGGACTCTCCCACACACATGCAACTACTGTTAGCAATACAGCACACAGAAAATGCTCACAACCTTGCTGCTTGAATTCCAGTGTCATGCAGACTAGTTAGCTTTAGAAGATATGCACAGACTCCTATTTATTGACTACAGCTCTGTCTTCAATACCATAATTCCAAACAAATTCTTCTCCAAATTCCTAGACCTAGGACTCAGCACCTTCCTTTGGAACTGGATCCTTTACTTCCTGACCAACAGACCACAATCAGTAAGGATAGGCAGCAACACCTCTGCCACAATCATTCTCAACACTGGTGACCCGCAAGGCTGTGTACTTAGCCCCCTACTTTACTCCCTATACACTCACGACTGTGTGGCCAGACTCTGCTCTAACTCCATTAACAAGTTTGTAGATGACACCACCATAGGGGGCCAGATCTCAAATAATGATGAAATGGAGTACAGGAAGGAGATAGAGAGCCTAGTAGCATGGTGTCAGGACAACAATCTTTCCCTCGATGTCAGCAAAACAAAAGAGCTGGTCATTGACTTCAGGAAGCGGAGCAGAGAATATGCCTCCTGTATGTGTCAATGATGTTGAGGTGGAGATGGTTGAGAGTATCAAGTTCCTCAGAGTAAACATCACTGATAGTTTGCCCTGGTCCAAACACGTGGACGTTATGGCCAAGAAAGCACACCAGTGCCTCTACTTCCTCAGAAGGCTAGGGAAATTCAGCATCTCCCTGTTGACCCTCACCAATTTTTTATAGATGCACCACTGAAAGCATCCTATCCAGGTGCATCACAGCTTGGTATGGCAACTGCTCTGCCAAAGACTACAAGAAATTGCAGAGAGTTGTGGACACAGGTCTGGCCATCACAAAACCCAGTCTCCCCTCCATGGACTCTGTCTACACTTCACAGCCTTGGAAGAGCAGCTTACATAAACAAAGGCCCCACCCACCCAGGACATTCTCTCTTCTCCCTTCTCCCGTCAGGCAGAAGATACAAAAGCTTGAAAACACATACCACCAGGCTCAAGGACAGCTTCTATCCCACTGTTATAAGACTCTTGAACGGACTTTTTTTACATTAATGATGAACTTTACACCTCACAATCTGCCTCGGCATGGTCCTTGCACCTTATTGCCTACTTGCACTGGAATTTCTCTGTAATTGTAACTGTAACACCATATTCTGCATTCTATTATTGCTTTTCCCTTGTATTACCTCAATGCACTTATGTTTTGAAATGATCTGTATGGATCTTGGTGTATGTATCTTGGTACATGTTACAATAATAAACTAATTCCAATTCCAACCTTCTGTTAATGTAACGTTGCTGATGACTGCACCTGGAATGACAATGGATGATATTTCAACTAATATATATGTAAGCTGTGTTTTTCACTCCTCAGGGACATATTTATTCAATTAATTTTTCCTAACCTCCTCATAAAGCAGTCTTGTATTGTCAGACTCGCTCAAAAAAAGTTAATAACAGTATGAGATGTGCACTTGCAAGTGTCCTAAAATGGAGAAAGAATGTGCTTGAGCACCACTCTTTCATATTCAGCTTGGCCTGATGTAATGACTACACTAGCTTGATCATTCTTAGAAAACTAACAATTTTCCTCCACTTTTGTTTTGGCTTGCCATTTGTCAATATGAGCTAAGCTGAAGATCTTAAAATCCCTATCCACAAGGATGATTACATGGGACAGAAATACTTAATAATATGGAAGTATACAGAAATCTGACTGAAGAAATGCAGCTCTCAAAACTGTAGGTTATTTATGAAACTGGTTGCTTTTTTGATTATGCGTGAAACACCAATTACAATATGCCTGAATTATATGGTAATGATACCCCTGCAGCCGAATAAAGTTCATTAGAACTCTTAATGGCATTAATTGTAATTTTTCATTGGCTTTTGATAGCTGTACCATTCTATGATTGCTTACTCAACTATTTTGTTCAATGTTAGTCATGCACCAACAGATTCATCATTTAAAGTTTAGTCTGTATTTTATATCTTCTCCCTTGAGATACTTTTTTACTCCCAGTCTACATACAATTTGACCACAAGCAGTTCTAATGATGCCTGTGTTTGATGCTCAGCATTGGATTTATATGCCTTTCCCGACAGGTTGTTGAATGTTCTGTCCAATGGTCCATTTGCACAATGTCAGTTAAATATTCTGAGATACAATTGACAGCAATCTCTGGGCAACAGTTTAAGAAACTGAGAAGGAGGAAATCAGCATTTATTCAGAAGCAAAGTAGTGATATCAATTGAGAAGAGGGGTACTGGCATCCATTGAGAAGGAGGCTACTGGCATTGATTGGGAAGGAAGATTCTGACATCAGTTGAGAAGGGGAATATTGGCATTGATGAGAAATAGCATACTGACATTGATTAAAGAGCAGGGGAAGGTATTCTGGAACTGATTGGGAAGCATGGCAGGGGTGATCAATAAGAAGTGGGATTTAGATTAGATTTGGGGTGCTCAAGCAAAGGATCAGTGGATGGATGAAAGTTGTTCAACCGTTGTTCGGGATTTTAACATCAGGTCAAGAGAAGTCACCTTGCTCCTCAAAACTCACATTCAGCTAATTATTTTTAAACAAACTTAACTTTTGCTCACAGCTTTTCATTTAAAGTCATAGAGTCATAGGGTAACACAGTATAGAAACAGGCCCTTCAGCCTAGCTCATCCATGCCAACCAAGATGCCCATCTAAGCTAGTCCCATTCGCCTACGTTTGGTCCATATCCCTTTAAACCTTTCCTATCCATTTAAGGGTCTCTTTGAGATTTCCCGTAGACCTGGTTTTCCTGAATGTAGTTGGTGTGACTATACGGGGCAAACCAAAATGCAAAGTGGTCTCAATAGGCATTCAGTCCCTTATTTGCAAGCACAATGTATCTTACTGCTTACCTCAAGCATGGCCCAGTATGGTTCATGCAGTAAGGCTCATAATTCACTTCTTTCTCACCATATAGGAGGCAAAGACATCTGCTTAGCCTTTGAAAAATCTGTGGAAGGCCCTCAGATTCTCTAGCTATGGAGCTGTAGGAAATAAAACAAGCAAATAGCCCTGTTGTCACCCATAAAACTAGTTAGTGGTGGGATGATTTTATTGAGGACTACGTACCAATCTTTTACAGACTTAAAGTATGACAGGAGGCTTTAAAATGTTGTCTTAAAGCAAGAAAAGACAGAGATCTAATCCCGAGAGAATCTTCGGGAACAGAAGACTGAAAGTGAATTATTGGAGCAACTCACAGCTTCACTGAACATGATCTTAGATTTTCAAGTCCTGTAGATAAAGTAAGATTTGAGTCAGTGCAGGTCCAAACCTTATTTCAGGTAGTAGAGAATAAATCTAGTTGTAGAATTAAATAAGACAGGAAGCTGTGCAGTGATGTGAGTCAGACGACCTTCAGCATTTTCTCTTCCTGGCCTGTTCAATAGCTAGGCTATCAATTTGGAAGCATTGGGGTCAAATGTCAAACTCTTAACCCCAAGGCCTTGTAAGTACTTATAAGAGGAAGAATTTCAGAGAACTAAATGTCTGTGGTCAATATTGTGTGAGCAGGATAATCCACTTAACTTCCAATATCTCCTTGGGGATTGATGAGAACAAGGGAAATTGACCCAAGTGTTTGGAACGCAGGTGCCTGGAGGTTGTTGTCCATTTGTAGCACTAAAACCTCAATATGGTAACCGGTATTCTACGTCCAAGATTCATTCTATGGAGATCAAGGTGAGTGGAACACTGGACTTGATTAGGGAGCAATAATAGTGGACATGAGCAAGGAAAGCCCTTGTCCCTTTCTAGTCAGCAGCAGCCTCTAAAATTAAATTTAATGTCTTGGCTGCTTCCTCCTCCCCATTAGCCACAAACCACCTCCCTACAAATCCAGTATGACACTAAAACTGTCCCTTCTCTTCTGCTGAAGCATCTAGGCTCCAGTCAAGTCGTAACGGACACATCTAAAAAAGGACCTCCCCTCTTTCAAAACAGCAGGTTATCAATGTGACACAGCCAGAAGATCAACAATCCCTCGCCCAGTTTCTACTAAATGGGAGGACTTAAATTGAGAAGTTAAACAGTGCTGTGGATGATGAATGTTAGAGTATCATAATGGTTACTTTATTGGACTAGTATCTTGAGGCCTAGACTGTTCATCTGAGGACCATTGGATGATATGTGATTCCAGAGGCATTTATGTGTTTGACTCTTAACTGACTCTTAAGTAGCTCCTCAGTTCAAGGACAATTAGGAATGGACAATCAACGCTGGCATTTCCAGGGAATGAATAAATTTAAAAAAAACACATTTAAATGAAAATAAAATCAATGGCACTTAACGCAAACCATTAATTTCAAAGTTTGGTAATATTCTTTTACTGCCCTTCACTACTTTAACCATACTTCCATATAAACCATTAATTCCCATTAACTATGGCAAAGATCACTTTTAAAAAAATCATAAAGGAACAACAAATTTATAGATTTATGTATATTGTGCAGAACACTAAAATCAATACCAGTCTTGAGGTGATATTATTGTTTCGGCAAGACATAAAACAGTAATGAGTACTAATAGGCACCTATTGTAAAGCTTATAGCACATGATGCTATCACTATATTTAATCAATGTTGACCATATTTTCAATATTCTCTGTTTATGATGCTCTGATCTCTCCGTGGTGTGTAAGAACAGTAATTGCCTTTCTGCTTCCAGACAGTGCCATTTAGAAGAGTCATAGTCAGAGAGTCATCACGTCATAAAGCAGCACAAAAACAGGACCTCCAGCCCACCAGGTCCATGCCAACCATCAAGTATCCATCTAAAATAATCCCTTTGACAGCACCTGATCCATTGCCTTATTTGCTTTAGTGGTACAAGTGCCTGTCAAGATACTTCTTAAATATTGTGAAAGTACCTGCCTTTACCATCTACTCAGGCAGTGCATTCCTGTCTCCAACCACCCTCAGGGCAAAATAATTATTCCACAAATCCTCTCTAAACCTATTACCCCTTATCTTAAATCTATGCCTTCCAGTCCCAGACACCTCTGCTATGAGGAAATGTTTCCAACTGTCTACCGTATCCATGTCCCTCAGAATATTGTTTACCTCCGTCAGGTCCCCTTTAGCCTCCTCTGCTCCAAGGAAAACAAACCCAGCCTATCCGGTCTCCCCTCATAATTCATATGCTCCACCACAGGCAACATCCTGTAAATCTCCTCTGCATTTTCTCCAACACAATCATGTCCTTGATATGGAATTTCCTGACTCTCCACAAATATCTCACTTGGTCTTCTCCATGATAACTTGTCAGATTCTTCCCTGTTGTCAAGGTCAAATCTGCATGCAGTTTGATAACAACATTCAAAAGTAATATCATAGGAACTTCAAGAAAGAAAAACTTGTACTTATATAGATCTTCTCATAACCTCTCAATATTACAAAGTGCTTTAGAGCCAACTAAATGCTTTAGCAGCAAAGTCTCTGTTGCAACGTTGGATGTGCGCCACCCAGTGCACAGGGAGGTCCCACAAACAGCAGTGAGCTAATGACCAGAGATTCATCTTCAATATCATTGGTTGAGGTGAAATATCAACCAGACTATTCGGGATAACTCCCTGAAAGTGAACGTAACATGAGCCAATGTGTCAATCACAGCATACAATTGTAATGCAAATTATTGTGAAAGCTTAATTGACCACAAAGGAAAATAATTTGGACTAGATTTTGGTATCAAAATAACACTAAGGATAATGATATTTGGTAACTTCAGAGACAACAGATTGAATGGCAACATCATATGTTGCTATTTTCAGTTCCACCACTCCTCCACTCACTAGGAAAGGGAATCTCCTTGTCTGCCTTACTGTGAAATGACAACTTTTTCACAATTAATACAATCGAAATATAAGACAGCAAGTTAGATTTCGTTATTTTCAGTACAAGTACTGTGAGATGCCGAGAGATCTGGATGCTGATTTCCTAAAGGCGAGTACAGTATGGAGGTCAAGCAAACAATGGGAAAGCTAATAGTTTATTTCTACAGGAATTAATTGCAGGGTGGTTATGCTTCAGTTATGTAGAGCATTCATGAGACTATACCTGGAATACGGTACCAGTTTTGGTCTCATCTATGGAACAATGTTAATGTGTTGGAGGAAGTTCAGAGAAAGTTTATTAGATGAATATCTGGAATAGGCAGGTTGTCTTATGAGCAAAGATTGGGCAAACTTGACTTCTATCTGTTGGAGTTTAAAAGAGCGCAAAGGGATTTGATTGAAACATATAAGGTCCTATGGGTCTTGACTGGGTGGATGTGGAGAGGATATTTCCTCTTGTGGGAGAATGTTATACTAGGGCTTATTGTTTAAAAGCAAGGGGTCACTCATTTTAGAGAGAGATGAGGAGAATTTTTTTTTCTCTTGGAGGGTCATGAGTGCTTGAAACTCTCGTCCTCAAAGAGAAGAGGAAGCAGAGTATTTGAATGTTTTTAAAACAGAGATGGATAGGTTGTCAATGAGTAAAGGGATAAAAGGTTGCAGAGGTAGATGGGAATGCAGAAAGAGATTACAATCTTATTAAATGGCGGAGCTGACTTGAACAGCTGAGTGCCTGTTTCTGCTCTTAATTTGTACATTCGTACATTTGTTTAACCATATGATGTGTTAATTACTGCCAAACATCCTAACACTGAAAATGAACTGTGATGGATATGGGAAAGCAAAGTGTGCCAGATGTTGCACGGTAACGTAGCGGTTAGTGTAACGCTATCACAGCGCCAGCAACCCAGGTTCAACTCCGACCACTGTCTGTAAGGAGTTTGTACATTCTCCCCGTGTCTGCATGGGTTTCCTCCGGGTGCTCCGGTTTCCTCCCACATTCCAAAGATGTACAGGTTAGAAAGTTGTCGGCATGCTATGTTGGCGCCGGAAGCATAGCGACACTTGCAGGCTGCCCCCAGAACACTCTCCACAAAAGATATAATTCACTGTGTGTTTTGATGTACATGTGACCAGTAAAGATATCTGATCTGATCTGATGTTGGAAATCTGAAATAAAAATGGAAAATGTTGGAAACAGTCAGCATTTTTGGAGAAAGAAACTGACATAATATTTTAGTTTGGTTGTTGTCTATATCTATGATCTAGATGATAATGTGGTAAATTGGATCAGCAAGTTTGCTGATGACACTAAGGTTGGAGGTGTTGTGGACAGCGAAGAAGGCTTTCAAAACTTGTAGAGGGATCTGGACCAACTGGAAAAATGGGCCAGAAAATGGCAGATGGAATTTAATGCAGACAAGTGTGAGGTGTTGCATTTTTGGAAGGACAAATCAAGGTAGGACATACACAGTAAATGGTAGGGCACTCAGGAGTGCAGAGGAACAAAGGGATCTGGGAGTTCAGAAACATAATTCCCTGAAAGTGGCGTCACAGGCAGACAGGGTTGTAAAGAAGGCTTTTGGCATCCTGGCATTCATAAATCAAAGTATTGAGCATAGGAGTTGGGATGTTGTGGTGAGGTTGTATAAGACACAGGTGAGGCCAAATTTGGAGTATTGTGTGCAGTTCTGGTCACCTAACTATAGGAAGGATATCAGTAAGATTTAAAGAGCGCAGAGAAGATTTAATAGTATGTTGCCGGGTCTTCAGGAGTTGAGTTACAGGGAAAGATTGAACAGGTTAGGACTTTATTCCTCGGAGCATAGAAGAATGAGGGGAGATTTGATAGAGGTTTACAAAATTATGAGGGGTATAGACAGAGTAAATGCGAGTAGGCTCTTTCCACCTAGATTAGGAGAGATAAGTACGAGAGGACATGGCTTTAGGGTGAAAGGGGAAAGGTTTAGGGGGAACATTAGGGGGAACTTCTTTACTCAGAGAGTGGTGGGAGTGTGGAACGAACTGCCATCTAACGTGGTAAATGTGGGCTCACTCTTAAGTTTTAAGAATAAATTGGATAGATACATGGACAGGAGAGGTCTGGAGGGTTATAGACTGGGTGCAGGTAAATGGGACTAGCGGAATAAAGTTTCGGCACAGACTAGAAGTGCCGAATGGCCTGTTTTCTGTGCTGTAGTGTTCTATGGTTCTAGGTCAATGATCTATTTTTCAGAACTTGGGATCAGAAACAAGTTTTAAAAGGCAGAAAAATGGGGAGAGAAGAAGAGACTTCAAGGGGGAAGTTAGTGATAGAAGAAACTAAATGACAAAATGAGTATTCAATGCAAGGTAACAAAGGTCTAGAGAAAGTGTAAATGTGGAATAATTATTGGAAATTAACAAGGGAATGTGGAAAGAATACCAGAAATCTGGGATAAAAATTCAGGAAGAGGTGAAATTGGAAGTTGATGTGGGGGCTGAGGAAATGTTCATTATCTGAAATTATTGAATTCATTATTGCATCCTGGAGACTCCAATGTGCCCAACCAGAGGATGAGGTCCTTGAGGGATATGGATGGGTCAAACATAGGTAAATGGGACTCACTTAGATGGGCATCTTGGTCAGTATGGACAAGCTGGGACACAGGGCCTGTTTCCATTCTGTATGATTCTATGTCTCTGTTAGGTTAAGCTCTGTTGAAACAATACAAGAAGCCAAGGACAAACAGCAGAGTAGGAGTGAGGTGAAGAATTAAAGTGTAAGGTGACTGGAAGTTCAAGATCATATTTCTGGAGTTCACTTTCCTCAGCCCCCACATCAACTTCCAATTTCATCTCTTCCTGAATTTTAACCATCCAATCTCCCATCCCCACCAACGATCAGTCCTCCTCAGTGACCTCATTTTCATCCCTGTGCAATCCCACCTCAAACTCAAAATACTACTGAGCTCTTCTTTTGTCATCTTCTCCTCCATGCCCACTTCTTTATTCATGCACCCAGCATGGTGCACCTTTTCTCCTATCTTCAGAATTCCCAATCCCAATCCACCTGGACTGCTCCCTCAGGCCTCTAACTCTCTAGACCTTTTCATTGCAAATTGCCACTGTGATATTGACTGTCTCTGTTTTTCCACTCTAGTCAATGATATCATCCTGAAATAAACAATGGTAAACAGTCTTATTCCTAGGCTGACATGTTTTCATCTCTTTCCTTTTTTTGTACCAGATTTGACATTGAATTATCTGTTCTAATTTGTGCAAACTCCTCAGTGTTACTTTCTCAGTCTGATTGGTTAAGGAGATGTACAGATGCTTACCCTGTTCACTCATGCCCCAGTTGCCCTGTTTCTCTCACTGTGCTGTTGTTAACTTGAACCTTCAGCAACTTGCCAAACAAATAATTCAATACCTAATCAAGCCACAGCAGGTCTAACTAACAGTAGGTGTTATAGTAAAACCTGGGCCAATTTCACACCAGGTTTTTAAAGCAGTAAATGGACATGAATAGTACATCAGAGTCTTTGAAACTGTGCTCAACTTCAAAGATGCTTTCAAGCAAGCAGAAAATGTTATGAAGAGAATAAAAATTTGCAAAACAAACGGCACTCAGATTGATAATAACCCAAATCACTTTGTTCAAGCATTACTGTAATAAAGATTTTATTACTGTTCCTCATCAATTTATGGCTGAAAATGACAATAATCCAGGAAAGAAATTAAACCATATTAATCTATAAAACATTAATAATTTCACTTCAAATTCATAATTTGTTTGAGTGACGTAAAGAACAAGTGGAGAAGAAAGTTTGGAGGAGAAATTTAAACCTGTGTGGTCAATTTTAGAGAATAAATATTTGAACTTGTAAGGCCAAGTTTTGGAGAACTATTTACACAGGATGCATGCTTTGGAAGTTGGCAAATGAGCAAATGGGCACCTGCAAAAACAGCTTAATCTAATGGATCAGTTTAATAGGCTTCCTAATATCCCAGGGTGCCTTAATAATTTCATGAAAAATTTGCTTTTAAGAGGAAAAAAATTAAGTTGCTCCTTGTTGTGAGTGGTGATAAGCATGTGTCAATCAAACAAAGCCAAGAACACCCGAAATACTACCAGCCTTGACAATTATCAGGTATGCAGGACACCACCCGAAAACAGCCAGCAGGTTCCTTCTGTCTGATAACTAGAGGCCGAGGTCCTTGCTGGGCTTCAGCAAGTAAAGATACCAGGCTTGGAGACGGCCTAGAAAACTGTCACAATCAGAAATGTAAGTTTATAATTTTTGAAGTTTGATGTGGAGTCAGAAAAAGCAAGTTTCCTTGGCACACATTAAGTCCATGTGCACTATCCACCTCCCCTTTTCCCTGCTTATTTCCCACTCTGTTGCCATCAGAATTATCTGAGGGACAGGAAGGTCAATGCACTGAAATTAATCAGTAGACAATAAGCAAGTTGCATTGAGAGATATGATAAGTTTAAATGATTGAAACATGGCCTGTAGGCTAATCTCAGGTGGTCCAGGTAGAAATCTGCAGTGTCGAGTATGTGGCCCAAATCCATTTCAGCCCCACTGGCATCTCTTTATTCCATTGCTTTTGAATTCATGTCACATACAATTCAATTCCTCCTCTCTCAGTATATGACTGATAGCCTTAAACCTCTTTACACAAATTGCTTCAAAAAATGTATCCTTTCTTTTAATTTGCTATGCTCTTTCAATCGGATACAAGATTCAGGTTGACAAAAATTAAAAGGTGGCATTTTAGGTCTTGGGTGATCAGAGCCCTCTGAATATCATTGATCATACTGACAGCACAGAAAGTTTGAAAGGAGCTGTTATCAGTCTCAGTCGTACACACTGTGCATCACAGCAGGAAAATCTGGGAAATCTAAATCAAATAGTGTTAAAAAAAAGAAAAAGTGTTATATCATTTCAGCACTGATAAAGCTGATGCATCACTTCTAAAAAGAATAATGTATGCTCATGCCCTTATTACAGTGAACTCGTGTTACTTGACCTTTAAGATTATTATGGTGTCAACTATTCAGTCTTCCTGCTGGTATTACATGCACTGCTTGGGTTTACTGCACTGTCAAACAATAAAGGCAATCTGTGGCTTGCTTCTTCTATTGAATTGGATTGATGATTTCACAGTGTGATATCTGGGGTCAAACGTCCACTGCAGTCACTGAGAGGATTAGTAACATTAATCCAAGTAAAAAGCGAAAATACTGCAAGATGTTAGATTAAAACAATGGGGGGAAAGAAATGCACAGCAGATCACTCAGCACCCATCAAGACATAGGGCAAGCTAGCATTTATGGAGCAGTCACTTCTTGAAAGGTCTGTGCCTGAAATGTTAAGCTGCCTCCCCCCAACAGGCCTGCTGTGTGTATAATTCACTGTGTGACATCACACCTGATATGGAGTGCTGGAGGCGGCAGCAGTAAGATAGACTCTTGGCTCTGCAGTAATATCCATTCAGCTACGGGGGCTTCTGCACATGGCTGTTAAGACATTTTTTGCAGAGATATCCCCAGAATGTGCAAGTTTTCTTCTGTTGGTTTGTTTGTTTACATTGGAAGCTGATAATTTTGGTGTTGTGTTATGAGACTTCATTGCAGCACAAAAAAACAAAATAGCCCTTGCATTCTGCAGGAACACTCAAAACTAAGTCTGATAGTTTTTTGTCACACAAGCACATTAAAGGATATTGAACCAAGATGGTTAAATAAAATTGACTTACAGATTGATCTTGCTTTAATGGAACAGCAGAAGAAGTTAGACAGTAGACTGACCTAACTCAGTTTCCATGTATGGTTAAAATCAGGGTTAATCTTACTGACGTGACCTTGTATCACTTCTGACAAACCATTTTTTCCAATGAAATATGATGCCTTAAACTGGACCTCTACAGAGGTCAAGCTAATATTTTCTTGTTAGCCTGTCAATAACACTTTTAATGTCCCATTCTGCAGTTGTTTGGACTGAGAATTGTGATTTCCATCTGGAAAGGGGGCAAAGTTACTGCAGCAGCCAGTTAATTTGACAATTTGTGCATGTGAAGCATGAATCAAATTCAGCACCAAGCCATGGGCAAGTTGTGGGCACCAGACAGATGCTCGCCAGTTTGGAAGTACGCTAAATTGATTGGCACCCATGTGGAGCTGTCCCTCTGTATACCATGAGGAAGTGGAGGGCCTCAGAGAATGTTTAGTAGACTATAGTTTTTACACGGGTCTATGAACAACACTCCTTCATTGCACAGGCCCTAGAAAGTAAAAGCTCAACATTTCCTGGGGAATTTTCTGATTAAGCATCTGGCTGGGCCACTCAGTGCCTGGTACAACCAGGTGGACTGTGAATGGCAGGTGCTCCTTTGAAGTAAACCAAAGTTTTGTATTTTCAGGTTCTACTAAGGGCACTGTATCCCATCTGAAGCGAACTTAAGCCAAATTCAGATAGGTGACCTACTCACCCATTCCAAGGCCCTCCTTAATATTGCATCAGGTGGACCTTGGCTGCAAATGAGTGGCCGGGAAATCAGTGTCCCTGCTCCTAACCCTGCAACTTCAGGCTGCTTGTTTTCGGGTGCAAGGTAGGCAGCCACGAGTTGAATACACGATTTGCATTACTTGCATTATTCTGACGAACACATGCAGTATAATGTTGTGAATCTAGTAATACAATAATACTCAGGGCATTTGCAACAAGCTTCAATTCAATGTAGACCAGTTCTACTTTTCAGGTTTTAAAATAAAATTGCAATTTTCATGCAATCTGATTTACTATTCATTTGCAGTGACTGAACAATGATCAGAAGTGACTCCTGCAATTAAGACTGCTGAATCTATGCATCACAGCACAGACAGATAGGGTGGTGAAGAAGGCAAACAGGATGCTTGCCTTCATTAGCTGGGGCATGGAGTATAAGAGCAAGGAGGTCTTGGTTCGGCTTTATAAAACATTAGAGACACAAGAGACTGCAGATGCTGAAATCTGGAGCAACAAACAATCTGCTGGAAGAACTCAGCGAGTCAAGCAGCATCTGTGGGAGGAAAGGAATCAAGGTCCTGATACAAGGTTTTGACCTGACATGTCAACAATTCCTTTCCTGCCGCAGATGCTGCTTGACCCGCTGAGTTCTTCCAGCAGATTGTTTGTTTATAAAATGTTAGTTAGGCCATAGCTGGAATTTTATGTGCAGTTCTGTATGGTTGTCACACTGTACTAAGGATGTGGTTGCACAGGAGAGGGGGCTGAGGAACTTCACCAGGAAGTTGCCAGGGATGGGGATGGATTGTTTCAGTTATGAGGGAAGGCTGGATTAGCTGGGTTTGATTTCCTTGGAGCAGAAGTGGCTGAGGTGAGGGGTTGGGGCGGGGTGGATTTGACAAACGTATACAAAATTATAAGAGAAATGGATATTTTCCCCATGGTAACAATGTCTAAGATCAGAGGGCAGAGGTTTAAGGTAGGGACGAAAAGATTTAGAGGGGACCTGAGTTCTCTCAGAGAGTAGCTGCAATCTGGTGATGGAGGCAGATACTCTCATAGCATTTAAGAAGCATCTGGATAAGGTCTTTGTTACGGACTCAGTGAAAGTCCCTTTAAGATAGAGAGTGTGTGTGTATGTGTGTGTGGGGCGTGCTTACGTCAATAGAAGATAAAGGACGTAATGACGTTGTTGAAGAAGAAGAAGAAAGAGAGAGAGAGAAGGGAGAGAGACACCAGCCTGCTTGTTTTTCTCTATCGATGGATGAGAAACAATAACTGTGTTTACCACTGAAATCCATGTATGGAAGTTGGAAGTAATCCGGTGGAGTTCACTTTGTTGCTGACCTGTAGAAGGAAACAGGTATTTGTGTGTGGACGACCACGGTTCGGATGCTTTTCGGGGTGAGGAAGTCACTACCGAGTAAACACTGAAGTGTCGTTTGGGTTCCATCGTGGAACATTTGGATTTCGTATGTACTCTCTCTATGTTTTTCTACATCTACATCTTATCTTCAGACAACGGTGGTTGTTGAAGAAGCCCTTGCTCATGTTTCACCTTATGGCTTGCGGAACTGAACTTTAAGAACCATTCAGGAACTGGGAGTTTTGGACTTTGTCACACACACACACGAAGAGTTTAGTTTTGGGGTTAACGTTCGAGGTTTAACATTCTTGAATTCTAACATACTAACATTTTTACTTTTATTTTACGTATTATCATAAGTAGTGATTAATAAAATAGTTTTTAACACTGAATCATGCTCAGTGTGTTTCTTTTGTTGCTGGTTTGTGACATCTTGGATCATCAAGGCATCGTAGGCTATGGACCAAGATCTGGTAATTGGGATTCGTACAGAGGGGTGCATGATGAGATGCTGGACCAAAGGGCCTACTTCTGTGCTGTATGACTCTGTGACATATGGCTTCTCTTTTCCTCATCAACAGAAGTGTAACCACATCTTGCACTGCTGTTGCAAAATTAGCAGAGATTGGGCGTCAACAAGCTTGGCTGGTGAAGAGGGATGAGAAAACAGGCACAAAGAGAGAACCAGGAACATCCAAAGGACAGAACACAGATAAACACTCAAACTACACAGGTGCATACAACAAGCTAAGAATCAAGACATTGCCCAAATAGAATGCCAGAATAAGTCAGTGCGCAGAGGGCGAATGTGATACAGTATAAGTAGGAGAGAGGCAGCAAAGGTTTGGATGAGCTCATCTACAGTAGATAGTGAGAAAATTGCTGGGAATAACTTGGAGTAGCTGAGATTAGACATAACAACAACAACTTAGTTGAAGGTTTCAACTGCAGATGAACTGAGGCAGAAGAGTTCTAGTTAGGGTTATGGAGTGGAAGTGAGTGGTCTTAATGACAAACCAGACATGGGGTTGAGTCCCCACAGAAGTTCATCATACATGTTGGTTGAGTGTATGTGTTTCCATCACTTTGTGCTGCATCAATTAAAAATAATAAGAAAATACCTGATGTCATCTTTGATTCTTTTGCTAACCACCTTACGTATGTGCCCTCTGGTTTTCAACCCATCTATCAATGGAAACTGTTTCTTTAAGCCCCTCATTACCTCCTCTATCAATTTCCTCTGCTCTGGCAATCCCAGCTCTCTCAGCCTCTCCCTACATCATACATCCTTCATTGCTGGAACCATTTTAATAAATCTTCCTCACCAAGGACTTTACATCCTTTTTAAAGTGTGATGATCTGAACTGAACCCGATACTCAGTTGTGACGAAACCAGTGTTCTATAACGTTTTGTCAAAACTTCCTGAGCTTTGTACTCAATGTTTTTAAGCTCAGGATCGTGTATGCTTATTTAATTACTTTCTTAACCTGTCCTTATCATCTTCAGAAAGCCTCTCCTGTTCCTGCAACTTCATTAAAATTGTATGCTTTGTTTTGCATGGCATCTCCCTGTGCTTCCTACTAAAATATATCACTTTGCACTTTTCTGTACTAAATTCCATCCATCACATATCCATCAGCCTGTCACTAGTGACTCCTGAAGTCACTGTCCTCCTTATTGTTCACTTACAGGTATTGCATCATCTGCAATTTTTTAAAATTGTTCCCTTTATATTCAAATCAGAACCAAAAAAGGAGTGATCACAGCAAAACTAGGGAAAACTGTGGTCCACTTTCTTCCATTATAAAAGACAGCTCTGTCTTCTGTCTCTAAGCCAATTTCTTATCCATGCAGCCACAGTCCTTTCTAAGGGCTTCAACCTTGCTGATAGGTGGTAAATATCAACACAGATCCATTTATCCATTGCAATGCCCCAATCAAGCCTTCCTGTTATCTCTTTAAAAACACAGCCTCTGAATAGGCCCAGAATGGCTGTTGCTGTCAGAGCTGAGAAAAATTATTAAGTTGTCGGTACTTCATACAACATAGAGGATATTGATGTTTTTAAATAGTTCCGGTGGGAGGGATTTCCAATCCATTATTCCTTTCCATTCAAGGTTTGTATGATGACTTTAAGATTGCAAGGACTTGAAAAAAGTTTTACAGAACATCATGCTGGTTTCAAAAGAATAGAGTCCCTTGCATTGCATTTACCATTGTGAGAGAACATTAATTATCAGCTCACTGCTATTTTGGATCAGCAGTGTCAAGCCAAGAGCAAGGATGGAAGCAGTGGGCCACCTGTGAGGTGCCAAACTTACAACAGGGTTTGTCGGTAGATAAGTCCTTGCATCAGTTCCAAAACCGAGGCATGATCTGATCAAACTATTTTGCCAGGTTATTATTAATGATAGTAGGGAATGATTTCAAGCTTGTAATTTCATCTCAGGGTTCAGATGATTAGAAGCTGTTTGCACTTCACCTTGTGGTTTAAGATGTGATACGAAACTGCCTTGCAATCATTTTCAGGCTTTTATGCTTTCCACCGAAAATTTATCAACCTTGTTGGAAAATTGGGTTGGGCCATCAAGGATCAGCACTATACTCTTCAGAATAAGACCGTTCCTGGTAAAAAGAAATACAATCTTGCCAGTGAGATCCTCAAGCTGTAAGTAAAAGTCAGTGGGCTATCAATCACTGAACGATCATAGTTGTTTCACTCTAGAACCATTCAAATAAACAAATATAAAAAACCTCAGAATTCTTGTTTAGAAATATAAAATTATCCTCCTGTCATTCTATCCTGTGACTGCTGCATCATTCTGCTGTGGTAACATCCTAATAGCCTCTTTGAGTCTTCAATCAAACCCACTTCAACCTTACTTTTAAATGTCATTAACAATGTGCTCTTTTTATTAAAGCAACAATGATGCACATTATAAATTGCTTCAATGGAATGGAGCAAATCATTTTATCTCTGAGTTCAGATTGCATTGGTTGCTTTAGTTGTGTATTCTGAGTCCGTCCAAACCTGTAGAGTAAATTAATATCTTCTTAGTCATAGCCAATACATCCATAATTATCTCTGTATCACACAGCTTTCTTGTTGGTTTTAAGCTGTTTGTCATCCCCTGATAAAAGCAGACGCATTATTCCCGTGAACCACTCAGATACATCTGTGTGTCCTGCTGTCCTCTCCTCCTGATCTATGCCCTGGCATTGGCTCTAATGCCTGCCTGATTGGTGGTGTCCAGTTAGGTAAGTGGCGGGCATAATCGGGATTTCTATGGAGACTACTTCTCACCTCATATAGTGTATAATTGAAGGTTTTTGTATATGCAAGAACTGCCTACGCTTTGACTACATTACAACTGAGCTGTATTTTATTTATTTCCAGCACTTTGTCACGAGGGGAATTTTCAAGATGCTCATACAGTAATTAAATATTCAGTGCAACATCAATAATTTGAAAAAGGGTCATTCCCTTCTGCTTAATATGCTTAACCTATAAGTGTAAGTAAAACAAAAAAGAATGATGTTTCTACCTTTGATTCATGCGATAAATCTGCACACTCACTACATTTTACTGAAAACTGAAGGCTAAACAAGTTCCCAGTAAGTGGGGTTAATGAGAACAGCAGTTTGCTGGGCTCACCAGATGATTCAACTGAGGTTCATAGCCAAATGGATATCAAAACAACCTATTTTGTGCTTGTTTGTGAGTCTTCCCAGGTAGGAATTCCATTTATTGGAGAGTAAAACCATGCGTGTTGGAAACCAGGTGTTGTATTCAATCATGTCATTGTCTCAAATTGAATGTTAAATCAAACAAAGGGACTTCACTACTGATTTCAGCATGAGTGGCCCTTAGCAGGTGTTTGGTGTAACCTTGTTTCTTTCATAATCATGTCGACTGCAGTTTTAGATTTCCCTTCACGTGGTTCAGAGTCATTTCAGTCAATCTTTTTGTCTGACCTTCTGATCATTCTTGCTTTTTATTAAATATAAACTTGTCAGGGTTGATCAATTTGCTCTCCTAACTCATTCATATTAGTGATATCCTGCACATAAAACAAATATAAAGTGGAAGGGTTATGTTTCTCATCTGTTATTTGATGTAGAACTTGTAAGTACTGGTTGGATGATCTTTATTTGAATAAATTGGAAAAAAGGTTTATATTCAAACAATTTGAGAACTACAAAAGTTCCATAAAGTTTTGAATTAAACACACTATAGCTCATAATAGCCTTTATATCAGTTTGAATGTTACTCTGAGATAATACTTATTCTTACAATGGACACTTCTCGTATCAATTACACTCCCAGCAATTTGCCACGCAGGCAAAAAGGTTAGATCTCCAATTAAAGATAACCTTAAAAAACCGCCTCCTTTATTTGATGCATTTTTACATAACAAAGCAGCTCCAGCAAAAAAAATGTTTCTCTAACATAAAGGACTACTGTTCATTGTAATTTGTTCTATTTATTCTAAACAGGTAACCGGTAATTCATGGCTTAATAGCTGACCACTAGGCTGTGTGTGATGTCCACATAAGGCAAGTCTTAGGAAGCTGCACTGCAGGTAACAGCTATTGAGGAGAAAATAACCTCAGTGATACAGGAAGAAGAATAAAGAAATTATATTTTCAGGTTGCATTTAATCTCGCAGCTAAATAGTACTCAGTATTTACGTCTCTGCTGCATTTGTATTTGCTTTAAAATCCTATCATATTGGTTGCTGCTCATACTAAGTTTCAATGCAGCCAAGGATTTTCCTCAGATCCTAGCCAAGGGATGTAAATTTTGTCAGTGAAGTGAAAAACCTACCAACAACTTTTCAAATAAGGTGAGGAGCTCTTCAACAGAGATTAAAGGTGACAAACTGCGGAGAAATGGAACACACAGTTGTAGACTTTTTTTTAAATTTTAGTTTGCCAGGGTTCCAAGCTAAGGGTGAAATGAAATACATCCTGTTTTTGTTACTTATTTTCAATCATGTTTAGAGATCACTTTGAAAACACAGCTGCCAAGAGAGGCATTTCTCTGACTTTCAAAGTATAAGTGTCTTCCCTTTCATCTGACACTCCACGTGAAGTGATGCCTTTTGCTATGATCATATTCTTTCATTTTTTTAAATACATATTTTGTGAGAGCATAAAGGACTCAACTAGACATCAGGAGCAGTCACAATCTCACTGCTGCATAATATTTCAAACTATGAACACATTTTAACATGTGATTTTTGGGAAAAAAGCTAAAATGAGTGAAAATCTCGAATGAATTTGAGCTAGGGCTATATTTACTCTGTAACAAAATTTATTTCATTACTTGACCAAGTCTATCATTTGTTTCTAGCTTAATTTTCCTTATTTTTTATATACATTTTAAGTACAGAAATTTTAATGCATATCTGACTTCAAAATTTTTGTCCAACTTTCCTTTCTCAAGAAATAGTTGACCCAGCTCCTAATCCTAAACTTCACCCTATCCTCCTCTTGTCCAATTTATCTGAAGCTACCATTCTAGTGTCATGTTAAATCCAGGCCCAAGCAGATTAATGAGAAGAGAAAGGTTAAATTACTGTAATTATTTCTGCAATACTATGGTTTTAATAGTGGTATTTTTCTCGCTTTGCATCTGGTACCAGCCTTCTCATTAGCAATGTGAGTCAGTGGCTAATAGTGGTACTGCTAATTCCATATTATGCAAAGGTTCTTATATCAGCAACTTTCAGCTGCTGTGAAGTTATACTTAAAACTGACTTATTTTTGTAATTATATTAAGTGATACATTTTTAGCAAAAAGATGCACCATTTATTAACATATCATTCTTCAAAAGGGAACTAATTTTTGTTCAGCCTGTGGGTGTGAACTCAAAATATCAGTTACCATTTCTTTCATTAAATGTTGTTGCAGAAGGTGAGTAGCCTACAATGTAATTTCAATATACACTGCTCAAACAAATGTCCTTGCCGTCACCTTGTACACAAGAATGATTGTCCAAATCTGTCTCTGTTTAATGGTAAGAAGCTGGATGGGTCATATCTAACATTTTCCCTTGCTTAGGGCCGCTGTGTTATGCACCATACTTGCCAGACGTTCATTGCACCTGTGCATGCATGTACTTGTGCATATGACGATAAACTCAACTTTGACTTTGGACAACTGGTGGTCAACCTCCTCTTAGGCCTCTGCCAATACTATTCTAAAATTGGCCTCTTGTTTGCAACAATTTTAACTGTTATCACCTTATCTTCTGTTCATTTGGGTTGACTTCAATGATATACCAATTCATCACCTTCTATTGAACAGTAATTAAAATTAAAATCACCCTCAATCATCCTTATTCCAATACTTCCTCCCAAGGCCCCCATATTAATTCACATTTTCACAGGCTCTGAAAGTTACTGGTGTTATGAATGTGAGTGAGTCACACAAAAATTGGAGCTATAGATTTAAAAGCACAACATGCAAGCATTCTGGAAGAATCTCAGAAGAGTCTTTTGAACTCAAAGTGCATTGGTTTTATACTCTTTAAGCATAAAGATAACAGCAGGTGAGTAAACAGAGTTTTAATATTTCATAATTAAATTGTTTACTTCAATATTTTGGGTGTAGACAAGTAACTTTGCAGAATTACATATTTATAAAGACAGCACATCTCAACTGAAAAGACACCTTGGAATATTCAAACACCTGTGGATGGCTTCCAAGCACAAAACCCCAGACACTCAAAATAAGTTCTCTTATCCACAGTATTGGGGGATGACTTCCTGGATATGCAAACACCCCAAATAATGATTGACAGAAAAAATGTCTTTGACTATGCCTTAAGTGGCAGGACTCTGCCCAATACATCATGGGCACATCCCTCCACACCATCAGTAGTATCTACAGGAGGCATTGCCTCAAGAAAGCAACATCTATAATTAAAGATCCCCACCATCAGGGCCATGCCATCTTCTCGCAGCTACCATCATGCAGGTAGGAGGTACAGAAGCCTGAAGTCCCACACCAGCAGGTTCAAGAACAGCTACTTCAACCATTCGGTTCTTGAACCAACCGGAAAAATCCTAATCACTACAGTTTAGTAACACTATAACCACTTTGCACTGAAATGGACAATGTTTTTTTTGTTCTAATTGTGTTCTTTCTTGTAAAAATTGTGTATATGTTTAATTTACATTTTTCTTGTGAATACTGCTTGTATGGTGCCATGTGCCTGTGATGCTGCCACAAACAAGCTTTTCATTGCACCTGTGCATAACGGCACTTGTGCATATGACAATAAACTCGACTTTGACTTTAACTATGAGTTAAAGTGACAGGATGGCCACTTAATCCCTTCACTGATCTCATCCTCCGAGTTTCATTGTAGGCTGATTAACATAAACATTCACCTTTTGTTTTGCCCTGTGTAATTTACAATAGTGCAAAACAAGAACATCCCATGCTCATTGATTGGTTTCAATGTTCTTAAAGTATTGATGGATGTTATGTTGTCTAATAAAGTATCTTTGTACACGTGCCAACAGAAGAGATTGTCTTGTCAGATCTCCTGCTGTGAACCAGTAGCCAACAATCTTTGTAAACAATAGAGTCCATTTGATTACTACGTATAAATTACATGTGAACAAGTTTTTTTGAAGACTGGTTTGTATTAATTGTATCCTGATTAAAATTGACATTCAATCCCGAACTGGTAAGGCCGGCATTTATTTTCAGTCCCTAATAGAGCCCTGAGGTGAGAAAGAGGCTTGCATTCACTTCAGGTATCAACTACGTTGGTAGGGCTGAGGTCACATACAGCCAAACTGGGGAAGGTTGCAGGTGTCCTCTCCAGAAGGACATTCATAAATCAGATGGGTTTTACGATGCTCCACAGATGCTGCCTGACCCAGAGTTCCTCCTACGTATTTTTTTGCTTCAGATTCTAATATCCACAGTCACTTGTATCTCCAAATTCATGTTGCTGGATCAACAGATCAGGCCTCTTGTTACTAATCAAATAACAGCCAAATCCTGGTGAACAATGGTTACCTGGTGCTGTTGAGGACCAATGCTATGGACAAAGCAGGTGCCTCATTAAACTGTGCAACAGTGGTTGTGCTTAGAAAAAGCAAATTTTCAGTTCTGAAGAAGAATCATGGAATCGTAGAAATGTACAGCACAGAAACAAGCCCTTTCAGCCCATCTTATCCATGATGACCTGATGCCACCCAAGTACCTTCAAACTCTTCCCTCCCATATTTCAGAGATCAGGAAGTCATTGGTTTGGGGCAACACATAAAGGCCATAGGTTAGAAATTCATCCTTGGTTGCATGTACTAAATGTCAAGCTGCATCTGCCAATTGCACTCACTTCTGAAATTCTCTCCCATTGACTTCAGTTGAATCTAACTTTGGAAATGGAGTACATGTCACTTAACCTCTACTTACAACAGAGGACGAATGGGAGGACATACACAAGGTGATGGATTTGCACAGTCATGCAAATTGTTCAATAAAGAGAAAGATGTCCCCAATTGTATATAACATTTTCTTCAGCAAAGTCTAGATAGAATTATAAAAGTATTCTAGGAAATGTAATTAAATCTTTACAGAGCATCGCTTGTACAGTCTTGTTATCGTACTACTAATAAATGGAGTTTTGTTTCCATGACTCAACATACAGGCTATGCCACACCACTGAAAATTAGATTAGGCTTCATAAATTATCACAGTGAATTCAAAAACAAGTAATGTAGAATTCTGATGATCACCCACATTATGTTGTAATTAGTCCCTTAAGTTTTGAAGATCAGGAATATGCACAAAGAAAGAACATGTAATTATGCATGCCTTTCACAAACCTAGGATGTCCCAAAGCATTTTACAGCCAATTAAATGTGTTTGAAGTGTAGTCACTGTTGTAATGTAAGAAACATGGCAGCCACTTTACTCACAGTAAGCTCTCTGCTTACCTTTGCTAAGTGATATATTCTTGCCAATGTATCCTAAGCTGCTTTCTGAATTATTGTTGTGACATTTTTTACGTTGCACTGACAAATAAGAAAGGTTGTTACAGTTCCATGGGAAGGAATACAGGGAGAGAGTTGGGTGGAGTGACACCACCCGGACAGCTCCTTCAAAGACTGTGACGGGCACGTTAGTCCACAGGTTTCCTTCTGTGAAGCTTATTTCTTCTCGTGTGTGGCTATTTGAGCAACATGTTAAAGCAGACCATGAAGCAGGATTCTCCAATTAATTATATTAAATAAAGCTGTCAAGCTTGTAGCAAATTTAGTAGAGTGATACATCTTCTTATTGTGGAGGCTAATTTCAGGAGCATCAGCGTCATTTGTAACCCCAGACTCCTTTCAATAAAACTGCAGAAATAGCAGCCCCACTTCTGTCCCTTTTTTTCTTTTCTCTCTCCTCCTGATCCACCTGGCCCCCACCACCCCATCTCTTTCCCCTCCCCCACCCTCTCCATCTGCCCATCACCCACACACTCCTCCCACTGGTTCCCCTCTCCACCAGGCTCCACCTTCGTCTTCAGCCCTTTGTCACTTCCACCTATCACTTCCCAGCTTCTGACATCATTCTCACTCGCCTCCCTCCCCCATCTGCCTACCACCCCCTTCACCTGGATCCACCTATCACCTGCCAGCTCTTGCTCCACCCCTTCCCCGCACCTTTTTAGACTGACCATCTGCCCTCTTTCTTTCCAGTCCTGATGAAGGTTCATGACCTGAAACATCAACTGTCCATTTCCCTCCCTAGATGCTGCCTGAACCACTGAGTTCCTCCAGCACTTTGTGTGTTGCTCCAGATTTTCGGCATCTGCAGTCTTTCTTGTGAGAACAAAGGGCTATCAGTTGGGGGATGAAAGTCCAGGTTAGCAGTAGTTGAATGGTCGATGTTAATGGCCAGATAAGGCAAACAAAGTGTGTTTCTGAAATGATTTCACAACTATGAAAACCTGAACCATCTTTAGAGCAAAAGATGTCAAGAAGGTTCTTAACAAGATGACTTCTTTTAGTACACATCACATCAGCAAGTTTTTGTGATGTCTGTAATTGTTCATGTGCTGTAGTTCAGCTCTACTGCACATCAGACTTCAAATACCTTGCTCAAATCCACAGCTCAATCGACTGGTTGAGGAACACTTAAACACTTGAGTCCTTGGAATTGGGCCTGTAATCACTGTTGGTTTCCACTCTACATTCCTGCATCAATTTCAATTTGTAAATGCCTTCCATATATGTACTTTTAAGGAAAATACATGCAGTTTTATTTAGATATGCTTACATTTAATGTATTTGGAGCAATTTTGTTTATCTCCTTTGTCAACACCTGAGCAGGTTTTGTTTGTTGTAAACCATTCATGCACAGCCCGTGTCAGCAGTTCTCCCAAATAAGCTTTAACACAGGTTACACTCAAGAGTACATTTCCTCTTACACAGCTGCAACAAGAATGATTTTCCCATTTGTGTTAACTGAAAAAAGTAAGGTTTTAAGTACTGATAGATGTTTCACCTTATACATTTGTAATGCAGCTAGTATTACCAATGGATTGTAAAAGTGTCCCCGATTTGTCACATCTAGGAACAGCTATCAGCGGATAGTTGTCAAGGTGGGCTAACAGCCCCATTTTATCTCATTCTCCCAGATTATCAATCCTGTCTCCCTATTACAGCATCAAGTCATTTTGTTTCAAAGAATACAGCCTCCAGGCGTTGGCCGTCCTTCCTACTCCTATACCTCTGTAACATTTCCATCTCTCATCCCAATTATCATTATAATCTCACAAAATGAAATTGTTCAATTGGTATCACATTGAATGATGCTGTAAATAGGTTCATGTTGATCCCTCAAATCCATTGGAATTTTTCGAAACTCATTTCATTTACAACCATAAGCAGCCATCAGAGAAGCCTTGCTGGACTTCCTGAGAGTAAAGCCCGAGATGGTACTTGTTTTTATTTCACTCTGTATTTAGATTGTTGTCTTCAGTCTCTTTCAGTATCACAATAATTGTCAGCTGGATTAAAATATTACAAAACTAATTAAAAACTCCATGGGAAAACAAGCCATGGATTTCCATCAGCATTTTTTGTTACCTGAATAATGATAAATACTATAAAATGATCACAGCACCCATTTTCACTCTCTTCAATTTTGATTTATTCATTCTGCACCTGAATGATGGTATCTTGGCTCAGTGGCTGCACTTTCTTCACTGAATCGAAGACTTGAGCACAAGATCAGTGCTGTCACTGTAGTATCAGAGCGGGAAGCAGTTTGAAAAGGTAGGCCCATTGTTGTTGTTCTTGTTGCTGTGTTGAGTAGTACAAGTACTGGAGTGGGAAGTCTCGTTGCCGTGGTAAGTACCGTGAGAACTAGAGTGAGAGTGAGAATGAGACCGGGAAACAGTTTAAAAAGGTAGGTCCGTTGTTGTTCTTGCCGCTGTGGTGAGCTGATAGGCCTGTTGATTAGCTAATTAGCCAGTAAAAGGAAGTTAGGGTCAAGAAAAACAGCCATTTTGGAGCAGCCATTCTGTGAGTGGACAGTATTAGAGTGGGGAGCTGAGGCTTTGGCTGAAGAGGTGGAGTAGGTGAGCAGAGGCTTCTGGTAGGTTCTCTTTCTTTTGCTGTTATTTGTAATTTTCTTTGTATAGAACAGCGGAGAAGTGTGCTCCTTGTGTAGGATATGGGAAATCAGGGAGATCTCCAGTGTCCCTGATGACTTCACCTGCAGGAAGTGTGTCCAGCTGTAGCTCCTTACAGACTGCGTTAGGGAGCTGGAGCTGCAACTGGATGAACTCCGGATCGTTCGGGAAGCTGAGGAGATGATAGATAGGAGTTACCAGGAAGCAGTTACATTGAGGGTCCAGGATGTAGGTAGTTGGGTGACTGTTAAGGGAGGGAAAAGGAATAGGGAGTCAGTACAGGATACCCCAGTGACCGTTTCCCTTGATAACGTTTTGGATGCCGCTGGGGGGGATGAGTCACTGGTGGAGAGCCATAGCAGCCGGGTCTCTGGCACAGAGTCTGGCGCTGTGGCTCAGAAGGGAAGTGGGGGGGGGGGGGGGGGGTGGTGAGGGGGGGTAGAGGAGTGAGATAGTGATAGGGGATTCGTCAGTTAGGGGGACAGACAGCAGATTCTGTGGACAAGAACGAGACTCCCGGATGGTATGTTGCCTCCTAGGTGCCAGAATCAGGGACGTCTCAGATCGAGTGCACAGCATTCTTACGGGGGAAGGTGAGGAGCTAGAAGTCGTGGTGCACATTGGCACCAATGACATAGATAAGGGATGAGGTCCTGAAGCGCGAGTATTGGGAGTTAGCAAGGAAGCTAAATAGCAGGACCTCAAGGGTAGTAATCTCTGGATTGCTGCCTGTGCCGTGTGCCAGGGAGGGAAAGAGTAGGAAGATATGTCAGACTAATGAGTGTCTAAAGAGTTGGTGCAGGGGGCAGGGGTTCAGATTTATGGATCATTGGGATCTTTTCTGGGGTAGGTATGACCTGTAGAAAAGGAAGGGGTTACACGTGAACTGGAGAGGGACCAATGTCCTTGCGGGCAGGTTTGCTTGAGCTTCTAGATCAGTGACGAGTGTTACTCACTAATCCATGGCTTAAATACAGGACTGAAGAGCTGATGAGATCCCTCTGCTGGCCAATATTTACCTCTTCTTCTCAGGTCCGTTCACCTGTCATCAGTCTTTCCATTGATGGGCATGATAACAAGCTCATGAGTTAGCCTCACCAAAATCCCATCCTTGAACTGTGGGCAGATCATAAAGTATTCTATGGTGTCCCTCTTGCTATAATCACATAGCTCAGGTATTGTAGCATAGCCCCATTTCATAATGTCCATTCCTGATTGGCCAGCTTGTGTACAAAGGAGATTCAGATCTTACAAATTGTCCACTTCCTCTCTACCCTTGTAGGAAGCTCAGTCATCTTAATGGCTATGCTGAGAGACTTTTTGAATGCTGATCTTGCAACCAATGTTCATACCTCTCAACCAAATTCAGTTCATGATTCATCATTACACTCTGGTATCCACAAATAGTTTACATTTCCTATTCTATGGGGCTTCAAAAGTACTTAAGCAACTGCAAAATGCTCCGGGATATACAGTATATACATTCAAGTTCATTCTTTTAGTGCAGACCTATAAGCAAATTAACATTCTTCAGTGACTGGCCATTCACCCCCAAGCATCTCAATGAAGATAATGCCAGGAATTGGAAAATTTCATTCTGTTTTAATACTTTATCATCTGAGGTAACTTCTTGGACAACTACATCTGCAAATGTCATTGTTCAGGGTCAGCATTTGGGATTTAGAAATCCTTTCCCAGGCCAGCTAGTTGATTTCTTACATTTAGAACTGTGGTTTAAATATTACTGCATCATTTCGTTCAAAATGAGCATCACAGTTAATATCCTGCTGTTCAGTAGTAAAGATTATAACAGCATTGACTGATGCAGTGTTTCCAAAGCAGATGGCTTTTAGAGTCCCTTTATAATTCAAATCTCTGTACAGTCACCCTATTATCCCTGCTCACCACAACGACAGGGATTTACACTGCAGACATCTTCCGTTAGGGACTCAATCAAGGCCCACTGACAGTCATTAGAGAGATAACCACCGTCACTCATTCTTGTACTGTCTTCAGGCACCTTTCTGCAGGAGGAAGATGCAGTGTCTAATGCAGCTACGCCAGCTAGTGCTCACTGTCACAGATGCTATGACACAAGTGCTCTGAATACATGAGCTTGTATAGTGCTGGTCAGCAGCAATTTACTCAAAACACACCACTCTATTCTCACACCAGGCTTTAACAAAGGCTCAGAAAAAGTATTGTGAGGAACTGTAAGAAACTGGCTTATGAACATAGGCAATATAATTGTACTCTCTTATGCCTTGCATAGGAACGGAGATGTATTTACTTACAAAGTAAGTATATCTAGATTTCATATATGGAATTACCAGTAGAAAAGTTCAACCACTATGTTCTGAAAATAATGATAGAATTCAATATTAAATGTGTCAGTTGTGTAGACCACATGGTCATAATGTGAAATAACATTTAACCTTTCCCTTCTGTCTGATGGGGGCCGATGTAGTGTTTTATTATCAGCTTTGGCAGGTGATTTATTACTAGTGTTTCTACTCCAGTAAAACCACATTAGGCTGCACGCAATGCATCATTTGTTATCTTCAACCATCCTACATTCTTTCTCTACTCTCCTGCGAGAAAGTCTAACTTGTACAGAAAGGATTGTGAGTCTCCAAAGCCCCGTTAGCTGAGGTTGTGTGGGAGCAGTCGACTTCAGACTGAAAACCACAACCAAGAGATTGATGATCAAGTACATCATCCTGAGACAAGGTGATGTATTGAGCCCTATAATTTGGAATGCATTTACCTGTGGTGTCAAATGGAATACTCACTAATATTACACCATTGCAGGAATTCAAGAGTTTGAACATTTTTAGCTCAAACCATATTTTGTTGATTTCAGTTCTCACATTTTCCCTTAAATAAAGTTCACTGGAGATGCCTCGGGCACTGAAAGCACATCCTTATGATTCTCTTTTTGAACTATTGCATGTTGGTTATGATATCTTGCCATCCATTTCATCATATTTATTGTCCAGAGCAGACAAGGTAGCATATTTAGGTTTTCAACTCTCCAGGGTTGAATAGGGGTCTCTGGGAATTGTGGTTTAATATTTTGGCTTGGTTACAGCTGTGAGCAATGCCTCTTATTTTCCAACTGGTATATGAAAAAAGGGAAAAAAAATTCTTGGCCACATGCACAAACATGCTATACAGTAGGATTGTGTATTATATTCTGCTTCTGAAATTTAGTTCCATTGGAACCCAATCTTGGATGCATAGTACAACACGTTTTGTGTACACATACAAGGACAGATTTTACCCCAATGTGTCCTGAGAACAAATACTTTGGGAAGCTAATGTCACAAGTTTGTCTAATAAATCCTCTAGGAATGCATTCAACCAAAGCTGGGAATCCAAATGATGTGCATGACATAATGTGACTGTGACTATTTCAGGATGGCCTGGGTTGTGGACAATTCTGGAGCTTCATTCTGTGGAGTCTCAACATAAGTACTGCCTTTACCTGTTGAGTCATTGTCTAGTGTGCTTTTTCATTACACCAGGATGTCTTTTTGAGATATGATACTTGATTGGTTTAAGTAGTTTCCTTCACCCACAATGTTTAAGTTATGGGAGGAGCAATGTAGGCATATCAGGCAAACACTGGCATTCAGCCTGGGACAAGTGGCAAATTGCTTTATTCATTCAATTTTCTGGCATCACTGGACAAGGCTAGCATTTATTGCCTATCCTTAGTTACTCTTTGAGAACTAAGGATGGACAATCACCTGCAAGTGAATGGCTTTCTTGGCCATTTCAAAGGATATTTAAGAGTCAATCACATGGGGTATGGATGAAGTAACATATAGGCCAGACTGGGTAAGAACAGCAGGTTGCTTCCCCTGAAGGACATTAATAATGGGTTTTTATGACAATCCAGTAGTTCTTATCGTCATCATTACTAAGACTAGATATTTTCAAATTCCAGATGATTGATTGAATTTAAATTCTACAGCTGTCATGAAGAGATTTGAACTTCACCTCTGGATTGTTAGTCCAGACTTTTGATCTACTAGTCAGTAATTTGACTACTGTGTCACCACCATACCTCAAATTTGATCACATTACCTTCAAACTGACCGCTACAGCTGTTAGATTTCTTCAGACTAGGCTGAGCTCATAATATATTTGGTCAACACTTAACTGATCACTGGTTCACTCTTCAATGAAAAGGAATGTGGTTATGGATTAAGAGGAAGTTGGGGATCTCGAGTATACTTGGTACTCATGTGATTGAGTTAGGCGGAGATTGGTTGTGAACTGTATAACTTTTATTGATACCAGGCAGTCTGATGATTCCTGGAGAATCATTTTTGACCTTAGTACAGCATGTAAAGGTCTCTAGGAGAAACTCAGCAAGCAATTTGTACTACAGAGGTGTAGTAGCCATTTTAGTACTGGTCCATTTTAGTAGATTCCAGGAGGTTTGTGTTTGTTGTCAGAGTCAGCATAAATCTTTGGTATTTAACCAGCTGCTGACACTTAATGTTCCTGTCAAGTCTAAATGATCCTGTGGAGTCTTGACAAGGTGGTTGTGGGGAGGAGGTTTCCTCTTGTGGGAGAATCTAGAACTAGGGATCACTGTTTAAAATTAAGGGGTCGTCCACTTAAGACAGAGATGACGTGAAACATTTTCCCTCAGAAGGTGATGAACCTTTGGAACTCTCTTCCTCAAAGGGTTGTGGAAACAAATACTTTGAATACTTTAAAGGTAGATATGGATAGATCCTTGATAAGAAAGGAGGTTAAAATGTACCTATGGTAGGTGGAAATGAAGAGTTAAGGTTACAATCAGATCAGCCACAATCTGATTGAATGGTGGAGCAGGCTTGAACAGTCAAGTGCTTACTCCTGCTCTAAATACTTTTGTTTGTAAGTGAAAGGACTTTTGATTCCATACTGCTTAGACCAGGCACTTTGTTGGAGACTCCAATTGTTTCCAATCTGAATTTGCCAAAGAAAGGCAAAGATTACCTATGGACAGCATGGCTTTGCAATTCTATCATCTGACGGCACTCTTTCACAAGAAGAAGGGAACTGGGGACCCATCACCGTATGCCAAACTTGCACCGGAAGTGGACCACACAACACAATGGAAAGGGCACCACCCTAGAAGTGCCATTAGACTCTTTGCTTGTGGCAATTGACCCCTTTACTCCTGTTTCAGGCCCCTTCCTGACATATGTCAGTGACTGACAAAAGTTCGAAGGGCAAATGCTTTAGTCAACTAAACATCCAGCCTAAAATTGCAGGTCACTTCCTTCCCATATTCATTCCCCTCACTATTAACTCTCACCACCCACTACCACCCCATTAATTTTGGCTTCCCAATCATTGTTCCACCACCTCTGCACCCCTCCCCCTCCACTACTGCTGAGGCGTACCTCAACCATGACCTGTCCCCAGTTTGCTGGTGATACACAAATCTGAAACATAGCTTGGTTTGGCAAGATCATTGCCCTGGTTCAATTAATTCTTGAATTAAGCAATCAAACAATCAAAAAAGAATCTTCGAAGACCATAGTAACACTTTCCAATCACTGTGCAGAGGTCAGCAATGGGTTCAGCTGTTGTTACCACTTTAAAACCTTCCCCATACTAGAAAATGTAACAACCCACCAATTGTGGCTTGAAACCAATAGTCAGGGCCCTTTCTCGAGAACCAAAGAACCCCAATCCTGATGTTTCAGTCAATCCCTGGGTCAGAACTATAACAGCCACTGTGCTGAACACACATCATAGATTTATCAATGGCAATTTTTTTAAACCAGTTTCTACCATTACTTACACCTCTAAAATGGTTTCTCTAGAGAACATGGACCCTCTTGCGAAGCCAAGGAATCATATTCCTAGCTGGAAGACATTTGCCTCAGGATACAATTTACCTACGGATCTTGCTCATCCATTCCTTCTCTGCATTTAGAGCAATTCTCCAGCTCCTGCTGTCTACTCCAACATCTTGTGCTGAGCCAAAAGAGGTTAAGAGCCTGATTATTGTGATTGAGAACTTTGATATTCCACATAAATATTGAGCATTAACAGCAGGCCAAAAGTTGAAGCTAGTTAGACCTGTCCTCCACAATATTTGGATGAAACTGTGCTTTTAACCCTATCTTCTCTGGAGCCAAACCTATTTCAAAATTCTTTTGGAGTAGAGTTTATTGTCATATGCATGAATACATGTATGCACAGATGCAATAAAAAACTTACTTGCAGCAGCATCACGGGCACATAGCATCATATAAGCAGCATTCACAAGAAAAAAATAAATTAAACATAAATTATGCACAAATAAAGAAATTATTTGTGAGTTTGGCAATGCATACTGTGATGCATATATGCATTTATTTATTTAATCTTCTTTCAGTAAGTGGACTGCCACATAAACTCTGAGATATTGAACCATAAAGAGATCAACACCAGTAACTTCCATGGAAGGTCAGGGACCCATCACAGAAATTCCACCCTCAGCTGTAAGGTATTACCTAAAGTTGGAGAATTTGATATTGAACTGTACTGTGCTTTGGTAATTTAGTGTCTCTACATCAGAATTAGCCATTTCTGCAATAAATCAGCCACCTGTGATAGTGGCTCAGTTTTTCTCTCTCCATTAGCACAGCCTGACCTGCTGAGTATGTCCTACAACCTACAATTAGCGACACATAACTCAGAAAGAGTGTAATCACCTTCTAGGTGCCCTCAGTTAGTTGGGCAGACATGGTAGTGTAGCGGTTAGCGTAACGCTATTACAGCACCAGCGACCCGGGTTCAATTCCGGCCGCTGTCAGTAAGGAGTTTGTACGTTCTCCCTGTGTCTGCATGGTTTTCCTCCGGGTGCTCCAGTTTCCTCCCACATTCCAAAGACGTACAGGTTCGGAAGTTGTGGGCATGCTATATTGGCGCCGGAAGCGTGGCGACACTTGCGGGCTACAATCTACGCAAAAGTGCATTTCACTGCGTGTTTCGATGTACATGTGACTAATAAAGGAATCTTCTCTTATCATTGCTCACTTGACCTGGTCTCACACTATCGGAGATATTCCATTTGTCCTATCCATGAATTGGCCAGGCCGGACGGTGCATGAATTACCTGGACCCAGGTGGTTAACCAATTCAGAATCACAACCAGATTTATTATCTCTGAACTATATGACGTGAAATTTGTTGTTTTGCAGCAGCAGTACAGTGCAAGACATAAAATTACAATGAATTACAAAAATAAATAAACAGTGCAAAAAAAGGAATAATGAGGTAGTGTTCATGGGCTCACGGACCATTCAGAAGTCTGATGGTGGAATTGCCAGGACTAAGTTGGTTAATCAATTACCTGAGCTCTGCAATTTCTTTTTTAATCTCTCTTTTCCAGTTCTGATGAAAGGTCTCCAACCTGAAATATTAGCTCCGTTTCTCTTTCCCTTTGCTGTCATTGTCTGTTCAAGTTACGTTGGCTTCTAATGAAAACAGGAAACCCAATGTTAGCCAACTTCCTAGCTCCTTGCTTACCACTGGGACAACACAGTGGTGCACCTGCTAGAGCTGCTGCCTCACAGCTCCAGAATCAGAATCAGGTTTATTATTACTGACTTACGTGTCGTGAAATTCGTTGCTTTGCGGCAGCAGTCCAGTGCAAAGGCATAAGATTGCTGTAAATTACAACATAAATGAATAGTGCAAAAAGAAAGAATAACAAGGTAGTGTTCACGGGTTCATGCACCATTCAGAAATCTGATGGCAGAGGGGAAGAAGCTGCTCCTGAGTCGCTGAATGTGGGTCTTCAGGCTCCTGTACCTCCTCCCCGATGGTAGTAACAAGAAGAGGGCATGTCCCAGGTGGTGAGGGTCCTTAGTGATGGACACCGCTTTCTTGAGGCACCGCTTCTTGAAGATGTCCTCGATGGCAGGGAGGGTTGTGCCCATGATGGAGCTGACTGAGTCAACAACCTTCTGCAGCGTCTCTACAACCAGCAACTCAGGTTCAATCCTGACCTCTGGTGCTGCCACTGTAAAGTTTGCATGTTCTCCCTGTGACAATGTGGGCTTCCTCCGGGTGCTCTGGTCTCTTCCCACATCCCTCCCACACTGGTGAGGGTTGCTAAGTTAATTGGGTGCTATAAATTGCCCCAAGTGTGCTGATGAGTAGTAGCATCTGGAAAAGATCAATAGGAATGTGGGGAGAGTAAAATTGGGTAGGGGAGGATTAGTGTGAATGGGAGTTTGATCGTCAACATGGACTCAGTGTGCTGAAGGGCTGTTGCTGTGCTGTGTCTCTCTGTGACTCTATCACACCATCGACAATCTTTCCTCACAAGTTTTGGTTAATATTGCAGGAGAAATGGAGGATAAGTGACAGTTTCAACCCTAATCATTGCACTTCAGCAACACTATGACCACTTTGATCACTTTGCATTAAAATGGACTTTTTTTTGTTCTAATTGTGTCCTTTCTTGTAAAATTTGTGTATAATGTCTAATTTATGTTTTTCTTGTGAATGCTGCTTATATGATGCTATGTGCCTGTGATGCTGCTGCAAGTAAGTTTTTCATTGCACCTGTGCATACATGTTCATATGACAATTAACTCGACTTTTGACTTTTTGATCTATATCATAACATATCTTATCCATCTCACTCATTCAACTCATTTTCATCTTGTCAGACTGCAATAATTAGGTAATTAACATAAAACAGTCCATCACGCAAATCAACCTTCCCTCTATTGACTCTGTCTACAATTCCCGCTGCCTCGGGAAAGCAGCTAATATAACCCACCCTGCTCATTCTCTCGTCTACCCTCTCCATTAGGCAGAAAATGCAAAAGCCTGAGAGCATGAACCACCAGATGCAAAGCCAGCTTCTATCATCAGACTCTTAAACAGACATCTCATACGCTAAAAGATTAACTCTTGAACTCCCAATCTACCTCATTGTGGCCCTTGCACTTTATTTGTCTACCTGCACTGCACTTTCTCTGTAACTGCAACACTATATTCTGCATTCTGTTTTGCTTTCACCACCTCAATGTAATTATGTACAGCATGATCTGTCTGGATGGCATGCAAGATGAAAGCTTTTCACTGCCTCTCGGTACAAGTGATAATAATAAACCAATACCAATTATGCTTTTTGAATGTCTTTGCAGTGTACTACTGCTGCAAAACAACAGATTTCACGTCATCCAATTCAGTAATAATAAATCTGATTCTGATACCATTGTCAGTAGCAAAGACGAATCCCTTTGTTCAACAAGAGACACGAATGTCTATCTCGGAACTCCAGTCAGATATATGCTGGTGTGCGGAGAGCATAGTGTCATTAATACTAATTCAGAATCTTTTTAGGTATGCAGATGAATAATTTAAAGGTTAAAGGTCATAAATCATTCTTCTATTCAACACACACCATCCTGCCCAAATCCTCTAAATTCACTGGAAGCATAAGTAAACCACCGTCAGCATCCTCTCCCAGGCCAACATCTCCAATATTGACATCCTAATTAAACCCTCCATCGGCTCCAGTGGTCAAGCATACACCGCTTACATAACTGATATCAGGCTCATCGAAAACAGACACCCTATCCCAAACTCTGTCATGGATAAAGACTACCAGGCAGACAGGAAAAGAATGCTCCCAAAGTCTCCTTGAAAAAATGTAACATCCCCGCCGACTTGTGAGAACCCTTGGCCCCTGAGGACTCAAAGTGGGAGAGGAGTATTTGGGATGGTATTGAGAAACATGATTCCATTCATCAGAAGACCTGCGTTAATGGCAGAAGGAGTCACCACCTCACAAACTTCCTACCTATGCACATCGCTAAGCTCCACCTGTCACAGACTGCAGGCCCTACATTGGCCTCGTCAGCCACCTCACAACCCAGAGGAACAGAGTAGAAGCAAGTCATTCAAGATCCCCAAGGACTGCCCAAGATAATTCAACACACTACTTTAGTCATTGACCCTGGCTTATGCTAAAATAGTTCCAAATATACTGCAGCAAAGCTTTCTTTTCAGCATTGGTTAAATAATTGGCTTAATAACCACAAAATCATTAAGATACAAGATAAGATAGTTATTTATTAGTCACATGTACATCGAAACACACAGTGAAATACATCTTTTTGCGTTGCTAAGAACATGCTGGGGGCAGCCCGCAAGTGTTGCCACTCTTCTGGCGCCAACAGAGCATGCCCACAACTTTGTAACTGTACGTCTTTGGAATGTGGGAGGAAACCGGAGCACCCGGAGGAAACCCACGCAGACACGGGGAGAACGTACAAACTCCTTACAGGCAGCAGTGGGAATTGAATCCAGGTCGCTGGCTTTGTAATAGCGTTACACTAACTGCTATGCTACCGTGCCGCCCCAAATTTACTGTCACCAGCCTGGAGATACCGTGGATTGAACCCGGGACCTCATACATGCAAAGCATCCACTCTCCCACTGAGCTACATCCCCGATAAGATGTCTTTAAATAAACCATCTACTTCACTTCTGCTCAATGGGAAGGAAGTCTGCCATCCTCATCCGGTCTGGTCCATAGGTGACTCCAGACCCACCAATATTGTTGACTCTTAGCTCAGGGTCACTTAGGGGTGGCACAGTGGTGCAGCAGTTAATGCTGCTGCTGCACAGCTCGAGCAACCAAGATTCAATCCTGACCTCAGGTGCTACCTGGATGGAGTTTACACATTCACCCTGTGACCACATGGGTCTCCTCTGAGTGCTCCGGTTTCCTCCCACCTCCCAAAGGTCTGCTGGTAAGAAGGTTAATTGGCCTCTGTAAATTATTCCCAGTGTGGGTGTGTGGCAGGAGTATCAGGGGAGGTTAATGGGCATGTGAAAGGGATTGGGTTGCAGTGACGTAAGTGGGGGAGAAGGGACTGATGGGGACACTCTGCAAGCCTGTGGGCTTAAAGACCGCCTTCAATGAAAATATGAGCATTACCAGACATTCAAATCCTGTGAACAGATAAATAAAACAAAAATTCACAGGCTATCAAGCCTAATATCTCACCATGTACTCATATCTAACCTCCAATGCAATTTAAGATTTGCACGCAGCAAAATGAGATTTGCACTCTCTGTTCATTTTATTGGGTTTCAAGTTTTTTAAAAACCGAATATTGTTAAGTAAAGAGTTAATGATGTGAATTCACTGGCGTTGAACTCAGCACCTGGTCTGGCTATTATCCAGCACTTAAAAGAAGTGCCAATGATTTCAAAGACAGGGTAAAAGAAAATGCTGTTAGTACATGTAATATAAATTGAAGTGTTCACTGGCCAAATACGCGGATGCTATAGATTCAACGCAGCAATGTCTTAGTAACGCAAACACTGTTACACAGGAGAACTACAAGTTAGTTCACAGGCAGAGGAGGTGTCTACAAAAGGATTCATCTATGAAGTTAATACAATGCAAAGAAACAATTGCTTGCCCTAATCACAATTGTAATGATATGCACGGTACAAACAACAACAGTATCCCAACAGGGGTTCTCCAGTGACAGACAAGCTAATCTCAACCACAATTGCCTTGATTAGTTTATCTTTGATATTATTTAAATAATTCATAACTGAGGTGCTTGCTCTAGAGACAGCCAGTATTGTAAATCATCCACAGTTCTCCCAATTCATTTCCAGTACTATGTGGGTGAGGCAAATTAAAGTCACACGACCGAACAACAATAAAGACATTAGATACTCCTGACGTAGGTTTTAAAACCAGTGGTCTGTTTCAGATCTAAAATCAGGACCTCTCCTTTGAGCAACAATGACTCAAGGACAGCTTCTGTCCCACTGTTGTCAGACTTTTGTACGGACCTCTCATACGCTAAAGGATGAACTCCTGATCTCCCAGTCTACCTTGTCGTGGCCTTTGCACTTCATTTGTCTACCTGCACCTCACTTTCTCTGTAACTGTAGCACCATATTCTGCATTCTGTTTGTCTTTTAACTACCTTGATGTTATTATATACAGCATCATCTGTCTGGCTGGCATGTAAAACAAAAGCTTTTCATTGTATCTCAGTACATTTGACAATAATACACCAGTATCAATCATTACTGTAGAGCCCAAATCTGTAAAATCACATGGACTTCTCATAAGGAAAAATGATAAGCATAGCACTAAGTCCAGTGAGACATCTTACATATAGAGTCTAGAGTAATACAGTCAGAAACAGGCCCTTTGATCCAACTCGTCCATGACCCAAAATGCCCATCTCAGCTTTCCCATTTAACTGTATCTCACAGGTTTTCCAATTTTGCCTTTTGGGATCCACATCGTTCCTGTGAGAGGACAATCAATACTGCATATTACTGAGAACAAAAGGCCACACTCTCAGCCACAGGGTCAGCATCAGTCAGCATCCTCCTGAGACAAGCACCTTCCAGGCATGTTCAAGGTTGTTCCTGAGACGTGTAAGAATGATGATTGGACAGCGCAAAGACTTACTTGTTGCAGATGTGGTGTTCAGTTTGCAATTATATTACTGGTAGATGTTTGTACAGACTGTTGTAGGTTGGACTGGTGCAGAACAATTGGTAAAGGATTTGAAATTAATGGTAGCACACTGCCTATGGTGAATGATTTTGACTGCTTTGGCCTGGTATTAAGCAGCTGGCAATAACTTCAAAACAACATTAGTGGCCTTATCGTCTCATTGGAAGTGATAGTGTGACCAGTATTATTTAAGAGGGAGCTGGATCTAGGTGTCCATGGAACCTGCTTGATTCAGGAAAGAAAGCCCCTTCTAAGATGGAAATCCAGGTCTCTGTGAGCCATTCTAGCTTCCACGGGTGATGTAGAAACAGAAACCAGTACTGTTGTACTGTTCTCAGGCTGCAGCTCACATCTGAGGTTGACTCACCTGTAGAGGGCCCGAGACAGACCCTTCATCACCACCACACCCTCATTCCCTCCAACCCCAGAAGTTACCTCGTTGGTAACAGCTTCGGCCCAACATCTTTATCGAATTCAGCAAGTCGTGAGGGACCCTCATTTGGCACAGCACACTTCATCAGGTGAGTGTAACTGGAGTCTGGCCTCAGAATCACGAGCACCCCTACAGTGCTCTCCCACAGTCCACCATCCAAGTCAAAGTAGGTTCCACGTGTTCTTTCAGTTCTTCTAACATTTCCCACTTCAAAAGAGTTTGCGCCTTTTGCCATGAAGTACTTTGGAAGTGTTGGCCACTGTTGTGATGAGGGAATTTAGACTATTTGCACAAAGCAAGCTCATAGATTCGTACAGCACTGAAATGGGCCCTTTGGCCTAACATGGCCATGCTAGCCTTTTTGCCCATCCACACCAATCCCATTTGCCTGAAGTAGGACTCTATCCTTCTATTTAAGTGTCCTTGCCCATTTAAGTGTCTGTCTAAATGCCTCTTAAATGCAGCACGTGTAACTGGTGATTCTATCATCTTCCCTGATTGAGTTTGTGGATTTATAAAGTGCTATCAGATAGGCTAGGTGACTGGTAGTTTGCAATTGGTACATACTGCAGACACATGAAGCACTGATAGAGAGAATATTTAGGGTAGTGGATTAGGTACCAATCGCCTGGATGGTGTTGAACATCTTGAGAGTTGTTGGAACTGTACTCATTCAGGCAAATGGAGAGTATTCCATCATGGTCCCAACTTGTGCCCTGTAGATAGTGGTGTACCATAAAGTGAGTTATTATCCACAGCAAATACCCCTCCTCTGAGCTGCTCTTGCAGCCACAGAGACTACAGGTGCTGGAATCTGGAGCAACAAACAAAATTCTGGAGGAACTCAGCAGGTCAGGCAGCATCTATGGAGGGAAATGGACAGTTGACTTTTCGGGTTGAAACCCTTCATCTGCACTGAAAGACAGAGGGGAGATAGCCAGGATAAAAAGGTGAATGTAAGGGGTGTGGCTGGTCCAGTTGAGTTTCTGATCAACGATAACGTCATCAACATCCTGGGAGTCCAGGTCACTGACCATCAAAGGTAAGTAGTTAGATTCTCTCTTCTTTGAGGTAGTCATCACTTTTTTCGTCATATAATTTACCTGCTACTTATCAATCCATGCCTGAATGCTGTCTAGATCTTGCTGCCTGTGGGCATGGACTATTTCACTTGCTAAGGAGACGTAAATGGAATTGAACGTTGTGCAATCATCATGCAACCATCCTGACCTTATGATGGAAGCAAGGTCATTGATGAAATAGCTGAAGATGTTTGAGGTTTGGACACTACCCTGAGGAACTTCAACAACAAGGGATGGAGGCTTGGGATGGTTCACCTCCAACAGACACAGGCACCTTCCTTTGTGCAAGGTATGACTCCAACCATCAAAATGTTTTTCCCCTGCCTTTTGTTTTACCAGGGTGCCTCACTCAATCAAACACTGTCTTCACATCAATGGCAGTTGCTCTCACCTCCATGATATTCATTTCTTTGAGCAATGTGTAGCCTATACAGAGGTGCCTCGGCCCATTTCCTAATGGTTGCAAATTAATCTGGAAACAATCACCATTGCAATCTCACATGCTCATAAGTGCTTGAAATGCACAAATAGGTCCAATTTCTAAGCAACGGAACAGTACTGGTGATGAAATAGTCTTGTCAAAATTAAAAGCTGAACTGCACTGCCATCCTGTGGTCAACTCAGAAACAGCAAGTAATTAATGAAATGTTTTCTGTTTTCTGTTTTCTGAAGCAGAACATTTGCATCAAAGGTTGGAAAGCTGGAACTTTGATTAAATGTGATCTCTTAAACCTTTTCCTGATGAAATGGCATGGCAATCCCTCCACATTTTTAATATCTAGCACTAAAAGACATCAGCAGAATTGCAAGTATATTAAACCCAACATGTAATTATGAAGAAGTAATGCAGGCAGTTATTAAGCACCAACCTACCACTGTGCATCACAGCAAGATCTTTTAAATACAAATACTTAGTGTGAAGACACATTATGCAAGTATATTTTGCAGTGAAACCTAATTCACTGAATCTGGTACTAATATACATAGGCACTGGTGTCATATTGTGTCTATTTTGGAAGTAGGTTAAACATTCTCTCAATATTAATTAATTAATGCTTTTAATTTTGATAAAATAGTGCCATGCTTTCCCCAATAGCTTCGTGCAAAGGGGCCTGATGTTCTGGAGTTGATGGTAGGCTAGTGAGCACAAATTCAACAGCTTCCATACACAGACAAATTATATAAGTTCTTATCGGCAGAAAATCCAAGTTCTACACACATGCACCAGAGCTCAAAAATAAAAACAGTGAATGTTGGAAACACTCAGCAGATCAGCCAGCAAGAGTGAAAAGAAAGAGGGTTGATGTTTCAGGTCCATGATCTTTCATCAGAATTAAATTTCACTAAAATTCAATACCACCATTCCAATATTCAACAAACATAATATAGAAATTGCCATAACAATATAAGTGAGACTGCTGCACACACAACAAAACCTCTTTCTATGAAGTAGATCCAAGTTCTTTCCACTCGCTTCGCCCATCAATATTCTAATAATTAAATATCTTGCAGCTGGAGTCACTACGGACTTTCCCTTCCATGATCAGTTCCCCACTCCACCAGCAGGTTGTTGCAGAATGGTTCTTCTGGCCAGGAAACGTGTCAGTAGATACAAATGCTCAGGTCAAATGCTTCATGCCAAGGATGGAACTAGTCCAGACTGGAGGAGTTACTCTCTGTCCTTGCCTCATTCCAAGCAGTTTCCAGTGAATTCAGATGAATTAAAGTATCACAAATCTCCACACTGTGTCGACCATCTTAACTACTTCTCGAAGTTCCGTCTTCTGCTTTGATCAGTAATCCTGGCAGTTGAGTTCTCAATAACAATACATGACCAAAATTAAATACTTCCGTCACGCAAATCCCAGTGCACACAAATCGGCCTAGGAATCACAATCGAATGGAAGCCAAGGGCCATGAGCTTTATATTTCTCCATAATGCAAAAATATGCCACGTGGGACCAAAGGTTGGGTCCGAGGTGTCAAGGGAGAGGGAGGACCAGTGGCCTGACATCAAGTATCGGGATGGGGAGTTCAAAGATCAGAGTCAATGGCATCCTATCTAGTGAGTGGGGCTGAAGATTCAGATAGGTGGCCAAGTGAAGTGCCATGGGAGAATTGCAGTGTGGGTCACTGTTTAGCCTTTGGATTGTCAGGGATCTGAGGGAGTCAGAGGATCAGGGAGGTGGTGGGTAGGACCTGGTCATCTCACGGGGTGAGATTGGGGTGAGTTAGGGGTGGTGGGGGAGCAGCAGTGGTTGGCGCTGTGGGTGGGATAGCCAGAAGAATGAAAGGTAAGTAAGGAGCTTACCTTCCTGGACGGACACCTATTCCACTGCTGATTGTCTGGGTGCTCAATGACTCCAAGGATAACTCAGTGCAAGTTTTCTCACAAAGGTCCAAAAGAAGCTTTGCAAGAGCAATGGATCTGCTTGTCAAACATAGAAGGTGATTCACATCAGGACGTGTCTGGTGGAACTTCTAAAGTGACACAAAATGACCAAGAAATAACTGCCGTTGCAATTCAATCCAGCTCAGTTGAGAATGCAAGAAGCCACTTGCTGACAGTGGTCCTTGGACCTTTAGCTTGAGCCTGCATTGGAACCAGGCTCGATTCAACACAACCAATGTGTGTCCAAACCAAGCAGCCAGAGAGTCCCTGCAAAAGAGACTCAGAATCTATTCCAATAGTCCTGCCTCCACAGGAAGTTTACCAGCACAAAGTCCGTAATATCAGGCCATCCGTAGAAACCTGAGAGGCTGATCCAAACCTTTCTGGTTGAGTGAGTCTCTCTCCTCCTCCTGCCTCAGCTGGATGGGAATTTTTATAAACAAAAATAATTTTGAACTTGCCTGGAGGTAGATTCCACTGAAAGGTTTCAAATTGGGCTTGGTCCATTGACGAGGAACTAATTTTTCAAACAACTCTTTCAATGGTTACTGGGTATTTACCTGTTTAAGGGACATAACACCCATTTCAGTGATAAAAGGTACCAAAGAATTTAGCAATGGGACTGTCACCTGCCCAAATTAACTTTAGGTGCTCTTGCAGTTAAATTGGCTTGACTTCACTCTTGAAAAATTGGCACACCACAACACACCGATTTCTATCTCAAAATGTTTATACAATGAGTGATGTGCCAAATGGTCGGGTTTCCCAGAGTCTGATGTAGGCAATATAGTAGCAAGGCCTCTTACTCTTGCAATATGGAGCATTTTCACTGCAGGTTAAATGCATGGATTCTCTCAATGGCTTCAGATGAAGCTATGTGATGGAACCTATTCACTGCTAAAGACAAGAACTCATGATAGGAAGGCAGTGAGAAGATTAGTCATCCCAAACTCTGCTATAAAGACAATATCAATCAGCGTATACAGTCCACAGGGTTAGACCTCACGGCCTACAATGGTATGTCCCATCCGTTCTGTAGAAGCAGAACAAGCAAGAGAACATCACTGCACAGTCTTGGCTAACAGTATGGGGAGCTTGGGCACAAGCTTGCCTGGCAAATTTCCTGTACCCAATGTATGGAAACCGACTTCCAGTATGAGCGGTAGTCTGTTTCCATACATTCGGCAATGATATTGACGTTGAGTGCTATGGGGAAATTATACAGTAAAACTTCATTAATCAGACACACTCAGCACTTCTAATAATACTCCAATAAAGTTTTAATTTACTTTTTGTTACACGGTAGAATAACAAATAATCCAGCGAATCCAATTTCATAGGAGCATGGGGAACAAAACCAGGCAAGTTTTAAGGGAACACAGGAAATGGGGCCCTAGTGAATAACAGGGAGTGCAGGAAATAGTACCCTAGTGTGTTTAATGGAAGTGCTGAAACCAGGGCCCCTGTGTGATCAAGGGAAGTGTGCAACCAGACCCCAGTGTGTGAAAGGGAGTGAGGGAAGTGGAGCCCTTCGTGTTAATGGGTGCGTGGGAACCGTGGCCCCAATGTGTTACAAGTGAGCCACATGCTAAACCTTTGGGATGGTTAAGACAGTGGATGATCAGAATTTTACCGTAGTTTGGTGGAGACACAGAAGATCCTGATGGAGTCTTTCAGACAAGAGAGCCAGGAGGATAAAACAGGAAGATATGTACCAATCTCAGCAAAAGAAACAACTACTGCCATCAGGAGGGATGAAATGCTATAACCAACAAATGCCACCATGTGGGCTGAACCAAGGAACAAAAGGAAGGGCTATCCCCTTATTGGAAGGGTACCACATGCCCACATACAGAGGGAGGTAGGAGAGCAAATGTATAAGCAAATTTCAGGAGTCTAAATAATAATGAGGAATGTTTTCTTTGTAATACAGAAGAGATGGGGATAAAGCAGTGAGTAGCTTGGACAGGGTGAACAGGAGCGGCAGATTCCCCTTGTAGAAAGGAGAAGAATCAGGGGGCTCAGATTGAAATTATTGGCAGAAAGATTAAGGGAGATTTGAGGAAGTGTTTTCTCACTCAACAAATAGTGAAGGTCGGTAACACTGCATTTAACAAAATATTCAGTTGATCTCTTCAACAACCATAGCCCGCATGTTGTGCGCTAAAAGCCAAGACGGAGGATTAAACTAAAGTCCATGATGGGCAGAACAGCCTTTTGTCTGCCATGAATTTTGATGATTCTAGATGGACCATGCTCTGGCTGGTGTAGCCAGTCACAGGCAGAGCTCTTTCTCATTTTCCACATACAGCAAGCAGCCACAATGCACAAAGTATTTGACCCATTTTGCCTCTCTGAGAGCCATGACCAAACTGAAACTGACTACTCGATGTCAAACTCTTGTGACAGCAAAGGATCGAACCTGCAGATGATGTGTAGAGAGGAAGTAGCCAGCCCTTTCTGTTTCATTTTGTAACAGCTCACATCCTGCTGCACCTGGGCTGACAAGAGCAAAAGACACACGTCAGTTGCCAATGCAGCACAAATCAATACTGCTTGGATGAAAGGTCCTTGGCTTCAACACCTTTCTTGATCAATGTCAAGAGAAACAGAAAAATGTGCGAGAGGGACTCAAGCGTTCAGTCAGAGGGAGATCTTTGAACACTCGTCAGAAATCTCATTTAATAGAACATCTGCCAAATGTTACAAGAGATCCTAATAGTAAAAACTTTTTGTTGGAATTCTGACTGATGTGTCTGCCAGTGAAGCTAAGGAGAAAAAGGGAGACCTATTTGAATATTACTGCAGTTTTAAAGCTACACTTGAAGTAAGATGACCGAGGTACAGTAGCATAGTGGTTACATTACAGTTCCACCAGCATTCTGGATGATTGATCCAAAGGCACGAGTTCAAATCCCATCCTGGCAGCTGGTGAATTTAATTTCATGTAATTAAGTAAGCAAACATGTTTTCTTTTAAAACAAAAGGCCAAACTCAACAACAATAAAACCAGAAGATTATCATAAAAATCCATCTAGTTCATCGTCTGCCTCAGAGAAGGGCATTTACTACAAGTCTGAGGTGTTGTACTTTGGAAGGTCAGGTGCAAGAGGAAAGTATGCAGTTAATGGCAGGACCCTTAGGAGCACTGATATACAGAGGGATCTTGCAGTGCAGGTCCATAGCTCCCTGAAAGTGGCAATGCATGTAGAAAGAGTGGTAAAGAAGGCTCGGTGTGTTGAACACAAATATTGGGAAGTCACGTTGAAGCCGTATAAAACGTTTGGAGTATTGTGTGCAGTTCTGGCCACCTCATTCCAGGAAAGATGTGGAGACTTTGGAGAGGGCACAGACGAGGTTTACCAGGATGTTGCCTGGATTAGAGAGGATGAGCTATAAGGGGAGGTTGGACAAACTTGGATTGTTTTCTCTGGAGAGTCGGAGGCTGAGGGAGCCTGAAGAAGTAATAAAGTTATGAAAGGAATAGATGGAGTAGATAGTAAGAGTCTTTCTCCCCAGGGCGGAAGTGTCAGATGGTAGAGAGCATATATTTAAGGTGAGGAGGGGAAAGTTGAAAGGAGATTTGTGAGGCAAGTTTTTATTGACAAAGAGAGTGGGAGGTGCCTGGGATGCGCTGCTAGGGGAAGTGCTGGAAACAGATACAAAAGCCATGTTTAAGAGACATTTAGACAGGTAGGTGAACAGGCAGGGAATGGAGGGGTATGGATCATGTGCAGGCAAATGGGATTAATTTGGATTGGCATCATGGGTGACACAGACATCGTGGGCCAAAGGGCCTGTTCCTGTGCTGTACTGTTCCATCTTCTGTGTTCTATCTGGGCAGCTTCTGCAACAACATACTCACTGAGGGATCTCCACAAGCTAAGTGTAGATTTCAGGTGGCTCAGCGGCAGCCAACAACCAGGGAACTCTGGGCCAACATACCCATCGTCCAATCACAGTATATATTTAATTGTCTCAGTCAAAATAGGCTAAGTATGAATAGACCAGCCCATTGGTTGTTTCCAGATCTGACTATTAATAGTGACTCACAGCACCAATTTCGTCTTCAAAAAATGTAGTCTTTTTTCACTTCATGTTTGCTAGAACATGGCACAGTTGTTTCATTGGTGTTAATTCTGCGATTAACACTCGTTGCAAACAAAAATAATGCACAGGTGCTTTTCTGGCCTAGACAGAAACTGCCCAAAACTATTTTTTTTAAATGAGAGTATCCCTTAATATGGTTTGACTTGACAGAAAATAGGAAGAGAAAGAGTAGGAGGAGGAAGAGGAGATGGAGGAGAAGGCAACAGAGATGATACATAACTATTGGTATTGGTTTATTATTGTCACTTGAAGTGAGGTACAGTGAAAAACTTTTTCTTGTATACCGATCGTACAGGTCAATTCATTACACAGTGCAGTTACATTGAGTTAGTACAGAGTGCATTGAGGTAGTACAGGGTAAAATGTCACAGCTACAGGGAAGTGCATTGCAGGTAGACAATAAGGTGTAAGGTCATAACGAGGTAGATTGTGAAGCCAAGAGTCCATCTCATCGTATAAGGAAACCGTTCAATAGTCATATCACCATGGGATAGAAGCTGTCCTTGAGCCTGGTGGTATGTGCCCTCAGGCTCCTGTACCTTCTGCCTGATGGGAGAGGGGAGAAGAGAAAATGACCTGGGTGGGTGGGGTCTTTGATAATACTGGCTGCTTCACCAAAGCAGTGAGAGGTATAGACAGTGCCCATAGAAGCATAGAACAATACAGCACAATACAGGCCCTTCGGCCCACCATGTTGTGCCGACCTTCAAACCACTCCTAAGACTATCTAACCCCTTCCTCCCACATATCCCTCGATCTTAAATTCCTCGATATGCTTATCTAACAATCTCTTGAACTTGACCAATGTATCAGGAAAGCCATGCCCTCTTGTATTGAGCATTGGTGCCCTGGGAAAGAGGCGCTGGCTGTCCACTCTATCTATTCCTCTTAATATTTTGTATACCTCTATCATGTCTCCTCTCATCCTCCTTCTCTCCAATGAGTAAAGCCCTAGCTCCTTTAGTCTCTCCTCATAATCCATATTCTCTAATCCAGGCAGCATCCTAGTAAATCTCCTCTGCACCCTTTCCAATGCCTCCACATCCTTCCTATAATGAGGCAACCAGAACTGGACACAGTACTCTAAGTGTGTCCATGGAGGGGAGGCTGGTTTCCGTGACATGCTGGGCTGTGTCCACAACTCTCTGCAGTTTCTTGCGGTCCTGGGCAGAGCAGTTGCCATACCAAACCGTGATGCATCCAGATAGGATGCTTTCTATGGTGCATCAATAAAAGTTGGTGAGTGTCAAAGGGGACATGCCAAATTTCTTTAGCCTCCTGAGGAAGTACAGGCACTGGTGAGATTTCTTGGCTGTGACGTCTACATGGTTGGACCAGGACAGGCTATTGGTGATGTTCGCACCGAGGAACTTAAAGCTCTAGAGCTCTAAACTAGAGTTGCTTATAGTTATTACATGCAACCAAAATAAACACATGTTAATCAAACAGTGTCTAGACAGCTTCATAATAAACCTTGGGTAAGATCTTGTCATTGAAGTTCACTGAAGAACAACAATGCCACAGGGCATAGTACTAGGGAGTCAACTACTTATAATCTATATCATTAACTTGGGTGAAGGGGCCAAGTGTACTCTGGCTAAATCTATTGATGACTCAAAAGATAAATAGGCTAGCAAGTTGTGAGGAGGACACAAAGAGCCTGCAGAGGGACATAGATAGGTTAAGTGAATGGGCATGATGTTGAAGACAGGAACCCCACCACCTTCCAAGCTATAAAGCTGTTAACCAGCAAAGAACTCCAGGTTGAGCCGGAGTTCCAGGGCAGGGCCTAAGAGAAGCCCATTCCATGGAGAATGATCCCAACTTCACCAACAAAATTCACACATGAATCCTAGCCAACTCATTGAGGTGTTATTGATAACAATTCAGCCTTACCTCAGAATAAACAGAGACAAAATCAGCCAGAACTGAGATTAAAGGGAACTAAAGCAGCATCCAGATTAATTATAAATGAAAATTTAAAAAAGGCTGGAAATTGGAAATAGAAACTGAATGCAAAAGACCTAATGCAAGTTTGAGGAACAGCAGCTCATCTTCTGTCTGAGAACTTTGCAGTCTCTGGTTTCAATATCAAATTCAACAATTTCAGGTAACTCACTTTCTCTGTTGGATCAGAACTGGCTAGTTTGACTGTAAGGTTTTCTATCTTAGTTTTTTCCTCTCTCCACAGACGCTGCCTGATCTGGGGGGCATTTTCAGCATTCTCCTTTTGGTTTCAGATTTTAGCAACAGCTCTTCTGTGCATTTTGCAGCTCTAATGTGACTGTTTGCTTTCTCTCCTCCTAACTGCCTTCATTAAATATTCACCAGACACCTTTTATAACATCAGGGTCACCCGGATGATGCTGGCCTTACCCTATCAGAAATATTCACTTCACCCTATCCATCCCTTTCCCACCCTCTCTGAAACTGAAATTTGGCTTCTCACTTTCTCAGTTCTGATGAAGGGTCTGTGACTTGAAACATTAACTCTGCTTCTCTTTCCACAGATGTTGCTTGATCTGCTGAGTGTCTCCTGCATTTTCTATTCATATTTCAGATTAATTGTAGATGGATCCCTAATTACAAGTGGTTGGACATTCCATATTTTTTGCTAAGCTGATCAAATATTTGTAGATGTCAATTCAGATGTGAACAGAGTATACCAGTTTACTTGTACATAAAGCGCCTCCAAATGCTTTAATTCAATCAACAAAGTCCAATAGGTTTTCTGAACACTGATGTTATTCTATTAATAGAGCAACAACCTATCCTCATGGTGATAGTGCTTTCTTCTTCCACAAATTTCATCCCTTAATTAAAATCTATTTGCCTTTTATAAACTTTAAGTAGCAGAAATAATTCTCTGGAGTAGAGGAAAAAGGAACTCTCCAAACACATCCAGGGAGAAAATAAAGGCTGCATTGCTAACAAATTACTGTTGCTGGCATCAACGGACAACTTCATTTGTGCACTGTTTCAGCAAAGGCTTTTAAATAAACAAGTTACCCCTGCATTAGGATAGAAGACTGAGGATGTGTTTAGAATTAAGCATACCACAATCAAATTTTACCTTCAAACTGAAGTTCTCTCATATCTACATCATTTGAAGAAATTGGATCAGAGTACAATATTGAGCACTATGCACATCGATGTCGGCATGAACACATATGGTGCAATGGACATAAGAGGAGTCCAGCAACATATAGTCCATCTTCTTGCAAGCACCACATTACTTGCAAAAGCAAATCTAGCACAAATATGATTAGTCATTTGCCAAATGAATCCTTGACCCATGTGTAACAGCAGCCACTTCTATTTTTGATGATATTTTCTCCACACTCTTCATGAATTACATGAATTCTATTGTGCCATGTGCACATGCAATCACACAAGCTACATACTAATATTTAGGTTTAAGAAAAAAAGTTTACTGCACCCAAAGTGTTAATAAACATACATTGCAGTTAGGTCAGTGATTTCATTAAAGTTTCCATTACCACCTTAACAATCATTCACATTGCATCTACTTTTTTGGTAGAAGAGGTGCTTCTCTGATCAGGCAGAAACACACGGCAGATTCTCAATGATTTGCTGGTTCACGTGAAGCAATGGGCACACGGTGTGGTCCCGTGGGCAGAAAGCCCCAAGTGCCAGCATGCTCAGTTTTGCTGGTTCATTGTATTATCACAATGAAGAATTGAACCTGATAATGAACAGCTAATTATTAGGAAATAAAATGCTGTGATACATTCAATCCAATTCTCCTGGAAGCTAGAATAAAGAGAAGGTTGCAGGAGTGGAAGAGAGAAAGCCATGTCTCATTTGTTCCCGATGTATGAAAAATAGCATGAATTAAACCAACTAAATCATCATCACATTCAAACACATTTGCCTTGCTATTAATACTTCCCCATCCACTTATCATCCGACATTGGCGGGTGGAGAAGGGGCCACAGAGAAGAGAGCAGGGCACAATGAGTGCCTGTAAAATTAATACACGAAACATGAGTCTAGTACACCATGCACCAATAATCTGCTTTTAAACTGGGAAATATTGGACTTTCCAACTATCTTGCTCTGGAGGGGTTGCCCACAATTAACATATTAATTAACATATTTAAATTGGGTTCCTATAATTGGCAGACTGATTTGCAATTGGTGGCAGCTCCCCAGGTTGCCTCTGGCTGGCAGTGAAAATTATTCCTACTTTATTGGAATGATCAAAATGTCCAGTCTTAATAACTTAGCTCTGCTTTCCCAGTTCCACTTGGGACACTACTTGATGAGTGTACCTGCTACGACAAGTGTCCTTCAGAGAGTTGAGTTGCTCCTAACAAGAATCTCATAATTGGCGGCTCCAGATGAGGAAATGAATGAGACGTGGGTGAGTTTTCAACCCAGCTCCAGATGGCCAGCACTGAAAAAAAGCGACAGAGAGGTTGAGGTTACAAATAAGTAGCATTAATCTAAGTGGGATCAGTGTGCTTTAACTGTTTGCTTCTTTGATTCTGAGAATGGCCATATCAGTGGTGATCACAGATATCAATAGCCTCTGAGAAGGTCTGTTAGACTTGGAGGCCACATATTAGTAGTGGCTGTGAAGATGATCAGACCACTCTCTTCTATCCAGTGTTAGAAACGAGAATGCTCTACCTGTTAGGCAATCAAAATCGGCCACATACATTAATGATATCACCATATGTGTCAAGCATGAAGGAACATGAACCCGCATTAGGTGGATTGCAACATGAAGTGCCAGGTCCAATTTTCTAATAGGCAGCACTTAACAGATCAAAATTTATCCAAATGCTTTTTATGTGCTATTTACTCATTGAAGCCAGATTCCAGTTTCTAGGCAATCCACTCTAAGCTTTCTATTCAACCTCACTCAGGCCAGTATAGTGACGCAGCTGGTAGAGCCACTGCCTCACAGCGCCAGAGACCCGAGTGCAATCCAGACTTCGGGTGCTGTCTGTGTGCAGTTTGACCCCACTATTTTGCACCTGTGACTGTGTAGATGTCTTCTGGGTGCTCCAGTTTCCCACATCCCAAAGACATGCAGGTTGGTAGGTTAATTGGCCACTATAAATTGCCCCTGGTGCGCAGGTGAGTAATACAATCTGGGGAAATTGATAGGAATGTGGGATTCATGTAGGATTAGTGTAAATGGGTTGTTGATGATCAGCACAGACTCAATGGGCCAAATGGCCTGCTTCCATGCTGGTTGTATCTCTCTCTGTTGTACTTGACTCTCTGACTCCTTTGTGAAAATTATTTTGGAACTGCTCTTCATCTTGAAAATCACAAAAGCATCCCATAACCTTACTTTCTTCAGTGCAGGCATTCCCCTGTAGCGACAGACTGGAGTCAGAGTTATAAAGGTTATCTTCCTATGAAATAGGGTCTGAGCCTCATACCTGAGGCAGGACTGGTACTCTGATGATAATATGCCGGTTTACCTGCACTACAAAATGGCAACACTTTGATAAAATATTTCATTGGCCGTAAAATGTCGATCCTAAGACTGCAAAGGAAAGGCACTAGTCTTTAATAAAATTTACTACACCGAGTCCTACTTTACAGATAAACAATTATGTTCATGCACACAAGTATATGCACATGCGCCCTTATAAACATATACATGCCCACGTGTAGAAGATAAATTTTTGCCTTCTATCACTTTGAGAGAGATTTCTAATTTAAGTCAGGGGTTGAGGAAACTACAAGAAATATAAATATTTGAAAACACAGGCTGCACCAAAATGTTCCTCATTGTGTTTTTAAAAAATCACTTCAATTTAATTATTTTTTATGCTGATCAGCCACTACCACAAGACATCTGTGTTACTCACGTCCTCTGCTGCAATATAAATGGAAGTTTGCTCTCCATCACAGACAGCTGAACACAGCAATTCTGTCCATTGCTAGGACCCAAATGTTAAACCACTGTGTGCCACTCTAAACTGAATATAAAAATGAATGATAAAGGTTCAGGAATGGCCTAGGAAGGAGGACTATATGCAAAGCTGAATATTATACTCACTGCTGCAAATTAGATGGAGTCTCCTATCTTGGTTATCAAATCCAGAATTTGACTTTGCATACATTTGGGTGATAAGAAATTAATGGGGCAAACAACCAATCTGATACAGAATTTTAGCACTCCAATCTATTTATACAAAAACAAAAGGTTTCACATTTAACTTGCTGGTAGAATTGAACTCCAAAGTACTTATTTCATCAGATCTCTTAAGTGAAGTTGGATGTGCAATTTTCAATATCACTGATACTCACATGCAGAGAAACCATTCATTAAAGCAGTTTTCCTCTGCCTTTATGAAGGCAACATCTAAAAACGAAATCTAATTTGCAGGGGTGTGAACATACTAAGCTACTGCCTGATTGAGATGAAAGTAAATTGTAACCAATGATCAACATAAAATCATTATATTCCTGGAATGTTTGTTAATCCACGGAGGTGCTCTGTACACAATGAGAAAATGCACAGGTACTCAACTATTTTGTGATTTTTTAAAAACAAAAAATATATATTTAATAGCTCTAATACAGATTTTAACACCAGGTCTAGAACAGGCCTGTTCCTGGAGGCAGGAGGCCTGGTATTTTGAAAGGCAAAAGGGAGAAAAAACAGTTACAAAGGGGAAAGAGTGATGGGGGTATGTATTGTGGAGGGCTGGGGCTATCACGTGACGGCCCTGTCCAGCACCTGGTTGAAAGACACACCACTGTCAATCAAGGTCTGGCTCCACCCCCACCCATCAGCGCACACCCGACAATTGGCCTTCTCAGCACCTTTGTACCTGGCCTCGTTGCCATTGGTCTCCGGTGATCGATTAGTTCCTGCTGGCACCGGGCCATTGGCCCTTTCGAACTACCTGGGCTGGACCACCCCCAGCCCTCCAGCACTATAAAGAGTGCCCCATGTGCTAGTTCTGTCTCTTAGTTCCCCCGGAGGAATCGTGCAACAACGCTGGAGAGACAACTGGTAAGCTGTGCACTGTGACAGGTTTAGAAGCATCTTAAGTTAGGATTCCTGGGGGCGTGGAGCTGTGCCTGCACTGAGTCAAGGGTTGGTGGGTAGCGTATTGCTTTTCCTTGATTGTTTGTACCCAGTTCGTTGTGTGTGCGTGTGTGTATTTTACCCTTGTTGCAATTTTCCCACGCTCACTATCACTGGTGTGTGCATGTGTGTGTGTGTGTGTGTGTATTGCCCCTTTACCCTTTCCCCGCGTTTACCTTTGTAAATAAATCATTTAATTCTAAGGCTGTGTCCAGAGTCCTTTACTTTCGAGACCTCGAACTTGTCCCACAACAGGGTGGGAAAATTGACCAAGGGTTTAGAAACTCACATTACTTTTGTGGATACCCAAAGGGTATTCCCACCTCACCAGAAATTACAAAAATTAACTTTTTACTCATTTTTTACCCCATCTCCAGTTGTCCCACGAGACTGTATGCTGATGCTATGTACACTATAAGTCTCCCATTTTCAAGCATGGCAAAACTGAGATAAGCAGGTTCTTGGGACACTTAGTGGAAGGACCCAGCGACAATAGTGGGCCAATAGGTGGTGTACAGTGATATTTACTCACCCAATCCCTCAAGCCCCCAATCCAGTTTCCATTGGATTGAGCCTTCTGAATGTCACAAAATCATTGGTTATGGACTTACAGACTCGCATATGTAGTTAAAGCATTTGACCATTGACTGGGAGTATCAATCGTTATTTGAAAATTCCCTGACTCTTTGAATAAAATGATTTCTCACAACAAAACAGGTCAAGAACACATCCAGTGATACAATGACGTTGTTGTATCATAGCTACCTAAAGAAAAAAATACTGTTAATGTCAAGTTGATTTGACAGTTAGGACAGGACATTACACCTAGCTTGCATTCACACCTTGTACCCTTACAGCACAATCTCTGATTTCATGACACTTGCAGAGACCTGGAGCTTCCCTGCCAAGATAGAACGACAATCAGGTGTCTGATCACTCGGGCATTTCTCCTGTGCTTCCCAGCAATCCAGAGGTCCCAAGGGAAGCACTAACCAGTAGACTTAAAGCAGCAATTTATTCTTTAGTCAAGTATCTAGTCATGAAAAGGGCCTTTTCAGTTATTATCATAGTGTGTGCAAGATTACTCTACTCTTCAAGGGTGGCAGAAGCAGGGGATAAGACGTCTCTGATTAAAATACACACACACACAAAAAAATCTGGATAAAATAAGTAAAATAAATAGATTACTTCCACTCTTGGTATTAACATTGACTTTCCAACAACAGCACAATTCAAGTTTTTTTTAGTTTCAATCAAATATTGAAGTAAAATGGGGTGCATTGAAAATTAACTCTATAAAATGTGTGCTTCATCTGATCTACAGGGTCATTGGTAAATCCCTGTAGTTTTCAGGCACCAGTATGCATGTGTGAGCATTCAAGGTCACAAGCATAACTTGCAAGTACAATCCTTTTACGTACTTTGAGTATTGAAGCTGCATTTACTGGCATCGGGTTGTCCTACAAGTTAATTCTATACAATTCCACAAGCACATAAAAATCTCTAATGTCACAGATGTAGAGAATAATTGTTTGGTTATGCCTTCAGAAATGAGTGGAACTATTGTTAAGTATGAATTAAAAATTATTACTGCATTTGAATACAGTATTATGGAACCAAAAGTAGTCCAATAAACTGAAGGTCATGCCTTTTCTTAGTATTTCTTTATAGAGTCACATGACATGAATAAACAGCAGAAACATCAAGGTCAATCTGGCTAATGTTCCAACACTTGAAAACTAGTTTAAAATCTTATTTCTCTCATAAATCTGTCTCTCCTGGCCAAACAAAGGACAAATATCCATGTCCTTTCTGCAAGTCATGTCACTGCTTGATAAAAAGAATGAGACAACTGAGACAGATATTATATTCTGGGTGGCTGGTTTAGCAAGGAAGAACAGACAAAGGCACCAATAACATCCATAGCCAAGTCTCAATACGCCAACAACTGTTCAACCAAAATGCCCAGCAGATCAGTGGGAATCAACTGCCCTATTGCTAAAATAGAGTACCTCAGAAACTGTCCAGCTGACACAAGTATGGAAACAGGGGTTACAGGGCAATCAAAAGTGTTCGGAGTGTCAGTTTCCTGTTCCATTTGAACTGCCTCCCACTGCTCTACTAGATGGGGAATTAAAATACCCTTCAATCTCCCAGAAGTTGCACACCTTACTATTATAAAGGGATAAACTTGTGAATGTTTTATCCCAATTTACTGTTTTACACGTGCACTAGAATTACTGTACAATCAGCAAGCCAATGAAATGCTATAGGTAATATCCAGTACAGCAAGATTTAGGCAGGATTCTGACTTATACGTGTTCAGTTATAATACCGTGGATGGTAGCTTCACATCCTTGGCTCCTCAGCCAAGCACATACCCCAGATGTTAAACTACCACTTGGAAACAGCACAGAACTGAGTTTAAAAGAAGTACCAATATAATACTTCAGTCTATGGTGCAGGAATAAGATAAGAACACTTGGATATTAAATATCCGATCTATTAGGAATCAAAAGAAATTGTGGGCTAAGCCAATACTCTTCATGGTGACTCACAATAAAATTGAGGTATAAAGGTGGGTAATCTGTTTTACTGCTGGAAGGTTAATGTTGGTCAAAGCATCTACCCAATTTCTCTTCAAATAATCCCATGGGACCATTTATATCCAACTGAAAGACAGAAGCTACAGGACAACACTGATGACTTCTGTTGAGTGGAATGTAAAGCCATAACATTACAAATCAACGAACACAGTTACTACTAAGCTCTGAGATAGGACTTGTGTTTATATTCATTACACTGCACAAACAGAATGACTGTATCAAAAATGTCCCATCAGATTCCATGCTCCAGATATTTTGCCAACCTTGGAATAAGACAACTTCCAAACCAAATTCAACTTGTCCATAAGGTAGTGGAGGTCTTATTTTATATCTTAAAATGACACAGATGGATGCTACTTGGCCTTTCAGGTTCATGCCAGCAACGAGGGGAACAATCCCATTAGTCCCATTCCCCCTCCTCTGTACCTCTGCAACTTAATCTCTCTCACATGTCCATCAACTCCTATTTTTTTTTGTCAGTAACTTACACTAGGTGTAATTTTTAACCTATTGGCATTTCTTTTGGAATGCAGGAAAAAACTGGAGCACCCAAAGGAAACCGAGGTCAGAATCAAATGTAGCTTCCTGAGGCTAGGAGGCAGCGGCATGCGATAGATGTGCAAGCTGTAGGAAACCAGTGTAGCCGAGGCAATAAAGAACAGTACTGAAACAAAAGCAAAGAATACTGGAAATACTCAACAGGTTTGCCAGTATCTGTGGAGAAGTAAAGAGTAAGATCACCAACTTGAAGTGTTCTTTCATCTGTTGTTTTTACTTCAGATTTCCAGCAGCTGCAGTTTTTTGCTTTACTTTCAACATGGTTAAACCTGCGTAGATTTTTTTTTGCAGGCCCAAATTCATTTAAAGATCTCCCTTGAAAGCATCAACAGGAAGATGACAGGGAGAGTGAAAACTTCTGGAGCTCATGCCAAGTACCAACAGATTAATGTCAAGTAATGTGACAGGTAAACTGAGAAATAGTCGTCGTGATCAATACCAGACAGAATATTTCATTGAGCCTACTTCCCGACTTCTGTTTTCTTTGCTTCTCATAGAAATGGGGAAAAAGGTTATAAATGTGCCCACAACTGATCACCTGCAACAAAAGTACCATAACCTCTAACAGTGCACATGGAGGCTGAAGATCATAAAGTAGAAAGATTGCTCTCAATTCAGGGCTCCTGCCAAACCTCTGTTGTTTTTATTCTACCTATCCTATTCTTTCATTTACACACTGGAAACTTTATCCATATTGTGCTGAATTATCTGTTGGCTTCTCCTCAGGTCATTATAGTAACCTTTCTTCATTTTCCATCTCTCTGAGTTACCCTGTCCCACTGGATACACAGCACTCCACAACATGTTGTGCCTCTTAGCTAATGTCTACCATGTGCTATTCATCAATCTTGTGGGATTCAAAGTGTAATTTAAAATGGCAAGTGCACACAGGGCCTTGGTTTAACATTAGAAGTCTTTCACATCCCTTTCAGTGAGAGAGACAATGATGGTGGCAGGAAGGAAGCTGGAACCTACAGGGGAGCAGGACTTGTTTTCAAAGGGGAAATGCTTTTTAACATGAAACCAAGGCCCTGGGTGGTCTCATAGTTGGACATAAAAGATGTCTCACCTGATAATTCTTTCAAAAAAATAAATGTAAAGAATTAACATTGAATGTTTAATGTTACAAAGTGATAAAAGGCATCTTTTAATCAAAAATCATGGACTTTGAGTTTTCCAATTTCAAGCAACCCACACCCTTGGTATTCTTCTCCCACACACACACTCACCCATCCACCTAATTTTCTTCTTTTGTTCACTTTCCCCCATCCCTTTCCCCCACCTGGCTTCATCTACCCATTATCTCCTCTACATCTGGTTCCACCTACCACCTTCTAGCCTCTGCTCCACCCCTCCCTTGCACTGCTATATACTAGCAATCTTTCCTCTTCCCTCAGTCTAGATGCAGGGCCTCAACCCAAAACATCGACATACACCTTTTGCCTCCACAGGTGCTGAGTTCTTCCAGTGATCTTTTCTTCAGTATGAATGCTGCCTTGCCCTGCCTCCAGGATGAAAGCAGAGTTATTGCTGGAGTCCTTCGATCATCACTTCTGAAACAGATTATCTGATCATTATCAGACTGACGTTTATGGGAGCTTATTCTGAGAAACTTGGATGCCTTGTTTCCTAAAGTACTGCCGTGACCATACTTCAAGAATATGTTATTGACTGCGATGAGCTATGGGGCATCCTGAGAGAGAAGTAAAAGGCATTATATGAATGCAACTTTCTTTTCATTTTGTCTTCTTTAATGTTCCACTATGGACACTGCCAGCAGAGTGCTGGAAAAAGAAGCCAAGGTGATCCTATCACTGACAATGTGTGCAGCCTTGTGAAATATGTGTTCCAGGCTGCACTTCATTGTGAAGCATATGGCATTTTAAATAACATCTGCAGAGTACCTCACTTGTCATCGCAAGAAGCCAATTCATGCACTACTTGCTTAGAAGTACAGGCACTGGGTTTCAATAACAAAACTAGGAACAGGAGCAGCCAAACAGCCCTCAAGCCTGCTCCACCATTCAATAAGATCACGGTGGATATGTCCATTCATCTCAAGTAAACTTTCCTGCCTAACCCTCATAACCTTCAATTCCCATATGATTCAAAATTCTGTCTATTCAGCCTTGATTATACTTAAGGACTCCTTTTAGTGCCTAAAACTAAGTTTTTTCACTATTTTTTTTATTATGTTAGTGGGATTTGGATACCATAGGTAAGGCAAGCACTTATCGTCAATCCCCAATTGCTCCTTCAAGAACTCTTCTACTTCTGGCTGGCCTGTGAATTCAGTAGACCTAAGTTCTATGTCCTGCTTCATAAGGATTTCTCTTCTCCACCCATTCATGACTTCCCTCCATCCTCCAGTTTAATCATAAACATTGCTCTTACATTGATTTTGCACTTACATGTTATATGTTATGCTGCCTGCTTCCAATCCAAGCATGACAACTCCATCTGTACACTGACTAGATTGATAAAGTATGGTAGCCAAAGGGGGCTGTGATTATGGATTTGGGTACTGGCTTATCCAATCTGGCAAGTTTATTTCACAAGTATATTAAGAGTATATTTATTAAGAGTATATTAATTAAGAGTATATTCACAAGTATATTAATGATAGAAAAATAGGGGGCTATGTGGAAGGGAAGGGTTAGATAGATCTTAGAGCAGGATAAAATGCCGGCACAACATTTTGGGCCAAAGGGCCTGTACTGTGCTATTCTAGTACGAGGGTAACCAGAGAAAGAGTAGGACCCAACAGGGACCAAAGGAGCAGTCTATGCATGGAGCCAGAAGACATTGGTGAGGTCTTAGCTGAATGCTTTTCATCTATATTCACTTAAGAGAAAGGCATTGTAGTTGGAGATTTCAGTTGGGACAGTAAAATTCCAGAGTACATTAACATTAAAAAGGAGGTATTAGATGTCTTAGCAGGCATAAAAGTGGATAAATCTCCAGAGCCTGATGAGATCTATTCCATGGGAAGCAATTGCTAGGTTCCTGACAGAGATACTTAATCTTCGCTGGCCCCAGGTGAGATGCCAGATGACTGGAAGACAGCAAACAACATAGTACCTTTATTCAAGAAGGCAGCAGGGAAAAGCCAGGTAATTATAGGCTGGTTAGTCTATCATCAGTGGTAAGGAAATTATTGGAAAAAATCTGAGGGACAGGACTAATTTATATCTGGAAAGGCAGGGATTGATCAGGGATAGTCAGTGCTGAAATATCGGTGGGGGATCCTGTCAGACTAACTTAATTGAGCTTTTGGAAGAGGTAACTAAATATATTGATGAGGGCAGAGCTGTTCCTGTGATTTACATAGACTTCAGTAAGGCCTTTGACAAGGACCCACATGGAAGGCTGGTCCAAAAGATTAGACCCCATGAGACTCAATGCAAATTGGATCAGTAACAGTAGACAGAGGGTGATGATGGAGGGTTGCTTTTGTGATTGGAGGCCTGTGACCAGCAGTGTACTACAGGAATCAATTCCTATTTGTTATTTGCATTAACAACTTAGATGTGAATGTAGGAGTTACGATTTGCAGACAACATGAAAATTGGTGTAATTATTGATTGAGGAGGGCAGTCTTAGGCTATAGAATGATACTATTCAACTAGTAAATTGGCAGGGCAATGGCAGGTGGAATTTAATCCTGATAAGTGTGAGGTAATGTATTTTGGGGAGTTTATTAAGGGTAGGACAAATACCATGAATGTCAAAGGAACAGTGGTGGCAGCACAGGTAATAGGGTAGTGGAAAAAGCTTATGGAATGATTGCCTTCTTTTATATAGGTCAAAGAGTATAAAAGCAGAGAGCAAAAAGAAACAAACTGCTGGAAGAACTCAGCGGTTCAGGCAGTGTCTGTAGAAGGAAATAGACAGTCGACTTTTCGGGTCAAGACCCTTCACCTGGACTGCCAGTCGACTGTCCATTTCACTCTACAGGTACTGCCTGACCCACTGAGTTCCTCCAGCAGTTTGTTTTTTGCTCCAGATTCCAGCGTCAGCAGTCTCTTTTTTCTCTGTAAGAGCAGAGACATCTTACAACTACAACTTTACAAAACATTGGTTAGACCACAGCTAGAATATTGGGTGCAGTTGTAGTTGACGTGATTGCACTGGAGAGGGTGCAGAGGAGATTTACCAGGATGTTGCCTGGGATGAAATGTTTCAGTAACAAGGATTAACCGCATAGGCTGCATTGGAGAAGAGGAGGCTAAGAGGGGACCTGAGAGATTTACAAAATTATGAGAGGCATAGATAGGACATATAGTTAGATTTGTTTTCCCTGTGGCAGAGGTGTCTAAGACCAAAGGGCATAGGTTCAAGGTGAGAAGATAAAGGTTTAGCGAGAATCCGAAGACGAATTTTTTCACCCAGAGGGTGGTTGCAATCTGGAACACACTGGCTAAGAAGGTGGTGGAGACAGGTACTCTCACATTTAAGAAGCATCTGAATGAGCACTTGAATTGCTAAGGTATACTAGGCTACAGACCTAGTGCTGGTAAATGGGATTAGTATAGCTAGCTACATGATGGTCAGAATGGGCACAGTGGGCTGAAAGACCTATTCTGTACTCTAAGAGGCTCTATGGGGCACTAGTGAGGCCTCATTTGGAATATTGTGTGCAGTTTTGGGCCCCACATCTTAGGAAGGATGTGTTGACGTTGGAGAGGGTTCAGAGGAGATTTACGAGGATGATTCCAGGAATGAAAGGGCTTACGTATGAGAAGCGTTTGTCGGCTCTTGGACTGTACTCGCTGGAGTACAGAAGAATGAGAGGGGACCTCATAGCAACATTTAAAATATTGATAGGAAAGGACAGAGTAAATGTGGCTAGGCTGTTTCCCTTGGTGGGTGAGTCCAGGACCAGAGGGCACAATCTTAGAATTAGAGGGTACAGTTTCAAAACAGAGATGAGGAAAAATTTCTTTAGCCAGAGGGTGGTGAATTTGTGGAACTCCTTGCCACGTACAGCAGTGGAGGCCTGATCAGTGGGGGCGTTCAAGGAGGAGATAGATAGATATCTAAATAGTCAGGATGTCAAGGGATATGGGGATAAGGCCGGTAATTGGGATTAGAATAGTTTTTTTTTCTTCTTCCCCCATTCCTCATTTCTCATTTCTATTTCCCTTTCCTTGGAGCAGACTCGATAGGCCAAATGGCCTGCTTCTGCTCCCTTGTCTTGTGATCTTGTGAAGACTATGGCTCCATGACTGAGATTACTGCAGACTTTGTTATGGGATGTATATGGCAGGATCTGGCAATGCAATAGCCATATAAAACCACCATAAAAACTCTGTAATTGCACAGATTCATCAATAGGCCATTTAGCTGGAACTGTTCCAAACTCTACATGATCTCCATCCACTCTTGTCCATTGAACTCTGAGTATATTATTAGAGAGGTTAGGTTTCCAGTCTACCATTGAGGGACATTTTCAAATCCCACCACGGCAGCTGGGGAATTAAATAAACCTGAAATTAAAAAGCAAGCCTCAGTGAAGATAGCCCTGGAACTACAGAATGGTAGCAAAAAGCCATATGGATCAAAGTTCTAATTTTCTTCAGGGAAGGAAGTCTTCCACTGCTGTCAGGCAATTAGTTGAAAAGATTTCTTTAGCACTAACGCACCACCATTGACAATGATCAGACCACATATCCAGAGCTATGGCACATGCTTAATTTTCTGCTTGAATGATTTCCCATTTATTAAGTTCAAAATACACCTCTACCATAACAAGCTCTGCATCAAGAGCACAAAACATGAAACTGTTCTCTATAGCATTCACAAGATGGTCAATGGGGCAGATATTTGTTGACATACAAAATTTATGACATACAAGCTGGCTGAAGATCTGCATTTCTTCTGAAGCCAGGCAAATATATTTCTGTTGGCCCAATAGGATGTCAATGACCAGTCACACAAAATCTGAATGCCCTGCAATAGTCCAGAAAGTAACTTGATTGAAAACCCCACACAGGAATTACCTGGTTTCAACACCCACAGTAAACTTTGGGTTGAACACTTGAAAAACATAACAGGTGCAGCAACCTTCTTCACTCAAGGGAAATTAAAGAATTGCCCTATTTTGAATGTTATGTGCAAACTGGCCACCACATAACTGTCATCATCTACCCTTACATAGGAGATGATGTTGTACACCAAGCATCTCCTGAAGCCACTAAATGGAGTGCCAAACTCAACTAAAGGTACCTTGATCCATTCAATGTAAAGCAACCTGGCTTTCCTGCCAGCCAATCAACCATTCTGTATTCAGTGCAGTTCAGAATTTATGCTGTATGCCTGTGAAATAGACAGCGATAATGGATCAAGGCTTCCTCACCAGATCACAGAAAAGCTCAACCTCTGATTCAGAAATCGCTTGGTTACCCCAATACCTGCAAGGTGGATATCAAGCAACTTACCATCCAAACCTGGAAATGTGCATCACTTTCTCTGTACATGCTTCTTCACTATTAGAAGAACTCACTGACCATGAGCAATCACAAAAAAGGATAAACCCAAAGCTCCAAAGGAATTTAAATCAAAGAAATTTATGACATAGAGAGAGTCAATTCAGCCTGGCATGCTCATGCTAGTCTAGAAGAGAGTTGTTGAGCAGAATATCACTTCTCAGCCTTTAGTCCATAACTTTGCAGGTTGCCTACACCACCTGTTCATTCAGGTACTTTATAAATTTGTTCAGGGTTTTTGCCTTCTCTATCAGTTCAGGCAATCAGTTCCTTACCCCACCGCACTTTGGATGAAAAAACAACTCAAATTACCAAAATCTTTTGCCTTTTACCTGAGATCCTTGTGCTTAGAGACTGACCCCACAGTTATGGGAAGCAGACGCTTTACATTTTCCTTATCTCTTTGATGGATTAAAACTCCCCAGGGTTCTAAAGAAAAATAACCCTAACTCAAGTAAACACCAGTCCACAGTTGTACAGGGGTTGCTACCAATCCACTGTTATTTACCACCTCAATGTGCACTTAAGCACAAACCTTCAGATGAGGGCCTAGCCAAACTAATACATCATATCATTTTATACATAAATCAAAAGCAGAACCACAAATTTGTTGACTATGCAACCTTATATATTACTTAATGCCCTCTTCCATGTACTTTCCTCCATTCCATAACTTCTACACAGAGATTCTGCAGAGGGTGATGCGTATATGGAATAAGCTGCCAGAGAAAGTGGTTGAGGCAGGTACAATAACAACATTTAAAAGACATTTGGACAAGTACATGGATAGGAGGGGTTTAGAGGGATATGGGCCAAATGAGACTAGCTTGGTGGGCACCATGGACAAGTTGGGCCAAAGGGCCTGTTTTCATACTGTATTACTCTCTATGATATCTGGAGCCCATTACGATGTTCTATGATAAGTGTGTCCACCATCACCAGAATCCTCTTCTCTCGTAATATATTTTATCATTGTTTCTTACAACATAGAAAGAGGCCATATGGCCCATCAAACCTGTGCCATCTCTCAGAGCAATTCCATTTTCCCGCAACCTATTCTCTCTCACCTGCCATCAATTCTCATACCACCTACTGATGCTAGGGAACAGGAGTGGACACAGAGAATGTGCAAGTACCACACAATCGAACCTGGATCGCTAAACCTGTGAGGCAGCAGCATCACCTGCTACATGGCTCAGAGTACGGTTCCCTGCCAGGTTGCTCTGTAGCCAGCAGTTCCTCATCATGTCCTCCTACAGAGGAGAGGGTAGCACGTCAGTCAGTAGGACGCAACAGTTCCAAATGATGCGTTGAAAGTCTGGGAGTGTGTGTAAGCTGCGAGATGTGTTGTGGAAGCATATGATTGAATGTTTAGGCACCTGACTGTTAGGAAGGCTTGCTAGTTGGTAGAGACCATTGCTGTTGAGAGACGGAGGTGTATGCAAGGATGGTGGTGCAGCTGTTGGTAAGTGAGCTATATTGATTGGCCTTGACCACAGAGGCTAGGTCAGTACCTTTCTTCTGACATTGGGAGTACATCTTCAGGACAGCACCCCTGGCATTCAGTTTCATGATAACCTCTTGTTTTTCTTACATCAAAGACTTGAAGTGTGCAAGACCTGGTGTCAAACACTTCTGCAAGGATTTTGTGGACAACATCTGAGAAGTGGAGTGCTCAGTTCCATGTCTGGCTTGCCACAGCTGTTCAATGACTTCCAACAGTAGTTGTTACATTCAGATGGTGCACAGGACTCCAGAAATTCCTCTGTTGCTGTACATTAATGCAAACTAAAAGTCACACCCTCATAGCCAAAATACTCGAGTCACTATTTGAGACATGCACACAAATTTACTTAGTGAATGCCACAGGGATAGAACCCCTGTGCATCACCACTCTATTGCATGTTTTCCAACGCCATTGAATTTTTACCCCAAAGAATTTACTTGGTTGTTTTATATATATATGCTGTAACTAAAAGCAAGTTGTCGAGTCCTGCTGCAGGTACTAATTTTAAATCAGCATTCCAAGTATCTGCAAAATGTGTAGCAATATCAGTTAAACTGTATTTAAACAACTGTAATAGTAGCACTACCGAGCTTAGCAGCACTACCACATGGTAATGATTCAGAGCTAAACTCCACCAGACATTTTGCATAAACAGTAACCCATGATAGGGCAGGTTCTCAAGAAAATTACTCAGCCCTGACATATATTAAATGCATGAGTTAAACGCAGAGCACTGAGTCATTATCACATTTTGAGTACTAAACGTCAATGCAATTTATATAATTTGCTACTTTATTATTTTGGTCAGATGGTTTCAATTTTTCACAGACAGCGTTTTAAATTAACTTGGAGATTGTGTCACAAATTCCTAGAGTACAGCAATCTTCAAGCTGTGCTTGATATAAAGTTTAGTTAGGCTGTTCTCTCAACATGTCTGGCTTTATAGAAATGGATGTTTATTCTTTGGACACCAATCAATAGATGAGATACAATGGCTAAAACAACAAGGGTATATTTATTTATTCAGTTTAACTGTAGGCTATCTTAATACTTGCTCTGCTGTCTCCTTCAGTTTGTGACTCTCAACAGTGAAAATCAATAGAATGACTAGCTTGAATATGCTTCTGCAGTCAGTCACACATTATTGTGTTTGATTATTCATTTACCTCCTAACCTTGAAAGCAGGGTCTGCCATATTAAATGCTTCCTTTCCAGATTACCCCCTGCCACACCTGCTTAGTTACTATTCCTTCCCTTCTACATAGTGGCCAAGCTAACTGGGGTCACGTGTTTTGATTTTGTGAATAAGTATATTCTCTTCAGTCACTATCAATCACCCAGCTACATTTTATATATCAGGGTTCCTGCTCTATTAAGAGGAACTTTACTATTGTTGTTCTTTTGAGACTGGGTAACTGAACTCCTTGTCTTTGGGTTCCACCACACACTGCCCTCTGCACTCCAAATGCCCAATCCCACCCTCCCTCTGCACAATGAGGGAACTCTTTTCTTTCACCAATTATTTTCTACTCCTCCTGCTCACTGGTGCCCTGCTCAATCACATCCTCTCAGCTGGGTGTATGGGTGAATCTGAGCCAGTGCGTGTAAGGGTACGATGCCACAATGCAGGAAGGAAATAGTGGACCAAAGGGCCTGTTCCTGTGCTGTACTGTTCTATGTTCCATGTAGATGCAAGAATGAGCTCCTTGGAGGTGCTGAGATGTGGATCTACATGGGTAAGGGTTACTTTGGTCATTTATCTTGATGGGGGTGTTCTCCTCATTGTGAATGTGATATTATGATCAACTCATTAGAATGTTTGAAAATTTGCATCACTGCCATTATGTAGCAGTGCAGGGTCACTGAAAACAGGGGCCCAGAATAAATTCCCCCCTCCAAAAATCATTCACGTCATTTATAACATTAAGGACAAAGCGTTCCAACAATCTGCAAATTTAACATCCTGTACGAACCCATGAACCGGTCCATCCTGTTACCAACCTGACCAGCTAACTCCCTTGCACCTTTTTCTGTGAAAGGTCTGTTTATTTCAGTGCTGTGGAGCATAGTTGGGAACCCAAACTCTGCTGTACAGCTCTCAACCCAAAACATTGGTTCAGTTTCTCCCCCAAAGATTATGTCTGACCTATTGAGTATTTCCAGCAGTTCCTGTTTTTATTTTGGATTTGCAGCAAATGAAGTATTTTAGTTTTGTAAAACCTTATTAAGTCATTAAAATATCCTTGATATTGCATTACAGATAATAGGATGGTTGATAGCACAAAGTTGGTGTAAGAGCAACCCTTCCCCCAACCCATCCCACCTGCACCACAATTTTTAGAAGCATCTTTGCACCTTGTTTTTATCCTCATCATCATTACTGCAAAGGAAATTTTTGGCATTTGGCCATCTTCTCAGTCTTCTCTATTTAATATATATTTTGTTTCTGGTCCCTTAAGGCATGCCATTTTATTGCCAGCTGAAGTTATGCCCTACTTCCCTGCCTCCCATTGATGTAGACCCATTTAATAGCATGATTGTCACCTTGAGACCACCCTTCCCACCCAACAAGGCTTCACCCAAGCAAATCTGATCATGGGCACATCTGAAACTCCACCACACCATGAGGAAGGACTGGATAGGCTGGGTTTGTTTTCCTTATAATGGAGAAGGACGAGTGGGTACCTGATAGAGGTGTACAAAATGAGGGGCAGAGATAAGGTCAGCAGTAATAAACTCTTCCTCATAGCAGAGGTGTCAATAACCAGAGGGCACAGGTTTAAGAGGTTTAAAAAAGGGATACAAGAATTATTTTTACTTACCCAGAGGGTAATTAGAGCTTAGAATGCACTGCCTGAGAGAGTGTCGGAGACAGAGACTCTCACACACTTCAGTATCTAGACAAGCACTTGAATCACCAAGGCAGTAAATGAGATTAGTATAGATGGGTACTTGATGGTTGGCATGGATAGGGCAGGACAAAGGACTTGCAATGCAGTTCTACACCATTCCAGGTCCAAAGCCTTAATTAAAAAAAATGCATCAGAAGCAATGACCACATGAGAAAATAAAGGAATAAAAACAAAGTGTTGGAAACACTTAGGTCAGGTAGCAACTGTGGAGAGAGAAACATGATGTTTCTTGATGAAAGAGTGAATATTTCAGGATTTTGACCCTTTATCAGAGGAAAAAAATACTCTGGGGACAATAGATAATAAATACCGCTCTTCAATGGTAGTAGCAGAGTGACAATGAAAATTACCATTCTCATCAATGAAGAAATCGAAGTATTGAGTACCCCATCCTCAAATGATGAATGACTATAATCCATGCCAAAGGAGTGAACTTATTTCACTTCAGGTTGATGTAGTAACCAAAAGTTGTTCAGAAGGATCCTGGCTAAAGGAAGTGGTGACAATGAGGGCAAACAATTTTATTATCCTGATGAACGTGGGGTGCAGGACATCATCTAGAGATTGGCATATTTCACTTTCTGCATTAACTATGGAGAACCCATCACTGGGGAAGACCCACTGGGCAGAAATTCATTCTTGGTTGCTTGTGTGGCACATACAATGGGTCAGATTGCACTGATAACCAGCCAGCAGGTCCATAGAGAACAGCCAGCTAGCTGTCATGTACTATCTGACTTACTGTGCTGACCTTCAGCTTCAGTCATTCATTTGACTAGAACTGCTAACTTTTGAAAACTCAAGTTAAGACAATTATCATTCATCTTATGTGGTTTCTTAAATCTACGTTTCAAAGAATTTATGTCATTTACTTGTTTTCAAATGAATTTAATCATTTAATAGTTCTTTTGATCTTTTTTATTTTAAAAGTGAAGATAATTTAAATTATTCTGATCATCGGAGACACCTAGAAACAGTGAAATGGCCAACAGACATGCTTCTGGGACATTGTCAGGGTAGTTCCTGAGCTGGGTTTCCCTAAGACCCAGTCACATTTCGCAACCCACTCCCTGTTACAAAATTATTGGGATAGTGAGACTTCAAGGTTTTGGGAGCTGCATAGCCATAAAACATCAGGACAAGGTGTGGGGCCAGGTACATGATCCTGCCCAATTTAGTTCTGCATGCATATTGAATTCCACTTCCAAACTTTAATTCTTTTGACATCAATAGCACCAAAACTTTGTAAGGTTCGATGGGTACACACTACCATATCCTACATTTAGCACATGTAACGTGAAAACAAAACCCTTGAGTTTATAAAGGTCTTGTCGAGTACTTCACTCTAGGAACCTTCTTTCACAACTAAAGGTTAGATGGGTTTCCCAAAGGAATTTTGCGTCCCAAATTCAAAGGTGTATGTTTTAAAGAACTGACTAAAAGTAGAAGTAAAAATCTCTACAGGACCTCCAAAACTTAATGAAAAATAATATTTCAGTTAACATAACACAGGCCTTCAGATGGTGTTAACAACAAGGTGTCTTACAGTATACATTGCAGAATATGTTTACTGTGCTCCCTTTGGCTGGTGTAATGTGTTAGTTTAGAGAAAAAGGTTGGGAGACCTTTGACCCACTGAATGACCCTATTCAAGTGCAATGGAGAAGGTTCCCCACTGGGGCCTCACAAAGCAATACCAATTTTTAGGGAAAAAATTAGATCCATTTTAGAAAAATGCCTCCGAGAATTTATGTACTGATTACCCCAAAAATCTAATATTGGAAGCAACTTAATCCTATAACCTTAAATGTAAGAGGTGGTCAAAATACCATCGCGTATCTGTCACTCCTACATCCAATTGCCTTGTGGCTTATCATTAGACCTTTTTGACTTGTGTTTTAAACCAAGAATCAGCACAATATATTTCGGAGAGATTTTATCTACTTATAAAAAGCGCTGGTGGGGATTTACTACATTCCTAATCTCTGGTGTCTTGCATCCATTAAGATGGTTATTCCTTCAGCATGCTTTTGGGACATTTTCAGATGCACTCTTTTCCCAGAAATGATGCCCTTCTTTAAATCTGTTAACACTTATTGACATTGTAACCTGGAAATCAGAAATTTTAGTAGCAACCTCTTTGCCCAGAAGGTCAGAACAGCAAATGCTTCCTACAGATTAATGCTGCATGCTAATTTTGAAGGATAAATTTATGCCCTTGCTTAATCTTCAATGAAAGCATTTTACAATGTTCTCAATGGTTGAGATTTGAGGGTCACTTTCATTATATTCAAGCAGGATAGCTTTCTTCTACTTAAATCTCCTGAACTATTTGGAATGTTAAAAGCATTTTATGTGTCATTTAAGGGTAGAAAACTCAGTGCAAGTCACAAAATGATTAGTAAACCCCTTCCTCATTTTGTTCCACTTTGTGAATTTGGCATCATTGTCACTTCATTCCCAAATTGGTGAAAAAAATTGGGCCAAAAAAGAAAAATTTGAGATCTAGTTACCATATGCTCCCCTCTACTCTATGGTACTCTGGATAACCTAAAGCAGATTTGAATGACATTTTCTTAAACACCTCCACTCAGTCCACAGGTGTGGTCCTGAGCCAAATGTTCCCCCCCATCCCCCCCCCCCCCCATGCTCAGCTTCTTAACCATGACCTCCTACATGTCCCATTGAAGCTCAGTGAAAGCAGATCTTTTGATGAGGAACTTTCCAGCTTTCTGGACTGACAAGAAATTTGACATTTTTAAAAAATCACAACCAGTGGTCACAATTTGTGAGGCAGCAGATTCTAATAAGGATCCATTTGTTAACATTTACATCTCCACTTTGTTCTTTCCTCCTTCCACTTTTCCTTTGTATTCTTGTACCACCTTGCCACTTCAATCACTTCTAACTTCCGCCCCATAATAAACCTTCCCTGTTTTTTCATTCTTTCCAATCCCCCATTTCTCTCTCTCTCTGAACTGGTTTAAGATGTGTAATGTCTATGACAGTTTCAATTTCTGATATAAACAATTAACATTTGAGCCTGTTAATCTTCTCAGCATTGATGCCAACTGACCCATGGATTATTTTCAGCATTATCTATACTGTATATACTCCAACTGTCAGTTTTTGATTTCAATTTATTTTTGCAATTCCAAACAAAAAATGAAAATAAATCTTTAATCTATAATCAAAAGAGTGAATTAGAAGCAGAAGACCAGATGCAAGCCAACTGTCATTCTGCTGGACCATGGCTATCAATATCTCAGTTCCATTTACCTCCCACTTTCTATTTCTTCACAGCTTTACCTAACAAGGCTCCCAAATCTTGAGGATTGCAATTGACCCAGCATCCCTAATCTTTGGAGATTGACCCACCAGGTCTGGATTCTCCCAAAGGAAATAGATTCTCTTTCACTGCCCTTCTATCCTTTTGAACACTATCAAACCTCTGATCTAAGAAAAACAAACCAAGTTGGGTGCTTCTAATTTACCCTGTTATGTGCCAGTTTGGGGTATCTGTATTTCATCCACTCCAAGACAGCATACCAAATAGGGTCCGCAGGTCACTTGTTTACTTTTCTATTAGAATAGCCTTCAGATAAAGAGCCACACTCCACTATCCTTTTCAATACTTTTTTGTAATTGTGCACTTGGTTGACTTCAAGTCTCACTCCTTTAACCTGGAGATTAATAATAGGCCTACTATTGTATCCTTAACACTGCCTAGAGAACAAAGACACAAGAGAGCATCATTTGCATTAATAAAAACAGTGCTGCAAACACTCAGCATTCTACAGATTAAGAGAGAAAGATATCAAATTAACCCCTTGGTTCAACAACCCTTCATCATCATCATCTACATGCTCACAAGTTGGTGTACAAAAGCTACCAACCCCACCACTTCTGCAATGGGTCTGGTCTTCTCAATAGCTAAATATTGTGCGCTATCTGGGCCTCAAGCCATCACAACAAACTTATTGACACACAACTCCACCTAGTAGTTTGGATAGTCACTGGAACTTTAAACTCAACTCTTCTGTTAATCACCTGTTACCAGTCCTTTCATGCAATGCCTCTCCTTCCATTGGTTGGAATGCAGCCACAAATAGCAACTTACAGAGAAACAGCTTATATAATCAGGAATCCTGAACCTCTGATTCACAGGGACCTTCAGGTCCTCCCATATCAACAAATGTTCTCCTAACACCCCTTTTGGACATGAACCCAGCATGGAGATATTGCACCGAGAGTGACCAATATCCTTGAAACCAAATCCCAACCTGGAGACAAAGCCCTGCATCAGAACTTCCTTCCCCTCCCCAACAGATGCTGCTACCCTGCTGAGTTCCTCCAGCAGATTGTTTGTTGCTCCAGATTCCAGCATCTCTTTTTTGTGTCTCCATGGAGACAAAACCATTAGGAGAGAGGGAAAGCAAGCCAGGCAAGAAAAGTATTGAAAAGTGAGGTTATAAAATGAGGTGTAATTTTCTGTAAACTCAGTAAATACATAGAGAAAGTAGCTTTATATCTTTAATGATGCTTAGTTGCACGTGTCACCCCCAGGCACTTTGAGAGAGCAGTATTATTACTTAAGACCCTGTCATTGAAAGAAATGCAACTTCACAATGCCAAATCATATTTCTTTTCTTTCAAACAAAATTGTTCTGTTATCCTTAATATTTTTAAGTTGATCACAACAGGCTCACAATAGATGGTGTGCAGGAGAAAGATTAATTTACAAATGGATAAAGGAGAACAAGAGGATTCTCCACCTGTCTGAGACACCTTCATTCATAAACTCTCAGAACCTGCTGAACAAATCAGGATCATTGATTTTAAAATCACATGCTCTTATTCTAAACAAAAGTACTTTCTTTCTCTGCACAATGCCTTTTTTTTGGTATAAATGCCACTCCTTAGCTCAGCTGCATAGCTAAGGTACTGAACATTTGATCATTCGCAATCAAATCTACTTTGTGTAACTGAATTTCTACAATTTGTCTATCAGCTACAAACTTCTTCTCACCCCACCAAAAGTCAGTATCACCACCAGCTTTAACTGTGGAGCTGGTCAGAAGGTGGTCCTGCCTCACCAATGCCCCTTTCTTCCTGTCTGTCAAACATCTGAGATTTGTAGGCAGTGCACAAATGAGAGCATAGGAATATGCACTAAAGCCTGCTGATTCTATCACAGGAAAAGGCTTTGTACTCAGAACTCAAGCCTACCCTGCTGAGCCTACCTGATATGCAGCAAAAATAATTGATTTCTCTTAACAAAAAGCCACTTTTGGCCAATTCCAGAGCTGCTATTAGTGCTGTTAAGACTTCTGAAGAGGTCAGTAAAAATTAGTATCCAGCAAGTAAATTAATCCAAATGCTGACCTTTTATAACTGCACAGTTGCTCCCTTACTATATGGTTTATAAATAAACACTGTCACACTAAGTGTATAAAAAAATTGCCATAAATAACCAAATCTGCCACTAAGCTAGTAAAGGGTTCTTAATCAAATGAAAGGGTCTGAGAACATTATAGCAGCTGTTCACAATAAATTATGCAAAGTTTCAAAGATGATCAAAAAGTGCAGCAGAGTTTGTTGGCATTTCTTAAAGAGTTGAACATTTTATTCATTTTCAAGTAATTAAAAAAAATGATACCTACAATAAGTAATAAGCAACCTGCATAATTTCTCATTCAGATCACAAGGCTGTGATAAATAATGCATCGTAGACAGGCTTGTATACCTGGTACTGTCAAGGTACTGATGTTAATGATTATTTTAAAAATTCATAAGTGTCCTTAATTGGCATCCCCAAGGAAAACTAGAAGTCTTGACGATAAAGAAACCTGATTACACTAATGAAGAAATGACCTACTATGTGAAAATAGGTGGAACTCTGCACACCACAGGTGATATAATCTTAAGGGAACATGTAGTTACTTGTTGTTACATTCACAGAATATTCTTAAGTGATTATGGAATACACTATAAATGGTTCAAAACCTTATGAGTCACGCAGTGTTAGTGCTTCCTCTGCAAAAATGTCAATTTGAAAGTCATGCGTGCTACTAGAAAAATGAATAGCAAAAGTGCTGGTTCAAAAAATACTTGAATGTCAAGCATTCGCATTCATAAACACTAATTGCAAGCTCACAAAATACTCAGGATATCAAAGTAGTTTACACCCACATACACAAGAACAAATATAACAAGTAAGAGTTGTGTTCAGAAAAAACTTCCTCAATTCAGTTATTCAAAGATTTAGGTTGAAAGTGTGTTGTGTCGTTTGGACTGACAATGGATCCCACCAGGCTCCTGTCCATTGTGTCCATTCACAGCAGGTCCTGGTGTTGTCTTTTATTGGTACACTATTCCCCAGCTGATCAGCGAGACCCAACGCAGCACAAGACCTATCCAAGAATAACAAGTCTTCCCCCTTCCCCTCGGATGGCATTGACAACCCATACAGCCTCATCCCCAAGCCTTCAGGCTGTCAAAACTGTTCTTGATATTAAATATTTGTGAAAGATGACTATAAAAAAAATCAAAAGCAATCAAACTATTTGAAAGTAAAAGTACTTAAAACTGTTAAATTATTTTAAATTAAAATGTTAAAATCCACTGGAACAGATTTAAAGCAATTAAATATAACTAGGAAATCAAAGGATATGAGGTTATTGCAGGGAAGTGGTACTGAGGTTAAAAAAATGTTAGCCATGATTGTATTTAATGGTGAATCAAGCTCAAGGGGCCATTCAATTATTTATGTTCCTATGTTGTCAAATATAAACTGCACTTGCCCTCATCTCAGCAGCTGTTTTTTTCCCATTAGCATATGGTTAACCTGATGCAGGCACAGTCCAAATGCTGGAAAACCTGTGGAAGTGTGCATTTCTCCACTGACCTCTGACGGACCCAGTGGCATGGCGCAGGTGTCCCAGGGTTGTTGAACAACTGAGCAGAAACTGGATTTCAGTGCTCAGAAGTCCCAAGGTCCCACCCAGGTAAACTAGGCAAAAGTCAGCAGATATGTCCATTCTTAAGAAGATGAAGCCCATAACCCTAAAAATAAATTGAACCAAAATATCCACTGTTTAGTAGGTAGGAACTCATGTACATCATTGGCCTATAAAAAACTGATTTCAGTAATCAAGAGCCATATAAAAATGCACAGTGTTTTACTGAAATTAACAAAATAATCTCAATATAAGAAAATACAATATTTATTGTATGTATAACAAGGTGGGCCACATTCTGCTATCATTGATCCCCCACCAGGAACTGTCACCGCCATGGTTGTATTTACTTGGTCCAGAGGCAGAATATCAATCTTGCTGACCTGAAGCATCCCCGACACTGATGGTGGCAGAGCCTGTGGTGGCACAGTGAGGAAGACCTGCTCTGAAACAGCTCTGAAAGCTTAGGAGCCAGCAAAGTCCCACCTCCAACTAGAAAAACTGCTGGTGATTATTAATCATTCATAAACAACTGACACTAGTTGATATGTAAAATCAATTAACATTGATTAAAAATTATAAAAATAAATGTGAAAAGCTGTTAAACCAGTTATAGCTATTTAAAAACATTAAACTGAAACAAAATTTGAGACCTTCCCCATTGCTTCCCAGTCCATAAGCCCTTCAAACTTCATTGAAATTAATGGTGTCCAAGGTGAGATATCTCAGTGTAGCCTTCGGGACTCTCAGCAAGACTGGGGTCACCTGCTGGATTTCATGATTGGCAGTATATGTGCAGAAATCTTAGCCTCACTGCCATTTTAATGAGTAGCCATCCTATTGTCTCTATGCACTTAATTCACTCGTATATATGGGGAAGAAGTCCATGTTCAACAATGTTTTTATAAAGACAAAGACAATAAAGTCCTTCCAGTTCATATAGAATGTGAAAATAGTGCAATGGTCTCAATGCCCACTCCAACCTCACCTCTTCCCCTTAATCACTTTTCCTTACACTTTATGTTCAGACCTTGCCTGGTCTGACAGAATGGGAACTTCATGTTTCCACTGCTGGCTATGTTTTTTAGTGTAATAGTAGTCAAGAAATTGCTGTGTTCCAGCTTTGCTGCTGGGAATTTGCAGTGGGATATCTGCCTACTAACTGTCCAGGGCTGTTGACCTTGTCCCAAAATGTTAAAATGGGATCATTTACATTGTCAGAGGAAGGAAGCAACAGGTGTACAAAGATCAAAAAAATCTGCTGGAGGAACTCATTGGGCCAGGCAGCATCTGTGGAGGCAGAAAGAAAGTTGACATTTTGGATCAAGACCATGCGTCAGACCTGATGCTGGTTCTCGACCGGAAATGTCAACCATCCTCTGCCTCCATAGATGCTGCCTGACCTGCTGAGTTCATCCAGCCATTTGCTTTTTTGCTCCAAATTGGAGCATCTGCAGTCTTGTGTGTCTCCAATAGGTGTACAAGCACCTTCATAAATTGGAGTAGTAAGCTAATCGATCTCTCAGGGAACATTGGGGCCAATGAGATAGTGTGCTGCATCAGAAATCTAAGAGCAATCTGCAAAGGCTGGAAGGCTCAGGAATGGAAAGGGGGAGGAGGAGGGGCATTTCTATCATAGAACATAGAACACTACAGCACAGTACAGGCCCTTCGGCCCACAATGTTATGCCAACATTTTATCCTGCTCTAAGATCTATCGAACCCTTCCCTCCCACGTAGCCCCCTATTTTTCTATCATTCGTGTGTCTATCTAAGAGTCTCTTAAATGCCCCTAGTGTATCTGCCCCCACAAACTCTGCAGGCAGTGTGTTCCACACACCCACCACTCTCTGTGTAAAATACTTACCGCTGACATCCCCCTTACACCTTCCTCCAATCACCTTAAAATTATGTCCCCATTGTTGCACTGGGAAAAAGTCTCTGACTGTCCACTTGTTCTATGCCTCTTATCATCTTGTACACCTCTATCAAGTCACCTCTCATCCTCCTTCTCCCCAAAGAGAAAAGCCCTAGCTCACTCAACCTATCCTCATAAGACATGCTCTCCAATCCAGGCAACATCCTGGTAAATCTCCTCTGCACCCTCGCTAAAGCTTCCACATCCTTCCTATAATGAGGCGACCAGAACTGAACACAATACTCCAAGTATGGTCTGACCAGAGTTCTATAGAGCTTCAACATCACCTCACGGCTACCTTGATCAGGATTTCCAATGTTGCAGAAATAACTTGAAGGCAAGAAGATCAAGATTCTGATCCAAGTTGGAAGTCATTCAGCTTACACCCTTTCACAATCTTGGAATTTCAGGCCCACTGAGTTAGTGCAGTCTTACCTCAATACATAGAGGGTTTGAGTCCTTTAATTGCCACTAAATTGTCAGGCAAGTCGCAAAGATTGGTGATGTGGCAAATGAAATGCCAGACATCAAAATGTTAATTTGTGGCCGTGGGTGTAATATAAAGAAAATGTTCCAATCCCCAGTATTGACAAGCCTCACTTTAACAAGCACTAATATTTTCTGTACGAAGTAGAAAGAATCATGGATGGGTAAGCATTTCAACATACGTTATTCTCTGCAGGACTGTAGGGAATAAATACATTTGGAATGAATGACTAAGAGCAGTCAGGGACTTCAGCAAATTACAAACATGGCTAGAATGTAAATGGGCAGCTATTATTGAAACAAATAATGAAGTCTCCAAGGACTTAAACGATGGCAAAGAATTATTGTGAATGATGAATACCTGATCTGGGGCAATAGTCATTTTAGAGATCTGCAGAAAGTAAAGTTTGGGTATTAAAAGTATTTTGGCAGGTATTAACAGCAGATCATAAGTTCCTTTGTAGGCAACATTTCCCACCTTGTATTGACTTCACAGCTTTTGCAAAATCTATTATGTAGATACAGATGAAGAAAGCCATATCAACTATTCCAGCTCTTCTGATCAAAAGAGAACCTGACACTTCCCCACCATTACCATTTTAGGATGTTTGCTGATGTCAGTTTGTCAGATGTCAGTTTGAAGTGGTGTACCTATAAAAATATTCAAAACAAATTGAATTTGAAAATTCTGAGATTTATGAGAAAGAAAACCTTCACTAGAAAGCAAGAAGGACAATGAGCAACTGTGTGATCAAGTTCAAGTTTATTGTCGTGGGTATCGATACCCAGGCTATTAAAGCCATGAAAATTAGCTTTTTGCAGCAGCAGCACAGTCCATTACAAGCATAAATTATATTAACTTAAATTAAGTTATTCAAAACTTACATGGCAAAATAAACAAAAATAAACATAACAATATTACTGCAAATTGAGGGAAATGTAGTCTGAGGTAGTATTAGGGATTTTCAGGTCGATTCAAGAACCTGATGGTAGTGGGGAAGAAGCTGTTGTTAAACCTTGAAAAGTGGTTCTTCAGGCTCCTGTACCTCCTGCCTGATGGCAGCAATGAGAAGAGGGCATGACCCAGATGGTGGGGGTCCTTAATGATGGATGTCACCTTCCTGAGACATCAATTCTTGTAGATGTCCTTGATGGTGGGGAGAGCTGTACCCATGATGGAACTGGCTGAGCCCACCACTCTCTGTAGCCTTGTGTTCCTGTGCTAAGGCAAGAATGTACATCGAAGGCACCAGACAAATCTTCAATGCATCACCTCAATGCTTCATCAAGGAACCATCTTGCTTTAGCAAGCAATTTACACCTGGTAAATGATGCCAAAAATTGGCACTCTGAAAAGTCCTGCTATAATCAGCATACATTATATTAACACTTAAACTATCAGCCTATTAGAATCTGCAGAAGCTGAGTGAATTAATATTTTGCAAATTATCAAAGAGGACCAAAACAAAGTTCTTAAGCTGACAACTAATAAGGAATTATAGTTTGCAGCACATAAACCTAGGATAACAGTGAATAGATTGGGTTGAGAGGTTTCAAAGACAGAACAATTTTGTTGCAGTGAATGATCTATAAATGCTTATTCAACAAGTCTGAGAATGATATAAAATGGTCAAAGTCGAGTTTGTCATATGCACAAGTACATGTACGCACAGGTGCAATAAAAAACTTACTTGCAGCAGCATCATATAAGCAGCATTCACAAGAAAAACATCAACTAAAAATAAATTATACACAATTTTTACAAGAGAAAACACAACTAGGACAAAAAAAAAGGTCTATTTTAGTGCGAAGTGATCAGAGTCGTCATAGCATTGCTAAAATGTACTGGTGATTAGGGTTTTGCCAGTTGGTTCAAGAACCAAATGGTTGAAGGGAAGAAGCTGTTCTTGAACCTCGTGGTGTGGGACTTCAGACTTCTGTACCTCCTGCCTAATGGTAGCTGTGAAAAGACTGCATGGCCCGGATGCAGGGGATCTTTGATGATGGATGTTGCTTTCTTGAGGCAGCACCTCCTGTAGATACTACCAATGGTGGGGAGGGATATGCCCGTGATGTATTGGGCAGAATCCACTACTCTCTGCAGCTTCTTATGTTCCTGTGCATTCGAATTGCCGTACCAGATCATGATGCAACCAGTCAGGATACCGATGAAATCGTGAAGTGTAGCTTTGGTCTTCTTCAGTACCTGGCAAGTGTACCATTTATACCTCCTAGTACTACTTTGCTTGCTCAAGGCCCTAAGACAAGGGCTTGTTCAGTCCAAGTCCTAAGTTGTGCAGAGTTATGCAGATGATAGAGAAGTGAAAGGCCCCAAATCCCATGCAGTGGTGCAGACAGCAACATTTCACTTCAAGGTGATCAACAATAATCCCAGGATGGTGCTAATGGCTTTCATGAGCAGCATTCTGCTGCACTGGCTGCAGAGCACATGGGAGTCAGAAACCAAGTAAGAATGGAATGGCCCTTATACTCCAACATCCACCATTTGGGGTTGTTGGTCCCCAAAAACATGATAGGCTGCTGTTACTGCCTTAGAAGGAAGGGTTCATGCAATCTCCCAGGGTACCCGGTACTGATCATGAGGAACTTTCTCTCATAGCTAACCATGACCTGAATAAAAACGCCTGAATATTGGGTGAATGGAATCCCTTGGTGTGCATGAGGAGCCATGGGTTCTGAAAGGAAGCAGAAGAGCTGTACAAACACTCCCTCTGTCAGCTTGGACCTTGTGGAATCAAACAATACACCTACTCCACTTCATCTCCTGTGCTTAAGGAGAAGTAGAGGAACTCACTCCTAACGGCTTACAACATTAGTTTCCTCAGTAAAGCTGTGGTGAGCAGTAGCCTGTGATATAATCACTCACAACCAGCTGGGAAGTCAAATATGACAGTGATCTTTATCTTCATTGGCAGAGGTTAGTCTCTATATGGGGCCACAGAACAGCAATGTTGTTAAAAGTTAGCATGTAGAGACATAGTTCCTCAGAGATCAAGTAAAAGTGTGGATCCCTCTGGTGGGAATAAGGTCTTCAGGAATGAAGCCAACTGATAGCTCCTCCATCGGGGTATCCATGCATATCTGTCAATCCTCAAACACCTGTGCTCTAAGTCTTGAAGCTAAACCAGCAGGGGTCCCACACATGTACCTTCGGTAAGTAGTTTTCAAGTTCTGAAATGGCAGTGAATGTCTCAGTCTTCAGAATAAACAGACAGCCTCCAGATTGTTTAGCATTATGAAAACATGGTTATGTCTTATAAATAACCAAGAATAAAGGAAGTTTTGAATGAATATTACCAAATCTTACTCGGCATCACTTAAAAATAACTTTACTCAAGCAATGACATTATGTGAACATCTGGCACTACAAATAACTGCAGCCCACACTGGAAATTCCTGGACTCACCCAAAATGACCTGGAAATGGTCATTAATCACTTTTCATTTGTCAAGTTTCATTACAACTAATGTAAACATTACATAATCAGTTTCTAGACCCAGCTATATCTGGTAACGTTTGTCACCATGGATGTTAGACCAAAAAAGACAGAGACAGAATTTTGAAAGCTTGAAACTTCAAGATAAAAATTAGGGAGAACAAAGTGCAGAACAAATCATGTGAAGTATGCACATGGTAAGATGTATAAAATGGTAAGCAAAAAAAGATGCAGGAGATCAAGAAAGATCAGCTGAACAGATATAATGCATTAGCTTCTGCTCATCTCCATGATTTCCAAGGACACTTGGAGCTAGAATAAATCGGACAACAGATAGCAACTGGCCACAAAAATAAAGCAGAGAGAAGGAATGAAATACTCCTTAGGAAAAGACAAGAGCTTACGTTCCACAGCAATTCAGGTTGGGACGACAACTCAACATTTATTTCAGAATTTGCAAACAACTTCAAATTGCAGTGTCTCATGAAGTGTGACAAAATAAGACATGTTATTAAATTTGCAGAGTGAACATGTAATTGACAAATGAATTTCAATATAAATAAGTGAGAGTGAGTGCATTTTGTAAGAATAAGTAGACCACACTTTCTTTGGGAACATAGGGACTGAAATAAGCCTTTTAGCACCTTGAACTACTTTTGCCCTTCATCTAGATCTTGGCCAAGCTCTATTATTAACACCAGCTACATACTTTAGTTCTACAACTTCCATAATCTTAACAAAAATGTCAGGTATTACATTTTCATTTGACTTAGTCTCAGTGTTTTGGGGAAGCCAATTTAAGATTCATACTACTTTGTGTGAAAGTGTGCTTTCTGACAAAACCCCTGAATCGAGCTCCAATTTTATATCAATTTGTGCCAAACTCCTCCACCAGAAGATTTGGTTTATCTCAGTCAGTTCCTTTATAGAGTTATTGAGTCAGAGTTATACAGAACAAATGCAGGCCGTTTCACCCACCAAGTCCATATCTATACTAATCCCATTTTCCAGCATTTGGTCCATAGTCTTCTTTGTCTTGATGGTCCAAGTGCTTGTCTAGATATTTCTTAATTGTTATGAGAGTCTCCATCTCCACCACCCCCTCAGGCAAGGTGTTCCATATTCAAAAGACCCTCTGGATGAAAACACCAGATGTTTATTCATATTAATCAGGATTGGTATGGATATGGACATAGTGTGTTGAAGGGTCTATATTAGTTCTGTATAACTGTGACTCAATAACGCCATTACGGAATTGACAAATATAAACTATGTTTACTTGTGGGGGAGTCTAATATAAATGGGTATAATATTGGAGCTCAATTATTCAGGAATTTTGTTTATTTATATTTAGGTGCTCTGAACTATATCCTTGCTAAAGCCAATATATCATTCCTTTGAGATGTGGGTTCTAGAATTTAATGGATTATCTCCAACACCATGAGTTCTCATTTTTGTAGGAACTCCTAAACCACTATGTCAGTCAACTCCTCAAAAAACAATTAGGGCCACTAAACAATTTAAATACAAATCCGACAAATCAAAACTGTTTCTCTTCAAGCAGTTCATCTTTGTAGAACCGCTCAGTCACTTTTCCAGTTACTTCTCTGAAGATGCAAATAGACAAATCACCATGTGGTAAAACAGATTAAGAAGTCCATAACAAGGCAAATAAATCACTGTTGTTTATTTCTAATGCATTAAATTAGAAAGCAGAGTATATTCTGTGTTAAAATACAAAATCACCAGTTCCATGTGGTGTTCTCCCAGCAGACATACTTCCCTTTAGTACTGAACACAATCCTGTGTGGCCTCTTGCCCTTGGTTGATGCAAATTTTGGGCCAGATAGGACAATGCTATACATTGAATGTTCCAAACCAGCCCTTTTTTGGGAGTTAAATGTATTTCTATTTGCTTGTTCAATACAGGAAAGACAAAAGCCAATTCTGATGGACTAAACCCAGAATGGCTACCAACCAGCCAGCAGGTTGCTGAAACAAGCAGCAGCATGAACAGAAGCACAATCCAGACCTCAGATCTTTGTGCTGTGGACTCACTGTGAATATTGCTAAGCCAAGGAGCTGGATATACTTCATATCTGACCCCATCAGCTGTATGCCAGCCACGGCTAGCAAATTGAGCACGGACTTGTTTGAAAGGGGTCACCCAACCTTCATTTAAAAGGTAGCTTTAGCTAAATCTTGTTTCTTTGTGTCTGTATACTTCAGTTGATTAAAGCAGCTTAAAATGTTTTAAATAATTGTACGTTTTAGATTTTTAAAAATCTCAATTTTTTTCTGTAATAATTTCAAATCTCTTTGACTAAAGATATTTGGAAAGAGTTAAAACATTTCTTGACTGCCTGGGTGCTCAAAGGCCATCAGGACAGTCTATACGCAAGGCTTTAGAACTCTCTACTGTGGCCTGGTTTCCTTAGAAGCTTGGCTGCATAAGTTAATGCAACCACAAGTCACAGGAAAGATTGAATGAAATCTTGTCCATAAAGTTTTTTAGCAATTTCTTGCTGCACCAGCCTCTAAATCAGGAAAGTTGTATTTTTATCCACTTTGACTTTAGTATAAAATCACATTAATAATGTCTTTGTGGGAAACAGAAGAGCTATTAACTCTAACCGTCCTCAGTTGTGTGTGCACCATCTGGTGCTGTTCAGCATGTCTTAGGATTCATAAAAGTAGTTGATTGTCATTGTGTACTAAATTCCTAAACAGGGTAATTAATTACATTATTTTATATCAACATTACCTCTTGCAACACCGCAAGCTGTTAACATACCATACTTCACACTACATGCAATTAGCTACATTTTAATTACTCTTATTTATTAAATATGTTTTGCATCATTACCCAAGATAATGCCACTTTTGGAGAAATGAAATTCATTTGAAATTCAGATAAATCCTCATACAAACATAATTAGTTTGCAAAAAAAAATCCTGATTCGTGAATTACAATAAAGCACAGAATGAAATAGTGAAACATGAAACTACAGACCTTTGCACTGTAGTCTTTGGAACGAATTTCTCTAGTGGGTAATTTCTAAACATTCAAGAGCAATTAAAGATCAAATATACTTCACATTAAAAATATTTTAAAACATTTAAAGCCACTTAAAATGAGTAAATACATTTAAATTAATTCAATTTACAAAAAGATAAATTAAAAGCTTAATCCTCCCTTGCAGCTGTTCTTCTCCATTGGAGGAAATGGGATCAATGTACCTGTGCCAGTTCTGATCTAGCACAAGAAAAAGAACAGATTTCCCAGCACAAATGCTGCGAAATCTACAAAACTTCATCTCCATCAGGAGGAGTTCAACATCAGAACTCTGTCAGGAAATTGTTGGCAATCAGCTTGTGGGGATGTTGAGGGCTTTTGCGCATGAGTCCCAAATTTCCGCTATCTGGAGGCAAATCTTAATTGTTTTCTTCTTGGTTATATGTTATGAGATACAGAAAGCCCAATGGCAATACTGTCAAACCTAACTTTAAGCTTCATATTTCATTATGACATAGGAGGAGGCTATTCAGCCCATCAGGCAGAAGATACAAAAGCCTTAAAGCACATACCACCAGGCTCAAGGACAGCTTCTATCCCGCTAAGACTACTGAATGGTTCCCTAGTACGATAAGATGGACTCTTGACCTCACAATCTACCCTGTTGTGACATTGCACCTTACTGTCTACCTGCACTGCACTTTCTCTGTACCGTAATACTTTATTCTGTACTCTGTTATTGTTTTACATTGTAATATCTCAATGCACTGTTGCAATGAATTGATCTGTATGTATGGTATGCAAGACAAGTTTTTCACTGTACCTCGGTACATGTGACAATAATAAACCAACTTACAACTTAATTTACCATCAAGTCTATACCTTCTCCTTTCACACAAGACCCAGGACATTCCATGCAGACCACTGCCTGATTGACTTTGTCAAAGGTATTCTTTTGCACAAACTTTTCTGCAAGAGACAGGAGATATTGCACTGGCCCAATGTCCACAACAATGCAGTGAAACCCATCCTTCACAACACCTTGGACAGATCTTCAGCAGGTAGTGACATTTGGAGTCTGCACACCCAAGATTTACACAGAGCTTGATGCAGCCACGTGCAAAGGCGAGTGTCAAGTTGAATATTTCTCCTTCCTTCCTCTGGACATTTGTACAGTGCATCTCTGCAGGCACCATCAGTTTGCGATTGGTTTGTGTATCTGCTTCAGTGCAAGAGTAGTAATCCAGATGCCTGAGCAGAGATTCAAATTCAATTCCCACCTTGTCTGCCGTGGAATCTCAATTCAGTCAATGAAATCATCAGTTTGGTCATCAGGTGCAAGGTGCACCACATTAATTACACAGTGAGCACCTTGCACCTGATGACGAAATTCCTTCCAATCAAGTGAGAGTGATACTCCCTCAATCTCAGCTTTTGTTTCACCCAAGCTCCCCATTCTTACTGCATGTCCCAGCTCCTCTAAATCATATTCCCATCATCTTCAGGTAATTGGACCCATTAATGAAAGGAAAAAGGATCAGTCATTCTGGTTGCCGAAGAACATGGCCTCAGTTTTGCTGTAATTCACTTTGGATCTCAAGGCCAATTCAAACTGGCCAGAGATCCTCATCAATCTGTCAATCAACAATGAACCCAAGGGGACAATTCTGACATCATTCAAGGATTGATGAGCACCGAGCAATGCACCTTGTATCCGTTTCCTTCAGCAAAAAAGCTCAATACAACACAAACAGGACCGTGGTGAGAGCAACCTCATCTAACTCCAGCTTTGATTGGAAAGATTTCCATTTCCCATCCATTAGAATTGCACCACAGATGTCCATGTGGGAGGGTTGCATCCAATTATGGATTCCCTCCCCTATTCACATTTGTAAGATTCTCATTTACTTCCCATCCCTTACTGGCCTTCAACTAAATTAAACTTGAACTTGCTCAGCCTCTTCAAAGATCAATTGATAGTCAAACACACTTGAGGAATCACAAAGGCTATAAAAGGATAGAAGATTTCCTTCCCTGAATGATCATAGAAATAGCTTTTTACAACAATCTGATGGTTTCTTGTCACCAAACTGATGTCATATCTTTTATTCCAGATGATTTAATTGACTCAATTGAAATTCCACAGCAGGCAAGGTGGGAATTGAATTTGAATCTCTGCTCAGCATCTGGATTACTAGCTCACTAGTGCTGCAGGACCTTTCCTATACTACATCCTACCGCTAAATGCATAGAATTGCTAACCTGTTCCAGAATTCCTCATGGTGCTCCAAGCAAGAAACAATGACTCATTTAATTTAACTCTCCACCCACCTACAACCCCACTTAAGAGATTTTAGTTTTCGTATGTCACTTGTTTCCTTACAGCATGCACTAAGATAAGAAATTTAACATACTGACTTACTTAAACATTTAGCCTGTGATACCATCACATCTAATATATAACCATGCTTAAAATACAACATTTTAAAATATTTGGGATGGGCTGTAGGTTTACCAGCATTTGACAAATTCAGGTAAACATTTCAGATATCACTCGACCCTAGATTAAAGAATATTTCCTTCTCGCCTCAGAAGTTTTATAGAACTTTTCACCTCATCTCTGTTACTTTTACGTTATATATTATTCTGGGTTTCCATGTCTAATGTGTCTTTCCTGTCCAAAAGGACAAGCAACTAAAGTGCTCCCTGGCTTTTTGCCAAGTCTTTTCTGCCACAAAGATACACTAGTCTGCCTCAGGTGGCTGGTCTTGTGCTTGTTTTCTCTGTTCCATTTGGGAAGTGCTTCCCTCTTGTGCCTTGCGTACTTGAGCTTTGATAGTTAACTGTCTCCAGCCCGTGAAGATTAATCATCTGTTGAGAGGCTGACCTGCAGCTTCAAGCAACCAATATTTTGCAGAAATAAAATGTGCTCAACCGACACCTACTGAAGCTTTCAGCAGCAAACTCAGTTCTGCAGTGAATGGAGATTGTGAAGCCAGAAAAGAAAGCCATGCCAAAGAAACTGTATTTCTTAATTTGTAATCTGCTGAATTCTGTCTGCGTTAATTGTATATTTTTGGCTGGTATTGCACTGTCAAATAGATTATACATGTCAGCAGACTTATTCCATACAAATAGATTTTCATACATCTGCTTGTATAAGTACAATCCTATAATTTTTTTTCACATCTGACAAGTGTTAAAGAAAATTGAACTGTATGTGTGTTGTGATTGGCAGCAATCCTCCCCACACAAGCTCTTTACAAGTAATGAGAACCTAAATTTATGGGTGCATCATAGGCAAATAAAAAGGAACAGGAACAGACATCACGGAGCAATGCAAAATGGTTCTCCAGAACAGAAGACAAATAGCATTGCTTCAATTCCTTACAGTACATTAAATGAGAAAATTATTTCAGCACGGACCTGCGAAATAATGAGAGTTTCAGGCATTTATTTCCTCGTGGTAATTTTATGAAGTTATGTTCACAATTGATAGGCAGGGAGGCTAATTCCAGCTGAAGTATCAAAGGGAACCCAGGTTATTTCCCTCTGCTTAGCAGCTGAATAGCTCAAGAAGAGTTGATAGGCATTTTTACTTCCCAATTGGGAGAAAAACATGTTACAAAATACAAAAGGTTCCTGTATATAAAACTTGATTCAAGTTCTTTGAAGGATTACTGTGGTGACATGGTATGATGAATTTGGTGAAAATTACTGTTGGTAATTTTATTGAATATTCTCCTTCATTAACTTTAACAGAAATGTTATATAACTGGAGGTGTTAACACATCCAGTAAAATAGCAACACTGAGGAATAGACATTTTTTAAAACTGTTGCACAAGCTGACCCCTAACCATTTATTCCATTCCCTTTCCTCAGCAAATTGTTCAAAACCTTAGCATCCAACCTATCTGACCCCAAGTTGATCTTCCAACCACATATCCTCTCTGTTACAGAGGCCACTCAAATCTCCTCAACTGATACTGTCCCTCTCTACCCTATCCTAACACTTCTGGATGCTAAACCATCATTATGCTTTCATTACCTCCAGACACCTATTCCAAAGCTTTCTCACTCACCACCCATCTTTTACCCTCTGCTACCTACATTCTAGTTTGTAACATCACATATGCCATCACCCCTGTGCTCCCAGGCAATCAATGCATCAAATACTAAATCGTAATCTTTGTGTTAAAATCCCACCACGGTCTTGCACCTCCCTAACTATCAATCTTCAATCCTAAATTTCTCCAAAAACCATTTCTCCAACTCTTGCCCCTTTTATGCTTCCCACTTCCTTTGTCCTTTCAGTGGCTGTGCCTCCTTAGTAGAGTTCCTACCCCAAGCCTCTGTCTCTGTACCTCTCTCTCTCTGTCAGCCGTGGGTCAGTTGGTAGCCCCCTCCAACTCAGAGCTAGAAGGTCATGCAACCATCTCACTTCAAATCTTCAAGCACAAAATATAGACTGATGCTACAGTGTAGCACTGAGGAACTACTGCACCACACCACTGAAAATGCTGCTTTTTGGATTATTCATCAAATGTCTTCGCAGATGCCCAATAAAAGATCCCATGAAAATATTTCAAAGAGCAGTCCCAACCAATATTTATCTCTCAATCAAAAGTATTAAAATACAAACTGTATACTCCTTATCATATTACAGTTTGTACAGTTTGTTGTGTTCAAAGCTGCTTCACAAAAATTACTATTCTTCAAAAGTACTTCATTGGCTGCAAAGCACACTGAGATGACCAGAGTTCAATTTAGCCATTATCATAGTGAAGCAAACAAAATATTTATTATTCTAAGATGCTGATAAAACCTACCTTCGACCTAGTTTTTAGTCTCAACTCCCTCCCGGACTCAATGTTAATTTTTGTCTGATTGCGCACCTATAAGGAAGATTGGTTTCTAGATTAAAAGTGCAATATAAATGCAAGTTTTTGTTGCTGGATGTGTTGGCACAATGTTACTATTAAAGAAACAGAAGACTCCACATCATTTAAACCAATGCCACTGTGATATATTTCAATATGTCTTGTGATTACACTGCGTATTTGATAAATTATCTATTTGCAAACACGTTTTCATTAAAATTGCATTTCTTTAAAAAAAGGCCATACAAAACATTATTCAGTGTCAAGTGGTAGAATACAATATTAATTCTTTTTGCAAAGAGGACTTTAATAACTCAAATACAAGTTCATTGGACTTTATAATTGGGAGCATAAATTCACTTATGTGGTGTACCACATTGAATATCCTAAGGCAATGAAAGCCATTCAGTGTATATACATCTTGTTTTCACTCCTCCACTCTCAGTCTGCAGGAAACAATGCCCCAGAAGTTGTGGTTGGTGGCAAAGTGACAGCACTTGTCGTGGACCTTGAAGAAAGTTCCCCAAAGGGATCCAGCAATCTCCATGGCGAAAACCTCCCTTCCTCTGATGCTCACTACAGTGAAGTATCAGGACTCCCTGGCATCCAGCAGCTCTGCTCAGCCCATGATTTTAAATCCTCATGGTCAGCACACCAGGAAGCAACTTTTAAATTAACTTTCTCAATATTGTACAGAGTGCTAAATAGACATTTGGACATGTGCATGATTAAAGATGAAAACTAACATTTTACTACATTTTATTTTGGGAAGCATGTTCCCATACTGCACTGGCCTACGTTCTAAATCCCTTATATTTTGAAACACAAGAAATAAGAGCAGGAGTAGGCCATTTATCCTGCTTTGCGACTTCATATGAAAATGGCTAATCTTCTACCTCAACACCATTTTCCTGGCCTATCCCCATACCTTAATTCCAATAACATCCAGAAACTTATCAATCTCCATTTTAAATGCAATCAATGACCGAGCCTCCACTGCACTCTTAGGAAAAGTGTTCCAAAGATTCCCAACCCTCTTTTGAAATATGCATGTTAAAGAAATTACAATACATGTACAATTTTTTTTTGATGGCCAAGTAGTTTGCTAAGCAGCAATTATGGCTTGGTATACCTTACTTAATCTTCACATAACTAAACATAAGATTGCACTTTGTAGCAGGAAAAGTTTATAAGTAGTTCAAATTCACATTATTTCAGGTGATTTGCATTGACTGTGGTGAGGAAGGCTGCAAACCCCACAGCCCGTGAAGGTGCACTGAATTACAAATAGTTATTTTAGGATTTCTGCATCAAACCTGATGTGCATAAAAGTCCTAAGGATGTTTCACAGTTTTGCTGTCATTACCTCGGCAAAACACAAGCAGCTAAACTTGGTTTTCCCACAAAGTCTTTGAAATGAGACTGCAGAATTGACTACTAACTAAGGTCAGAACATGCAGGATAAGGGAGACACAGGTCATAATCAACAGCAAATGGCTATGGCACAATTTTGCTGGAAATCCACAACATTTGCACTGGGGATTCTGCTCTTGGAGCTTAGACCTATTTAGACCTGGCAGAGGATCAATAAGCCCATCTATTTCAAAGGAAGTTTTGCAACTATGAAGAATTGAGATAAGAATTCAGGTTTTATATTCTTTTTTAAATTGTGTTTGCAGAAATGTTTATAATTATTCAAAAGTGATTTAAGTATTTGTGATTTCATTTTTTATTGCTTTTTAAACCAATAACTTATTTTTATTATTTCATTCTGAATGCTTTTTGAATGCATCAAAACATCAGAGATAGAAGCATTAACAAGTTTTGACACCTTTGACAGACAAAGTTGGAAGCGTGTTAAGGACACCTCAACAGTTTTGAGAAAGGTATTGTTTTGGCCCAAATTACATTGTGCATGGCCAAGTCCAGGTAGCTCTTAGCTTGCGCATCTCAGTAGTAAGTGCAAGTAGTGGTTTGTACTCACTGAAATTTGAGCAAAAGTTGAAGTTTATGAAAGGTTGCTGTATGCAAAGTAGCTGCCACATTTCCTACAAGAAAACATCTAAAAATTACTAAATTGTCTGTGAGGTGCATCCTGAGATTGTTTAAGGCAACACTATTTTTTCTGTTTTTTTAAGATGTCTCATCTATTAAGATTTAAGTGACTGAGCTTCAAGGTGCTAGATACAGTACGTTTCACACTCACAGCAGACTGCCTTGAAAGCAAGGTGGTTATCTTAGCAGCTTTTAACATTTTCACATGTAAAGCACAGATGAAAACTATAAACAATTCAGATTGATATTTTGTCAAGAACAAACCCCAGTTTGGATCCTATTGATCCATTTAAAGTGGCTCCTCAGAGCATTGAGCCATTGTGAATTAGTACTTCACCAATTCTGAAAATCTCACGTACAAAAGACAAGCAACCTCCATTTCAACAGATCATAGCAATTTCAAGATAGTAGGAGCTCACCTAAAATAATGAAGAAATACAGCAAATTCAATGCATCTTATTTATTGTATTCAATCAGGTGATGGTGCTGGAGAATAGCACAATTTTTAAATCAACTGACAGGCTACACATGTCTGTGTCATGTTTGCTGTTGGCATTACTCAAATTTTTAATGCTCCTGCATTAGTTACATTATTTCCACCGTCTGTTAGGTATCCTAAGGGATTAATGATTCCAGTAATCATTAAACACCAGTGCTTTATACAGCTGATTATTAATGGATCTTGAATCACTCGTTAGGTGCATCTCACACCATCCAATTTCTTCCATCGTTTCAATTTAATTTGCTTTTTCCATTGACCTTTTATTTAAAAGTGGTTCTGCAAATGAGCATATATTCATCAAGAACTATCAATGGGATTTTAACCTTTATCAGTCAATGATACCTCCTGCACATACCACTATAATCAAAGGCAGCGTTGGAGAAACAAAGTGACTCAAGTGACAAGGAAATCAGCAAGAGCCAAAGGGTAACCAACAGTACAAGCTATGATCTGTATCTTATTCAGACAAAAATAGGACTCACTACTCACAAGTAATAGGGAGTCAGAGGCAAAGATGAGGTCCAACATTGGGGAACTTTGGCCTTGCAGAAATCAATCCATGATCTACATCTCTGTGCCCTGCTGTAAGAAAATGAAAGATAAATGAGCATTGTATACATCATAGGATTAGTACAGAGGTCTGGCCACACGAGTGATCTATACCATCCATAACCAAGAAGAATTCATTCCTACGTCGAGCTACTAGAAGGAATACAAGGAAATAGGAGCAGGAGGAGACCACCTGACCCCTCAAGTCTTCCCTGCCATTCAATGTGACCTACATTGGCCTCAACTGCTCATCTGTGCCGGTTTCCCATAGCCCTCAATTTCTCGATCTTTCAAAAAATGTATCTACCTCCACTTTAATTACTTCTAATGATCTGGTCCCTACTGCTCTCCAGGGTAAAGAATTCCAGAGATTCACTACTCTCTGCAAGAAGAAATTTCCATGCAACTCAGTTTCAAATAACTGGTCCCTTATCTTGTAACTACTTCCCCACGTTCAAGATGCTCCAAATAGTGAAATCATTTCATCATCTATCCTGTCAAGCCCCCTTAGGATCTTATGTTCCAATAAGGTCACCTCTCATTCTTCTAAACTCCAAAGAATATAAACCCAACCTTTTCAAGCTCTCATCCCAGAAATTAGCCTGGAAAATCCCCTCTGGGCTGCCTCCAATGTTACTGTTTCCTTTCTTGGGTTGGGAACCTAAACTTCGTGCTGAATTCCAGGTGTGGCTTCGCCAACACCCTTTACAATCATAACAAAACATCCCCATTTCTAAACTCCAACCCCTTTGCAATATATGGCAATATAGAGTTTGCCTTAACTACTTGCTGCACCTGGCCTGCTATCTTTTTGTGACTGAATCTTGCAAATCATTGGGCACTCAGATACAGGACACAGCAGAAGTGCTGTGATTAAAATGCAAGTTGCCATTTTTTCTAATGGTAACAGTTCATGTTTTATTTTTAGCCATACAACCCCTCAGATATCTGCTCGTTTTAGCATCAACTCTAGACCACCTGGGTCTGTATTGAAGGAGTACAAAGAAAAACTCAGGATGTACAGAGCATCCTTATTCCTCAGGAGATCCAGCGCAAACAAGAACCCTCTTTCTGCTTAGTTACATCAAGTGCAATTCTGGGATAAATTACAGAATTGCTGGGTCAGTAAATTCTGCCTCATTCCTAAAGTTTCTAATTACAGGGAATGTCAATGTTAATTTTAGTGCTGACTTCACGATGTATGTAGTACTGTTGGACTTGTCTCACCCAGCATTAGGGCTGGAATCTGAATATTTGTACCATATTCCATCAGGTTTGGAGACCACACTCTTTAAAACAGTTAACAAATGATTTTAATGTCTAAAAAACACAAAATATATTGCGTTATTTTCACAATGCACCAATATTTTTTTAATTCATGGTGTGTAACTCAGACATCTTTTTGACTGCAGTCATTTTGCCCAGTGCACAATGAATGAAAAATATTCAAACAATCTAATCTTGTTACAGAGAAAAATAGCAAACAATCAAGGATATTTACCCAACATACCCAAAAAAACACAGAAATAGATATTGATGTAATAGACTCAAAAAAAAACAATGTGTACGCACATATCTCAAAACTAATAATTTGGGGGAAAAAACTTACATGCAAATTTAAGCAGAGTTCCAAAGAGAATAGACAAATGTTGCCCAATAAAAGTTTAACCATAACCTGAAATCTGGACATTGGTTCGTGTGTTTGTAATAACGATTTCTTCAACCACCTTACTCCCGCTCCTGCCCTCACCACCCCGTCCTTCCACCCACTCCACCTCCCTGTGATCCTAGTTGAACATTGCATTTGGAGAATACAAGATATAGATAATTTTATCTGATCACAATGGTTCTTCCCGCTGAGTTCCCTTCAAACAAGGATGGTGTTTCCAATGCTGTGTGCAGAAACCTTTGAAACTCACTAGCCTAAAAGGTCAAAGAAAAAGAGAGACTGGCTTTTGCTTTGCAACAATATCTGTAACAAAATAAAATCCAAATCTGGTACACCTTCAGTAACAAATTAACAAGGTCTTAGTCATGAAGTGTTTAAAAGACTGACATGAAAATAAGCATCTGAATCAGAAGCAGAAATCTTAGACAACAAATCCTGTATAAAGGGTTGATATCTAATTCAGAATCAACAACCCAAAACAAATACAAAATGAAGACAAATGTCAAAGGTAAAAATCGTAAATCAACACTTAAATATACAGAAAAAATAAAAACATACCATTACTTTTAATGGTAATCTGATGAGTGATGATTAATGACTGTGACCTTATCAGTACAAATTTAGCAAGGTAGTGATAATCCACATTTGGCTTCCGTGAATAATGCTTTCAGCGTATTCACGGTGACCTCTGTCCACCCACACCAATTAATGGCATTTGTACTATGCAAATTTGGTGTAGAAAGGACAAGGCAATGTGGCATCTTTGATGATGTCTCAAAATAAAAATGGTAAAAATTTATTATCTCTATGTTCAGAATGCCTGTAGAATTGTCGCTATGAGGATGGTAAGTGAGGAATATAGATAACTAATACACTACCATTAATCTAGATTCATATATAATAGTTTATTACTGTTGATAATGAATGAAACCAATGAATCTGGGCCTGAAATTCTTTAATGCACAGTTAGTAGAATTTAAGGTAGACGCGAGAAACATAATACAAAATCAAAGTCAAGTTTATTGTTATATGCACAAGTACATGTATACACAGGTACAATAAAAATCTTGCAGCAGCATCGCAAGCACATAGCATCAGAGACAACATTCACAAGGAAAACATTAATTAAGTATAAATTATACAAGAAAGAACACAATTAGAACAACAAAGAAAGTTTATTGTAGTGCAATGTGGTCACAGTGTGGCCATTCTGAGGTAGTGATTAGGGTTGTGCAGGTGGTTCAAGAACCGAATGGGTGAAGGGAAGTAGCTGTTCTTGAACCTGGCGGTGTGGGGCTTCAGGCTTCTGTACCTCCTGCCCAATGCCAGCTGCAAGATGGCAGCATGGTCCAGATGATGGGGATCTTTGATGATAGATGTTGCCTTCTTGAAGCAGTGCCCCATGTAGATACTTCTGATGGTGAGGAGGGATGTGCCAGTGATGTACTGGGCTGAGTCCACTATTCTCTGCAGCTTCTTGCATTCCTGCACATTCAAATTGCCATACCATATTACAATAATACAATATTATAATACAATAGTACCCTCCAATGAGGATATCATAACCACTTTAATGAACTGAAAATGGCACGGCAGATGCCCAAAAGAATATTTTGTAATCATTTCCAACCCACCAACTCAGGACCTTGACCAATAATTGAACATGAATGAGGTTATTCAATCAATAATCATGGAACTTGCACAACTACTGAAAAAGGAATGTAAAACATGCAGCACTGTGTGGTTAATAGACAGGATGATGCACATATGATTGATCTGGCAAAGGGATAAAATGACACAGTTGTGCTCAATGCACTCCTGTTGCACTGTAAAATGTTCATACACATCTTCACTTTTGTGAAAAAGCTACCAAACTAGCTGAGGTGTTTATTCAATTATGCTTGAATGTTTCTAGTATGTTTAATTTAAAATTGCTATATTTAGAAATTCTAGTGTGCAGTGCAGTTCATCTTGAGTGATTCATGCCCAGTGTCCTGGTGTGAAAAGGGGTAACAATCATTTCTGGATCATTCCCTGTCATTATGGAAATTCACTCCAGCACCACCCAAGTGATTCACACTGGCATGTCAGTCATTAATCAACTAATGGAATTCCGTGAACAACACTCCTTTTGGAGGAGTGCAAGAGAAACTAATCCATGTTGTCCCTGAAGCATCCATGCTCAGTCACTCCTGAAACAATAAGACTTAACTAGCACTGCAACAGACTAGGTCATCACTAAGCCTGAAGCCCCACACCACCAGGTTCAAGAACAGCTACTTCCCTTCACCCACTCGGTTCTTGATCCAACCTGCACAACCCTAATCACTACCTCAGAATGGCCACGCTATGACCACATTGCACTACAATAAACTTTCTTTTGTCGTTCTAATTGTGTTCTTTCTTGTATAAGGTAATTAATTAATTAATTAAGTAAGTAATTACCTGCTCGCTTGCTTAATTAATTAATTAATTAATTAAGCCGGTAATTACTTACCTGCTATTCTTCAACACCTTTCCCGAATAGTTCCAACCCCACCCACTCAACAATCTCACCCACACCTACCATCCCACCTCCCACATTCATCCTGACCCCAACACCTTGATCATCAGATGACCCCAAATCCCCAATCCCTCTGATTCCCAACACTCCAATCTGCCAGTGGCACTAGCCCCATTCCACGACAGTACATGTGAAGGGAAATGTGTAACTCATTCAGCAGTTACAGAGACCTTGAACTCCAGCAGTACTGAAGTTTGCAACAGCTACCCACAACCAAAAGTTATGTGAACATCAACCGGTGACCACACATATCATGGAACACAACAACTTCTTAGTCACAGAACTCAATTCAAAGCAAAGATGATTTAATAATTCATGGGTCTTGTTAAAACATCTTTCCTCATCCAAGTTTCAATGCTTTTTATACCAAGCAAGCATCATGCGTTTTAAATATTTACCATTATTCTACAAGAAATTTTCTGTGGAGACTAATCACCATTGCATCATCAGCACTAATATCAATAACATCACTGCCACACCAGCACAACAACTATTCTGGGATTACCACAGCACAGTACACTACACTCATCAGTATCAAGTAGTAACCCTGCTCTTTGGAGGAAACACCTGCTCGTCTTTCTGTTCTAAATATTTCAGGGGAAGATACATTGATGAGGTAAAAGTGCAAGCAAGTTCCTTGATCTTACCTTCAGGGAAAATAACATGTTCCATTAAAAGAATGCAGAATTAGCAATTAAAGACCTCGTGATTTTCAATGCATCAAATCCTGAATGGGCAAGTTGATTAACATTTAACCCATGTTACCTGTACCCATGCAGGCCATGTAAAGGTCTGTATTCATATCCTGCAATATACATCATACTGTACTGGAATTCTGCTTGACAATGATTAAATACATTATGAGAATTTGTTTAAAACAATTAAAGGGTTGGTTACTACACACCATTTTCCGTCCTTAGCTGGAAAAGTCAGTGCAATTTCTCATTAATCAGTCTCAGTGTGAATTTGGCCGAATCGACCTTCTCCATCAGTAGAAATCATAACAACAAAGCCAAGTGAACATAATAACGGCAACAACGTGTAGCCAGCACCTTTAACATAATGTGGGGCTATAACCGAGCAGAATCTGAGATATTAGGGCAAAGAGGTAAGGAGTAAGAAAAGATAAGAAACTTCTTAAAGGAGGAAGGACAAGTATAGAGGCAGAGGGGTCTAATGAGGAAAATATAAAGCTTAGGAAAATATTGGGAAGGAGAAAAAAGACATACAATCACGGTGCAATAGGCAGGTAAATGCAATTCCACAAAAAGATAATTGCTGAAATTGAAGCACAAAACCTTATCATGAAGCTCCCCCGCTATAATTATCAGAACACACAACACTGCTGTAAAGCTTCATTTTGTACTCCTTAAATTTTACATATTGAAATTGATTCATTTCAGTATTTGTGGAACCTTCCCAATATTCACCAACATAGCCACACCACAGCTATGGCACCTCTCCTTCTTATGAATTGCCAGAGGTTTATTTTCTCCATGTCCATAGTTTGCCTCACTCCTCCAACACTGCTGCTGGGACACAGCTGCATTACAGCATGCAGCAAAGCAAGCTTTGACACAGTTTGGGCAATCTGCTTTAGAAAGAATTATTAAAACAGTCAAGGTATCTTAACTATTCTTTTGAGAACACTAAATGCATAAATAATGGGACTTCCAGTTGGTCAGTGTACCTTGCATTTGCTTGGATCTGTTACTTAAATGTTCTACAGGGACTCTACCAGTGACATTTTCATATTACATGCTGAAATTTCCTCCAAATTAACTCCCTCATGATCCAGATTTGTGTTGGCAAACAGAATAAAATGGATTTATAAAGGTTATGATGGCAAAACAGAAATCAGAACCTGTAACACTCTTCATGAGAGCATCAGAATTCTAATCCACATTATGTTAACAGGATTAAAATGATAGCTAGCCCCTCGAACCCATTTCCTCCTTCTGCTCCAAATACATTCCAAATAATTAGCACCACTATAAAAACAGTAGATGGTTCTGCAAGGGCCAAGAAGTGATTACTTTGTCTTTTCTGATTGCCAACATCACATGTATTTAAAACCAAAAAAACTGCAAATACTGGAAATCTGTGTTGGAATTACTCATTAAGTCAGGCTGCATCTGTGGTGAGTGAAAGGGAAAATGATTGTTATATTTCTGATCAATAACCCTTAATCAGAACTGGAGAACTGAGACAACAAGTGTGTTTTATATTACAGAGAGGGAGTGGGATGGAGAGAACAAGGGAATGAACGAGGGTACAGACCAAAGTTGTCCAGGTGACACAATCACTTTCAGTACCCTCCAGTTAACTGATGAATGAGGTTTGTTAGAGAGGGGAAAAAACAGTGAGATGGAAAACACTGCAATTGTTGGAAATCTGAAATAAAGGAGAATGCTCAAAATAACCTGCAGATCAAGCAGCATCTCTGAGAGAGAAAACATAAGTTAATGTTATTAATGAATGACTTTGCATCAAAACTGGCTGGCTTTGATACAAATAAAAAATGCTGTATATCTGAAATTGTTGAATTCAATTTTGAGTCCCAAGGGCTGCAATGTACCCATATGGAAATAAAGTATTCTTCTTGAGGTTTTGTTGGAATAGTACAGGAAGCCAAAGACAGAGAGGTCTGAGTAGAAATTGGATAAGAATTGAAGTGACAGACAACTGAAGGCTCAAGGTCACCCTTATGGATTGAACAAAGGCATCCTGCAAAGAGGCCGTGCATGTAATGTAGAGGAGACTATATTGTGAGTACTGAATGCAATTCACTAGACTGGAAGAAGAGCAGGTGAATCACTGTTTCGTCTAGGAAGACTATTTGGTCTCTAAATAGCAGGAGGGGATGAGACAAAAGGAGAGGTGATATATCTCCTGCATTTGCATGGGAAAGTGCCATAACAAGGGAATGGTTGGTGAAGATGGAAGATCAAACTAGGGAGTCATGACGGCAACAGTCCCTTCAGAATGCTGAAAGGGGAAAGGAGGGAAAGGTGTGGGATCTCATTGAAGGTGGTTGAAATGATGGAGGGGGATACAAACCATGTGAAAGTGAGATCAGGGTTAAAATTATCAGCAAGTGTAATGAAATTTTTGAGTTCTGCACAGGTGCACAAAGCATCAATGTACCAAAAAAAACCACTAACTGTTGATATACAAAGATAACAGTGTGGCTTGTGAGAAGGATATACAGAGGCTTTTGAGGTATACAAATTAATTGAAATCATGAGGACATGGTAGATGGAATATAATGTGGAAACACACCACTTTGGTACAAAATACAGAAATGGGGAGTATTTTTTAAATGGTGAGAGATTGAAAGGTGTTGGTGTTCAGAGGGACCTGCGTGAGCTTGTACATAAATTACTAAAAGTTCACATTGCAGTTAACATGCAAGCAATTATGTTGGCCTTAATTGCAAAATGGTTCAAGTACAAAAATAGAGATGTCTTGCTCCAATTGTTTGGAAGTACTGGTGAAACCATATCTGGAAAATTGTAACCGTGTCTCATCTTCCAGTCTAAGGAAGGATATACCTGCAATAGAAAGAGTGCACAGTGATTCACCAAATTGAATCCTGGGATGGCAGGAATTTTGAATGAAG